>NW_027223771.1:1200000-1800000 GCF_028538775.1 Myotis yumanensis
GGTGGGACCCTCTCCCACCTCCATGGCAACGCTAAGGATGTCCGACTGACGGCTTAGGCCCACAGGTAGCAGGCCTAAGCCGTCAGTTGGACATCCCCTGAGGGCTCCCGGACTGTGAGAGGGTACAGGCCGGGCTGAGGGACACCCCTCCACCCTGAGTGCATGAATTTCATGCACCAGGCCTCTAGTAGTTAATAATATCGTGTTGTATATTTGAAAGTTGCTAAGAAAGTAGATCTTAAAAGTTCTCATCACAAGGAAAAAAATTTATAACTATTTTTGGTGACAGATGTTAATTATCATTTCAATATTATATCTATGAAATCATTATGTTGTACACCTGAAACTAATAATGTTGTATGTCAGTGATATCTCAATTTTAAAAAGCAGTTTAGGAATAACATCTGAATCGACTATGTAGTTTTTTGTCTATGAGAAAGGGATAATGAAAAAGGTTGTGCATTAGCTTCAGAATTTTTAAGTAGAATAGGATACTATTATTCTAACAAAATGGTGAGAAACAGCTGTGTTTTTCTAGGAGGCAGGGAGAAAGGATTATTTATTTCCATAAAAGAAGATAATTCTGGTGTGAAAACATAGTATAATCTTCCATTACTGATCTGGGGTTTCTGTGAACTATGCATTTCCTCCTGGATGCAGTCCCTTTTTAATTAAAATTTCTCAAAAATTACAAAAAATATATACATTTGAAACTTTTATTGTTTATCACTTTGTTTCAAGCTGCTAAGCTGAATTACAAAATAAACTATGTCTTGATGCTCTTTAGTAGTACAATCAAATTTTGTCAACATCTTCAAATAATACCAGGAAATATCAAATGGTTGATTTATAATTTATTTAGTTATTTAGGTCCTCACCAGGCCATTTGTTCATTAAATAAATTTTATGCCAAAGAAATAAATAGGAAATTAAACAAAGAAAATTTTTTTTCACCATTTAATAGTAAACTAGAAGCTCAGTGCACGAAATTCATGCATAGGTAGCGTCCCTAGGCCTGGCTGGTGATCAGGGCTGATCGGGGGCCTTCTGGCTGCCGGCCAGGGCCTTCCTTCATTCTGTGCTGCCTCCTGGTAGTTAGCACATGTCATAGCAAGCGATCGAACACCTGGTCGAACTCCCGAGGGGACAATTTTCGAATTAAGTTTTTATATATATATATAGATTTGGAAGATGACTTAGAATCAACAAAGTACAAAATTGGAAGAAAGAGACAATGTATATGGAGGCGGGTTTAGGATGGGATGGGAGTAGGTGCTTATAATAGTATTTCAGAGTGGTCCCCATTTACACGGTGGCTGTGGGACTAAAGGAGAAGGTGATGGGACATGCATGTGAGAGTTCTTGCTCGGGCTGCTCGTTTTATGTAGCATGCTGTATGCGTGCTTCATGTTACTTATATTTACATGATTGTATGTATAATATTGACATTGTATAATAAGTAGCCTGCTGCCTTCATTGAGATCAAACATGTGCCAGATGTTGATTATCACCAGGACCCACAAAAGTGTGAAACCCACAAAAGAAAGACTATCCCTCAGGACTAGGGAATCTCTTCTGTGGACCAAGGCATTAACCTCCTTTCTAGAAGGTTCCCTCTGTAGCCTCTTTCTTCCTGGTCCATCTGCCACCAGAGCTATCTTTCCAGAACAGCCCTGCCTATATCAGACCCTCCATAAAATGTTGGATGGCTCCGTTCCAGGCTCACCCGCACCCATTCCCTCCTCTGCAGCTGTGCGCTTGTCTTCCTACCCCTGTGCCATGCTGTGCCTTTGCCAGACTGCCCTTCTCCCCCTAACACCTCAGATACATTTTTTGATACATTTTTTTAAAACTTGTTATCTTTCAGGCAGAATTAGCTACTTCCCTGCTTTGTGCTCCTCTAGCATTACTTTGTAGAAACCTCTTCCTTCAAGTCTAGCGCTTGTTACATTGTACGCTGGTTATTTGTTCTTATATGTCACTTGTTTTTTGTGGATTCCTTGGGGGCAAGAACTGTTTCCTTTATTCTTTCCTTATCTTTGTGTCTGTAGCACTTAGATGCCTCGCGTATATAGTCGGTAAACAATAAATTCATCCCAATCATACATTATAGCAAGTTCTCCTGCCCCTCCTCCGGCTCAAGGGGAGACTCTGCCCTATAAATAAATGTACAAGGGAAGCGGTACTTGCCCTTTATCAGATGACTTCATGTTTGTCTTGGCTGAGCCGGTCAAGCCTTCGCTCCATTCCCACTGTCTGTGAAATTTTATGATTTCTCCAGCTCATGCCTTCGTCTAAACTCCTGTAGTTTGTTTCTTGGTTTCATTAGTTTTGTGGTTTTTGCTTGTTTGTTTGTTTGTTTTAGTTATATGTTATTTCCTCCATAATTTTAATCTTTTCTCTCGGTTACATTATCAGCATCTTAGGGACAGAGGTCATGCCTTGCATTCTGCCCTCCAGGGCACACAGCATAATGTTGAACAAACAATGGTAACCTGAGAATTCTTTAAAATGTTTAGGAATGGGTGATATCGAGGGGAATTTTCACAGTGTAGGAGTTTGAAATGTGTGAGTCTGAGACAGAACCAGATGCATTCTTCGGATTAAATTCGTGTTACGCGAGGTCTGTCCGTCGATAACCTTGAGAAGGCTGTGCCTCCGAAGGGGACCTGAACTTGGCAGGCACAGAGGCCCAGCTGGCGAATTCCTCTCTGCCAGCTCTTCGCCACTCGTCCCTGCAGTGTGACCTGGGTCCCAGGCCCTCAGATTCTCCGAAATGGAGATGAAGAGTTAACTGTGACGGAGTCCGGAGTCCGAAGAGAAAGGGAGGAAGTCTGCTATTGTTCGCCATTTCTCTTCAGTGTGCAGTCCGTGCTTAGAAAGTATAAACAGAGCAGTGTGTTCTGCTTGGCGGCTTCTGGTTTCTTTCCTCCCTTAATAGTGATTTTCCCGGAGGGTGGCGTTGGCAACACTTGATAATATGTAGGAAGCGTGTGTACCTGCCTGGAGCCTCTTTCCCATAAAACACAGCCTCGTTCAAGGCAGGCTCCTCTCTTCACTCCACTGGGCGAGGCACCGCTCCCTTCTGGGTCAACAGTAACAGAAGCATCATGTCCCTGTGTTCCTCTCCCTTTCTCCCCCTGCCTTTCAGTCTTGACTGGCATTATTCCAGCGATAGTCACTGTATTTAGTCACCTGAAAAAATTACTCTTGTAGATTACATTCTACTCTCAGATAAGACCGCCAGTCTCCATTATTCCAAATACATTTCTATATGTTATCTTTCTAAGAACTGAGTTTGGGATCATATCCAGTGGTTCTCAACCTTCCTAATGCCGCGACCCTTGAATACAGTTCCTCATGTTGTGGTGACCCCCAACCATAAAATTATTTTCATTGCTACTTCATAATTGTAATTTTGCTACTGTTATGAATCGTCATGTAAATATCTGACATGCAGGATGTATTTTCAGGGGTCGCGACCCACAGGTTGAGAACCGCTGATAGACCCACAGATCTTTATCTTAAATTAAAAAGAAAAAGCCCCCAAAAGCCCTGAGAACTAAGTTTAACTTTGGTTCAACCTCATTTGTTGGCAAAATCTGATCAGAATTCATTGAGGTTATTTAGAATTCATGTACTTGGTATGATTATATGGATGTTTCTCTGCAGAAAAGTAATGTATTTGTTTAGCGGGGGCTGCCTCAAAGTTTGCTGGGGTTGTTTTATAATCCTGTGTCCACTGTAAGCCTTTCTGCTATCTGAGAAGTCCTAAATCCATATCTGGCCCAAAGATTTTAGATATGGGATCGTGGGCCTGTACTAAGTTCTGCTTCCTAATCAGCTGCTGTGTTTGAGTTTCAGAGCCTTTATTAATCGTCTTTTAAAAAACACATATATTTTATTAATTTTAGAGAGAAAGGGAGAGAGAGATAGAAACATCAATGATGAGAGAGAATCATTGATTGGCTGCTTCTGGCTCGCTCCTTACGGGGGATCGAGTCTGCAATCCAGGCATGTGCCCTTGACTGGAATTGAACCTTCTCATTTATTGATGCTCTATCTACTGAGTCAAACCAGCTAGGGCTAGTAATCATCTTTGAGATTAGCATAGTGACTTCAGAGTTACTCTGCTGTCGGCAAAGATAACTGGAATCCGGACAGGCTAGCACAGCTTCTTTCTCCCCGTTGCCGTAACGTACCGCTTAAATAGGAAAAGAGGAAAGGAAAGGAGATCTGAGCTCCGTTATAGGCTGATGGGCAGGGGCACCTAACAGCTTATTTGTAAGAGTGGGCGCGGGAGAGCGGGAACAAAGCCTGGGAAGGGGGCGGACCGGTAGCATTTGTGAAGCTCCAGCTTTGAGGTTTAGTACTTTCGATTTGGGGCAAGAAGAACTAGGTGGCCATGACGATTGCACCCATAGCTTCAGCATCTCCTTAAATATTCCTAGTACTCAAAACGAGGTCACGGAAAGATGGTGCCGGGGCTTCCCTTCTCTACTTGCACACGCTGGTGATGTTGTTGTAACACCTTTAATTTACTGCTGAGGACATTGAAAGCTAACACAGCCTTCTTAAGGTGACATTCACTTTCCTGTTTTAAAGTAGGAATAAGAGGAAGAAATTCCTGGAGAAAAATAACTCAGACTTTAGGTAGAACATATTATGTGGGTAAAATATAGAAAGGAACATTTTATACACTGAGTGGCCAGATTATTATGACCACCCCAGCAGTACAATGAAGTGAATTAGTTATGCAAATAATAATAATAATAAAACCTTGAGAGTATTTGCTTAGGAAGTTTTCAATATTCAGTATTTTTGGACGTGTCAATGAAGTACTAGATGGGGTGGTCTTATTATTATTATTATTTGCATAACTAATTCACTTCATTGTACTGGTGGGGTGGTCATAATAATCTGGCCACTCAGTGTATGTACAGGAAGTTAGAAACTTTTCTGGTTTGGAAAATTTATTTAATAGATTCAAAATCTTCTGAGAGAGGAACTTTATATAGTTCCATCTTGAGCATTGTACTCTGAAGAAAAGCACTTAATAATAATATGATTTATACTTGTACTTACCTGAGAAGATTATTAGCTACTGTGGATGCATAAATTGGAATGTGTGTTCAGAACATTTGTGGGGGTTTTTTTTGTTGTTTTTTTTGTAGATTATACATTTTTTTATACAATATAAGTTCTGATCAGTTCTGTGAATGTAATATGCATTATACATATTTCTGTTTAGATAATGCTGAGGTTTATAGATTATTTGCAAACCATTTTACTGAGTTTCTGTGGTTTGTTTCTTAGATACTTTTTAAAAAGTATATATTCTTATTGATTTCAGAGAGGAAGGTAGAGGGAGAGAGAGATATAGAAACATCAATAATGAAAGAGAATCATTGATCAGCTGCCTCTTGCACACCCCGTGCTGGGCATTGAGCCCACAACTCGGCGTGTGACCTCCTGATTCATAGGTCTACGCTCAACCACTGGGCCCCTCCAGCTGGGCTCTTAGATACTTCCTGTATCCTCCCTTATTGCTGGACTGTCAATGTCTTGTTCATGTCCATCCCTATAAACTGTCCTTCTCATGTCTTCTCATTTATTGATTCTGATGTGCTGGGGCCTTACAGTCCAGTTAACTTAAACTCGGGCTTATTGGCATTTATTTATTTATTTATTCATCCAGCCCCTCTGAGATACTGATTGATATTTATTAATATACTAGAGACCCAGTGCACAGATTTGTGCACCGGTGGGGTCCCTCGGCCTGGCCTGTGCCCTCTCACAATCTGGGACCCCTCGGGGGATGTCGGACTGCCGGTTTCGGCCTGATCCCCGCAGGCCAGGCTGAGGGACCCCACCACCGGTGCACAAATACGTGCACCTGGCCTCTAGTATGCATGCATATAAGATCTTTGGTTAATCTCTTCCCGCCCTCCCTCCTTCCCCCTTCCCTCTGAGATTCATCAGTCTGTTCCATGCTTCCATGCCTGTGTGTTGAACGTCTGCCCCCTGGTGGTCAGCGTGTGTCATAGCTACCGGTCAAGCAGTCAGCCAGTTGCTTAGGCTTTCTATATATATAGATACAAGGCTCTGAGTAGACATTGGTGAACAAGGCTTTTATTTATTATCCCTGCCTTCATGAAGCTGAGAGTCTAGTAGATTTTAATTTAAGAGGAAAGTATATATATGTACTCTATTTAAAACTCTTAACCGTTTGAGTCCCAAGCAGCGCAATTGCGCTGCTGAGATTTTATGTCGAGAAAACATACGATTCGTTTGAGTCCCAGGGGGTATTGAAAAAACACTGTCGAAGAATCCCAAACAGCGCAACCGCGCTTTCTCTAAATGAGTACGAAAAGACCCAGACAGCGTGATAGCGCTTGTTTTATTTTATGTCGAGAAAATAAATTTTATTTTATGTGGGACTCAAACGGTTAAATTACCTGATACTTTTTCATTGGTAATAAGAATTCAGTTTAAGCCGAAACCGGTTTGGCCCAGTGGATGGAGCGTCGGCCTGCGGACTGAAGGGTCCCGGGTTCGGTTCCGGTCAAGGGCATGTACGTTGGTTGCGGGCACACCCCCAGTGGGAGATGTGCAGGAGGCGGCTGGTCGATGTTTCTCTCTCATCGATGTTTCTGGCTCTCTGTCCCTCTCCCTTCCTCTCTGTAAAAAATCAATAAAATATATTTAAAAAAAAAAAAAAAAGAATTCAGTTTAAATGTTTTTTTAATCTGAATCGTTTTCATGAGACTTTTCTAAAATATCTTGTTACTTCAAACATTGATCACAGGAAGGTAACCCAAAGTGAAGATTCTTCACTTACATTAATTATATTAACATTTATATTAACATTTAATTACATACTAGATTCCTACTGGAACTTGGATTTGAACTTGTGTCTACTGATTCCCAGCCCAGTGTCCTTTGTATTACATTATGTGACTTTTTAGGACAATGTTATTATGTAAAACTAAAAAAAGACTCTGAGGTAAAGTATGGTAACTGCAATGGGGAATATTGTGGTGTCCTGGGATTCTCTGATCAGAATGTTTCTGTTCTATATATATATATATATATATAATTATTGATTTCAGAGAGGAAGGGAAAGAGGGGGAGAGAGAGAGAAATATCAATGATGAGAGAGAATCATTGATCGGCTGCCTCCTGCACGCCCCGCACTGGGGACGGAACCCGCAACCCAGGCATGTGCTCTTGACTGGAATCGAACCTGGAACCCTTTAGGCCGCAGGCCAATGCTCTATCCATTGAGCCACACTGGCTAGGGCTGAATGTTTCCGTTTTTTATGCTGATTTCCCCCTTTAGGAACAGCAGGGGCAGGTATGGCTGGAGGCCTAACTCTTTGCATATTTGTGTTTTCTAGTTTGTACCTGTTCAAACTAGGCCTGGCTCCTCAGATTCAGGACCTGTATGGAAAGGTTGACTTCACGGGTAAGGAGTTGCAAACCCAGCAGGAAATACTCAATTTATGTGGAAATAGCCTGGAGAGTCAACAAAACCAATCTTCATGACACGGGGCTTTAAAAATAATCTGGCAGCAGAGATGAAAGCAGTATAAACAGCGTTCCCCTCTGAGTGGAGGAAAGAACACTAAAATTGGGATTTCAGGCTTTTTCCTCTCAGTTATGACCTGGGTATGATTTGTGAGTCTTGGTTTTCTTATATCTAAGTTGGGGATAATATTAGCGCATATATATATAGCATATATATATATCCATATATATACATACATATATATATATATATATATATATATATATATATATATATTATTAACACGTAAATTTAAGTGCTTCTGTGCTGTGAAAAAGCCACTCCTCCAACCCTTTCCTTCCAACAGGCATCTCCTGGGGGGCAGAGCTAGGGTGGGGGAGTGAGAGGCGGCAAGGATGACACTTTTGTAATTTTTACGTATTTGGGTAATTTTAGTTTATTTACCTTACTCTGAGTATCTGCTATAGTCAGATGCTTGAAGAGATGGGGGCTCGGGGAGAAAAAGATCAGAGGTGATACTGGTTAGGGGTAGGACAGATTCAAAGCTTTCAAACTGGGGATTCTCTCATAGGCCTGGGAATATAAAAAAAACGGCAACAAAACTTCTATCTGTGCTGGTTTTCCTCCCAGGGAAGTCGTTCACCAGACCTGGGGCAAGGGCCTGACCTTCCATGTTGTTTTCTTATCACTGGGCTTCCTGCCGTCGAAACGAAATTGTTTAATAGCCACTAGTGGTTTTGATTGTAAAAATGGAGATGCCGACCGGCTCGGAACTAATTCACTTCTAGTGGCGCTTCCTTTGATGCCGATCTACTCATAGGTTCATCGTGGGAAATGCCATAAGTAGCCGTTTGGAAAAGCACTTTTCAGCAGGGCCATTCTCATGCTGTAGTTAATTTTGATGCCCTTGATAATAGTAATAATAGCTTACTCCTTCTGAGCGCATGCTATGTACCGGGGACTGTGTTAAATGCTGTCCCATTAATCCTTTTAACAGCCCTCAGGGGTAGAGTCCATCTCATCCAGTTTTTGTAGTTGAAGGATCTGTTTCCTTCTCTTGAGTTTTGGAAAGGCGCTTACCTCGTCTGCCTGGGTCTCACTTCTCTCCTGCAGAAGAAGAAATCAACAACATGAAGATCGAGCTGGAGAAGTACGGGATCCAGATGCCTGCCTTCAGCAAGATCGGGGGCATCCTGGCCAACGAGCTCTCCGTGGACGAAGCTGCACGTAAGAGAGAAATGGGGTTCAGATGGGATTGTTGCCCCCTCTTTCAGTGATGGATACTTTAATGATGGTCTTGGACATTAGGAGTTTTGCTAGCAGGCTTAGGTCAGTAGATCTAGGTGTTGTTTTGTTGTTTGTTTTTTGTTTTTAAATATATTTTTATTGATTTCAGAGAGGGAGAGATAGAAACATTAATGATGAGAGAGAACCATTGATTGACTGCCTCCTGCATGTCCCATGCTGGGGGTCGAGTCCACAACCTGGGCACGTGCCCTTGACTAGTATCAAACCTGGGACCCTTCAGTCCGCAGGCCAACGCTCTGTCCACTGAGCCAAACCGGCTAGGGCGAGTAGATCTAGTTTTAAACACCGCTATAGTCTTTTATGCTATTGTTTGGAAATAAGTGATTGATTGTGATTATAATACAAACAGTGAGGTCTACATTTTTCAGTGCCTCTTTGAGGTGCTTGTTTTTTATGGTGTTTACATGATGATGAAGGGTGAGCATTTCCCTAACACATGCTCCTGGCAAGGCTCTCTTGTGGATCTTTCCCTGTGAGTTTCCAAATTCAGCGTCCCAAATGTGGCTCAGAACGTTGGCTTTGTGCATCCTAAGGAAGGGACCGGGCTTACAGGACTCAGGGGGCCACTCCTCCAACCCCAGGTGTTATTTCTCTATGAAAGCAAGCCCCCTCTGTAATATGCTGCAGGGTGGTTGTGTGTGTGTAACGTATATCCTATACTCTGTATCACTCGGTGTTCTGTATTTTTAATCTATTTGTAGTACATGCTGCCGTTATCGCTATTAACGAAGCTGTGGACCGTAGAATTCCCGCTGACACATTTGCGGCTTTGAAAAACCCCAACGCCATGCTTGTCAATCTTGAAGAGTCCTTGGCTTCCACCTACCAGGACGTCCTCTACCAGGCCAAGCACGACAAAACGACAAATGCCAGAAACAGGGTAAAAGTGGAATATCTCTTCTTTCTAATTGATGTTCTTTTCTCGTTTGATTTTAAAAATCCATTTTATTGAGGTATAACGTACAGGATAGTGAAATTCACTCCTTTTAAGCGTATGGTTTGACGAGTGTTGACAAATACATGTGGTTATGGAACCATCACCCAAAACTTCCCAGGCCCCCAGGGTAAAAGTCTGTCCCCCATGCCTCACCCCTGGCCCCAGTCAACTACCAATCTGTTTTTATCACTGTAGTTTTTCCCTGGGAAATCCATATAAATGAAATGGATTTACACAGGATGTAGTCTTTTGGCCTTAGATTCCACTTTGATTTATACTTTCTTCTTGAATTTTGTGCAAACCAATGAGAGGGTCTGAGAGCTGGTGCCTGGATGGGCCCGTTCTGCGCAGTCTGAGGCAGGGCTGTGTGCTCACGACTGGGCAGGACAGGTTCGCCGGAGCTTCCTTCTCTCGCCTGCCCGGCGCTGAGAGAACCCAGGGCTTGTCCTTAAGGGGACCTGCTTCTTATGCTTTAGTTATAGTCCTGTAGCAATCCACTTTGTTCTCTACTACTGAATTAATTCTATTTTTTTTTTAAATCCTCACCCAGGGGTATTTTTTCCATTGATTTTTATTTATTTACTAGAGGCCCAATGCATGAAATTCGTGCAAGGGGCTCAGCCCTCGCAGCCGCAGCGGCTTGCTTAGGCCCTTGCAGCCTCGGCTTCATCTAGAAGGTCATCTGGAAGGATGTCCGGAAGGTCGTTCGGCTGTATGGTCTAATTAGCATATTACCCTTTTATTATTATAGACTTATTTATTTATTTATTTTTTAAAATATATTTTTATTGATTTCAGAGAGGAAGTGAGAGGGAAAGAGAAAGAAATATCAGTGATGAGAAAGAATCATTGATTGGGGGATCGAGCCCACAATCCGGGCATATGCTCTTGACCAGAAATTGAGCCTGGGACCTTTCAGTCCACAGGCTGATGCTCTGTCCACCGAGCCAAACCAACTAGGATTCCATTGATTTTTAGAGAGAGTGGAAGAGAGAGGGAAAGACAGAGTAAAACATCAATGTGAGAGAAACACATTGATTGGTTGCCTTCTTTATGCGCCCCAACCAGGGCCTTGGCCGGGGAGGAGCCTACAACTGAAGTACGTGTCCTTGGCCAGATTCGAACCCAGGACCCTTCAGTTTGCAGGCTGACGCTCTATCCACTGAGCCAAACCGGCTAGGGCTTTACTACGGATTTAAGGCACCTCCTTTCCTTGCTCTTGGTTCTGTTACAGTGGGGGAGGAGTTCAGTGTCTTGCTGTGGCCTCCTTAGAGAGCTGAGCTAATCTAATCACACTTTTAACTCGTTTTCAGACAGAAAACTCTGAGAGGGAGAGGGACGTTTATGAGGAGCTGCTCACTCAAGCGGAAATTCAAGGCAACGTAAACAAAGTCAACAGTAAGTGTGACCCTGAGCCGGGCACCTGAGGGGATAGCAGTACTGCGAGTGCTGATCTGTTCTGGTCGGATGACTTCGTTTATTTCTTGTAGGCGATAGTGGGCTTGTTTAGGAACTGCTGCTTGTGAGTGTGTTTTGTATTCGTGTCTTCTGTTCGCTGCCGCTGTCTTCAGGCGGGTCCTCACCCCACCCGCTCTCATCGCTGTAGCTTCGAGACCAGTGGTTCCCAGCGTGGGGCACACGCCCAACAGGGGGCAATTTGAGAATGAGTTATTAACAGTGAATTTTTGGCATTTCTATGGTTTTAGGGGCCTCCTAGAGAGTCTATAAATATATATTGTGACAGTTATGCATTTCAGTTCTCTGTTATATGTTTTGGAACTTTATTTGCTATTTTTTCATATCACTTCCTATTATTATTTTCTTAACAATTTCTTAGTGATTTCTTCCTCAGTCCTTCCACTGTCCTTTCGTTCTTTTATCTTTCTCTTTTATGGATGCCATGTTCTTTGGAAACTTGTGTAGACCAAGTTCATGGCCTTTGAGGCTTCCTCCACGTGAATAGTTCACTTTTTGAATAGTTAGAATTATATGCCATGGGAGGTGGCAGGGGTGGGATTCAGGATGTTAGAGATGCTTAGGTGGGGCGTGGGCAAAAAGGGGGGAACCACTGGTCTAGACTGATCATTTTGGCTTGTTTCATTCTTCCACCCTGTGTTATACATGTAAAAAACCCTGAAGAGCAATTTTATTCTTTTTATTTTTAAAGTAATGCACAGTGATAGCTTTGTTTTTCTTTTAGAGACTAGTACAAGTTATCTAGAGGTAAACAATAAACAAAAAACCAGACCCCTGTCACCTAGAAATAACCACTATTGATTTTGTATGCACATCCCTTTCAAAACACATATTTAAACACAAATGAGATTGTACTATTCATATTGATATTTGCATATGTGTTGCACACTTTTGAGAAATTTAATTTCTTTTTGGAGAAAATTAATTTCTTGAAAGTGTTATTTTCATGTTGTCTCTCTTCCAAGAGCCTGCATTGATTCCTTATGACTTGCCAGACCAGTGTAGAGCCCTAGCATACAACTCCATGGAGACCCATCTACCCAGTCGTCTCCTGTGTTTATTCTGTTCATTTCATGGCTCATTAAGAGTCGGGCTCTTGAGTTGGACAGACCTGGGGTTTGGTCTCTTGTCCTCCTCAGCAGCGGTGTGACAACGGGCACCCGGAGCATAGAATCATGCAGATGATGAGATATTGTATGTAAACTGCCTGGTACTTAGTAAGTACCCAATAAATATTAGTATTATTAATGCTTTTTCAAAAAAAAAATCATGTGATCTCCCTACTTAAGGCCTTCATATCTTATCTCTTTTCTAATCTGAATTGTACCCGGCATTCAAGATCCAGTTTAATTCTGACCATAGTACCTATTCCAACTCATAATATACATGCCTTTCAAATTTCCCATAGCACAGATAGACTAAACCACACAATTTTTTTTAAAATATTTTTTTTATTGATTTCAGAGAGGAAGGAAGAGGGAGAGAGAGAGATAGAAACTTCAATGATGAGAATCATTGATTGGCTGCCTCCTGCACGCCCCCTACTAGGGATCTTGCCTGCCACCTGGGCATGTGCCCTGAACAGGAATCTAACCGTGACTTCCTGGTTCATAGGTCGACACTCAACCACTGAGCCACTCAGGCCGGGCCAGTTCTCAAATTTCATAATTAAATATTTTGGGTAACAATTGGTTAATAACGTTTTATAAGTTTCAGGTGTACAACTTGATCATAGGGCATCTGCATACTCCATTGTGTGCTCGCTACCCGAAGTCTGATCTTCTGGCACCATGTCCTTGACCCTCTGCCCTCTTCGTTCTCCCTAACAATACTTTTGGAACAAAATTGTCCAAACATGTGGTCCTTTTCTGTGGGAGACCGTCTCCTGTTTAGTAGTTTGCTCCAACAACCACTTGGCGTTTCAGAGGGAACTTAGGCCTGTACTCGTGTCGATGGGTGCCTCTGACTTTGCCCCCACAGTGGTGCCAGGCTGTCTGCATCTGGAAGCTTTTAATAGGCCCGGGGCCTGCGTGCTCCAGGAATCTGTTACCTCTGATGAGCAGCCTGGCAGGAGCCCCTGGGAACTCGATGGCTTCAAGGTTCTTTCCAGTCCCCAGATCTTAGGCGGCTGTGACGGCCCAGAACAAAGGGGCCTGATTCTGCTCCCTAATCTGAGCGGAGAGGTTGGTTTGGGGGAAGGAAAGCTGTCCTGGGCTATTAATGTGAACATAGTGTTTTCTCAAGCGCTTGCCTTCCCCCTCTGCAGCGTTTTCTGCGTTAGCAAACGTGAACCTGGCTTTGGATCAGGGAAGCGCCCTGGCCCTGTTCCGGATTCTGCAGTCCCCAGCGCTGGGCCTCCGGGGGCTGCAGCAGCAGAACAGCGACTGGTACCTGAAGCAGCTCCTGAGCGACAGGCAGCAGAAGAGACAGGTGAGCAGGCCCGGGTGTAACCTGCAGGGTGGGTGCACCTCCGCCTGAACCCGTGCTGTCGTGTTAAAGACACTTTGGGGCCATCTTTTTCTAGTGTAACTTTTTCTCCTGCATATAACTTAGGTTTTTATTTATTTTTTGTTGTTGTTTTTTAATCCTCACCGAGGATGTGTTTCTATTGATTTTTAGAGAGAGTGGAAGAGAGAGGGAAAGACAGAGAGAAATATCAATGTGAGAGAGACACATCGATTGGTTGCCTCCTGCACGAGCCCTGACCAGGGCCTGGTTCAGGGAGGAACCTGCAACCAAGGCACATGCCCTTGACTGGAATCCAACCCGGGACCCTTTGGTCCACAGGCCCACGCTTTATCCACTGAGCCACACTGGCCAGAGTTAAATTAGGTTTTGAAATGTCCTCAGGTAGCCCTAGCTGTTTTGGCTCAGTGGATAGAGCGTCAGCCTGCGGACTGAAGGGTCCTGGGTTCTATTCCAGCCAAGGGCACATGCCCACATGCCCACATGCCCAGGTTGCGGGCTTGATCCCCAGTAAGGGGCGTGCAGGAGGCAGCCAATCAGTGATTATCTTTCATCATTGATGTCTCTGTCTCTCCTTCTCCCTTCCTCTCTGAAATCAATAAAGATATATTTAAAAAGAAAGAGCTGTCTTTTAAAATAAATCAATAAATAAAATGTCCTCCGGTAAAATACACATTGTCTTCAGCTGTGTTTGGTTTTAGAGTTGTAAATCCCCTGAAAATAGGTGATACCCACCTTCCCCATCTAACCACCCCTTCACCCAAAGCCTTCCCCTTCGTCCCCCACCAAAACCATCGGGGAAACCTGAGTTTTTTACACTCTCACTTCAGGAATTTCTGCTTTAAAAAACCGCACCTCACTATGTCCTGTGGCCAACGCTGGGGAGTTGCTCACTGCACAGCAGATTGTGTGTGACTGTTTTTTTTGTTTTTTTGGGGGGCGGGGGGTAGGTTTCAGAACAGATATGAGGGGCTTTCTCATACATTTTACAAACTCCCAGCGGGTATTGGCCAGAGTGAGTAGCTTACGTGTGCTAGTGATTCTGTAACCATTTTATCTCAGGACATTTTGATGCTTCTCACGAAATATCTCTTTAAATGGACTGGTATCCGGAAAGTCGCTCTACCCCCCGGCGTGGCCGGGCTGCCACTGGCCCCGTGGCTCTGTCCCGGTGACTGCTGCGGAGGGAGGAGAACTTGGTCTGGAGACAGAGGCCGGAGCCCTGTTGACATGAGTGTCCTTTGCTCTCCTCAGAGTGGCCAGGCGGATGCCCTGCAGAAGGAGGAGCTCCAGGCTGCGGTGGATGCCGCCAACAGTGCCGCCCAGCAGTACCAGAGAAGTAAGCCCCCCGGCTGGGCTCCCCGGCTCCCGAGGAGGGGAGGGAAGTGGCTTCATGTCATTGGGGGTTTGAGGTCACCCTTTGCGCCACCCCATCCTCCGCGCCGTAATCCACCACCAGGCGCCTCTGACGGTCGGGTTCCTCCCCTCACGGTGGCTCCCCTCAGCGAGTAAGCACCTCGGCTGGTCAGGGAAACGCCTGCAGCGGGCGAGAGTCGAGGATTGACTGGTGAGATCTAGAGCAGGGGTCCTCAAACTACGGCCCACAGGCCACATGCAAATACAAATATTGTATTTGTTCCCGTTTTGTTTCTTTACTTCAAAATAAGACATGTGCAGTGTGCATAGGAATTTGTTCATAGTTTTTTTTTAAACTATGGTCCGGCCCTCCAACGGTCTGAGAGACAGTGAACTGGCCCCCTGTTTAAAAAGTTTGAGGACCCCTGATCTAGAGGATGAAAGAGAAGGATGCTCGTAACACATTGCGGACGGATTACGAGAATTCTCGCTTCATATTCACAGTGTTTTACAGAGCATCCTACTTTAAAAAGATACTAGCTTGTAAGAATAGGTAATAAATAACTTCAGAATGCAATGGGTATTTGATTTTAAAGCGTGCCTTTAACATTTATGTAAAACGCTTTTTGTACTCGTTCCGTAGAAACTTATCTGGCCACTGGGTAAAGCTAGCAATGGAACTACTGGTCCGCAATGTGCTAATACGGGTTAACAGGGGGAAGGAAGTGTGAGCAGAGGGATCGAAGGTGAGAGGTGTCTGGAAGGACAGCGCTTGGGATCAGGTTTCTGGAGGTGTTTGGTGCTGGGTGGGGTAAGGTCAGGCTCCGGGAGACGGTGGAGAGCGCTGAGTGGCAGCTGAAGAAGCTGGTGCCTTGCTGGCAGCTGCAGCAAAGGAGGAGGTTTTAGGGCGAGGGTAGTGCTGGCTGCGGGTGATTTGGAGCAGAAAGAAGGTCTAGGTGAGGAGGCTGCTTTTAATAGAAGGCTTTGTTGCGGTACAGTCCGCATACCTACTGTTCACCCTCATCCAAAGGAGACCGCTTTCTGAAGACGGGAGTTCCCCTTCGGGTGGCAGGTCATCCGCGGAGCACACCTTCGCTCTGTGACAGCCGGCCTCTCCTTCCCCTCGGGCTCCCTCAGCAGCTGTGTTTCTGACCCTGTTCTCCGCCAGGGCTGGCAGCCGTGGCGGCCATCAACGCTGCCATCCAGAAGGGCGTGGCTGAGAAGACGGTTCTGGAACTGATGAACCCCGAAGCCCAGCTGCCCCAGGTGTATCCATTTGCTGCTGATCTTTATCAGAAGGAGCTGGCCACGCTGCAGCAGCAGAGCCCTGAAGTAAGTGAGCTGGGCCTGCCCTGCTTGTGAGCAAAACGCAACGGGAGGGCCCGGCCGGCGTGGCTCAGGGTTGAGCGTCGACCTATGAGCCAGGAGATCACGGTTCAATTCCCTGTCATGTGCCCTGTCAGGGCACATGTCCAGGTTGCAGGCTTGATCCCCAGTGCGGGGAGTGCAGGAGGCAGCCGATCTATGATTCTCATCATTGATATTTCTATCTCTCTCTCCCTCTCCCTTCCTCTCTAAAACAATAAAAAAACAACAGCACACAAAACAAAGCAGAAAGCAGTGGGAGGGAATTGAACACCCACATTGTTAGGGACACCAAGTTTTTTTAACCAGAAACTTCGACCCCGTGGTACCCCTGCGCGTCTCTCACCCGGTGCCCCTCTCGCTCTGTGCAGCATAGCCTCACCCACCCCGAGCTCTCCGTGGCAGTGGAGATGCTGTCGTCCGTGGCCCTCATCAACAGGGCCCTGGAGTCAGGAGACATGAACACGGTGTGGAAGCAGCTGAGCAGTTCCGTGACGGGCCTGACCAACATCGAGGAGGAGAACTGTCAGAGGTGGGTGCCGAGCGGACTGGATCCTCCGACGGCTGGAACCTCCGTGTGCGTCGGCCGTCAGCTCTGGTTTTCTTCACAGTCACTGTGATCATCTTTATTTTTTTCTATTTCTATTCATTTTATACTTTATCATATACCCTGACAAAAGCCATAATATTCTGGAACATCCTCTGAATGGAGTCCACCTTCATACTTCCTCACTTGTCCCAAGACTCTTCCACTGGTTTATTCAAACCGGGACCCGGTCTGGGACCATGTGTTACCTCTGTCTGTTGTGTCCCTTGGGTAGCTTTTAGTCCAGAATTGTCCCTTTCTTCACGACACTGATTTGTCAGAGAGATGGGGCCAGTTGTCCTATAAAAGGCCCCATCTTCCGGTTCTGGTTGCTTCCGAAGACTTGTCTTATTCCTGTAAGTTGGAAATTATGTCTAAAGGCATGTCGAGATTTAGTTGAACATTTCTGGTAATGTGTGTGTTTCACATTTTCTCATATCAAGACTCCTGTGAAATCTACTGTCCTGCCATTAACAATACTAAGATTGGTCTTTAGGGGACAGCTTATCCCTCCAGCGGATATCTGTGTTCATCTCTCACCAGGTCATAATCTCTTTGCACCTTTTGTACCAGCAACATGCGCAGTTCCCCATTAACCATTGGCTTAGTACGTTTGACCCCAATTGAAAATCCTTGCCTAAATCGGTACTTCAGTAAGAGCTGCCGAATGATGACTTGTTGATACATCATTCCCCCTACATTTCCTAGCTGGTGGGTGGCCTTATTTCCTTATCTTGGAGCTGCTGCCTCTCTCTGATTCTAGAGTTGGTCTTACTTGGAATTGAGAGGCTGTTAAGAATAGGTGATACCCTTCCATGTCCACATTCTCTTTAAGGTAACTCAGTCCCGGAGCTGGCCTCTAGAATATATCAAACTGAGGGGTACCTCTCAGATACTTTGCCCACTGTTCCCTCCCTCCCCCTCATGGCCCCCCCCTCCCCCCCACGTCTTCTCATTCCTGTCACCCACAGGGATCCTGAAAGTCCCTTTGATTCTGTTGCACTTCATTGCCTTTGTTATTGGGGGATGGGGCAGGTATCTCGATGAGCTGATGAAGCTGAAAGACCAGGCACATGCAGAGAAGAACGAGTTTATTACGTGGAACGACATCCAGGCTTGCGTGGACCACGTGAATCTGGTGGTGCAGGAGGAGCACGAGAGTGAGTAACCCGGTCCCATCCCCCCAAGTGTCACGGGGCAAGGCGGCGTGATGCCATGAGCCGGTTCTAACCATGACTGCTGGGGGGATTTTTGAAAATTGAAATATATGTATAACTCAAAAGCTAAGGTTGGATATTATTTTCAAAACACCAGGCAACTGCTATAATTAGGTATGTAGGTCATAATTTCAGGAGATGGTCCTAGCTGGTTTGGCTCAGTGGATAGAGCGTCGGCCTGCGGACTGAAGGGTCCCAGGTTCGATTCCCAGTCGGAGCACATGCCTGGGTTGTGGGCTTGGTCGCCAGTAGGGGGCGTGCAGGAGGCAGCCGATCAATGATTCTTATCATTGATGTTTCTAATCTCTATCCCTCTCCCTTCCTCTCTGAAATCAATAAAAAATATATATATATAAAATTTTTTTTCAAGAGATGAATTGAACATTTTTTATTTTTTAAAATATTTTTATTTATTTCAGAGAGGAAGGGAGAGGGAGAGAGAGATAGAAACATCAATGATGAGAGAGAATCATTGACCGCTGCCTCCTGCACGCTCCCCCTACTGGGGATCAAGCCCACAACCGGAGCATGTGCCCTTAATCGGAGTCGAACCTGGGACCCTTCAGTCCGCAGGCCGACGCTCTATCCACTGAGCCAAGCCAGCTAGGGCTGATTTTTTATTTTTAAGTGCTGTTATAGCAAGTAGCTCTGACACTAGCTTCCTGGAGTTGGGTCGTGTTGATGGGTTGAGGGCACAGTCCTGCCGTTTCAGGCGTCAGCTGTGAGCCCTGGACTTCTCAGGTCACCACATTTCTGAACAACTTGCTATAAATTCAGGTGTTTCCTCCACCCACTCAGGTTCAATAATATTCTAGATTGACTCCCAGAACTCAGGGAAGTGCTATATTTATGATTCTAGTTTTATTAGAAAGGATACAAGTCGGGACCAACCAAAGGAAGAGATCTGTGGGGCGATGTCAGGTAGGGCGTCCTCAGGCTGTGCCCGCTGCCAGCACATCGATGTGTGCCACAGCCGGATAAGCTCACCTGAGCTTCGGGGAGCCAGCAGTTTTATCGGGGCTTCCTTACAGACAAATGATGCTTGTATCATTGGCCATGTAATTGAACTTAATTTCCAGACCTCCTCCCTCCCTGGAGGTAGGGAGGCTGGGCTAACGTATCACATGGCTCAAAGCCCCACCCAGTCTTCTAATCACATGGTTGGCCTTTCCAGCATGCCCAGCCCCCATCCTGAAACTACCTAAGGGCCCACCGGAAGTCACCTGGCTAGCGTACACTCAGGGGTGGTTCCAGGGCCTGCCATGAATGACAAAATTATTTTTGTCACTTGGGAAATTCTAAGGGTTCAGAGCAGTGGTTCCCAACGTGGGGCACATGCCCAACAGGGAGGCAATTTTATGTTGAAGGGGGGCAATTTGAGAATGAGTTATTAACAGTGAATTTTTGCATTTCGTATGGTTCTAGGGGCCTCATATATTGTGACATAGTTATACATTTCAGTTCTTATGTTTTGGAACTTTATTTGCTATTTTTTATATAACGTCATATTATTATTTTTTAAAACAATTTCTTAGTGATTTCTTCCTCAGTCCTTCCACTGTCCTTCCGTTCTTTCAGTTTTCTCTCTCATGGATGTCATGTTCTTTGGAAGCTTGTTTAGGCCAAGTTCATGGCCTTTGAGGCTTCCTCCACGTGAATAGGAGCCCACTTTTTGAATAATAAGAATTATATGTCACGGGGGTGGGGCGTCAGGATTTCAGAGATGCTTAGGTGGGGCGTGGCCAAAACAAGGTTGGGAACCCCTGGTCTAGAGGCCCTTTTCCAGGAACGAGGGAGAAAGACCAGCCAAAGTTTTGATTACACAATAGAGTCCTTACTGAAGTAGCACAGCTGACTGAGATGCCATGGGAGTGAACGTTTGCAGTTTACTTTCTGTTCCTTGTGAGAAACATTCCACTGATGTAGTGGAAAGAGCCTTGCCGTGGAGCAGGGCACCCAGGCTTGGGTCCTCCGTCTGCCACTTGTGTGCTGTGTGATCTTGGAAGAGATCCCGAAGCCTCATCTTTTTCCTACAATAATATTGAATTAGGTGACTGGTTAAGATCCCTTGAACTCTGACTTTTTGTAAGTCAAGAATGGTTAATGCTACACTTTGAAATGTACCTGAAAACTATACTATAAAGCCAGTTTCATCAAAATCTTCACACTTTAAAAAATATATATATTTTTATTGATTTTAGAGAGGAAGGGAGAGGGAGAGAGAGCTAGAAACATCAATGATGATCGAGAATCATTGACTGGCTGCCTCCTGCATGTCCCACACTGCGGATGGAGCCCGCAAACTGGGCATGTGTCCTGACTGGGAATCGAAACGTGACCTCCTGGTTCATAGGTTGACACTCAACCACTGAGCCACACCGCTGGGCAAAATCTTCACACTTTTAAGTGAGAGCAATTACACATAAAACAAGAGGACTTGAGCTTTCAATATGGGTATAAGGCCCTTTATTTTGAATGAAACAAACACTAAATTTAAAGAGACCATGCTCCCCAATATTATGGATGACAAATTATGGTTTGAATCATGGCAATGCTTGGGTGGATTCATGCGTACGTAGCATGTTTACAGACTGATTTGTTTATGGAATTTCTTAAAGAAATGACCTCTGTTTCTTCCTCTTCAGGGATTTTAGCCATCGGCTTAATTAACGAAGCCCTGGACGAAGGTGATGCCCAAAAGACCCTGCAGGCCCTGCAGATTCCTGCAGCCAAACTGGAGGGCGTCCTGGCAGGAGTGGCCCAGCATTACCAAGACACGCTGATCCGAGCAAAGAGAGAGAAAGCCCAGGTGAGTGGCATCAGAAGGGTCGCTTCTGTTCCGGGAACTTCCTTCCTCTAAGCACCAAGATACAGGAGTGACGCCTCCCCTGACCCCTCAGGGCCTGCTCCCAGGCACCTCACGCTCAGAGCTCTGTAGGGACACAGGGGTGAGGGACATAGACTCTGTCTCTTGGAAGCTTTGCTATTTTACACAGTTGGCTTTTTTTTTTATTGTTGTTGTTTGTCAACACATCTCCCTGTCTCTGAGTAAATTCTGCATTGAAATATAAGACCCAAAAATGCATAAGTCACCCCTAGCTGGTTTGGCTTGGTGGATAGAGTGTCGGCCTGCGGACTGAAGGGTCCCGGGTTTGATTCCGGCCAAGGGCACATGCCCAGATTGCAGGCTCAATCCCCAGTAGGGGCCGTGCAGGAGGCAGTTGATCAATGATCCTCTCTCATCATTGATGTTTTTATCTCTCTCTCCCTCTCCGTTCCTAAAATTAATCCTATATAATAAAAGCCTTATATGCAAGTCAACCAAGCGGTGGAATGACCAGTCGTCAGCCATGAGCCCGGCTTCTGGCTGAGCGGCGCTCCTGCTGTGGGAGTGCACTGACCACCAGGGGCAGCTCCTGTATTGAGCGGGATCTGGCTGAAACAGGCTCTTTGACATCTCCCCAGGGGTCCCGGATTGCGAGAAGGCGCAGGCCAGGCCGAGGGACCCCACTGGTGCACAGTCGGGGCAGGGGAGGGATGCGGGAGGTTGGCCAGCCAGGGAGGGACCTCGGGAGGGCTCCAGAGCGTGTCCAGTCCGCCTTGCTCAGTCCCGATCAGCCGGACCCCAGCAGCAAGCTAACTTACTGGTCAGAGCATCTGCCCCCTGGTGGTCAGTGCATGTCATAGCCAGCGGTTGAGCGGCCTTAGCATATCATTAGCATATTATGCTTTGATTGGTTGAACGGACAACTGGACACTTAGCATATTAGGCTTTTACTATGTAGGATGATACATGTTAAGTTTTAGTACATCATGCCACAGAGAATTGTGTGTTTTTTTTAACAGGTTTATTGAGATATAATTTATTTACCATACAGCTCATCACTTTAAAGTGTACAATTCAGTGGTTTTTAGTCTGTTCACAGAATTGTGCAAACATCACCATAACCAATTTTAGAACATTTTCATCATGCCCAAAAGAAACCCAGCACTCATGGTCGCAACGCCTCATTTCCCCTCAATCTCTCCAGCCCCAGGCAGCTACCAGTCTACTTTCTTTGCCTGTTCTGGATGATCAGTATAAATGGAATAACGCAGTATGTGGGTCTTTGTGACCGGCTTCTTTCACTCAGCGTGGTTTATCCAAGTTGTAGCATGTGTCAGTACTTCGTCTCTCTTCAAAAAAAAATATTTTTATTGATTTCAGGGAGGAAGGGAGAGGAGAAAGAGATAGAAACATCAATGAGAGAGAATCATGCATCGGCTGCCTCCTGCACACCCCCTATTGGAGCCCGCAGCCCGGGCATGTGCCCTTGACTGGAATTGAACCCGGGACCCTTCAGTCCACAAGCTCTATCCACTGAGCCAAACCGGCAGGCGTTACTTTATCTCTTTTTATTGTTGGATAATACTCCGTTGTTTGGATTATTGTTCCATTAATGAGTTGATGGAGATATGGCTTGAAAGCATCGTTACCTCTGTTTCTCTGATTGTCATTAGTCTCCTTTTAAGTTCTTCCTAACTAACAGCAATTATGTAGGGAGGACCACAACTTTTTTTTTTTAAACTTAGAAGATCCCTCCAGTGAGGTTCTCATAGCAAGCGAAGAGCTGAAGGAAATTCTTAATTCAGACGGTTAGATTCTTTCTGGGAATCCAAATACAGAAAAACAGAGCAAGGCATCTGTGTGATTGCAACTTTTGTACACCCAACCCCCATGGGTCAGGGGTGGAGGAGTTGTGGGTGATATTATGATGTTGATAAATCTCCCTTGATTCCCTTGTCATCAGAGTACAGTAGTTAACATCACCATGTCCTGATCATATAAATGCAGCCAGTACCGTGCTTCATATAAGAGGCACATTAATATGCTGAGTGTCAGTTGATCCTGGGGTGAGGGTTGAATCATAACTCTGGTTTTGTAGCCAGGAAATTGAGACAAAGGGATCAATGATGTTACTCAGGTGAGAAGCAGTTGGCTGTGGGGAAGCTATCAATGGAGGTCTCTGTCTCTGATAATCAACTTTGGATCAGTTCTTCCCAAACATTTTTTTAAAACAGATTTTTATTGATTTCAGAGAGGAAGGGCGTGGAAGAGAGAGAGACAAACATCAATGATGAGAGAGAATCATGGATTGGCTGCCTCCTGCACACCCCCTACTGGGGATCGAGCCCACAACCCTGGCATGTGCACTGACGGGGAATCGAACTGTAACCTCCTGGTTCCTAGGTCGATGCTCAACCACTGAGCCACGCCGGCTGGGCAGTTCTTACCAAACTTGCCTGATCATTACAACACTTGAAAAGTTATTTTTAAAATGCAGATTCCTAAGATTTATACTCTTGTTTCTGCTTATTCAGAATCTCTAACTGGGGGCCTGGCTGTAGTGATTCTGTATAGACCCCAGTGGTGATGTTTGTTTCTGCTGCCATATAAGTCCACAAGGAATCTTATGTTTGATTGACAGAGAAGTGGACTTTGGGAAAATAAACTAGGCCAGGTCCCATGTCTAAAAAAGGAAACTAGATTGCGGCTCTAACTTGTACCTGCTCTCACTCATGCTCCGAGCCTTTTGGTAGGGTTGTGGGAGTTAAACTGTTAGAGGATGTGACTAGAGTTTGAAGCATTTCCGTTTGCTGTGGAATAACTTTACGGAGGACGGGGGTGGTGTTAGAGGGAATTTGCTTAACGCTGCCAGGTCCGGCTGGGTGGACTACACATTAGATGGAATAGCCTTTTTTAGGCCTCAGCTTAGCTTGTAACTATGTCTGGGCCTTCTAGAAAGCGGTTTTAAAAATAATAATCTGATTTCCAAATTTATCCAGCAAAAGGTCTTCATTTAACTTTGACCTGTAGTTCTCTTGCAGTATCTTTGGGTCTAGCTTTGGTATCAGGGTAATACTGACCTCATAGAATGAATTGGGAAGTTTGCCTCCTCCTTCTTTGCTTTAGAAGAGTTTGTAAAGGATTGGTGTTAGCTTCTTTAAACGTTTGGTAGAATTCACCAGTGAAGCCGTGTGGTCCTGTGTTTTGGGCTTTGTTTTTGCAGGATATGTTTTGATTGTTGTTCCATCTCTGTATTTGTTATAGGTCAATTCAGACTTCCTCCAAGTATTCTTTCTGCCTCTTCTTCTTCTTCTTTTTTTTTTAAAAATATATTTTATTGATTTTTTACAGCGAGGAAGGGAGAGAGATAGAGAGTTAGAAACATCGATGAGAGAGAAACATCGACCAGCTGCCTCCTGCACATCTCCCACTGGGGATGTGCCCGCAACCCAGGTACATGCCCTTGATCGGAATCGAACCTGGGACCTTTCAGTCCGCAAGCCGACGCTCTATCCACTGAGCCAAACCGGTTTCGGCCCTCTTATTCTTCTTGTCTTGGGGATCCCATTATGCATATATGGATATTATCGATGGTGTCCTCGGTTCTCTGAGGCTTTATTCATTTTTCTTGATTCTTTTTTCTTACTGTTCCTCAGACTGGTTCATTTCAGTGGACTAATCTTCCAGTTTGCTGAGTCCCTCTAGGAATTTTTTTAAAATTTCAGTTATTGTATTTTACAACTCCCAAATTTCATTTGATTCTTCTCTTTAAAAAAACAATAATTTTGATTTCTTTGTTGATCATTCTCTCTTTGGTGAGACTTGTTCTTATATCCTATAGTTCTTTGAACATATTTAAAATAGCTGATATAAGTCTCTGTCTACCAGGATCAATTTAGACAATTTCGGTTGTCAGCTTTCCCCCCTTTTTGGGCCAGGCTTTCCTGTTTCTATGCATGTCTTGTAGTGTTTTTTTTTTTTTTTTAAATCAGAAGGTCTTTTGTTTTTTTAAATATATTTTTATTGATTTCAGAGGTCGGGGTGGGGTGGGGGAGAGAAACATCAATGATGAGAGAGAATCATGGATTGGCTGCCACCTGCACGCCCCACACTGGGGATCGAGCCCACAACCCGGGCATGTGCCCTGACCGGAAATCGAACTGTGACTTCCTGGTTCGTAGGTTGACACTCAACCTCTGAGCCACGCCAGCCAGACTGTCTTGTAGCTTTTGAAAATTGGACATTTTAATAAAATAACAGGGCAGCTCTGAAAATCAGATTGCACTCTCCCTCCTCAGGGCTTGTTGTTATCCCTGATTGTTGTCATTATTTGTCTAGCGACTTTTGCTTCTGTTAAGTCTATGTGTCCTTTATCATGTGTGTCCACTGAAGTCTCTGCTTGGTTAGCTAGTGGTCAGACAGAAATGATTAGACAGAAATGTCCTCAAGTTCCCTGGGTTCCTTCCCAGTTGGCTCTTTTGCCCCTTCTCGCTGCTTTTGACCTCCTGAGCCACTCGAATTCATCTTCACATCTTTATCACTTTATCTGAAGCATTTCTCTTGTAATCTTTCACCAGTTTTTTAAAAATATCTTTTTACTGGTTTTTTTAGAGAGGAAGGGAGAAGGATAGAGAGCTGGAAACATCAATGGTTAGAGAGAATCATTGATCAGCTGCCTCTTGCACGCCCTGCACCAGGGATGGAGCCCACAACCCGGGCATGTGCCCTGACCGGGAATCGAACTGGCAACCTCTTGGTTCCTGGGTCGATGCTCAAACGCTGAGCCACACCGGCCAGGCTTCACCGGTTTTTTTATTCCTGCTTCTTCCAGTTGGCTATTCCATATGTCTCACGTGTTTGACACTTCCTCCATATCTAATCGAGTCTCAGAAGCCCCTTCATCCCATGGGCCCTGATTTCATGGCTCTTAATATTATGTTGCTTTTCACGGTGTGCAGGAAACCCAGGATGAGTCCGCTGTGTTATGGTTGGATGAAATTCAAGGTGGAATCTGGCAGTCCAACAAAGACACCCAGGAAGCACAGAGGTGTACGTATCGCTGGTTTATTTCTCTCGGGGGAGGCGGGGTGGCGAGGTGCACCATGTCGCGTCAGGCAGATCACATGTGGGGGGAACAGCTTGCCAGGAGGCATAAGCCCGGTGAACCAGTGTATGAACGGAGGTGCCTCCTCAACTGTTCCGGTAACAGTTCTCTTCCTCGATAGTTGCCGTAGGAATCTTTGCCATTAATGAGGCCGTGCAGAGTGGCGATGTCGGTAAAACGCTGAGTGCCCTTCGTTCCCCGGATGTCAGCCTGTACGGAGTCATCCCTGAGTGTTGTGAAACGTACCAGAGTGACCTCGCAGAAGCCAGGAAGAAAAAGCTGGCAGCAGGTGGGTTACGGTGAAATAAATGTGTGCCCTGAAGCTGAGAGCTTGAGTATATGAGGGGAGCGAGGTAGAGGGAAGGGCAGTCTGTAGAGAAAGATAACTTTCGTGTAGAAGTACAGTATCTGGACTTATTTTAAATACCCTGAGGAGGCAATAATATCCCTATTTTTTGGGGGGGGAAAATTTCCCCTTTTGGGCAACTATGTTTAAAAAGGTCCATTTTCTGAAAATGCCGAAAGGATAAAAATATTTGTTCATCTTTTTTAGGGTGTCAGTAACTGCTACAGTATCTAAGCCTAGAGATAGATAGAAGGAGTTTATCTGCAAAAGAAGGGGAATAAAGATTTGATTCTCATCCCTTTTTATGGCCTTTTTAAAAATAAATTTATATATTTTGATTGATTTCAGAGAGGGAGGGAGAGAGAGAAACATCAATGATGAGAGAGAATCATTGATTGGCTGCCTCTTGCCCAGAATCAAACCAGGATCCCTCAGTCCTCAGGCTGATGCTCCATCCACTGAGCCAAACCGGCTAGGGCGGTGTTTTCTTTTTATAATGTAGATGTGAGTGAGCTAAATGAGGCATCGCAAAGCCATAATGTAAGAGGGACGTAGGATGCCCCTTTGCTCTCATTAATCCAAGGAGCGGGATTTTGGAATGGCCTTCAGGGAGATGGGTGAACCTGGTCAGAATCATTCTGTCGCATCGGACACATGCGTGTTGGGAGCGTGGCTCTGGGTCCCTTTTAATCTTTCCTTTACTGTCCACCAGGCGACAACAACAGCAAGTGGGTGAAGCACTGGGTGAAGGGCGGATATTATTATTACCACAACCTGGACACGCAGGAAGGAGGATGGGATGAGCCCCCAGGCTTTGTGCAGAACTCCACGCAGCTCTCGCGGGAGGAGATCCAGGTAGGTCGCCTTTCCTCGGGGAAGAAGCTGAGCGCAAGCGTGTTGGAGCTGAACGTGCGTTTGGAGGAACAGGCCTGTGGTCAGAAGCCTCAGCCTAAAATTGAGGCTACGTAATGACCAGGCTTAGAGTAATTATTTGTCTAGTGGTTGGGGGAGCGACTTAAGGCCTAAATTAGGAAAACATCAGTCTTGTAGAATTTAAGTCAGACAAATTGTGTGCTTATTAAAGAAAACGTGGATGCCCAGAAGAGAAAAGTGAAAAGTTGCTCTAACTCCTCATTAAACGCAACTACTGTTCACCTCCCCCAGTTTACATTTTCACCCTCTTTTCGGGCTCTCCCACCCACTCCGGACTGTGCTGTGTTAGACCTTAACCTGTCGTCACAGGCAGGCTGGCCGTTTCCCTGTGTGTCCTCCACCGCAGCGTTCCAGGGGGCTTCTGGGACTGGGCACTCAGCCCCTTGTCGGCCCCTGTTCCTCTGTCTTCTTGTCGATAATGACCCACGCACGGTGCCTGGCACAGTGTTGGGCAGATGAGTGGGTACATAGGAGAGGAAAGGAGATCAAGTTGCTTTTGTCCGTGGCTTGTTGGGGTGTGAGAACCACCTGGCCCTGAAAAATAGACCTGAAGCCATCCTCATTGCTCAAAGATCTAGAACAGTCCGAGAAAGCAGTAAGGGTTGGTTTGTGCGCTGCGGACGATACCGTTAAAATGTGTGTCCGTTCTCACCTGCGTGTGTCTCCCTGTGACCACGTGCCTTTCAGAGTTCCATCTCCGGGGTGACCACGGCGTACAACCGAGAGCAGCTCTGGCTGGCCAACGAGGGCTTGATCACCAGGCTGCAGGCGTGCTGCCGCGGGTACCTCGTCCGACAGGAGTTCCGCTCCAGGTTGAATTTCCTGAAGAAACAGATTCCCGCCATCACCTGCATCCAGGTATTTCAGAGCCCCGTGCACAGGCCGCGGGTGGGCGCCGAGAGCAGGGCTCAGCAACCGCCAATCTTAGGGGCGAATGTGGGTGTGCTTTCCTCCTGGCCTCTCGGCCTCATCCTTCTTCGGATAAGCGTTTCCTCTTTGCTGCCAGTATCATTAGTGTGCCCGACGCGGTGCTTCGAGGGGAGCTGCCAGCCCAGGGCAGTTTTCTGACGGGCAGCACATGTCACAGAGAGAAGTCGGTTGGAGCTGGGCCTCCGGGCTCACCCCTGCCCGGTGGTGTGAGCCTCTCTAAGTTTGCTTCATCCTCTATGAGTGGGGATACTAATGTTTACCTTCCCTTCCTCACTGATTTATTGTAAGGATCCAATAAAAGACTCTGTGTGAAGGCACTTTATTTATTTATTTTTAATCCTCACCAGAGGATATTTTTCCATTGATTTTTAGAGAGAGTGGAAGGGAGAGGGAAAGACAGAGAGAAACACCAATGTGAGAGAAGCACATCGATTGGTTGCCTCCCGCACGAGCCCCGACCAGGGCCTGGGCCAGGGGAGGTGTCTGCAACCGAGATACATGCCCTTGACCAGAATCGAACCCAGGACCCTTCAGTCTGCAGTCCAATGATTTATCCACTGAGCCAAACTGGCTAGGGCAAGGCACTTTCTAAAAAATATATATATATATTTTTAATTGATTTCAGACAGGAAGGAAGAGGGAGGGAGAGAGAGAGAGAAACATCAAGGATGAGAGAGAATCATTGATCAGCTGCCCCCTCCACGCCCCACACTGGGAATCGAGCCCACAACCCGGGCATGTGCCCTGATCGGGAATCAGACTGTGACCTCCTGGTTCATAGGTGGACACTCAACCTCTGAGCCACGCTGGCCGGGCTGGAGGCACTTTTAAAAGGTGTGACGTGCCCACCGGTTTGGCTCAGTGGATGGAGTGTCGGCCTGTGCACTCAAGGGTCCCAGGTTTGATTCCGGACAAGGGCATGTACCTTGGTTGCGGGCACATCCCCAGTAGGGGGTGTGCAGGAGGCAGCTGATTGATGTTTCTCTCTCATCGATGTTTCTAACTCTCTATCCCTCTCCCTTCCTCTCTGTAAAAAATCAATAAAATATATTAAATACTTTCTGTACCTAATTTAAAAAAAAAAAAAAAAGGTGTGACGTGCTGAGCTCACACCAGGAAAGTGGACACTGGCCACTGTGCTCTCCTGGTGGCGGCACAGCCTCTGCCCACACTCCCCAGTCACTGCAGGACGTGGTCCTCTGTTGAGCTTCGTCAGGAATTGCACTTGGACAGTATGTCGAGGAGAGGTGCTGGAATTGCCTCTCTTCCCTGGGAAACAATGTGTCGACTGTAATATTTGATGGTTTCAGTCGCAGTGGAGAGGATACAAGCAGAAGAAGGCCTATCAGGACCGTCTAGCGTACCTGCGCTCCCATAAAGATGAAGTCGTGAAGGTACGGTAGCCGGGGCGGGTCACTCCGTGTGGGGTGCCAGTATGACCTGTGTTGAGGTGAAGGACTTTTGTAACTTCCAGGGCCCTTTGTCCACAGATCCAGTCCCTGGCGAGGATGCATCAGGCGAGAAAGCGCTATAGAGATCGCCTGCAGTACTTCCGAGATCACGTAAGTCCCCTTGGGAAGCAGGGCCGGTGGGATCCGTTTTGCGATATTTCTGGTGGACAGATGACCAAAAGCATTTCTTCTCTGTTCCTTAGATAAATGACATTGTCAAAATCCAGGCTTTTATTCGGGCAAACAAAGCTCGCGACGACTACAAGACTCTCAGTGAGTAACTGGCTCAGCGGAGGCGGCGTGGAGGCCCTCAGGTTCTGGGTATTCTCCACGGATCTCTTTCCTTTCCTGCAGGCAAGCCTGGGGGTCGGGGGCTGCTTGCGATCTAACCCCCTTTGCTAACCTGTGGCTGCATGTCCTGTTCTTCACCGTGTCAGCCTCTGTCACATCATAGCGATAGTGTGACCGAGGACACTGCGCCTCGTGGTTGTCCTTGCTCATTTCACAGTTAAACAAACACCCGTGCCTAGAGCTCATCCATAACCCTGACATTCCTCGGGACTGAGAACTCGTCCTGGTAACTTCGTTCTCGTCTGACACGCGCTGTCTTTCCGCCAGTCAATGCCGAGGACCCGCCGATGATCGTGGTCCGGAAGTTTGTCCACCTGCTCGACCAGAGTGACCAGGACTTCCAGGAGGAGCTGGATCTCATGAAGATGCGGGAGGAGGTCATCACCCTCATCCGTTCCAACCAGCAGCTGGAGAACGACCTCAACCTCATGGATATCAAAATCGGACTGCTGGTGAAAAACAAGATCACGCTGCAGGTGTGCGCAGAGCTGGCGGGGCCACGGGGCGTGTCCTGCTTTGGCTTCCCTGCCTCACCCTCGCTGACTCACGGCTTCCTTCTCCTTGAAGGCCATAAACTTTTAAAAAGTTACAGAGGGAATGAAATACTGTAATTTAATAGCAACATTTAAAATAGAGAAGATACAAACCATCCCGTAATCCCACCGCCCCACAATCATTTCCTATCGGACATTTTTACTTCATATTAGAAGATAAAATGTTTTCCATGTGATAACGTCATAATATTATTTTTTTAAAATATGTTTTTATTGATTTCAAAGAGGAAGGGAGAGCCCTAGCCTGTTTGGCTCAGTGGATAGAGCGTCAGCCTGCGGACTGAAGGGTCCCAGGTTCAATTCCGGTCAAGGGCGTGTGCCTTGGTTGCGGGCACATCCCCAGTAGGAGGTGTGCAGGAGGCAGCTGGTTGATGTTTCTCTCTCATCGATGTTTCTGACTCTCTATCTCTCTCCCTTCCCCTCTGTAAAAAATCAATAAAATATATTAAAAAAAAAAAAAAAAGAGGAAGGGAGAGGGGGAGAGAGAGAGAGAGAGAGAGACATCAATGATGAGAGAGAATCATGGATTGGCTGCCTCCTGCACGCCCCACACTGGGGATGAAGCCTACAGCCCAGGCTTGTGCCCTGACTGGGAATCAAACAGTGAACTCCTGGTTGATAGGTCGACGCTCATGCCGGCCAGGCAGTCGTAAATGTTATTTTATTTTATTTTTTTTTAAATATATTTTATTGATTTTTTACAGAGAGGAAGGGAAAGGGATAGAGAGTTAGAAACATCAATGAGAGAGAAACATCGATCAGCTGCCTCCTGCACACTCCCTACTGGGGATGTGCCCGCAACCAAGGTACATGCCCTTGGCCGGAATCGAACCCGGGACCCTTGAGTCCACAGGCCGACGCTCTATCCACTGAGCCAAACCGGTTAGGGCGTAAATGTTATTTTTAATGGCAGTGTTATAACTAATTAGAAGATACACTACAATTTACCTCTTTTTCCCCCCCAACTATTTGACAAGTTTTTATTATTACAGATAACATTGCAGGGAACGTCTTGATGTATATGTAGCTTTTATCGTATTTAAGGCTTTGTCTTCCAGGTAGATTCCTAGGAGTTGGCTTCCTGAGTCAGTGGACGTTTTTATGGATCAGGTTCTTTATAGGAAGATGAGAGTAGGACTGTATTTGACTGATGTATTGTAAACAGGATACTCCATCTGACTTGGAAGGGATCCGCCAGTGCCGTGAAAGACCCACAATGCCCAGCTTGGTCTCTGAAAGCTTTTTGATTTATGTGTTGGTTTGTGTTTACAGGATGTGGTTTCCCACAGTAAAAAACTTACCAAAAAAAATAAGGAACAGTTGTCTGATATGATGATGCTAAATAAACAGAAGGGAGGTCTCAAGGCTTTGAGCAAGGAGAAGAGAGAGAAATTGGAAGCTTATCAGCACCTGTTTTATCTATTGCAGGTGAGTGGCTCCTGGAAGTGGCACTGGAAAATGTAGCTAATTTTCTTTTCATAGGATAACCTTACCCATAGATCTCTGTGGAACTAGTTCTGATTTCCACTGAGGGGTGAGCAAAGAGCTGTCTTAGCTTTCTTTTTTTTCTTTACATTTTCTTTATTTCTTTCCTGATATACATTCTGATCCTTTGAGTTTATAAAACCTTGGATTTTTTGCCAGCCTTTACATTATCTGGAAGTGACTTAAATCCCTTGGCTTCATTGCAGACCAACCCCACCTATCTGGCCAAGCTGATTTTCCAGATGCCCCAGAACAAGTCCACCAAGTTCATGGACTCGGTGATCTTTACCCTCTACAACTACGCCTCCAACCAGCGGGAGGAGTACCTGCTGCTGCGGCTCTTCAAGACGGCGCTCCAGGAGGAGATCAAGTACGGAGGCCGCCCCCATATGCCCCCTTCCCCCCGCCCCCCCAACCGGAGGCTCAAGGCTGGATATTCAGGCTGCCTGCATCGTACGCTTCATGCTCTCAGCCAAGGCTGTGATTTGTGTGAACTACTCGAAAGAAGGATCTACTTGTTAAATTACTAATATAAAGTGTTGTTGCAGCCCTAGCTGGTGTGACTCAGTGGATAGAGTCACACCAGCCTGCAGACTGAAGGGTCCAGGGTTTGATTCCGGTCAGGGGTACATGCCTGGGTTGCGGGCTCAGTCTCCAGTGGGGAGCCTGTGGGAGGCAGCCGATCAATGACTCTCTCTTATTGTTGATGTTTCTATCTCTCTCTCCCTTTCCCTGAAATCAATAAAAAAATATTTAAAAAAAAAAGTTGTTGCAGATTCTAGGGAGGTGATAAAGTAATAAATTTGCTAAATTAATTTTAGGAACATTTCTATATTAAAATATAATTTTTTTTAAAGACTGACCTTTAATATTTTTTATTTTATTACTATTTTTAAAATACTTTTATTGATTTCAGAGAGGACGAGAGAGGGAGAGAGAGATAGAAACATCAATGATGAGATAGAATCATGGATTGGCTGCCTCCTGCACGCCCCCTACTGGGGACTGAGCCCGAAACCCGGGCATGTGCCCTGTCCGGGAATCAAACCCGGGACCCTTTAGTCCACAGGCCGATGTTCCTTAAAATATAATTTTTAAGAAGCTGATCCAAACACCAAGATTCCACATTTCTATCTAATGAAGGACCCGGTTACGCTCCCATGATGGTGTTCGCAGCAGCAGAAAGGTGTTCTGTGTTTAGACAAGTGTTAGTAGAGAAATAACAAGTACCCGCTTCTTTCCAATTATGTGTGTCCAGGAGATGGGATCGTTAAGCTCATAGATTCTGTGTAGTTTAAACTGAGTTTGTTTCTGATGTTTTCATAGGTCAAAAGTGGACCAGATTCAAGAGATCGTGACAGGAAACCCTACCGTTATTAAGATGGTTGTCAGTTTCAACCGTGGCGCTCGGGGTCAGAACGCCCTGCGGCAGATCTTGGCCCCGGTCGTGAAGGAGATTATGGACGACAAATCCCTCAACATCAAAACCGACCCGGTGGATATCTACAAGTCGTGGGTTAATCAGATGGAGTCTCAGACAGGAGAGGCAAGGTGTGTAGCCACGACACCCTTTCCTGTCCTGTGTTTCATTCTCTCTCTCTCTCTCTCTCTAAGCAGTTGACCTTTGATTTACAAGCTAATCATTGTTCAAATAGTTTTTCCTTAGAAACCTCTTTATTAAATTGTTGGCCTGGTAACACGTTCATTTATTTAGCAGGTATTTACTGAGTTCTTACTAACGGCTCTCCCTGGCTCCCAGGAAAGTCCAGAAATCTTAGCATTATATACAGGGCCCTGCGTGACCAGGCCCTGCTTGCTTCTTCGCCCTCATCTCTCCTCTTCCTTTTCTTTGCATTTGATCTTCCTTCCTAGAAGACCCTTCTTCCTTTTTCCCCGAGCCCCTTCCTCCTGGAAGCCCTCCTGGATTCCCCCAGTTTGAGTAGAAGCCCCTCTGGGCCTGCAGCACTACGGTCAGCTTCTTACTTATAGCACAATATGTTTTGTGTTTTTTTTTTTTCTTTTTATTCTTTTTTTTTTTTTTTTTACAATATACAAAATAAATCCATTACCAGATTGTAGATACAAAATAAGTAGCCATTTACACAGCACAATATGTTTTAAATAAATGCCCATTTGTCTCTCCCACCAGGTAGTTAGAGAAGCTATCATGTCCCATACACCATTCATCCCAAGTGCCTATCATGGTGCCGGGCACATAATTCAAGGCACCCAATTCACAGTCGAAAACCCGAGTTCAGATCCCGGCCCCATCATTTACCAGGTCACTGAACACGAGCAAGTTGCCTAGTCTCTCCGGGTCTTTCTGTTCATGAAATGCGTGGCTCTGCCTCAGGCACTGCCTGGCTTCTGGTCTAACCATATTGGGGGTAATTTCTGCTTTCCCAGCAAACTCCCCTATGACGTGACTCCCGAGCAGGCTCTGGCTCACGAAGAGGTCAAGACACGTCTAGACAACTCCATCAGGAACATGCGGGCCGTGACAGACAAGTTCCTCTCTGCCATCATCAGTTCCGTGGACAAAATCCCGTGAGTGCCTTCCTTCGTGACCCCTGACAGAGCCCAGCGTGAGTGCCCTCCTGCTCCCCGGCCACTCTCACACCGTGTGTCCCTCTCACAGCTACGGGATGCGCTTCATCGCCAAAGTGCTGAAGGACTCGCTACATGAGAAGTTCCCCGATGCTGGTGAGGATGAGCTGCTGAAGGTAAGACTCGGGAAGCTGGCACAGCCCGGCCCTTCTGGTAGACCTTTGAGGAAGCAGTGATACAACGAGGCCTGACCATAGACCAGCTGTGGGCAAACTACGGCCCGCGGGCCGGATCCGGCCCGTTTGAAATGAATAAAACTAAAAAAAAAAAAAAGACCGTACCCTTTTATGTAATGATGTTTACTTTGAATTTATATTAGTTCACACAAACACTCCATCCATGCTTTTGTTCCGGCCCTCCGGTCCAGTTTAAGAACCCATTGTGGCCCTCGAGTCAAAAAGTTTGCCCACCCCTGCCATAGACCGTTAGTGAGAGCCGGAATTTCAGCAGTAGCTCGCCACAGATTGTGAGGCTTTGAACATGATTGTCAATAGTCAATGACACCTCTTTGAGTTTCTATAGCGTTCGAATGGCCCGCCTCAATTAAGTCCAGTTGGATTCTTCCTGTCTTGAGATAAATTTCTGAGTCCTATCTTTTCGCTGGAAAATAGCTCCCTCTGCTGGTGGCCAGGTGAATGGGACCAAGCACAACTTTCTGCTGAGGCTGTTGCTGGTAATGCTGACTTGCCTATGCGCCTTTCTTTCCTTCTTTTTTTTTTTAACCTGAACGCTTTTTTCTTCTCTCTCCTAGTTCTTGTGCTTTCCTACAGTGAGGCCTCGCTTCTAGGCTTTCTGTTCAGGTGAATTAATTTTGTATTTTTGAATGATGGCTCTAGGGGAAATGCTGTGACTGTCCTTGAATTCTTCTGCGGAAGAGCCGTGTGTTGAGTGACTTTAATTTCCGAGGCATGAACTTGTCTACCTGTGACGTCTCTCCCGCATGAGCACGATGTGGGTCGGACAGGTCGCTCTGTCCTGTTTAAGGATTTATTTTAACTGCCTTTGTTAGCCTCTCCGAATGAAAGTCCGCCCACATGGAAGCGAAAAGTGCGCTTGGGTGGCAGCCGTATTTGCTGCCATAATGTGAGAGTGAAGGATGCCCTGCAGCGCTCACAGACGTGAAGTCTGTCATTTCCCTCTGAATCTGTCCTTTCCGTTGTAGTGCTTTTCAGTTCTGTCTCATTTTCTTTTGCTCTGCACCCAAACAAGGGACATTGGGTCCTGTTAGGGTCAGACCTTGAGAGCAGGCGCGTGTGCATGCGTGCATGCGTGTCCGTGTGTGTAGCGTGCATTTTCCCTCACAGGACTGCGTGTTCTGGTCTCCTTTGCTTATAGAGTCCTTTGTGGCTTCCTTGGTGGAGCGGCTTGTAACACCCATCTTTCTTGGTCGTCTGTCCCCAGATCATTGGTAACCTGCTGTACTATCGATACATGAATCCAGCCATTGTTGCTCCGGATGCCTTTGACATCATCGACCTGTCGGCCGGAGGCCAGCTCACCACCGACCAGCGCCGCAACCTCGGCTCCATCGCCAAGATGCTCCAGCACGCAGCTTCCAACAAGATGTTCCTGGGAGATAACGCTCACTTAAGCATCATTAACGAGTACCTCTCCCAGTCCTACCAGAAATTCAGGTAAGGGGCAGCGGATCGGGTACTTGAAAGACTCTGCAGGTGTGTGTCTATCTCTGAAGGTAAAGACAAGACTAAAAACCACACCTTGTTTTCCCTGGGCGGCCACATTGTGGGACACGTGTTGGATGTGCTCAGAGCTCCAGGGCGTGAGGAAGAGGATTTTTGAGCTAAAACATGTGTAACTGCCCCGGCTGGTTTGGCTCAGTAGATAGAGCGTCAGCCTGTGAAGTGAAGGGTCCCGGGTTCGATTCCGGTTAAAGGCACATGCCTGGGTTGTGGGCTTGATCTCCAGTGGGGGGGCGTACAGGAGGCAGCCAATCAATGATTCTCTCTCATCATTGATGTTTCTATCTCTCTCTCCCTTCCTCTCTGAAATCAATTAAAGTATATATATTAAGAATGTGTACTGTGGAATTGTAACCAGAGGAGAGTTAGAGAATACTTTTTTTTTTAAATCACTGCACTCTTTTTCTTTTCAATTGTCTCTTCTTTAAAAAAAAAAATTTTTTTTTTTTTGGTTTCAGAGAAGAAGGGAGAGAGAGAGAGAGAGAGAGAAACATCAGTAATGAGAGAGAATCATGGATTGGCTGCCTCCTGCACGCCCCTGCTGGGGATCGAGCCCGCAACCTGGGCATGTGTCCTTGACCAGATGTGAACCCGGGACCCTGCAGTCCACAGGCTGGTGCTCTATCCACTGAGCCACGCCAGCTGGGCTGGAGAGCACTTTTAATATTTGTAAATTAAACATTCAGTTGTGAGTTCAGGGCATCGACTTAGAGTTGGTTCTCCTGGTGGCACAGGTGTTTGGTTGAGCGGTTCCTATGGGTAGAACTAAACCTGGGTGGGGAGCGAAGTGTTTAGAGCCCCCGGTCCAAGGCTGCCAGGAACAGGGAACTCGAGGCACTTTCTCCGGAATCCGCTGTCTGGACTGGCTTCCACTCGAACGCTTTGCTCCTGAGGTTTGTGGGATGTTCTCTCGCCAGCTTCTCACACATGTGTCACCTTTGGGGTCTGGCTCTTGTGTTTCTCTCCAGGAGGTTTTTCCAAACTGCTTGCGACGTCCCAGAGCTGCAGGATAAGTTTAATGTGGACGAGTACTCCGACCTCGTGACCCTCACCAAGCCCGTGATCTACATCTCCATCGGGGAAATCATCAACACCCACACGGTGAGGCTTCTCCTCTGATTACTTAATGTCGTTGCTCTGTCCTTAATTGCCTCCCCCGGCTGCTGCTTAACTCCCTCAGAAGCCAGATAGCTCCCTTCCCTTGATGGTTCTTACTGACATGGCCTCTGTCTTGCTGTTTGTTATTCTTAAAACTATTTACTACCTTTTCAAAGTGACTCCCGGGCCACCTGCAGCAGAATCAGAGTACTTATCTGCCTTATCCTACCCTATATAATAAAAGCTTAATATGCAAATAGAACAAACCGGCGGAACGACCGGTCGCTATGACGTGCACTGACCACCAGGGGCCAGATGCTCCATGCAGGAGCTGCCTCCGGTGGTCATTGCGCTCCCACAGGGGGAGTGCCGCTCAGCCAGAAGCCGGGCTCAAGGCTGGTGAGTGCAGTGGCGGTGGCGGGAGCCTCTCATGCCTCCGCTGCAGGTAGGCAGTAAGGAGTGAGGAGTCCCGGACTGCAAGAGGGATGTCTGACTGCCGGCTTAGGCCTGATATCCCCCGCGGGGTCTGGGACTGTGAGAGGGCACAGGCCGGGCAGAGGGACCTCCCCCGCACCTGACCACCCCAGTGCATGAATCTCATGTACCAGGCCTCTAGTTTGCCAATAAGATGCTAAAAATGAAGCTGCTGAGCCCAGCTGGCATGGCTCAGTAGTTGAGTGTCAACCTGTGAACCAGGAAGTCACGGTCCAATTCCCAGTCAGGGCACATGCCTGGGTTGCGGGCTCGAATCCCAGTGGGGGCATGCAGGAGGCAGCCAATCAGTGATTCTTTCTTATTGGTGTTTCTCTCTCGTGCTCTCCCTTCCTCTCTGAAATCAATAAAAATATATTTAAAAATAAAAAATGAAGTTGCTGGGCCCCCCACAGGCCTCCTGAACCAGAACCCCCATGGTGGGCCCCAGAACCTCCGTGGATTGCTGACCTGGGGACTTGATAACATACTGGTGTTCTGTTCCTTCTTTTTACCCCGGCTTTTACTTCTTTTTCCTTGTGTAATTTTTCTAACATGAATAGAATTTCGGCTTTTTCCTCTTCGTCACCTTAGAGCTACTTTCCCTTGGCTGCACCCTTTCCCCCCAAATACCTTTAATTCCTTCCTTTCTCCTTTGGTGGCATATAGAACAGGAAATGGGAAAATATATAAAATGTAAACGAAATTTCGGGCATTGTCATTTCTGAGGATATCATTTGAGATAATAATCTTAACGGCTTTGCTTGAATGCCTCCAATGACAACATTGCCAGGGTGTACTTTTCTCTGAATTAAAGGTATTGTGTACAGGAAACAGGAAGGAAACATGTGGCTGTGAGTGAGCTGAACTGGTCGTAGGGCCCGTTGATGACCTCGGGTGTTGAAGTCTGAGGGCTTCCTAGTCCTTTCTTACATGGGGAACATTTAAACCCTCCACACTCGTAAGGCTGAGCGAGTGCCAGTGTTTTCCCGCCACACATCACAAGTCCGTCCAGCAGAGGCCAAGTGTGATGCCTTTTTAAAAAAATCTTTTTATGAGCTTACTGACCATTTGCATATCCTCTTTGGAGAACTGTCTACTCAAGTTCTATTTTTTAAAAATACATTTTTACTGATTTTAGAGCACAAGGGAGAGGGGGAGAGGGACAGAAACATCAGTGATGAGAGCGAATCATGGATCGGCTGCCTCCTGCACACCCCACACTGGGGATCCAGCCCACAACCCGGGCATGTGCCCTGACCGGGAATTGAACCGTGACCTCCTGGTTCATAGGTCAATGCTCAACCACTGAGCCACCAAGGATATGGTTTTTTGTTTGTTCGTTTTGTGTTTTGGTAAATTTATCTCTGTTGTTGAAGGTATTGCAGATGTCCCCTTCTCCCCTCTTTGACTCTCTTCCCCTGCTCCTGCCCCCTCCGCAGGCCTTCCCTGCACTGCATGTGAGGCTTTATGTGTTGCTTGTTTGGGGAGGTTTGCTGAGGATTGGCTTGTCCGCCCTTTGAATGTAGGAGCTTTGTCATCTAACCTTCTTTTGTGCTGTGGGCAGTGTGGGCAGGATTGGGGCTGATGGGCCGAGTGTGTAGATTGAGTTGACCCTGTGGTGTTCGTGCAGCTCCTGCTAGATCACCAGGACGCCATTGCCCCGGAACACAATGACCCGATCCATGAGCTGCTGGATGACCTTGGCGAGGTGCCCACCATCGAGTCCCTGATAGGTAAGGTTCCGACTCCGCTGACAGAAGAGGGGACACGACAGAGGAGGGTGGTGATGGGTACCTGCACTGTTCAGGCTCTGAATCCACATTAGGGAAGAAGGTGCGTGTGATCCCTGCCTGTGAGGAGTGAGGTCCAGCGGGGGGGGGGGAGGGGGGAGGGTCCTTTTAAATGTGAAAGGTCCCAGGGCACATGCCCAGGTTGCAGGCTCGATCCGCAGGAGGGGGCGTGCAGGAGGCAGCCGATCTATGATTCTCTTTCATCATTGATGTTTCTATCTCTCTCTGCCTCTCCCTTCCTCTCTGAAATCAGTAAAAATATATTAAAAAATAAAAACAAAAAAAACTACACCTTCATTTCTTAAAAAAAAAAGTGTATCCTATATAATAAAAGGCCGATATGCAAATTGACCCAATGGCAGAAGAACCAGTCACACTGATCACCAGGGGGCAGACACTCAATGCAGGAGCCACCTGACCCCTGGTGGTCAGTGCGCTCCCTCAGGGGGAAGTGCCACTCAGCCAGAAGCCCTGAGCTGGGCTCACGGCTGGCGAGTGCAGCGGCGGTGGCAGCAGCCTCTCCCGCCTTCGCTGCAGACGGGTGGTAAGGAGCGAGGGGTCCCGAACTGCGAGAGCAATGTCTGACTGCCAGCTTAGGCCCGATCCCCGGGGGGACGGGGAGCGTTAGGGCTAGGGCAGTGATGGCGAACCTTTTGAGCTCGGCATGTCAGCATTTTGAAAAACCCTAACTTAACTCTGGTGCCTGTCACATATAGAAATTGTTTGATTTTTGCAACCATAGTAAAACAAAGACTTCTATTTTTGATATTTATTTTATATATTTAAATGCCATTTAACAAAGAAAAATCAACCAAAAAAATGAGTTCGCGCGTCACCTCTGAGACGCGTGTCATAGGTTCGCCATCACTGGGCTAGGGTTAGGGTTATAATGCGGTGTTGAAATGACTGTCAGACGTCTATGAAATGAGTTTACTATGGACCCCGCCTTTATCACCTGTTTTCTTCTATTTCTTAATCAGAGGTGGCCCTGCCCCAGGGTCATGTTGGCTTATTCAAGTATCTCCTTACACGGGCATCATCTTTTCTGGGAGTTTCTATCTCCTCTCCCATATCTCCTGTCTTTACTGATTCTTCCCACCCTCCCAAAACTTTAGGGGAAGGCGCTGGCAGTTTAAACGACCCCAATAAGGAGGCGCTGGCTAAGACGGAAGTGTCTCTCACACTGACCAACAAGTTCGACGTGCCTGGGGACGAGAACGCGGAAATGGACGCGCGGACCATCCTACTGAAGTGAGTGTCGGGAGTGGGAAGAACGCAGTCCACGGACTCCAGCGACCCCTCGGCCCCGGTGAACACGCCCACTTGCTTATACTCGAAACGGTCCCCTTGGCCTTGAAGCCAGTCATCATGGTGGTCCCTTCGCATATTACACTCATCCTAGGACGGATCTGCCTTGTTTGCCAATAAGATGCTCAAGTTTCCCTCTTGGAGACCCCAGCCTCGGCACCTGCTCTGTTAGAGTTGCCCGACTCAGTCTGGGGTCTGGAGTACCTGGTGTTAGCAGCTGCCTGGCAGGGCCTCCGGGAGGTGGTGATTGTGCCGCTGCCGCGTCGGTCCACTGAGAGGAAGTAGAACACCTGCTAATATTTAAATGTTTCCTCCATTTCCTCCCAGCACAAAGCGTTTAATTGTGGACGTCATCCGGTTCCAGCCAGGGGAGACCTTGACTGAAATCCTGGAAACACCAGCCACCAACGAACAGGTAAAACTGAGGGGTTTAACATGGACCCTAACAAGGCAAAGAGATGCTCCCGGGATGGGGGGGGGGGGGGACACAGGTAACACGAGGTGGTGACCTGGGGGTGGACAGAGGGCGGTGGCGGGTAAGGCTGGTGGAGAAGGGTGTTGGCTCCTAACGGCAGGGGCAGCTCACTGGTGCGTACATGCTGTATGTGTGTGTGGTTCACTTAACTCCAGGCAGAATCAGTGCATCTGCCCAGTAACTTACTGAGTATTAATTATACAGTTAGAATTTTGTTAGGTGCCTTATAGATAGAATAAAAGTACAGGATGTGGCTCCTGAACTCCACAAGTTCATGATCCAGCTGGGAAGATGTGAGACATATACCAGAAGTGATGAAGGAACCTTTAAACATTAACTGAAGCACTGGCTGTGAGCGCGCTAGACGTTCAGGAAAGAGACCGGCGAGGGGCAAGGCATCAGAAAGAAGTGTAGCTGGAGCCACGCTCAGGATGGATGGGATGGAGGCGAGAGGGGCGGGCAGTCCAGGCGGGGTAGCGTGGGAACGGAGGCACAAAGGGCGGGGTCATGTGGCCAGGCCTGCATCTCTGGAAGGAAGGCCTGGGCAGAGGAGAGCAGGAAGGGCTAAAACCTGAGGACAAGTTATGGACAGGAACTTGGCCCCGGAGAGAGAAGGAGTGAAGAGGCTTTGTAACCTTGGGGACGTTTGGTGCCGATTAATTTGGTACCAAATTAATCAGAGCAGATGGTGGTGAGTCATGTAGGTGTGTGAGGAGGTCCCAGGCCGGTGGTGGGGGCGGCGTGGCAGTGGGGAGGGGTGGATGAGTCACTTCATGTTTAAGGCTCCTGTTTCACGTTCTCATAAAAGGAGAGAAGTAGGTCAAGTCATTCGTTTTCAGATTTTGAACATAAGAATCCTTTCCATTAAGTGACAGTTTACTTGGAAGCACAATTTAAAAACTATATATGTCTTCTTATTGATTTTTAGAGAGAGGAAGGGAGGAGGATAGAGAGAAACATTGGTGAGAGAGGAACATCATTGATTGGCTGCCTCCTGAGTGCCCCCTACTGGGAATCGAGCCCGAAACCCAGGCATATGCCCTGACCAGGAATCAAACCAGTGACCTCTTGGTTCCTGGGTTGACGCTCAACGGCTGAGCCACACGGTCTGGCTGGAAGCCCAGTTTATAAAGCAGGAAAAACTGGAGCTACTCTGACAGCAGCAGGAATGGGGCCCGGGAGCCCCGCTTTCTGGAACCCTGTAGCACCTCTGGGAGTCCCTTCAGGGTGCCCAGAGGACTGTTTAAAAAACACCGTTTTAAATGAATTCTCTGCTGTGATTGATTACTGAAGAAATAGATGTGTGTGAGGGACAAGAAAGAGGCAAAGAGACGTCACCAATAACTGCATCCTGTTTAACCTGCAAGGAGGTTAGACGTAGGGGGAGGGGCCCCTCTTTACTGAGGACCTGACGCTGGTGGGGTGCCTTCCCCTGTGTCCCTCCATGGAATCCTTGCACTTTCCCCAGGAGGGGAGTCTGTTTATCCTCATTTTACAGATGAGGAAACTGAGAACTTGAGGGGTTAACTCACTTGCCTACGATCGATCGTCTGCCTGTAGCGGCAGAACCAGACGGGATCCAGCTGTCTGACTCCAGAGTGTGTGCTCCTTGCATTGTGTGATGCAGAGTAGCCTGGCCATCGGGGGAAAGGCAGCATGGGAAAGGGAAACGCTCCCGTTTGGGAGGGATTGTAAGCCTTCCCCACGTGAGCATCTCCGTACAAGCAGCTCAGAACCTGGCACTGGGGCCCTGGTGACAGAGATGAGGGATCCATCAGCACGGAGGTGATCACTGAAATATTGAGAGTGGACATTACAGAAAAGTGACCACCAGTCACTCGCAGGCACCAAACGCCTACTCAGGGCCAGAAGAAAATGCAGAGACGAGCGAGGTGGAAATTAGGAAAAGGATTTGGGGAATGGTGATTGGTGACGAGAGTGGCAGATGGAGAAGCCGCTTGCAGAGTTAAAGACGAAAGTGCTGAGTGAATTGAACAGCAGGTGTGGGTCCTGTGTCGGGCAGGGACATACTGGGCAAACATTGGGTGTTGACTGGGAAACCTAGAAGAGTGAAGGGAAAGCCTTTGTATTTTCAAGATCCTGGCCTTTGCAGCATGTTTAACAGCAGAGGGAAGGCCGGAGCGTGATTTAGAACCGATAAGGTGGCAAAAAGAATCAGCAAGAAGGGACTGAGCCCGGGTGTTGCCCTGGTGTAGTTACAACATTTATCGAGCTGCGTTTCAAATAACATGAGGTGGCTCCCATGTCTCCAAAGGTGATGGGGGAAAAACGAGGGATTTTGTAGCCAGTGGAGCCCAGTCTCCTAATTGTACCTAAGAGTCCAGGACAGAAGCCCTAAGAAGCCAGGTGATTAAAAGATGTAAAGCAGCCCTAGCCGGTTTGGCCCAGTTGATAGAGTGTAGGCCTGTGGACTGAAGGGTCCCGGGTTCGATTCCGGTCAAGAGCACATGCCCAGGTTGCAGGCTCGATCCCCAGTAGGGGAAGCTCAGGAGGCAGCTGATGAATGATTCTCATCATTGATGTTTCTGTCTCTCTCTCCCTCTCCCTTCCTCTCTGAAATCAATTAAAAAAGAATAAAGATTAAAAATATAATGAAAGCCCTGACTGGTTTGGCTCAGTGGATAGAGTTTTGGCCTGTGGACTGAAATGTCCCAGGTTCGATTCCGGTCAAGGGCATGTACCTTGGTTGTGGGCACATCCCCAGAAGGAGATGTGCAGGAGGCAGCTGATCGATGTTTCTCTCTCATCAATGTTGCTAACTCTCTATCTCTCTCCCGTCCTCTCTGTAAAAAATCAATAAAATTTATTTTTAAAAAAAAATAAAAATATATATAATTTTAAAAAAAGATGTAAAGCAATCTGCCTCTGCCTCGTGCAGTTTCTCTGTCAGCTGCCGGCTAGGTGTGTGTCCCCCGTCCGTCCCTCCCCCCCACCCCCCTGTTCCCAGAATGCAGCTCGAGAGCTGCGTAAATTCAGGTGTGGGACTGGTGCACTGCATTTACCGGGAACTTCTTACGGATAGGAAGCAGAGCATCAGAGGGCCATGCAGAGACGCGCGATCCGTGACGCCAAAACGCCTGACAAGATGAAAAAGTCCAAATCAGTCAAGGAAGACAGCAACCTCAGCCTGCAGGAGAAGAAGGACAAGATCCAGGCGGGCTTGAAGAAGCTCACGGAGCTGGGGACCGTGAACCCGAAGAACCGGTACCAGGAGCTGATCAACGACATCGCCAGGGTACTGCACGGGGGCGGCGGGGCCTGGCCATGCCTCACGCTCTCCCAGAGGCTTCTAAAGAGCCAGTCGCTGTTCAGATGACAGCGTATCTCCAGGTCATGGGCACACCAGCATCCTCTCGCCTGAAGAATCCTTTCTGATTCTTCTAACACGAGGACCTGGCCCGCCCTTTGATAACTTATTTCAGAGCCTAAATTAACAGGAAGAAGACGGAGCTAGAGCGTCCCAGGTCTCAATTTGTCTTTGACCCCTTTGGAAGTTTCCAGATCTTTCTACTGATTTCTGTGAAACCTAAATTGACATTGAGTTGATCATCAACTCCTTATCTTTTTCTCCTTCTTCTGACAACATATTTAAAAGGCTTAAACCAGCTTTGCATGTAAATTCTAAGAACGTGGAAGTCCATAAAAGTAACGCATTTCCCCACCTTTAGAAAATACAAATTGGGGGGAAATGGATGCGATCTGAGTTTCTTTGTTGATTATTGAACATGAATTGCGGGCGGCCCGTTAAGAATGGGTGGTCACTCGAGGCACAGTGAAGGACGGCTGGGTTCTGCCGTGAGTGATCCCAGGGGCACGGGATATCCGACATTGCTCTCCTCATTTTCACACTTGCGTCCCAGGATATCTGGAATCAGCGGAGATACCGGCAGAGGAGGAAGGCCGAGCTGGTGAAACTGCAGCAAACGTACGCTGCTCTGAACTCCAAGGCCACGTTCTACGGAGAGCAGGTGGATTACTACAAAAGCTACATCAAAACCTGCCTGGACAACCTGGCCAGCAGGGGCAAGTGAGTGTGTCTTTTAAAGATTTATCCATGTCGGCGAGGGGGTGGAGGGGGTGGAGGGCGGGGCGGAGCCATAGAGGCAACTAAAGTGACATGGGGATTTTTTATTTTTATTTTTTTAATCCTCACCTGAGGACATTTTCCCATTGATTTTTTAGAGAGAGCGGGAGGGAGGGGGAGAGACGGAGAGAGAGTTCCATCGATGTGAGAGAGACACATCGATTGGTTGCCTCCCACACAGACCCTGATCGGGGCCGGGGATTAAGCCTACAACCGAGGTACGTGCCCCTTGACCAGATTCGAAGCCAGGACCCTTCAGTCTGTAGTCCGACGCTCCACCCCTGAGCCAAACCAGCTAGGGCTGGGGATTTTTTAACTTAGAACACACTGGACCTCTTTATTGCATTCGTTCTTTATTTTGCTTCTGATCTTCTAATCATCTGTGTAAATTCCTAGTCCCATTTGCCATTATACGATGCAGACAAGCACTGTGTGGGGTACTTATTTCTAAGCATCTCTTGCTCCACAATGGCTTCCTGGCCCCAGAAATTAAAGAATCAGGACGGAGATTATCTCGTGGTCCCACACCCTATCTGTGCCCCAAGATCGCCTAAGGAATATTAAACATGGCGGTTCCGGCCGAAACCGGTTTGGCTCAGTGGATAGAGCGTCGGCCTGCGGACTGAAGGGTCCCGGGTTCAATTCCGGTCAAGGGCATGTACCTGGGTTGCCAGCACATCCCCAGTGGGGGGGCATGCAGGAGGCGGCTGATCGATGTTTCTAACTCTCTATCTCTCTCCCTTCCTCTCTGTAAAAAATCAATAAAATATATTTAAAAAAAAAATAAACATGGCGGTTCCTCAGCCTCACCCTCTAGCTCCTGGGGACGGGGCCCCAGCCTTGACTTTCCTGGCTGCTGAGGAGGGTGTGATGCACCAGCCGGAACCGCCAGCCTGACCCTCTGTGGGGAGGGAAACTCAAAACCCAGAGAGGCGCGCTGATCAGTGTAGGTCCTACTTGTAGGTTAGTTTCTCTTTTGCTCCTAACTTTTCATTTTAAGAATTTTCAAACTTCAGAAAAGGTGAATGAATAGAACAGTAAAGACCCGCAGACCCTTCGCCGAGATTCTTCTGTTTTCATTCTGCCGTATCAGCTTCCTCTCTCAGACACCAGGTCCAGCTCGCCCAGCCGGCGGGGCTGGCGCCCGTGTCCTTCTGACACGCCCCATCGTTCTTGAGAACTTCCTGACTTTACAGCACAAGGTGTTTCTGGTTCAACTTGTACTTCCCCTCCCCAGGCTGGGAACTAGCTTTTTCTCCCAACATCCCTGGCTCCCTTTAATGAAGAATGGAATTTAGAGACCAATATTTAGGGACTAAGTGTGTGCATTGCCACAGAGTTGTCATTGCTTCTAGGTCCACTAAGACAGCCAGGTTCTCATTTCCTTTTTCATGGCTGTATAGTATTCCATTGTGTAGGTAGCTATAACCACTGGCTCAATCAATTCTCCATTGGTGGGCATTTACGTTCTTTCCAGTTATTTATTTTTTAAAATTCTGCAACAAATAACCTCTTACACACATATCATTTTGCAAATGTGAGCATATTTTTTAAAAATGTATTTTTATTGATTTCAGAGAGGAAGGGAGAGGGAGAGATTGAAACATCCATGATGAGAGAGAATCATTGATCTACTGGCTGCCTCCTGCACGCCCCCTACTGGGAATTGAGTCCGAAATCTGGACATGTGACCTGACTGGAATCAAACCTGGAACCCTTCAGTCTGCAGGCCAGTGCTCTATCCACTGAGCCAAACCGGCCAAGGCATATTTTTAAAGATAAATTCCTAGAAGTGGAATTACTGGGTCAAAAGTTTTGTCCAGTTGCAATTTTGATAGATATTTCAGTTTCCTTCCAGAGGGATTATTTCTTACACTCCTGCCAGCATTTCTGCCCCATTTCCTGAGACACCCCTCACCGCCTTTGGAGTCCCAAATCCCTGATTTTCATTTGTCTCTATTTTTTCTTTGCTTATTTTTCTGATCACTTCTGGCCTCAATTATCCCAGTAACTTCTTTTTTCTTTAAATATACATTTTATTGATTTCAAAGAGGAAGGGAGAGGGAGAGAGAGAGAGAAACATCAATGATGAGAGAGAATCATTGATTGGCTGCCTCCTGCACGGCCCCTACTGGGGATCGAGCCCTCAACCTGGGCATGTGCCCTTGACCAGAATCAAACCTGGGACCCTTTAGTCCGCAGGCCGATGCTCTATCCACTGAGCCAAACCGGTGAGGGCCAGGCTTAAACTCTTTTAAAAAGTACTTATTCTGAGATGTTTCTGTTTCTCCCCTGCACAGCCGAGGGGTGTAGACAGTGACTCCCCTGGGGTCTGTATGTTTCCCAAGCTGGCATTAGAAGCCCCCACACTTCCTGGTCGGTGCTCATAGAAAGATTAAGACACTGTCAGGTTCATGGTGTGTTCTCAAGTGTAATTTAAATTAAAGACAAAATCAACTTAGTACTCTTCCCCCTGTTTTGTAATGATATTGCTTAGGCTAATCCTAACATTTATTTGCCATTTTAGAGTTGATGTTATGTCCCCTTGTGGATGGGAAGTTCGTTTTCTGATCCCATATTTTCGAATTACCGACAGAATCAAAGTAAATAGTTATAGAAAGTGACGTGATGGCATCTTTACAGGGTCTCCAAGAAGCCGAGGGAAATGAAAGGAAAGAAAAGCAAAAAGATTTCTCTGAAATACACGGCGGCACGATTACATGAAAAGGGGGTTCTTCTGGAAATCGAGGACCTGCAAGTGAATCAGTAAGTATTTGCTTTTTAACTTCATTTCGTACATTGATTTTTTAAATTTATGCATTTACTTGTTTTTAATTTATGCATTCACATCTTTATATTACTGCCTTTACTTCTCTTCGCGGGATGATCATTTTTATATTTTTCTATCTGTTTTTATGTATTTATGTGTAGAATTAGACCTAATACTCAGAATTAATTGTCTCTTATCAGCAGGAAGTATTTCTTTTCCTTGTTTGTGGAACATTTGTTTCGGGACATTTTCACACCTGCTGTGTGGATCCCATTTTAATTTTTCCTCTTTAAAACAGGAAGCCATTTCTTTCATTTCTTCTGTTTCTAAACAAAGACAACTTGTAAAACTGAGTCTCTGGCCCTGTTCCCCTCTCACATCGATGTTTCTCTCTCCCTCTCTCCTTTCCCTCTCTCTCTAAAAAAAAAACACCAATAAAAATATTTAAAAACAAACAACAATAAGAAAAAAAACCCTGAGACTCTGAACCCATTAAATAATTTATTCCTATTTCTAAGCCCCGGGCAGCCACCATTCTGCTTTTCTGTCTTATTTTTTCTTTTTTTGGTGAGTGACTTATTTCATTTACCATGCTGTCCTCACAGGTCATCCATGCTGTAACATGTGACATTTCCTTCCTCTTTAAGGCTGACTAACACTCCATTGTATATATAAACCACATTCTGTTTATTCATTCATCCATCGATGGCTGTTCGGGTTGTTCCCACCCCTCGGCTATTGTGAATAATGCTGTCGTGAACATGAAGGTGGAAATGCCTCTTTGAGATCCTGCTTCCAATTCTTTCGGATGTATACACAGAAGTGGGATTGCTAGATCATTAGATAGTTATATTGTTGGTTAGTTCTTTGAGGAACTGACATACTGTTTTTCGTATTAGTTGAAAAAATTTTTAACTTTTTTATATGTTGCCAAAATATTTTTCACTTGTGTATGAAAGTGCTCACTTATCTCACTACTTCCTTTCCATCAATGAATACTAAAATCATCTTTGCTATTTTTGAGCTTAGTAGTTTAAAAAAAGAATCTCATTTAAGAATTTTGCATTTCTTTGAATTCTGGTTGATTGTGTGTGTGTTTAAAACGTGGCTTATTGTCTGGATTCTCTCTGGTCATTGTTTCAATTGGGGATCTTGGTCTTTTGGGAGCCTTTTTTGGTTGGGTACTTTATGCATTTTTCGTTTCATAATGTTTATCAGCTCTTCTCTTTTTTATTTTTATTTTTATATATTTTTTTAATTTTGTTTTATTGCTTAACGTATTACAAAGAGTATTACATATGTCTCCTTTTTTTCCCCCCCTTGACATTACCCTGGCCTCCCTTACCCCCAGTGTCTTGTGTCCATTGGTTATGCTTATATGCATGCATACAAGTCCTTCATTTCTTCATCATTTCCCATGACTGTTTAAGTGCCTACCATTATTTGCCTCTCTTACTTCTTTTTAATTTGCTACTATGGGCCTAGAAACCAGATAACAAAAGAAATCAGTTAAAATAAAATTGTCACCTAAAATAAATACCTTTAAGGAATGACCTGCGAGGCTCTCCTTTTGAGCAAAATGCATGTGTTTTAGGGCCTGAATTTTGTGACCTCTCTTAGCCTCTCAGTGCCTCTTGTTTTGTTTTGTTTTGTTTTTTTAAAGATGTTTTCAATGCCTTAGTATTTCTTAAATAAATTTTTTATTGATTTCAGAGAGGAAAGGAGACAGGGAGAGAGATAGAAACATCAATGATGAGAGAGATTCATTGATTGGCTGCCTCCTGCATGCCCCACACTGGGGATCGAGCCCACAACCTGGGCATGTGCCCTTGACCCGAATCAAACCCGGGACCCTTCAGTCCGAAAGCCGACTCTCTATCCACTGAGCCACACCGGCCAGGGCTCAGTGCCTCCTTTGCGTCTTTCATGGTCTCAGCTCTGTTCACAATACAGTAGGTCCTCTGGTTATGCCGGAGATCCGTTCCTACGGCATGACGTAACATGGTTTTCGCCGTTAAGTCGGAACCCACCTACATAAGCACCTACATCACTCACATGGAACACATACACAGCATCATGAAGTGAAACAGTAAAAAAAATTTAAAAGAAAGATAACAATTCCTGACCTTTACTTGTGGTAAATAAATGATAAAAAAAAAAAGCACATACGTACATATGTCGAAATGACGGAACTTTTTTTTTTTTTTATAAATAAATGGGAGATGGTGACGTAACCATCAAACCCACGACCCTTCAATCCGCAGGCCGATGCTCAATCCACTGAGCCAAACCGGCCAGGGTGCGTCTTCCAGTCTTCCAACATGTGTGCGTTCTAACATCCTCTCCTTCCAGCCCAACTTGCTCTTTTTTTTTTTTTTAATATATTTTATTGATATTTTACAGAGAGGAAGGGAGAGGGATAGAGAGTTAGAAACATCAATGAGAGAGAAGCATCGATCAGCTGCCCCCTGCACACCCCCCACTGGGGACGTGCCCACAACCAAGGTACATGCCCTTGACCGGAATCAAACCCCGGACCCTTGAGTCCGCAGGCCGATGCTCTGTCCACTGAGCCAAACTGGTCAGGGCCCAACTTGCTCTTGATCCTCCTTTTATCCAGGTTTCGGCAGTGGCCACATGGCAGGCCACGTGCATTCCTCTGACGTCATCCCTTCAGAGGCCATTGTCGGCATTCCTCAGTGGCTCCTTTTTCAGTAGAAAGCGAGAGAGCTGGGGAGGGAGGGGGGGTTGGAGAGGTCAAGGAGGGGAGTGCCACTTTTCTCTCCAAATCCAAAGCCTTCCCACGCGGCTTCACCTGCAGACGTCCTGGGACCCTTACCTGTACCCCTTTGTCACTCTGGAAGTCACTGTTCATCTCCTCCTTTGCCTTTCACAGGATATTTTAATATGAGAACATAAAAATCACACCCTTCTGATGTTATGTTTCAACAGGTTTAAAAATGTTATCTTTGAAATCGCTCCAACAGAAGAAGTGGGAGACTTTGAAGTGAAGGCCAAGTTCATGGGAGTTCAGATGGAGACGTTCATGTTACATTACCAGGTGGGTGTGCACCAGGTGGGACTGGAAGCGCCGCGGCTGGGGTGGTCGTGTCCTCGTCCGGGGCGGAGACTTGGTAGACAGGAGGCCCACGTGGAGAAGGCGGTCCGGGCGTGGTGGTGAGCTGGGCTCGCACTGCGGGGAGAGGCGCTGAGTCTGGTTTCTGTGTGATGTGGCCCGTACGCCCTGGGATGTGGGATCCTTAGAAAGACGTTCCCTGAAGCTCCCATTCGTGTTGCCACTCAATGGAGCCGACCCCTTGGACTCGAGCAAAATGCTTAAGTTAAGTGTAAGTCTTGACAGTACAAGCTTGTAAGCCTACTTACAGGAGCTCGATATCCTATTTTATTTTTATTTTTTTAATTTAATTTTTTATATCCTCTTTTAAAGATTTTGATTTGGTAAAGGTGCTTAAAGGCATATTTCTAACAAGATGTACGTAAATTGCATCTTTGTAAATGGAATCCTTTTTTAAAAATTTTTATTCCTCACCTGAGGATATTTTTCCATTGATTTTTTAGAGAGAGGGAAAGACGGAGAGAAACATCGATGTGAGAGAAACACATTGATCAGTTGCCTCCTGCATATGCCCCTGGGCAGGGAGGAACCTGCAGCCGAGGTGCGTGCCCTTGACCGGAATCGAACCTGGGACCCTTTGGTTCGCAGTCCGACGCTCTATCCACTGAGCCAAACTGACTAGGGCCAGAACCCCATTTTAATTTCAAAAAGAATGCTGCAGTGAATTGTTTTATAGCTTAATTATTCCTAATTTTAATTCGGTAATAACTGTAAGTTTTATGCCTTAAAAAACATCGGCATTGGGAGGATTCCCGGGAACAGCAAAGGGCAGCGTCGTTTCCCATCGGATTCCTCGCGCTGCCTCCCTGCTGCCGGTCTTCCTCTCTGAACGTGCCTCTGGGCTTTGCACGGGCTGTTCTCCCTTGGCTGGGAGCTGTCCCTTCTCTCCTGCTCTCCTTCCATCGTTTATGGTGGGGCCACCCCCAAAGCCTCCGGTCAGCAGAGCCACAGGTGGTTTCCCATCTGCTCCACAGGCTTCATTTGTATGTTTGTTTGTTTACTTACTTTTTCAATGCCATTTTTTTTTTTTAAATCCTCACCCCAGGATATTTTTTCATTGGTTTTTAGAGAGAGTGGGAGAGGGAAAGACAGAGAGAAATATCGATGTGAGAGAAACACATCGATGGGTTGCCTCCTGCACACGCCCCGACCAGGGCCCGGGCCGGGGAGGAGCCTGCAAATAAGGTACATGCCCTTGTCCAGAATCGAACCCAGGATCCCTTGGTCCACAGGCTGATGCTCTATCCACTGAGCCAAACCAGCTAGGGCTATTTGTTTTTTAAATATGTGTTTATAGATTTTTTTTTTTGAGAGAGAGAGAGGAAAGGAGAGGGATAGAGAGAGAGAAACATCGATGATAGAGAAACATCCGTGATCAGTTACCTCCTGCACGCCCCCTACTGGGGATTGAGCCAGTAACCCGGGCATGTGCCCTGATCAGGAATTAAACCGAGACCTCCAGGTTCCTGGGTCGACCCTCAACCATTGAGCCACACGGGCCGGGCTGCTCCACAGCCTTTAGAGCAGCCTCTGGCACTGTAGGGGCTGACTTATTTTCCTCTCACCCCCAAACCGTGAACCTTAGGAACACGCAGTATTTCTTTGTTTCCTTCTCAATGACTTGTAGACCCTCAAAACATGTTGGCTGAAGAAATGTGAAGCGGTTTTGTGATGCACGTAGCTAACTCAGTACTTCCACAAACAGATCCTGTCCTTCCCTCACTTTCCCCAGATTCTTCTAGGCTGGCCAGTCTGCCTCAGGTAGTGCATCCCTCCATGTACAAATGCATGAACGATGGAATGACTGCCGACGCGAGGTTGTGTGTTAGGTGCAGGTGATGCACCAGGGCCCTGGCCTTCATGAGGCTGCTAGGATTTTTCAAAAAAATGAACTGGTTGCCCGATCTGGTTTGGCTCAGTGAATAGAGCATCAGCCTGCGGACTGAAGGGTCCCAGGTTTGATTCTGGTCAAGGGCACATGCCCAGGTTGTGGGCTTGATCCCCAGTAGGGGGTGTGCAGGAGGCAGCCGATCCATGATTCTCTCTTATTGATGTTTCTCTCTCTCTCCCTCTCCCTTCCGCTCTGAAATCAATAAAATAGCATTTTTTTAAAAATGAACTGGTTGAACTTTAGGGGTCCTTTCGAGCCCTTTGACTCTTCGAAAGTTGAGGGGTGAGACCAATCAGATTTCCTAAGTCTGTTCTGGACAGTGGAGGGCAGTGGGAAAAGCAGGGGCTCCGGGTCAGGTCCAGCTTCAGCGTCCAGCTCCGGGCTCTTGATCAGGTCATTCACTGGTTCTGAGCCTCATCTTTAAACTTGGGGTTTTTGTCAGACTTAAAAAGACACTACATCACGTGCTTATACAAGGTCGATCATGTGGTAGACACCTGGTAAACATTTATTTATTATTATTTTTAATAATTCTTTATTGTTGAATGTATTACACAGTCCCCTTTCCCTTCCATTCACCCCCCTGTAGCCTGCCCCTGCCCCAGGCCCTTACCGCTCCATTGTCCGTGTCCACGGGCCATGCATCTATGCATACAAGGTCCTTGGTTGATCACCTCCCAGCCACCCACCTCCCCCGCCTTCCCTCCGAGATTCCGCCCTCTGATCCACGCTTCCATGTCTCTGGATCCACTCCGTTTGACACCTGATAAGCATTTAGTCCTCTCTTTTTCCCTGGCCTTCACAATATATAAGCTCTTTCTTGTGAAACAGACATGAAGACTCTAGTAGCCACTGTAGCGACATTGCGGGCCTGGTCCTGTGTCAGTGGTCAGTGTATTTCACCAGGGATGGGCATGACTTCACCTTCTCCGGGGTGACCTTCACTCAGCCAAACCGGAGACCCGTGATGGTGAAATGTAAAGCTTGAACGTGTGTGACAGCTGAACATGATGCTTTTTCTTTGCGGGTTTCGTGTATTTTGATACGAGCCACCTGCCTTCTTCACTCCAGACGTACCAGGGAACTGGGCTGACCAGCCTGTGCTTTCCCCGAGCTCCCAGGGTGGCTGTGCTGTGGGCGGGAACGAGGGTGGGAACGGGTTTCCCAGCCCGTTTCACCCCGGCACACGAGGAATGCTTCGTTCCTTCCGGGTCCCTTTCCACGCCGCGTCCTTTCTTTTCTCATCCCACGAACCTGATTAACGGTCAGGACGTTTCTTTCTGCACAGGACCTGCTGCAGCTACAATATGAAGGCGTCGCCGTCATGAAGCTATTTGACAGAGCCAAAGTGAACGTCAACCTCCTGATCTTCCTGCTCAACAAGAAGTTCTACGGGAAGTAACGGGTCCTGCGCTGCCAGCCCAGAAGGAAGGAGGAAAGAAGCAAAGGGCCAGCCCACAGCACGCCTGCGCCCGCTACACTCCCGGGGCCACCTCCTGCCTCCCGCTCTGGCTGGACACGGCAGCCCTGGTTTTCATAGTGAAATTTCAGGCTTAGTCTGACCCTCCTTGTTCCTTCATTTCCTTCTGTCGCTCACGAAAGATTGGGAACTTTGCTTAAAATCTCCGTGTGGTTTCGGCCTTTGAGGTTGCATGACTCTATGGTAAGCTTTGGTGTTTGTCTCATTTGCAATATTAATGGTGGGATTTGAAATCTTGTGATTTAAAGGGAGAGCTTCGTAGCCTCAGTGACATACACACACATAAGACACACAGTGAAAAGGCCCGGCTATGTGTCCTATGAGGTTGTCCTTTACAAGCGAAGTTCCTTTATGTTTTTGTCCTGTCCGTGAAGTTGAAGGACACGGGAGGCTGTTGGTCTCCTCCATTCTGTTTCCCATTATGGGCTGGAAATCATTAATAGGAGTCACTGTCTGTGTTCAAAGCAAGCATTTCCAGAAAAGGGAGATTAAAAAAAAAAAAAAAAAAAAGGAAAGGAAAGAGAGATCATGCTTTTAAGTTTCGCCATTAAAATAAATTTTGACAGTTCTGTTAGGGTAACTCTCTTGTCAGTGGGTGGGAGAGTCCCACTGAGAAAGTGCAGCTATTTAGGTAAATTTAGGATGTTCTGGGCGTCCCTCCTGGGTGAGGCGCCTGCAGATTTGATGAGATTCGGGACGACCGTCCCCTCGGTGCCTATGGCAGATGGAGGGGTTAGCCGGCATAGGATGTAATTTTTTCAAGACCGTTTTATATCTTCAGAGTACTTTATTAAAGTGTAGGCTTATTTCTTAAAATGTGGGTCACAGCAATTTTAAAGTTTTATATAATGCTTGAAAGTCTTTAGAATACTATACAGAAATGTGTTTGTTTTTTAATTGGCTTATCTGTATATCTGAACTCTTAAAGCTTTCTTAGAGCTAAAACACTAGGATCTTTTTACCTGCAGGGTTGCAGAGAGATCGCCCTGTTTTAAATAGACTGAAAAATAATAATAATAAAAAGCCAGCCAGCGATATCACACTTGATATTCCAGTCTCCTTTTTCCCACTGCTTTCTCTTTCCTCTTGCTGCCCACACTGCTTTTATTTTCTGAACTCTGGTTTTCTGGATTTAGTAAAAATTCAATTCTGAACATTGAATTTTTAGGAAGTTTTTATTAGATAAAAAGCTATATACTTTTTTTTTAAAGAAAATTTGTTTATCCAGGAAAATACATTAAATCATGCTACTGAGCCTCCATTTTCGCTGATGTTTCGGTTCAGTCTTCTTTCATCATGACATAAACCTTAATAAAATAAACTAACATTTAAAAATCTAGCCAATGTATATTTAAAACCAATAAACAGTTTTGTTAATAACGATTTATGTGACGTGTCCCCATTGCAGATGTAAGTATCGGAGCCGTGTTTTTTTGTAATCGACTGTTTACTGGGTCAGGTCCCTGCCAGCACATGTAAACTGTGTGAGCCTTTACACCCTCCAGGCAGCCCACAGGCAGGCGGGAGGGACGGGGGAAGGAGATTCCACTACCTTGACCTTGTTTTTGTTGTATTTTGCAAGATAATCATTTAGTAAACATTGTCCTCCGTTTAAAAGAAGATGCTGTTAAACTAGTAGCATCGCCTCGAAAACTGGGACCAACCAAAGTGTCAACCCGTTTGCCTCCAAAGAGGCTACTCCTCCCAAACGCTTGTCAGGCCCGGAGGCCACATCCGTGACGGACACGGAGACACGGAGACACGGAGCCAGGCTTGCGACTCCGGTAAGGTTGCATGGCTTCGCAATTATTTGTAAGGATTATATTCCCTGGATGCAACTTTCAATGCGAAATTGCACAAAAGGCACCTCAAGCATTTTGATGGGAGCTATATATAGAGTTATGGTTTTAGTAGCATTGAAAAGGCCCGGACCAACCCAAGTGACACGAAGCCATGCAGCTCTTATTACCTTTCTCTCTTAGCTCTGCAGTCTCTGTCAGGTCTCTCTCCTCCTCTGACCTTCTCTCCCACCAGCCATCATGACATTTACCGTGGATTTACTTCCTCCCAAGAATGTGGACTGCCCAGCAGATCGGGGCAGTGCACAATTGCCTTTGTATCTCTTTGTATGAAATAAAAGGTCATTTGTTCATGTTTGTGTTTATTTTTCTCAGTTTCATTGTTAGCAGCTCCTGCTAAACAGAGTGTTGATTAGAGTGAGACTTAATCATGGAAAACAACCCTTTAGAGTCTTTTGAAGGAGCAAACACAAGTCAGCTACCAAAGAGATTTTTTTAAAATATGTTTTTATTGATTTCAGAGAAGACGGGAGAGGGAGAAATAGAAACATCAGTGAAGAGAGAGAATCGTGGGTTGGCTACCTCCTGCACGCCCCCTACTGGGGATCAAGCCCACAACCTGGGCATGTGCCCTTGACCAGAATCGAACCCAGGACTCTTCAGTTCACAGGCTGATGCTCTAGCCACTGAGCCAAACCTGCTAGGGCTCAAAGAGATTTTTAACATGTGAGTAGCCTTTTTTAAAGTAATATGCTTAAGCCCTGACTGGTTTGGCTCAGTGGATAAAGCGTCAGCCTGTGGACTGAAGGGTCCCAGGTTCGATTCCAGTCAAGGGCATGTACCTTGGTTGCAGGCACATCCCCAGGAGGGGGTGTGCAGGAGGCAGCTGATCGATGTTTCTCTCTCATCGATGTTTCTAACTCTCTATCCCTCTCCCTTCCTCTCTGTAAAAAATCAATAAAATATATTAAAAAATAAATAAATAAAGTAATATGCTTAAAGTAGCCTCAACATGAAAAGAAATAGGGGGTGGTGAAAACAAACATTACTGAGTTCTGATTGGATAATGGCTGAAAGTTTAAAATTGCAGCTGCATTTAATGTAAAGTGACAACCCTATATAAAAAAAAGGGTAATATGCAAATCAGCCAAATGGTGGAACTACTGGTCGCTATGACAGGCACTGACCACCAGTGGGCAGACGCTCAATGCAGGAACTGACCTTGGTCAGTGCGCTCCCACTTAGCCCAAAGCCGGGCTCACTGCTGGCCAGCGCAGTGAAGGTGGCAGCAGCCTCTCCCACCAGCACTAAGGATCTCCCACTGACAGCTTAGGCCCGCTCCCCACGGAGACATCCCCCCGAGGACTTCTGGACTGTGAGAGGGTGCAGGCCGGGCTGAGGGACACCCTCCCCCGCTCCCCCCCCTCCCCCCCCAGTGCACGAATCTCATGCACAGGGCCTCTAGTTTACATAAAGGGAAATGGAATAATTCTAAAACATAAGTGAAAACTTGGGGGTGATGGTCCGTGTGAATGGCTGGTGGTGACCCCACACCCCTCTGAGGAAGAGCGAGGTGCTGAGAACTTGGGCTTCCCTTAGCCATGGGCCCTGGTGGAAGTTACTCCCCGAGCTTCAGTTTTCTGCTTTGGAAATGGGGATGATGCTCCCTGGTGGGTGTGTTACTGAAACCTGGAACAGACCATTCTAACAACCTGTGCTCTACGTTGTCCTGCAAAGAAGTCAGTGGAGTAGAAAGGTGCTTACCAAGGCATCACGATGTTGAATATGGAAACTAGAGCGAAGGGAAAGGAGGAGGAGGAAGGGAAGACGGAGCCTGGAGTGATGAGAAGGCGGGGAATGCTGAGGGGTCCCTTGCTCCTGGCGGGGCAGCCACAGCAGCGCTGCTCACACATCTAAGCCCAAAAAGAATTTGGGAAAACTCTACTTCCACCATTAAACTTTTCCCTTCCCTCCTTCCTTCCTTTGTTTATTTACTTTTAATATATATATTTATTGATTTCAGAGAGGAAGGGAGAGGGAGAGGGAGAGAGAAACATCAGTGATGAGAGAGAATCATTGATTGGCTGCCTCCTGCACACGCCACACTGGGGATTGAGCTCGCAACCCGGGCATGTGCCCTGACCAGGAATCAAGCCGTGACCTGGTTCATAGGTCAATGCTCAACCACTGAGCCATGCCAGCCAGGCTCCACTTAACTTTAACATGTAATTTTTTTTTTTAATGTTTAAACTGTAAAGTGTGTACTTGCCAACATACTATGAATTTCAAGATAAAAATGACCTCACTTTTGAAGGAATCCCATATAACTCCCATCCATTTTTAAAGGTATGTGAGCAGAGATCTTTGTCAGTTGAAAACTACATCTTTCTTTTTCTTCAAACTCATGTTTTTATCCCACTTCTCTCAGAATAAGAGAAGCATAAGTCTTATTTCTGGTTATCCTGTCGCAATTATCTGTAACAAAATTGTTTTATTTCCTCTGACTATAAGGCTGTTTAACTCAATCCAGAAAAATATTTGCATCATAAGTATTGTTAGTGTGCATTTGATCAAAGCCATGTAATACTAGTATATTGTCTTGATGAAGAATTCTAAATGTAAGATTTGAAATGCATTTTTTTTTTTTTTTTTTTTTTGCTGTTTGCCTAATAAGTTTATTGTCTCTCTTCTGGAAAATCTTCATAGAAAATTGTGATTTGGTTTATTAGCTCTCAGCAGCCCGTTCCTGAGTTCTGAGGAAGCTTGCTTTCTTCTGAGCTACCCGATCTTCTGGGCAAAGGCCATTTTGGGACGGTTCCACCTCTTCTTTTTAACTTCTTTCTTAGGCTTCTTCTCATAGACTGGATTCTCTCGTATAGTAGCCTGAGCTTTCTCATACATCCCCTCCATCATGTCTGGAGTTATGTTGTTCTTTCTATATTGAGAGAACTGTTTCTTGTAAGCATCTTCATCTTCTCCCATTAGATCACGCATATAACCTGCAACGTTCTGACCCATGATGTGCTTCCGATGTACTTCTGCATTGAATTCCTTGCTTTCTGAATCATAACCAGGGAATCGTTGGGTGCTGTGAGGGATAGATAGGCCTCCATCCACAGATCCCTTCAGGGCCCCCAAAACTTTATTTCCAGTAGTATTTCTGGCAAGCCCTGCATCCAAGTAGCAGGTGAAGGCACCAGGTTGACCATCAATGCTTTCCACGTTGTATTCACCTCTAGTCACCTCCACCTGGCCTTCATAGATCTTGTCCATGCAAACCTACTGAGAAGCCCGCGGGCCAGCAGCAGGCCAGTACAGTATGCTGCAGGATAACTTGTCAGGCCAACCTTCACATTATACTTGGGGGGTTCATGAGCAGAAACTGCACAAACTATCGTATCTCCTTCTATACGGGCATAAGCGATCTGACAGATGATATCTCTGTTGGTTACGCCGACTATCATCCCGTGTGGTACTTATTTTTATCCTGGATTGCCAAACGTTTCCGGGCACAGTAATCAGTTTTACCCTCTCACCGTCTTCTGAATTTCACTTGGTATCGCTTGAAGTAGGCCTTATTCTTGACAACTTTCACAAACCCCAGAAGAGAGACCCACGGCCGTGGCTTGCCACAGACCTGCAGGCCTAGCTTAACTCTGGTCTGAAATGCATTTCTTTCTCTTTTTTTTAAAATATATTTTACTGATTTTTTACAGAGAGGAAGGGAAAGGGATAGAGAGTTAGAAACATCCATGAGAGAGAAACATCGATCAGCCGCCTCCTGCACACCCCGCACTGGGGATGTGCCAGCAACCAAGAACATGCCCTTGACCAGGATCAAACCCGGGACCCTTCAGTCTGCAGGCCGATGCTCTATCCACTGAGCCAAACCAACAAGGGCCTGAAATGCATTTCTTAATGAGGTAAATGAAGGTTTAATAAATAATACTACTTGCTAGAATGAGATAAGGCTCATAACCAATTCTCTTCCTATTTTTCATTTTTTGTAAATGTAAGCAAGCATATGGAAATGGGAAGTGTTTTGTCAGAGCAAAGTCGCCCATTTTTTTTTTTTTTAAGTATATTTTATTGATTTTTTTACAGAGAGGAAGGGAGAAGGAGAGGGATAGAGGGTTAGAAACATCAATGAGAGAGAAACATCGATTCAGCTGCTTCCTGCACATTCCCTACTGGGGATGTGCCCGTAACCAAGGTACATGCCCTTGACCGGAATCAAACCTGGGACCCTTCAGTCTGCAGGCCGACGCTCTATCCACTAAGCCAAACCAGTCAGGGCGAAGTCGCCCATTTTTTAGTATGAATTATACTTGTAACCTTTTGACGTACAGGCAACTTGTTCAACCCAATGTGCTAACGATGTTTTGGGGCAATAGAAATACCTCAATGTTCCTTTTGCTCTACAATATTTAATTTTTTTATTATGAAACACTTCTAACATATAGTTAATAGTATAATTAACTCCTGTGTGTTCACTACCCTGTCTCAACAGGTATCAACACATGGTGAACTTTCATCTTTACCACCACACACATACACCCTTGGGTTATTTTGACAAATCCCAGATATAGTATTTCAACCATTAATACTTAAGTAGCCCTAGCTGGTTTGGCTCCGTGGATAGAGTGTTGGCCTGTGGACTGAAGGGTCCCGGGTTCAATTCCGATCAAGGGCACGTACCTCAGTTGCAGGCTCCTCCTGAAGCATGCATTGGTTGAGCCTTTTACCCTCAGGGGTTGCAGGCTCCTCCCTGGCCGGGCCCTGGTCAGGGTGTGTGCAGGAGGCAACCAATCGATGTGTTTCTCTCACATCGATGTTTCTCTCTGTCTTTCCCTCTCTCTCCCACTCTCTCTAAAAATCAATGGGAAAAATATTCTCGGGTGAGGATTTAAAAAAAAAAAAGATAAGCTGTGCTATCTTCTATTCGTCCCTCCAGGTCCCCTCTGTGCCCTGGGAAGATGGCCACATGGGCTGTACCACTGTGACCCTCCAGCTTCAGGTTGGGTTTGGTCAAGGAGGTGAGGTAGGATTTACTCCTCCAGGTCCCTGAATTGGGAAGCTCTCCCCAACCACCCGCCCTCCCCTGTGCCAGTAAGCAGTCCCTCCAGGCTCTCAGTTTATGCGATCCCAGCTCTACCGAACCCCAGGGGCACTGCATTCTCTTCCAAGCCCTGCCCATCTCTTTATTAACCTTTCCTTGCATTACCAGTGTGAGTGTGCCATCTGCTTCCTGCTGGGACCCTGACTCACAGGGAGACCAATTAAGGTCTCAACTAGTGAGAGTTTGGTGACCTGAATGGGAGAGTGGTGGTTAGGATGGAAAGCTGGAGGGGGAGGGGGGGGCGGCAGGGAATGCTGGAGGGATTTACTAGGAAGTGAGGTTGATTTACTGGGTGTTGGGGGCACAGTGGATCTCATTGGAACACCCGGCCAGCAAATGCTCCTTGGAAGAATTCTATGACCAGAACGTTTGGGAAGTGCTGTATTCCACCATTCTATTTGCAAGTCACGACACACATTAGCATATTAAAAAGCTTTGCAAAGCCCTAGCTGGTTTGGCTCAGTGGATAGAGCGTAGGCCTGAAGACTGAGGGGTCCTGGGTTTGATTCAGGTCAAGGGCACATGCCCGGGTTACAGGCTCCTTCCCTGCCCAGGCCCTGCTCAGGGCACATGGCTGGAGGCAACCAATCGGTGTGTTTCTCTCACATCAATGTTTCTCTCTGTCTTTCCCTCTTTTCCACTCTCTCTAAAAATCAATGGAAAAATATGCTCAGGTGAGGATTAAAAAAAAAAAAAAAAAAAGAAAGCCCTAACCAGTTTGGCTCAGTGGATAGAGCGTCGGCCTGCGGACTCAAGGGTCCCAGGTTCGATTCCGAGGGCATGTACCTTGGTTGCGGGCACATACCCAGTAGGGAGTGTGCAGGAGGCAGCTGATCGATGTTTCTTTCTCATCGATGTTTCTCACTCTCTATCCCTCTCCCTTCCTCTCTGTAAAAAAATCAATAATATATATATATTTTTTAAAAAAACAAAAAGCTTCACAAAGTCCCACAGTCGAGAAATCTGCTAGACTGTGTGTTACCTGGCTTTCCCCACAAGTATCTGACTGCAGTCTCAGTCCTCTTTTCAGGGAGCTCCTGTTAGCGTTTGTAAAGCTCATGTTCCATGGAACACGCTCCGAAATGCTGGAGAAAGAGGCTAGACTAGACCCTGACTTCAAGCTTTTTTATTTATTATTAATATATTTTTATTGATTTCAGAGAGGAAGGGAGAGGAAGAGAGAGACAGAAACATCAATGAGAGAGAGTCCTTGATCAGCTGCCTCCTGCACACCCCCTCTGGGAATCAAACCCGCAACCCAGGCACGTGCCCTTGACTGGAATCGAACCTGGGACCCTTCAGCCCGCAGGCTGATGCTCTATCCACTGAGCCAAACCAGCCAGGGCCTGACTTCAAGCTTTTAATAACTAGTTAATATTACTTAGGAAGCCTTTCCCTACCCCCACAAAGTTGCAGACATTCTCTATTTAGCCTTTAATTGTAGGAAATAATTTTCTTATGAATATGTAAGAAAGCACACTTGATAAAAATTGTACTTGCTAATAGCCTTTGTCTCTGGGGAAACACATTCCCAATTCTTGTAGGTACAGAGGCACAGAGATCTGGGGGTAGGTGTTGAAAAGAAACAGAAAAGATGATGAGATGGGAATTAAAGGGTAACTTTGCTCATAAACAGAGAACTCTGAGAGAACTAGCTTCCAAAAATGAAGAGAACCTGGCCAGGTAGCTCAGTTGTTCAGAGTGTTGTCCCCATAGGCCGAAATAGCAGGTTCAGTCCCTGGTCAGGGCACATGCAAGAATCAACCAATGCATGCTTCAATACATTGATGGAACAACAGGTCAATGTTTCTTTCTCTCTCCTCCCCCTCTCTCTTTCTCAAAATCAATAAATAACAAATGTAAATAATAAATCAAGAGAATCAGTGCTCAAACACTCCTTCCCACTAAAACACAAAGATCGCTTGGAGATCTGGCTGATTCTGGAGCTGGGTAGAAAAGTGTGTGACGAGCCTAGAATCTAGATCCTCTTGTGCCCTGAAAGAAAAGAAAATCTATAAAAAGTGGATGGACCTAACCGGTTTGGCTCAGTGGATAGAGCGTCGGCCTGCGGACTGAAGGGTCCCAGGTTCGATTCCGGTCAAGGGCATGTACCTTGGTTGCAGGCACATCCCCAGGAGTGGGTGTGCAGGAGGCAGCTGATTGATGTTTCTCTCTCATCGATGTTTCTAACTATCCCTCTCCCTTCCTCTCTGTAAAAATCAATAAAATATGTTTTAAAAAAAAGAAAAAGTGGATGGAGACGTGTTTAAAGGACACAAAGCCAAGATCTGGAAACAGCCAAGCGTCCATCAGTAGATGAGGGGCTAAAAAAACGGTGGGACATTTACATAATGGAATAAAGGAAGAAAATGTTAACCTTTGTGACAGTGCAGATGGCCAGTCAGAGGAAGACATAAGATTTCACTCGTATGTGGGATTTAATGAACAAACTGATCTACCAGGCAAAACCTAGAGACAGATTCAGATAGAGAGCAGGCCAACAGTTCTTGGGGGTAGAATGGATTGAGCAAAGGAAAAGGGAGAGAACTCAGGGACATGGACAACTCACAGTGTGGTGACTGCAGGGTGGAGGGGGTGGGTGGAGGGGGTGGAAGGCATAGAGGGGATAAAAGGTGATGGGCAAAAATAACGTTAAATTAATTAAGAAATAAATAAAGTTATAGGCTGTGTAAAACTTTATATAGATATATACTAGAGGCCCAGTGCACAAAATTCGTGCACGGGTAGGGTCCCTAGCAGCTGCCGGCTGCTGGCCAGGGCCTCCCTTTGCACCTGCCTTGGCCTGGCACGCCTGCTCACCTGCTCCATCATCCCGCTGTGGTCCCGCCTCCACTGCCGCCCGATGCCAGTGCCACATCGCCGACACCCGCCATGTTCCATGCTGCCCCCCGGTGGTCAGCGCACGACTAACTCCTGGTCGGTCAAACTCCCGCCTGTAGGGACAATTTGCATATTAGCCTTTTATTATATAGGATATATTTGTATTGATTTCAGAGAGGAAGGGAGAAGGAGATAGAAACATCAAAAATGAGAGAGAATCATTGATTGGCTGCCTCCTGCATGCCCTCCACTGGGGATGGAGCCCATAACCCAGGCATGTGCCCCGGCTGGGGATTGAACCATGACCTCCTGGTTCACAGGTCGATACTCAACCACTGAGCCACACCAGCCAGGCTGCAGTGGCTTCTTATCATAACAACAGCTGTATGGCAAGTATAGTGACAGCTTTCCAATTCCATAGGTGGCTTCCAGATTTTAGAAGACACAGTGGCTCTTTTGTGTGTTTTTTAAATATATTTTTTATTGATTTCAGAGAGGAAGGGAGGGGGAGAGAGAGATAGAAACATCCATGATGAGAGAGTTATTGATTGGCTGCCTCCTGCACACCCCACACTGGGGATGAAGCCCGCAACCCGGGCATGAGCCCTGAGACCGAGAATCAAACCGTGACCTCCTGGTTCATAGGTCGACACTCAACCACTGAGCCACGCCAGCTGGGTGGCAGTGGCTCTTTTGGTGGCCTGGTTCTGCAGGATGGCTCTCAAAGTCATGCCTGAATGTTTAATTTGGAGTCTGCTTCTTTAGTCCCCCCATCCCCCAACAAGCCCTAAGCCATTTTATACCCTGTAATAATCTTTTTGTACTTGAACTATGTTGAATGAATTTTGTTCTCTAAAAATGAACCCAGACAATATAACAGGAAATCAGGAAATAAAATATAAAAAGCACAGTAAGCAGCAAAAATGAAACAGAAGAAATCAATTATAATTACTAAAAACTAAACTCTAACTAATAGAGATATGTTGTCACATTAAAAAGTCTAAAACCATCCATCTTGGTGCTGTATATGAGACATGTGAAAAACATAATGAAATACTGCACAGTAGTTACAACAGATGAATCTCAAAAAAAGAAAAGAAAAGAAGGGAAAAAAAAGCTGGTCCCGCAGGTGTGACTCAGAGGTTGAGTGTCCACCTAGGAACCAGGAGGTCACGGTTGGATTCCTGGTCAGGGCACATGCCTGGGTTGTGGGCTCGATCCCCAGTAGGGGGCGTGCAGGAGACAGCCGATCAACGATTCTCATCACTGATGCTTCTATCTCTCTCTCCCTTCCTCTCTAAAATCAATAAAATTTTTTTTAAAAGCTGCAAAAGGTTATTCAGCATGTCATTTCTGTAAGATTTAAAAACAAAAATCGGCATTTCAAAAAAAATTTGGCATTTCATACGCAGTGGGCAGGGCCATACATCAGATGCAATAGAAGTATAAAAACATGAAGAGAAATGGGCTGAAATGCACTAACTTGAGCACAGTGACTATCTCTAGGGAGGACGGAGAATGATGAAGGGTGGGGCTTTCGTTGTTCTAATTTTGTATTTCTTTACTAAATACCAAGTAAGTGAAGCAAAATGTTTTGATATGTTTCATCGTGATGGTGGAGGGCGTGGGTTGTTAATATTACTTTCTGCACTGGGCGGCATGCCGCTGCTATTCCCGACAGAGCTGGTTCTAAAAGGTGAGGATGCCCCAGCTGGTTTGGCTCAGTGAATAGAGCGTCAGCCTGCGGACTGAAGGGTCCCAGGTTCGATTCCAGTCAAGGGCATGTACCTTGGTTGCGGGCACATCCGCAGTAGGGGGTGTGCAGGAGGCAGCTGATCCAATGTTTCTCTCTCATTGATGTTTCTAACTCTCTATCCCTCTCCCTTCCTCTCTGCAAAAAATCAATAAAATATATTTTAAAAAAATAAAAAAATAAAAGGTGAGGATGACACTTGACTGGAGCCTGCGTTTGCAGAGGCCACAGGGAGACTTGGAAAGAACCAGAGAAAGGAGCCTGCGCTGAGGAGGGAAGAGGTTGCACCAGGGCCGGGGATGGTGTCGCAAGTCCGTGCAAATCAGGAGATGGTTTTTAAAAAAGATCCGGATTAAGTAACTTTGACTTGGGTGGGCCTGAGCAGACGGTCAGCGAAAGGAATCGCAGGAGGGAGCGGGCTGGGAGCCGGAGGGCCCGCAGTGTGGGACCTAAAGGAGAGAATTGCTCAAACTGCAGTCACGCCATGAAGCAGACCATCACACTTTCGGGTGTTCAAAGCGTTCCAAAATGGTAACGTAAATACAGAAGCCAGGCTGCGCCCAAACTGCAGCGTTTCCAGTGAAATAGCCGGCTAGCTTCTCCCGCACGTGGGGCCCGTGTGTTTTGCTGATGGGGGTTTCCTCTGGGTCAGCGCGCAGCGGGGTCGGTAGCCTGGGGAAGCCTGGGTTCTTCTAAGGTCGGTGGGCGTGGCCTGCCGCGTGGGGGCGGGGCCTAGCGGGAGACACGGGGCGGGGCCTGGGCACGCGGGGCGGGGCCTGGGCGGGGCCAGCGCGTCGGGGCAGACCTCGCGCGCTCCCGGCCGCTCGCTGGCTTTGGGGCCGCGGCGGCTCCTCTGCGGGGTCGCGCCGGAGGAAGGCCCTCGGGCGGCGGCTTGGGCGGCCGGCGGACCGACGGACCGACGGGTGGGCCGAGCCGCGGGCCCAGCGCCCGCCGTCTCCCCTCCGCCAGCGCCGGGCCGCGCTATGGCCTCTTCGCCGGGCTCGGGCAGCGCCAACCCGCGGAAGTTCAGTGAGAAGATCGCGCTGCACACGCAGCGCCAGGCCGAGGAGACGCGGGCCTTCGAGCAGCTCATGACCGACCTCACCCTGTCGCGGGTGAGGGCCCGGGCCGGTGCGGGCGGGGGCGGCGGCGGGCGCGGGGGGCCCCGCGCGGCGGGTCGGAGGTGGCGGGCCCGAGGCGGCGGCGGGGTCGGGCCGGGGCGGCGCCCGGGAGCGGGGCCGGCGGCCGCGGCCTCGGCACTTCCCCGCTTCCCGACACCGCGCGCCGTGGAGGTGGGAGGTCGCGGGGCCGGGCTTGCGGGGAGATGGGCCGGGACCGCGCGGGCGAGGCGGGCGGCCTGCCGGGGAGGGTGAGCCGGGGCCCGGGAGGAAATGCAGACTGCCCGGCGGCGCGCAGTGCGTCTCCTCTCCGCTCCGAGCGGCCGCCGCCGGCGAGCCCTCCGGGACTGCGGGGCGTCGGGGCGCGGGCCCGAGAGTCGTCCTCCCCACCCCCCGCCCTCGGGAGCGCTCGGGGCCGGGCCGGGCTCCGGGGGTCTGGGTACCGCCTTCCCCCTCCCGCTCCTCGGAGGTGCCTTCTGGGCCGGCCTGGTGGGTTCGGCCCGGGTGCTTCGCGAGGGCGGACAAGGTGCACAGCGTGGCCGGGGCCCCGGGGGTCCTGGAGGAGCGAGCGAGGCGCGAGCGGGAAAACACCCGGCGAGATTGAGCAACCGCTGCGGGAGGCCGGGGAGGATGGAGAGCCCGGCGGCGGGGCCCGCGCGGGACTGGGCGGAGGAGGCTCAGGCCTGGGGGGACCCGATGCTGACCTGGAGGGACCCCCGGGGGGCTGGAGGAGGATGCAGATGCTGGGGCTGGGACGCGGCCTGAAGATGGGCTGCGTGCAGAGCTGCAAACCCGTGCGTGGTCCAGCTCACGGAGCTGCAGTCGCCTTTTTTTTTTTTTTTTTTTTTGATCAGCACAGAGTTGGGGAAAAACTTCCTGAATCTGTTGCCGGAATTTTTTAATTGGGAGATCTTAGCAGAAAAACAACGTTTTTTCCCCCAGAAAGTGGATTTGTGCATTTCTGTATAAAATATTTATGTATTTCTCTATATAAAAGGATTCTTTAAGTATAAATACATAGATGATGTAGTATTATATATACGTTTAAAATGGGAGACATTCCTCTTCAATGCCCGGATGACAGCTCTTGGCTGGAGCTGGGTGGCTGCCCCCTCGGATGGAGCGGGAGTTCTCTTAATTGGCCACAGTTCACACCACTCCCTGTTGTGATCCCCCACGGAGGCGAGGTGTCACTTGACAGTTAACATTTAAAAAATATATTTTTGCCGAAACCGGTTTGGCTCAGTGGATAGAGCGTTGGCCTGCGGACTGAAAGGTCCCAGGTTCGATTCCGGTCAAGGGCATGTACCTGGGTTGCGGGCACATCCCCAGTGGGAGATGTGCGGGAGGCAGCTGGTCGATGTTTCTCTCTCGATGTTTCTAACTCTCTATCTCTCTCCCTTCCTCTCTGTGAAAAAATCAATAAAATATATTTAAAAAATATATATATATTTTTATTGATTTTAGAGAGAGAGAGGAAGGGAGAAGGGGGAAAGAGATAGAAACATCAGTGATGAGAGAGAATCATTGATGGGCTGCCTCCTGCACTCCCCACACTGGGAATCGCCTGCAACCTGGGCATGTGCCCTGACCAGGAATTGAACCGTGACCTCTTGGTTCAGTGGTTCATGCTCAACCACCGAACCACACCAGTCGGGTGCCATTTATCATATTTTTGATAGTGCTTCCTTTTAGTGAAGTTAGGGGAAAAGTGAAATATGCTTATATTTAGATTTCTATCACACTCAGAAATATATGGATAAAAGCAGGCTGAGGATTTCAAGAAAAAATTTTTAAAAATATATATTTCTTTATTGATTTCAGAGAGGAAGGGAGGAGAGAGAGATAGAAACATCAATGATGAGAGAGAATCATTGATCAGCTGCCTCCTGCACGCCCCCCACTGGGGATCGAGCCTGCAACCCAGGTATGTGCCCTTGGCCGGAATCGAACCTGGGACCCTTCAGTCTGCAGGCTGACGCTCTATCCACTGAGCCAAGCCGGCCAGGGCAGAAAATTTTTTTCTCATGCCCTGACTCGCTTCATTCTTTTATTACCTGCCTGGTGTCCACAGGCATTTACATGTGACCTTGGTTGGACTCAGCGATGAGCTTGACAAACTCAGAGCACATTGAGGAGAACGGGTGGAAGCTGAGGATTTAATGCTGGGGTCTGTGTCATTTTGTGTTGTTTAGATACATAAATTATGTTTGTACAGATACATGCATTCTCTGTGTCTGTGTACCTGGAGTTGATCCAGTTTCTCACCCAATTCATGACTCCCCTTTAAAACATCCCTGAAGCCATTAGTAAGGTACAGACTTTTTTTTGTTTTTTATTTTTAATACTAGAGGCCAGGTGCACGAAATTCGTGCATTGGGGGGGGGGGGGGCGGCTGTCCCTCAGCCCAGCCTGCGCCCTCTTGCATTCCGGGACCCCTAGCTTCTTACTGCCCGCCTGCTTGCTGCTCCTTAGCACTGCTGCGGAGGTGGGAGAGGCTCCTTCCACCACCGCTGTGCTCACCAGCCTCCATGAGCCCAGCTTCTGGCTGAGTGGTGCTCCCCCTGTGGGAGTGCACTGACCACCAGGGGCAGCTCCTGCACTGAGTGTCTGCCCCCTGGTAGTCAGTAAGCATCATAGTGACTAGTAGTTCCACCGTAACGGTCACTTAGGCTTTTATTATATAGATATTTTTATTGATTTCAGAGAGGAAGGGAGAGGGAGAGTAAGACAGAAACATCAATGATGAGTGAGAATCATTGATCGGCTGCCTCCTGCACACCCCCAACTGGGGGTCGAGCCTGCAACTTGGGCATGTGCCCTTGACCAGAATTGAACCTGGGACCCTTCAGTCCGCAGTCCCACGCTCTGTCCACTTTGCCAAACCAGCTAGGGCCAGACTTTTTTAAAGGCAGAATTTTTCACAGATCTTCAGCGTTCACTTAAATGAGTTTGATGATATCACTTGAAAATGTTCAAACATAAACCTGTATGTAATGTTCTTTGCTTATAGCTGTGATACAACCAAAGACAGGATTCAGGACTTGATCCTAAGAACAATGGAGAGTCATTGAACCAGGGGAGCTTTGCATTTTCAAAGAATGCCTCCAGCTCCAGAATGGTGGATAGAACAGAGGAGCAGGTGGCAGAGAAACTGGAGGTTGTAATACTATTCTAAGGAGGTGTGCCAGTGGCATTGACTGGGTGGTAGTAACAGGGAGGCAGAGGGGTGAACAGATTGGTACTTAGGAGGTTGAAAGGACAGCCTTAGTGAATTTACGAGGCGGGTGAGGAGGAGGGAGGACTCGAGGATGAGCCCAGCTTTCAGACTTGAGCCATATTAGGGTCTCCTCCATTAAGAGGGGGGGCACTGGCAGAAGCAAGGTGGGAGCACACTCCTCAGTGTCAAGAGATGCTGAGTTTGATGCCCGGCCAGTGTGGCTCAGTGGTTGAACTTCAACCCATGAGCCAGAAGGTCACGGTTCGATTCCCTGTCAGGCACATGCCTGGGTTGCTGGCTCGGTTTCCAGTGGGGGATGTGCAGGAGGCAGCCAATCAGTGATTCTCTCTCATTATTGATGTTTCTCTCTCTCTCTCTCTCTCTCTCTCTCTCTGTCTCTCCCTTCCTCTCTGAAACCAATAAAAATAAATTTTTAGCCCTAACCGGTTTGGCTCAGTGGATAGCGTCAGCCTGCGAACTCAAGGGTCCCAGGTTCGATTCCGGTCAAGGGCATGTACCTTGGTTGTGGGCACATCCCCAGTAGGAGGTGTGCAGGAGGCAGCTGATCGATGTTTCTACTCTATATCCCTCTCCCTTCCTCTCTAAAAAATCAATAAAATATATTTAAAAAAATATATATATTTTCTTAAAAAAGAGAGCGAGCCCTAACCGGTTTGGCTCAGTGGATAGAGCGTCGGCCTGCGGACTGAAGGGTTCCAGGTTTGATTCCGGTCAAGGGCATGTACCTGGGTTGTGGACACATCCCCAGTAGGAGATGTGCAGGAGGCAGCTGATCAATGTTTCTCTCTCATCGATGTTTCTAACTCTCTATCCCTCTCCCTTCCTCGCTGCAAAAAATCGATAAAGTATATTTTAAAAAATAAAAAAAGAGAGATGCTGAGTTGGAGGTGCCTGTAAGGTGTGTGAGTAGTGATGGTCCAGCTAAGTGGTCCTGGAGCTCAGGAGGGAAGTCCTGGCTGGTGATATAAACGTGGGAATCTTTGGTGTGTAGCTGCAAGAGTAGCTTCAGTTGCGGGGGAAGAATTTCTAGGACAGATCTTGCAAATTGGTGGCCTAAATACTAATTTGGCCGCCTGACATGTTTTTAATTTGGTTGGGGTGCCCAAATGTGTGTGCGCGCGCGCACGTGTGTGTGTGTGTCTGTGTGTGTGTGTGTGTGTGTGTGTTTTGTTTTTGTTTTGTTTTTTTCTTTCAAAATTAGGGCCAACAATGAATATTGAGATTTTACATTAAAATATGGACTCTGGCCGAAACCGGTTTGGCTCAGTGGATAGAGCGTCGGCCTGCGGACTGGGGGGTCCCGGGTTCGATTCCGGTCAGGGGCATGTACCTGGGTTGCGGGCACATCCCCAGTGGGAGATGTGCAGGAGGCAGCTGATTGATGTTTCTCTCTCATCGATGTTTCTAGCTCTCTATCCCTCTCCCTTCCTCTCTGTAAAAAATCAATAAAATATATTAAAAAAAATAAAAAATAAAAAAAAAATAAAATATGGACTCTGGCCCTGCTAGTGTGGCTCAGTGATTGAGTATCTACCTATAAACCAGGAGGTCTCAGTTCAGTTTCCAGCGAGGGCCCATACCCAGGTTGTGGGTTCAGTCCCCAGTGGGGAGACGTGCAGGAGGCAGCCGATCAATGATTCTCTCTCATCATTGGTGTTTCTATCTCTCCTCCCTTACTCTTTGAAATCAATAAAAGAAAGAAAGAAAGAAAGAAAGAAAGAAAGAAACAAAGAAGCAACATGCAAAAAAAAAAAAATAGGGACTTTGGCCTCTTGAAAAATGAGATTTATCTAACAACACTCATCCTACATTTCTGCAAGGCAGCAGTTACCTGGAGCCGAATAGTGGCTGCCACTATTAGATAGGGCATGCATGAGTTCTTCACTTTGCCGCAGTCCCCACCACTCCCTATGGTGTTCCTCACAGGGATTCCAGCCCACTTTGTTTAGTTATCTTCCATGCTTGGCAACTATAGGCATTTGAGTTCATGATCCCTGCTTTAGAATGAGATGCAAAGAGGGCCTAGGAGGAGCCCAAGGAGCTCCACCATTTAAAGGGGATGAGGAGGAGGCGCCAGCAAAGAAGACTGAAGAGCCACTAGACAGAAAAGCAAGGAGGGTGATTGCTAAGAGGAGAGAATGTCAACAAGCCCAGCCCAGTGCTGCTGACTTGATCTAACATGATAAGGACATGTCCTTTGGTCTACTAGTCACGTAGAGGTCACCGGTAACCTTGGTGAGAGCCACTACATTGGCTGCGAGGGAGGTTGTAAGGCATTGAGGAATGAATGGGAGAAAAATGGAGACAGGCTTGGGAACCTGTTCCAGAAGTTCAGCTTTGAAGGACAACTTGTAGTATTGAGAAACCACAGGATAAACTCGGCACGTCAACCCGGAACGTTAATTAGGCTTGAATATTTGTAAGAAACATTATTTTTAGATTAAAAATAGACGGAGGAGGCTACAAAGACTGGGTTTGGGCTAAGAATTGAACATTATCTTTTTGCTAGGCAGTGTACTGATCCCTTTACATTCCTTATCTCGTGTAGTCCTCACGACCCTATGGAATACGTTTCTAGAATGTTCTTTATTTTGCAGACGAGCAAATTAAGGCCTGAGAGGCAAGGTTGCATGGCTGGTAAGTGGTAGAGCTGGGGTTTGAAACTGGCTGTCACACTGAAAGTCTAGATATTAACTACTTTAGAAGCATTTGTTGAAGACACTTTCCTTTCCCTATTGCTATGACACTTTTTGTCAAAAATCAACTGGCCATATATGTGTGAGTCTATTTTTGGACTCTCTCTTCTGTTCTGTTGATTTCTCTATCTCTTTTTTTTTTCACAATAATGCAATGCCTAGATTACTGTAGCTTTATAGTGAGTCTTGAAATGAAACAACTTGAGGTCTCCAACTTTGCTCTTTTAAAAAATTGCTTAGGCTATTCTAGGTTGTTTGCACATCCATACGTTTTAGAATTGTCTTGTCAATTTCTGTAGCAAGGCCTGCTGGGATTTTGTTGGGGATTGTGTTGACTATTAGGATACTTTTTCAAAAAGGCGTTAGTGAAGGTTGGATCTCATTTTATAGACCATGAAGGAAATGCCACTGAAGTGTGACTATAGTCTAAAGGTGGCTTACTCTAGTTACAGGGTAAGGCCGGTGAGGGAAATGAGTGGAGGGAGCAGGAATGACATGATAAATAGTAGCTGATCTCAGGCTGCAGGAGGAATAATAGGGTACAATGAGGCGGGGCGGTCACTTCTCTGCTCCATGCATTTGCCTTGTAAGAATATGGGTTCAGCCGAAACCGGTTTGGCTCAGTGGATAGAGCGTCGGCCTGCGGACTCAAGGGTCCCAGGTTCGATTCCGGTCAAGGGCATGTGCCGGGTTGCCGGCACATCCCCAGTGGGAGATGTGCAGGAGGCAGTTGATTGATGTTTCTCTCTCATCGATGTTTCTAACTCTCTATCTCTCTCCCTTCCTCTCTGTGAAAATTCAATAAAATATACTTAAAAAAAAAAAAAAAGAATATGGGTTCAGTATTGTCTGATCTCAGTGAGAAGCTGGAAATCCAGGCTTTTATGCAGTCTTCCAATTTTTAAAATTAAAATTTTATTTTTTAGATCCTCACCTGAGGATATTTTTCCATTGATTTTTAGGGAGAGTGGAAGAGAGAGGGAAAGGCAGAGAGAAACATTGATGTGAGAGAAACACCTCGATTGGTTGCTTTCTGCAAGCGCCCTGACCAGGGCCTGGGCCAGGGGGAGCCTGCAACCAAGGTACGTGCCCTTGACCGGAATGGAACCCGGTACCCTTCGGTCCACAGGCCGACGCTCTATCCACTGAGCTAAACCGGCTCGGGCAAAAATTAAAATGTTGAACTTTGAGTGGTTCAAAGTCATGTGGGTTAAACAGAACTCTCTAGGCCTGCTAGTCCGTGACCTCTGCTTCACACTAATCATTCTTTGGTTCTCATTTGCATCATCGGTGAGCTGTCAGGACCGTGTCTCAGACAGCCTCTAAGGTTCTTTCTGGTTCAGTGGTTCTACCTCTCAAAAGAGGGAAATACCAAAATTGCTCAAGGGTGCAGGGGTAGTTGAGAATATCTGCAATAATGATATCTTGGGAAGCTGCCCAGAGCTTTACATTTTGCATACCACTGTCATGCCTCTTCTTTCTTTTAATCCTTACAGCGTCTGTGAAATAGACAGCAGAGTAATTGGCCCAGCCGCATGGTAGCTCCAGGTTACACAGTCAGGTCCTCTAATTCCAAGTCCAGAGCCCTTTCCAGCCTAGTGCAGCGGCCTCTGAAGGCCCTAGAAATAGGCGCTTTGGGAGGGAGAGCAGATGAGGGAGACTGTGAGCGGGCCTTCAGCTCAGCAGGCGGCAGAGGTCTAGCTAGATGTTAACTTAGCTTGGCTGAAGCGTCAAGGCTTTGGGGTCGGAGTGGAAGCCTTTGTGAGAACTCTGAAGGCAGGCACTTTGGTACATAGTCAGATTCATAGGCCAGTGCCTGGCACAGCACCTGACACACGGTGTGGCTCAGTGGTTGAGCATCGACCTATGAACCAGGAGACCGTGGTTCGATTCCCCATCAGAGCACATGCCCGGGTTGCAGGCTCGATTCCCAGTGGGGGATGTGCAGGAGGCAGTCAGTCCATGATTCTTTCTCATCATTGATGTTTCTCTCTCTCTCCCTCTCAGTAACAATATATATTTAAACACACACACACACACACACACACACACATATTTTATTGATTTCAGGGAGGAAGCGAGAGATAAAAACATCAATGATGAGAGAGAATCATTGATTGGCTGCCTCCTGCACGTCTCCTATTGGGGATCAAACTCGAAACCCGGGCATGTGCCCTTGACTGGAATCGAACCTGGGACCCTTCATTCCGCTGGCAGACACTCTATCCACTGAGCCAAACCAGCTAAGGCAAAATATATTTATTTTTAAAAAGTTTGTATGTAAGTGAACAAATGGATGGATTGATGGAAGAAGGAATCAAAGGCTCTAGATCAAGAAGGGTGAGAATTCTGTCTAGAGAATTTCAAGGACAGAGCAGTCAAATGCTTCTGGTAAGAACTTTAAGGATGTTAAGATCAAAAGCTGAGACTTTATTCTTATAACTCAGCTGATCGATGGGAAAGCTCACCATGTCCTCTTCCTCTCATTTGACTCTCAGATCTGGGTTTTGATTAATAGGTCATAACCGTCTCCCAGGGAAGTATGTTTGAGAAATAAAACTCTGTAGGTCAAACAGAACTTAAGGAAAGTAAGCCTGCTAAAGGGTTTAAAACTTCCAAATAGATACAAGTCCTTATCTTTTGAAATATGGAATATTGTTCCCAGGATTTCTCTTAGTGGACTGCTGTGGGCAGTGGAGGAGGTAAAGATGGATCAAGATTAGACATAAGTTGGGAACATTGTTGAAGCTGGAAGATGGCTAGATGGGATTTCATCATGCTTATGTCTATTTTACCTATATTTGAAACTTTTCATAATAAATGGAAAAACAAAAAACCAGAGGGCTTTATGGGCTCAGCAATGCTTTTGGTTAACCAAACTTCACTTTTCTCTAAGCTTGTAAGCGGTATGGTCATTGAGAGAGAAATGAAAAAAAAAAAAAAAAAAAAAGGAAAGAAAAGAAAAGAATTTGGCAGAAATAAGAAAGAATATGGATTGCCCTAGCCCCGTGGTCGGCAAACTGCGGCTCGCGAGCCACATGCAGCTCTTTGGCCCCTTGAGTGTGGCTCTTCCTAAGCCTTAGGAGGACCCTAATTAAGTTAATAACAATGTACCTACCTATATGGTTTAAGTTTAAAAAACTTGGCTCTCAAAAGAAATTTCAATCGTTGTACTGTTGATATTTGGCTCTGTTGACTAATGAGTTTGCCGACCACTGCCCTAGCAGGTTTGGCTCACTGGATAGAGTGTTGGCCTGCATACTGAAGGGTCCTGAGTTCGATTCCCATCAGGGGCACATGCCTGGGTTGTGGGCTCGGTCCTCAGTGGGGAGTATGCAAGAGGCAGCCGGTCGGTGATTCTCTCTCATCGATGTTTCTGTCTCTCTCTTCCTCTCCCTTCCTCCCTGAAATCAATAAAAATATATTTTAAAAAAAGAAAAGGAAGAATAGGGTTTTTAGTTAGACCTCCATAGCGCGGCTTCCTGTAGCTTTATGACCTTGCATAAGCCTCTGAACTTCCCTAAGTCTGGGTCTCCAGGTCTAAACGCAGCCTCCCGGGTGGTGGCGGTGAGGGTTAGAGATGAAGTGGGCAGTGGAGACTCAGATCTGGTATTTTTTTTAATTCAACAAAGAGAAAGAGTAATGAAAGGGTCAGAATCTGTCTTGGGGCTCCCATCCACCCTTTCCTCCCAACATGAATCATAAATGCCAAGGGTTATATAACCGCAGAGGTCATTTATTATTTTAGAAAGAGAACTCTTAAAAACCAAATTGGACCACTTTGGGGTTTACAAGAACTGTAACCAGTTTATTGCCTTTTGAAAAACGAAGCAAGGGAGAGCTGGCAGGAGAAAGGCATGTCGAAACAGTGGAATGCCATCTTGTACCTGTTCGTTCAGTCGGCCTCTTTTCTTACCCCAATTCACGGTCTTATTCAATGTTGGCGAGGTTTTTGGTGAAACTGTTCCCTCATATGTACATGGGTATACCCTTTGGGAAAACATTTTGGGAGTATGTGTTGAGAGGCATTAAAAGGCCCATACCCAGAGACACTTAGTAATCACTCTTTGGAATGTGTCCTATGGAAATGATTCAGAAGAAGTGTTATGTTGCCATGAAATATGATTATGTAATCTAGAAAAGGCTTAAGAGTGTACCTGTGTTATGATTACAACTCTGCAGTCTTTACACATAAAGGTGAACGACTGGAAAAGAACATGGAGACGGGAGGACAGCTAATGTCACAGACTCCTAGACAATGGCTTAGTTTTTCTTCACAAAATTCCCTGCCCTAGCTGGTTTGGCTCAGTGGACAGAGTGTCGGCCTGTGGACTAAAGGGTCCCAGGTTCGATTCCGGCCAAGGGCACATGCCCAAGTTGCGGGCTCGATCCCCAATAGGGGGTGTGCAGGAGGAAGCCGATCAATGATTCTCTCTCATCGTTGATGTTTCTATCTCTCTCCCTCTCTCTGAAATCAATAAATTAAAAAAAAAAAAGAAATTCTTTGTCACTGTTAAAGATTGTGCCTCCTTTCCTACACATACATACTCAAAGGTCTTGCAAGAGGACTGTCATGGCACCCAGGACATGTGGAACATGGATAAATTCTTTCCAAAAATAGAGAAATAAAAACCCACAAAGCACCGGAAACCTAACAGTTTGAGTAGAGAAGAAATTGAAACCAAGACTTCCCACTCTTGAACCATTTCTCTACAAAACACCACACTGGGGTGCTTTCTTGAGACCTTTGCTGTCAGGTTTCAAAGTTGGGGTTTTTTCTCTCTATTTTGTGTGTGTGTGTCTGAAAGTTTTTGAAATCTCTTTGTTTCCAGGTTCAGTTTCAGAAGCTTCAGCAACTGCGCCTGACACAGTACCATGGCGGGTCCTTACCCAACGTGAGCCAGCTGCGGAGTAGTGCATCGGAGTTCCAGGTACCCCGGATATTTGCTTCTTCAGGCCGCGTGGACTGTAAAAAGATAGCCAGAGATTATCCTTAAAAAGATTATATCTTGAAGGGTAAACCTGTCCTAGATCTAGTTCAGTGTTTTTCTGGGAAGTCCATCTTTATTCTCTTCCCTAGTTCCTGCTGCGTAACAGTGTGTGATTTCAAAAATGGCCTAAGGCAGTACTGTTCAGTGGAAATACAATTCAAGCCATATATATGTGATTTAAGTTTTTTCAGTAGCCACATTAAAAACAATAACAAGTGGATTAAAATTTATTTAAATTATTTAAATAACTAGAGGCCTGGTGCATGTATTTGTGCACAGGTGGGGTCCCTTGACCTGGCCTGCGATCAGGGACCATCAGGGTAGTCTCACCAAGTCCCCGATCGGAGCTGATTGGGCCGGCCGGCCAGTGGCGGGGAGGGGCTGCGGGAGGGACTGTGGGCGGTTGGCTGGCTGTGGGAAGTTGGCTGTGGGAGTGCACTGACCACCAGGGGGCAGTTCCTGCATTGAGCGTCTGCCCCTGGTGGTCAGTGTGTGACATAGCTACCAGCTGGTCGCCTGGTTATCCGGTCATAACAATCACTTAGGCTTTTACATATATAGATTATTTAACACAGTATATTCAAAATATTATCGTTTCAACATATAGTCAGTATGAAAACATTAATGAAATATTTCACATTTTCTATTTTTCCTGTTAAGTCTTTGAAATCTAGTGTGTATTTTATTTATTATTGTTTTAAAAAATATTTTTATTGACTTCAGAGAGGAAGGGAGAGGGAGAGAGAGATGGAAACATCAGTGATGAGAGAGAAGCATTGATTGGCTGCCTCCTGCACACCCCCTACTGGGGATCGAGCCCACAACCAGGGCATGTGCGATTGACCAAAATCAAACCTGGGACCCTTCAGTCCAAAGATGTTCTATCCACTGAGCCAAACTGGCCAGGGCTGAATGTCTCTCCATTTTAAAAGTAGTCTTCCTTTCTTGTGAAAACTGGGTTCACTTGTTTGATGATGTGCCATAATGCAGAAGTATTATTTAAATTGGAGACTTCCGTTTAAGAGTGCTAATAGGAACTCTGAAATATAGCGGTGATTATAAAAAGTACAGTATGAACAGATCTGTACCTATTCCACTGGGATCTTGACTTTAATATACATTGGCATCTCACTTTAATACTGCCACTGCTAGCGGTCTACGTCTGTAGGTCAAACCTCTTGTCTGTTGGCCTATTGGATCATTCCGTATCCAAATAACATAGGTCTCTGTGCTGGGCTGGATTTCATGCTTTAGAAAATAAAGCATTGTCAAGGGCAGATGTTTTTGAGGTCCCAAATCTGTGGTACTTTATTGTCAATTTTAGAGGAATATAGATTTCATTGTCCGGTCCCTCTCCTATTGCATTGGGGTATGGGATGACGTGACAGCCCTTGACTGTCCCTGGATTCTTTCTTGAAGACTTTTTTTACTCTGAAACAATCACAAACTTACAGAAAAGTTGGAAGTACCATACAGATAATTTTCCTACTTTGATAATAAGTTGCTGACCTCATGCTGTATCACCTCAAAATATTTCCCTGTGTATTTCCTACAAGTAAGGACATTGTCCTACATAAAACCAAAATAGAGCCATTAAAATCAGGAAATGAGCAGCGGGAATTGTTGCCATTGGACCCTCAAACCCCATTTAAGTTTTATCTAATGTCCCATTACTGTCTTCTGTAGCAAAAGGGTCTGGTTCAAAATCTCATGTACTTGTTGTCTGTAGTCGCCTTCCGTCTGGAACAGCTTTTCAGTCTTCTATTTTGACATGAAACAATTTGTTTTTGACCTTTGTGGCCTTGCCACTTTTGAAGAATATCCCTTAGTTGGGGTTTGTGTGATGTTTTTTGTGAATAGATTCAGATTATGCATCTTTGGCAGGCGTAGCACAGAAGTGATGTCCTTGCATCTCACTAAGTGAGTGATTTTCATTTGTCCTGTTACTAATGGTGTTCATTATAATTAGGGGGTGGCCCTGGCCAGTGTGGCTCAGTTGATTGAATGTCCTCCTATGCACCAAAAGGTAGCTGGTTTGATTCCGGTCAGGGCGCATGCCTGGGTTATGGGCTCGATCCCCAGTAGGGCCATGCAGGAGGCAGCCAATCTTTTTCCAACTCCCTCTCTCTCTAAAAAAACCCCCCATATTCAATGAGAGTGGTATTTGTCAGGCTTCTCTCCATTTTAAGGTTATGATTCCTCTTTGTAATTAAATGATGTTTTGTGAGAAGATACTTTATTTTGATTTTCATCAAACTTTTAATGTATACATTATGAATGGCTCTATATAGTTTTTGGGTTTCTTATTTTATTCTATGGGTTGTAACCTATAAATATTATTTTGATATTAAATCCTCTTTCTAGGATTCTTGACAAACTGAGGAATAAAGGGAATCCCAGAAGTAGTGATTTTTTTTTAAGTAAACATTATTTTAGGTATAATTTACATACAGTACAATTGACCTTTTTTAGGTCCGCAGTTTTTTTTATTTTTTTTATTTTTAAAATATATTTTATTGATTTTTCACAGAGAGGAAGGGAGAGAGATAGAGAGTTAGAAACATCGATCAGCTGCCTCCTGCACACCCCCCAGTGGGGATGTTCCCGCAACCCAGGCACATGCCCTTGACCGGAATCGAACCTGGGACCTTTCAGTCCGCAGGCCGACGCTCTATCCACTGAGCCAAACCGGTTTCGGCTAGGTCCACAGTTTTGTGTGGAATAATCAGCCCCACAATCAAGGTACAGCACAAATCCTGGCTCAGTAGCTCGGTTGGTTAGAGCATCGTCATGTGGGTTCGATCCTGGTCAGGGCACATACAAGAATCAACCAATGAATGCATAAATAAGTGGAACAAGAAATCAGTGTTTCTCTCTCAAATTAATTAAAAGTAACAACAACGTATATTCACATTGTTGCACACCAACCTCCAGAACTTTTTTATGCCACGGAACTGAAACTGTATCCATTTAACAACAAGTCCCCACTCCCATTCCCAAGCCTCTGGCAACCACCATTCTACTTTCCCGTCTTTGTGAATTCGACTACTCTGGGCACCTCATGGAAGTGAAATCATGCAGTGCTTACCTTTTTCTGACTGGCTGTTTCACTTAGCACAATGTCCTCAAGGCTTATCCATACTGTAGCACGTGACAGGATTCCCTTCCTTTTTAAGGCTGAATAATACTCCAATGTATGTATAAACCACATTTTGTGTATCCATTCATCCACTGATGGATGTTTGGGTCGCTGCCACCGCTCGGCTATTGTGAATAATGCTGCTGTGTACATGGGAGTGCAAATACCTCTCCCAGAACATGATTTCAGTTCTTTTGTGTGGATACCCAGAAGTGGGCTTGCTCTAGATCAGGGGTCCTCAAACTTTTTAAACAGGGGGCCAGTTCACTGTCCCTCAGACCGTTGGAGGGCCGGACTATAGTTTAAAAAAAAACTATGAACAAATTCCTATGCACACCGCACATATCTTATTTTGAAGTAAAAAAACAAAACGAGAGCAAATACAATATTTGTATTTGCATGTGGCCCGCGGGCCGTAGTTTGAGGACCCCTGCTCTAGATTGTATGGTAAATCTATTTTTAATTTTTTGAGGAACTCCCACACTGTTTTCCACAGTTGCCATACCATTTTACAGTTTCACCAACAGTGTGCAAGAGTTCCAATTTTTCCACATCCTCCCCAACACTCGTTATTTTATGGGATTTTAAAAAATATATATTTTTATTGATTTCAGAGAGGAAGAAAGAGGGAGAGAGAGATAGAAACATCCATAGAGAGAATCATGGGTCGGCTGCCTCCTGCACGTCCCCCACTGAGGATCAAGCCCACAACCCGGGCATGTGCCCTTGACCGGAATCAAACCTGAGAACTTTCAGTTCGTAGGCCAGTGCTCTATCCACTGAACCAAACAGGCCAGGGTGGAATTGTTTTTTTTTAATAGTAGTCATCCTAGTGGGTGTGAGATGGTGGTATTTCATTTTTAAAAATGTTGGTCATTCTAATGCATTGTGGTATTAATTTGCATTTTCTTTTTTTTTTTAATGTATTTTTATTGATGTCAGAGAGGAAGGGAGAGGGAAAGAGAGACAGAAACTTCAAAGATGAGAGAGAATCATTGATTGGCTGCCTCCTGCATGCCCCCCACTGGGGATTGAGCCCACAACCTGGGCATACGCCCTGACCAGGAATCGAACCCGAGACCTCTTGGTTCCTGGGTCTACGCTCAACCGCTGAGCTATACCCGGCTGGGCAATTTGCATTTCCTTAATGATTAATAGCGTTGAGCACCTTTTTATGTGCTTCTTTGCCATTCGTGCATCTTCTTTGGTGAAGTGTCTCTTCAAATCTTTTGTCCAGTTTTTAAATTGGGTTGTTCATTTTCTCATGAGAATTCTTTATATACTTTGGATGCCATTTCTCTATCTGATATGTACTTAGCAAATATTTTCTACCAGTCTGTGGCTTGTCTTTTCATGTTCTTAACAAAAGTCTTACAGAGCAGATGGTTTTAATTTTGATGAAGTCCAATTAATCATTGTGTTCTTCTAGGACTTGTGCCTTTTGCGTTTTTTCTAAGAATTCCTTGCTTAACTCGGGGTCAGAAAATTGTTTTTCCTATGTGTTCTCCTAAAAGTTTTGTAGTTTTAAGTTTTAAACTTAAATTTCAAGTCAAATTTTTTAAAATATATTTTATTGATTTTTTTTTTACAGAGAGGAAGGGCGAGGGATGGAGAGTTAGAAACATCGATGAGAGAGAAACATCGATCAGCTGCCTCCTGCACACCCCGTCCTGGGGATGTGCCCGCAACCAAGGTACATGCCCTTGGCTGGAATTGAACAGTCCGCAGGCCGATGCTCTATCCACTGAGCCAAACCGGTCAGGGCTCAAGTCATTTTTTTAAAATGTAGGACAAAGTAATGGGTTGAGGATCGCTCTTTTTGCATAGGGTGTTGACTTGTTCCAGCGTCATTTGTTGAGAAGGCTTTTCTTTCCTTATTGAATGGCCTTGACAGTTTTGTTGAAAATCACTTGACCATGTAAGTGTGGATCTACTTCCTGACTGTGTCTCCTGTTCCATTGGTCTCTGTGTCTGTCATTTGCTAACACGATGCTATCTTGATTGCTGTACCTTTATAGGAAGGCTGGGCATCATGCACTGGGAATACTCCAACTTGGTTCTTTTTCAGAGTTGTCCTGCTTGTTTTAGTTTCTTGGCTTGTCCATAACATTTTAGAATTAGCTTATTAATTTCTACAAAAGAGTCTGCTAGGATTTTAAGTGGATCGCATCGAATCTGTAGAACAGGTTGGATAGAATTGATATCAATAATACTGACTCTTCTAATCCAGTGGTTGCCAACCTTTCGGACCTCACGGACCACCAGGGGTGAGGACCACCGGTTGGCTACCGCTGTTCTAATCCATGAACATGGTACAGAAGCAGAGAGCTTGATTCAAGTTAAGTTGCTTATAATTATTTATGTAAACACAGTCCTCTTCCTTTTACATGTTGGGTCACTTGGGAGCTTACAAAAATGCTTTCACATCTGCTATTCTATTTGGTCTGTACTCCAACATTAGTTGCTAAGCATAGTACTATTTTAATATTGGTTAAAGACCAATTTCCCATCCTCATGGGGGATCAAAAGCACATTCTTTTCCTGTAACCCATTGGCCTTATCAGTGAACACAGACTTAATCAGATGAGTAAATCAAATCCAGCTTTTCAGGCTGCCTTCTGATAATCCTCAGCAAGGGGCAGGCCATTAGCCAAGGATGGCTTGGGTCATAGCCCTCATATCTCTAGGCAGGGCCTGGCTTATGGACATCGAAGGCAGAGAGGAGGAAGTGGGCATTACCTCCTTCTGTGAGGGCTGCTGGGCTGTCTCTCCTGGTTAGGGAACCGGTAACCGTTCTGTAGTATGTTCCAGCTGCCAGGGCATCTGTTGGCTGTGTGACCTACAGGTCAACCACAGAGAGGGGGACAGGGGGCTTCTCTCTGTATTGGACTATCTGGGTGTAGGTGTAGCCTTTTATATCCTTTATATAACCCACCTAGTCCTTTTAGATTTCACCACTAAAAAATATGAATCACACTTTACACATTTCTGACTGCTACATTTTATTTTATTTTTATTTTTTAATAATACATTCGTGTGTTTTGTTGTGTGTGTTTTTTTTTTTAGTAGATCTTTATTGATTTCAGAGAGGAAGGAAGAGGGAGAGAGAGATAGAAGTATCCATGATGAGAGAGAATTATGGATTGGCTGCCTCCTACACGCCCCCCACCGGGGATCGAGCCCACAACCCGGGCATGTGCCCCTGACTGGAATCGAACCTGGGACCTTTCATTTCGCAGGCCGACACTCTGTCCACTGAGCCAAACTGGCTAGGGCCTGACTGCTACATTCTAACAAAATTTCGTCACCTTATTTGTAGCTGGGGGTTTATGAGTTTTAACTCTTGAAGCCCACCACCTATATGAGTGGATATAATGAGGCTTAGAGTCTGCATAGCAAATACGTAAGAGAACCAGAACTTAGCAGTCCTCTTTGACTCCTAGTTCAGTTCCAATGGCTTTTCTTTGCTGCCTTTTCTCTTAAATTTTTAAGATTCTTTTTAAGAAAAAAATAAATGGCAAAAGATATGTCAGTGAAATTCAGTTTTTTAAAATAGCATTTTTTCCTGATTATAATTTTGAGACTAGCTGATTGTAGAAAGCAGGTAACACCCCTTTTCACATTTTGGCTTTTTTCTTTCAATAGTTTTAACAAAAGCAGCATCATACTGCATGTATAGTTTTGTAGCTTTTTTATGTCATGAACATTTTCCTATATATTTAAAAGGTCTTCAAAAACATTATTTCTAATGACTTACAATATTTTTTCACATGGATGTACCACAGTTTACTTAACTGCCCCCTTATTGTTGCATATTTGGATTGTTTTCACTATTTATTCATCGGATGTGTGTATCTGTGTGTGTGTGTGTGTGTGTGTGTGTATAAATTGATCATATACTAGGCCAAAGAAATGCTTAGTAAATTAAAAAGGAGAAATTGAATCTGAACATAATTGATAAAATTTTAATTATAATTAAATTTAAATAAAAAAGGCAACCACTTGAAAAAAAATTTAAATTATTAAAAAAAAAACTATTAGAGCTCTAGCCAGTTTGACTCAGTGGATAGAGCGTTGACCTGCTGATTGAAAGGTCCCAGGTTCGATTCCAGTCAAGGGCACATGCCCGGGTTATGGGCTCAATCCCCAGTAGGGGGCGTGCAGGAGGCAGCTGATCAATGTTTCTGTGTCATCATTGATGTTTCTATCTCTCTTTCTGAAATCAATAAAAATATATTAAAACACACACACAAAAAAACTATTAGATATGTTATCAGTGGCAAGTTAGATAATACATAAAGGGGAAAAGATTATAATAGTTTAAAAATATGTATATATATATACAAAACATTTTACTTAAGAAATTTATAAGAACTATATGAAAAACACTATAAAGCATGAGAGGAAATAAAGAGCTAAGAGACTTGCCTTTGCTTTGAAATCTTATGAAAGCTGTGGCTTCCTCCTGAGAAAAATAAACATGTACACATGTTCTTACTTCTTTAAAAAAAAGTTTTTATTGGGGAAAATTTCGAACATTTCACACTCATTTTTTATATGTATTTTGATCCTATGTCAGGAACTCCTGGCCTAGGAGGATTTACATTTATTTATGCTTTTATTAAATATTAAAAACTAGAGGCCCAGTGCATGAAATTAGTGCACGGGTAGAGTCCCTAGGCCTGGCTGGCAATCAGGGCCGATCGGGGCCTTCCAGCTGCCGGCTGGGGCCTTCCTTCATTCCGCGCTGTCCCCGGTGTTCAGTGCATGTCATAGCAAGTGATCGAACTCCTGGTCTCCCAGTAGAACTCCCGAGGGGACAATCTGCATATTAGGCATACACACACACACACACACACACACACACACTAGAGGCCCGGTGCACAAAAATTTGTGCACTCGGGGGTCCCTCAGCCCAGCCTGTGCCCTCTCGCAGTCTGGGACCCCTCGGGGGATGTCCACCTGCTGGCTTAGGCCTGCTCCCAGGGGGATTGTGCCTAAGCTGGCAGTGATACATCCCTTGGAGGATGTCCACTTGCCAGCGGGCCTAAGCTGCAGTTGAACATCCATAGAGCTGCTGAGGAGGCAGGAGAGGCTCCCACCATCACCACTGTGATGCTGTCAGCCTGACTTGTGGCTGAGCAGAGCTCCCCCTGTGGGAGTGCACTGACTGTCAGGGGGCAGCTCCTGCATTGAGCATCTGCCCCCTGGTGGTCAGTGTGTGTCATAGTGACCAGCCATTCCCAGTCGTTCTGCTGTTAGGGTCAATTTGCACATTACCGCCCTAACGGGTTTGGCTCACTGGATAGAGCGTCGGCCTGCGGACTGAAGGGTCCCAGGTTCGATTCCCATCAAGGGCATGTACTCTGGTTGCGTACACATCCCCAGTAGGGGGTGTGCAGGAGGCAGCTGATCGAAGTTTCGCTCTCATCGATGTTTCTAACTCTCTATCCCTCTCCCTTCCTCTCTGTAGAAAATCAATAAAATATATTTGGAAAAAAAAATTGCATGTGCACATTACCCTTTTATTATATAGGATAGAAGCCTGGTGCACGGGTGGGAGCCAGCTGGTTTGCCCTGAAGGGTGTCCCGGATCAGGGTGGACAGGGGACCCCCAGCTCCCTAAGATCGCCCACGCCGCCCCTGCTCACGATCGCTGGCTCTGCCCATGCTCAGGCCTAACACCTCTGGCCAAGGCATTAGGCCTGGGCAAGGGACCCCCAGCACCCCACTATCACCAACTCGGCCCCTGCTCCCTGGGATTGCCGGCTCCGCCCTAATGCCTCTCACCCAGGCATTAGGCCTGGGCAGGGAACCCACAGCTCTCCAAGGGATCTCCTGCTCCACCCCTTCCCAGGCCTAATGCCTGTGGCCAAGGCATTAGGCCTGGGCAGGGGACCCCAAGCTCCCACCATCAGCGACTCTGCCCCGGTCCCCATGATCGCTGGCACTGCCCCTGGACCCCCCCAGCTGCAGCCGCCCCGATCGTGGGCTCCGCCCCTGCCCGGGCCTAACTCCTCTGGCCGAGGCGTTAGGCTTGGGCAGCGGGAACCCCCAGCTGCAGCCGCCCCTGCCTGGCTGCAGCTGCCCACCTATCTTGGGCTCCGCCCCTGCCCGGACCTAATGCCTCTGGCCGAGGCGTTAGGCCCGGGCAGCAGGGACCCCCAACTCAAGCCTCCCCTGCCCAGGTCTAACGCCTCTGGCCGAGGCATTAGGCCCGGGCAGCGGGGACCCCCAGCTACAGCCACCCCCCGATCGTGGGCTCCGCCCCTGCCCGGGCCTAATGCCTCTGGCCGAGGCGTTAGGCCCGGGCAGCGGGGACCCCTAGCTGCAGCCTCCCCTGCCCAGCTGCAGCTGCCCCCCGATCGTGGGCTCTGCCCCTGCCCAGGCCAGAGGCGTAAGGCTCGGGCAGCGGGGACCCCCAGCTGCAGCCACCCCTGCCCGGGCCTAAGCTCTGGCCGAGGCGTTAGGCCCGGGCAGGGGACCCCCACAGCTGCAGCCGCCCCCCATCCTGGGCTCCGCCCCTGCCCAGCTCCCATCGCTGGCTCCACCCCTACTTCCCGCTATCACTGGCCAGTGCGGCAGAGGCGCAGGATTCTCTGATCATGGCTGGGGGGCAGGGCAAAGGCGGCCCTGTGGGCCGCCTTTGCCCTGCCCCCCGCTCTTAGCTGCCCCCTGGGTTTCTGATCACTGTCAATGCCAGGGGGCCTCTTCCGTGCTTTCCCTTTTGCCTCCCTGCATTGTGCCTACATATGCAAATTAACCGCCATCTTTGTTGGCAGTTAACCGCCATCTTGGCTGGTGCTTAATTTGCATATCTCGCTAATTAGCCAATGAAAAGGGTAGTGGTCGTACGCTAATTACCATGTTTCTCTTTTATTAGTGTAGATATATATATAAAAAATATTAAAAAATCATTTCCCTTAACTTTTTATGCCTGGTTTTCTGAATGTGTAAAATGTAGCCAAATAAAATTGTGGGAAATGTGTCGGTGCGAGAGGCAGAAAAGGAGTTATTTGACATACCTGGGCATTCTTCCCATCTCTCAGCCTATTTTTTATATGTGAAATAGGGATAATAAGCCCTAGCCAGTTTGACTCAGTGGATAGAGCATCATCCTGTGGACCGAAGGGTCCCGGGTTCCATTCCAGTCAAGGTCATGTACCTGGTAGCAGGCAACCAATCGATGTGTTTTCTCACATTAATATTTCTGTCTTTCCCTCTCTCTTCTACTCTCTCTAAAAATTAATGGAAAAAATATCCTCGGGTGAGGATTAAAAAAATAATAAAATAGGGATAATTATTATTAATAAACTGAGTAATGGGTGGCATGGAGGCATGGGCCAAAGGGTTTGGGAGCTGGAGTGAGTTAAGGGAACGAGGATGGAAAGATAACTGATTCCTTCCCAGGCCACTAGCTGCATTCTGTTTGTGTAGGCCCATTCGTCATCGTTTGTGGCTTTTGTGGCATAGTCATCTGCTCAAAACTTAAAAGTGAGAGGGAATTTTGTTTCCAAGGTCATAAACCTTAGCCAGCCCTGCTCGTGGGTACAGCATGCTCTCTGCCAGCCCCAAAACAATACCCTTTTATCCAAACACTATTAGATGTAATGAGATAGGGCATGACCTCGGGCTTCTGCATGAGACTTACAAGACCACATTTACACATTGCTTTAGCACGCGCATTTCCAGGAAAGATTTTCATTCGTTACTAATACCTGCTTTATGTTATGTCTTAGTTTCTTTTTCAGAAAATGGTATTTTTCTGACCTCGTCCCTAAATTCTGTCTTGGAGTTCGTACCTCCCAAACCACGTGCACTTTGCAGCTGTGACTTTTTTACCACCTCTGTGTTTGATTTGCTCACTGGTCTGCCTTTGATTTTTGACTTCCAGCGGCATCTTCTCTTCTGCCTCAGGAAATAGTGAGAACCACAGAAAGTTAGGCGCTGACTTAATAGCTTTGGAATGTGCATCTATCCCAGAAGAGGAGCGGTGGCCAAGAATGCGGGTGTCACATTTTTAAAAAATATATATTTCTTTATTGATTTCAGAGAGGAAGGGAGAGGGAGAGAGAGAAACATCAGTAATGAGAATCATTGGTCGGCTGCCTCCAGCACATCCTCTACTGGGGATCAAGCCCGCACCCCAGGCATGTGCCCTTGGCCGGAATCGAACCTGGGACCCTTCAGTCCGTAGGCCAACGCTCTATCTACTGAGCCAAACCGGCTAGGGCACATTTTTTTAAAAAAATATATTTTATTGATTTTTTACAGAGAGGAAGGGAGACAGATAGAGAGCTAGAAACATCAATCAGTTGCCTCCTGCACATCTCCTACTGGGGATGTGCCCGCAACCCAGGTACATGCCCTTGACCGGAATCGAACCTGGGACCCTTCAGTCCGCAGGCCGACGCTCTATCCACTGAACCAAACCAGCTTCGGCTAGGGCACATTTTTAATGCATATTTGAATAGTACTGTTTCCTTTCTTTGGATCTATCCAGATGTGTTGAACAAAAGCCTCACAGAATGAAAGGGAAAAGTAGACAACCCATGCACTGAATTAGGAACATCTGCCTCTATGAGAACTTGAACGAGAGAACCGGGACATTGCCATTCTCCTTCCGCCTTCCATGTGCTCCCCATCAGTCAGGGTCAGCCTGGGCCTCCAGTGGTGCTTTAAAAGGCTGACATGTTCCGTTCATTTCAAGGTTCTAAGCCAGGAAGTTGGGAGAGGTGGGAACTTCTGAGAAGTCCATCCTGTGGATGAAACCAAAGATCTGTCTGAAAAGGAATACCGCGAGGACTGACATGCCAGTGTATGTTTTATTTGAAAGTAAGAGCTTTGGGGCAGTACCAACGCTGCATCGTATGGTGGCCAAAAGGTCAGACTCTGAATTCAAATCTGGCCTCGCCACTTTCCAGTCTTATGACCTTGGGCACATCACTTACCATCTCTTTGCTGGTGTCCTCGCCTGTGAAATGAGGATGGTGGTGATGGCAGGATCAGAGTTTTGTCGTGAGGAATAAATGAGTTAATATGTCTAACACTCAGAGCAGTGCCTGGCACAGGTGAGCATGTTAGAGGCGTTTTCTCTTATTGTACCTATGGCCACTGTAATTACTTCTGCCACTGCTGCCATGTCCAGGGCCCCAACTACACCCTGGGCTTTGACGAGATCCTGGCTTAAGTTCTAGCCACCAGCTGGGTGTGCTACCTAAGTCTAAAAGCATCTGTTTCTGGCCCTAGCCAAATTGGCTCAGTGGATCGAGCATTGGCCTGTGGACTGAAGGGTCCCAGGTTCGATTCCAGTCAGGGGCACATGCCCGGGTTTTGGGTTCCCTCCCCAGTGGGGTCGTGCAGGAGGCAGCTGGTCAGTGATTCTCTCTCATCATCGATGTTTCTATCTCTCTGTCTCCCTCTCCCTTTCTCTCTGAAATCAATAGAAATAAATATATTAATTTAAAAAAGGTTGTCATCTTAAAAAAATGAAAAATAAAAACGCCTGTTTCTGTATTTGTGAAATAGAGCTGTGAATAGTATCTGTTTCACAGGGTTATGGTGAAGGTGAGCCGGGTGATGCCCGTGAACTCGAGCACAGGGCCTGGGGCAGTCAGTGCTTGCTGCTGTGTTATTGTCACTGGGTGGCTCTCAGCCAAGGTGTCGCCCACAGCAGAGTGTGGGTCTCTATTAGAAGTGCCCCAGGTAGTTTGTGTTACTAATAAGCACAAATTATAAGTCTCATTTTTATAAGGAAAATATATTTTTAGAAAGTCGTCAAAGCTAAGTCAGAGTTATCCTCAGCACAACCTGAGTGCCATTCACTTCCATTCTGAGGAGTGGAGAGCGCTTGGAGGAGACAGCCCTAGGCTCCCAGGATGGGCTCACCGGGGTACACCTGTTGGATGCAGGGCTTGCATTTGAAAGTTGGGTGTTCTGTGTGGGGGCAGAAAACAAGTCTGAGAATCGCTGGTCTTGGGATGCTGTCCTGTCTGCCACAAAGGATACTCTATTTTAAAAATATATATATATATTTTTATTGATTTCAGAGAGGTAGGGAGAGGGAAAGAGAGATAGAAACATCAATGATGAGAGAGAATCATTGATCGGCTGCCCACAACCCGCAACCTGGGCATGTGCCCTTCACTGGAATCGAACCCGGACCCTTCAGTCTGCAGGCCAATGCTCTATCCACTGAGCCAAAGCAGCTAGGGCCACCGAGGGTACTTTTCACACTCTTACGTATTCATGCTCTTGCATGTGGCATACCTCTGTTCCTGTGGCTTTCCAGACCGAGGGTCAGCCCCCCAAAGCCAAGCCATTTCTATCCTGTCCCAACAAGGAGATGCCAGGAAAACACTTGTTTTGACTGTTAAAATCACTTTTCTGTTACTTTAAATAGCTGCTGTAACTTGTCCTGACTTTTATTCATTAATAAATATTCATGGAGTGCCTGTGAGGAGTGAGGTATTAGAGATATGTCCATATTGAAAATCGATTATGGAGATAGTTAGAGAATGTCCATTAAAGAAGCTTATAATCAAGTTTGATAAAAGGTTGTGTACGCAAGAACTGTAGCAGAAAAGCATTGACTCCAGTGTTCTTTTTCCTTTTTTGCTTCCATTTTTAAACTTTTACATTCAGGAAAATACATTGTATTTGTTTATAGCTTGGTTCTTAATTTGTTGTTGTTCATTATAAAAGTATTTCATGCCCACTTATAAAATTTGGAAATATATAAAATTAAAAGGGACAGCAAATAATCCATATTTTATTAACTAGAAATTACCATTTTAATGTATTTTTTGTTGTTATTTTTCAAATAACTTTTATACAGGGGATATCATTCTTTATATTTATATCCTGTTTTCTTTTTCATTTTAGTCATTATGTTATTAAAATTCTTTATAAGTGTAATTTTAATACCTTAATAATATTTCATTATATATGACTTATAATTTATGAGCACTCCCTATATGCTGGAGATTTTGGTTGATTCCAGTTTTTCTTTATTATGAACAATGTAATAATAAACACCTTGGTGTATGAGTCATCTGTGTTTCTGATCATAGATTTCCATAGATAGATTTATTCAGTCAGAGTATAAATATTTGTAAGGTAATGAATACGTGTGGCCTTTTTGGCAAAGATAATTTAACCTAACAAAATTGTTGACTCTGCTTGACTTGACTATTTATTACCTTAACTGCAGGAGATCCTCAGCCTTTGCAGATCCCACATTCCAAGTGTTGACTATTCAAGAATGACTCTAAAGTCCATGACATAAAGTAGTTTGCATATTTACTGAAGCACAGAATTTAATCACAGGGGCCTTGAGGCTGCGTGAGTGACCAAGGCTGCCTGGCACATTTCCCTGGGGCTTCATCCTCTGCAGTACCTCTCATGTATTGCTTTAAATTAAAAAATAATAATGATATAGAGAGCTTTGCCCTAGCTGGTGTAGTTTAGTGGATAGAGCGTCAGCCTGCAGACCAAAGGGTCCCAGGTTCGATTCCGGTCAAGGGCACATGCCCAGGGTTGTGGGCTGATCCCCAGTAGGGGGCGTGCAGGAGGCAGCCAATCAATGATTCTCTCTCATCATTGATGTTTCTATCTATCTCCCTCTCTCTTCCTCTCTGAAATCAATAAAAATATATTTTAAAATAAATAAACAAATAAAGAAGTTCTTTGTATTTTGGTGGGAATGCTTATACTCAAGCTAGGAAAGAAAGTGTGTGGAAAACAATTTAATCAGTATCTAGGATCCTGGGAACAAACTTAGTACAAGAGACATTGCTGAGACCAATCACAAATTAATCTCTGCTTAACCTTGCACTTCTGCGTGGAACCACGCATCCCACCAGCTCCAGCATCACAATCTGAGAGCAGCTCCCTCCTCTCCTGTTTGAACTATTCCCCTTGCGCAATAGCTCTCCCTCTCCGTTTGGTGACAATGGGGGTGGTAGCTACAGTTGCTATCGTCTGGCCCCCACAATATTTCTTGCTTTTATGTCACAGTCTCCTGGCAAACTAGCACCCCAGGTCTTCCTCTCCCAGGACCTGCCTTTCCCCAATCTTGGAGGGACTCAGATTTCTGCACGCCTGGACTTTTCATATGGTGATCTGGCCCTGTGGCCCTGCCTAGTATGCTAAAGGCCTAGAGCCTGTCTATATTATGCCAACATCACCCTGATAAAGCTGCGGGTGCAGATGGGGTCAGGGCTCTGTGGTTTCTGGCTTCTGTTGTAGCCTTTCCCAGGCTCTGGGGGCCTCTTGGCCCCTGACTAGCCAGCCTCCAGGCTGTCTCTAGGACACAGCCCCATCTGAGCCAGAGGGCCCGAGGCCGCCTCACACTCTAGTTTGGCCTCAAGTCCCCATTGTTGGCCTTGGCCTCAGCTCCAATAGCTGGGCTCTTGTCTGGTTCCTGGGTGCCAGAATCCCATGGTAACCTGCCTCAGATCCCGGGGCCTTGTTATCAGCCTCCCTCCCAGGGACTGGGTCCTGCCCTAAAACACAGTGCCCAGTGCACTTTCCTGGTGGCAGCTGCCCATGTGCCCTGCTGGTTGGACTCCAGGGTGCCCCAGATTGCTCATCGCCCGGCAGCGCCTGCAGGCGGGAGCCTCTGTCCTGGACACTTATCTCAGCAAATGGCAACTCCGTTCTTCCAGTTGCTCAGGCCAAAACCTGGGAGTCATCCTTAACTCCTGTTCTCACACAGCCCACAGCTGAGCCTTCAGCGAAGTCCTGGTCCGCTATTACAGTATATCCAGAGTCCGCTGAGCCTGCTCCCAGACAGTCATCCCTGCCCTGGATTCTTGCACTGGCCTCTGCTTGGTCTCCTGGCTCCTGTCCTTCTCCCCTTTCAGCTATTGTCAACACAGCTGTCTGAGTGATCCTGTTAAAATATGAGCCCGATGATATCACTTCTCTTTTCAGAACCCATCTCACTCAGGGTAGAGCCAGGGCGCAGTGTCCTGTAAGGCCCCAGGTGGTCACCTCTCTGCTCTTCCATACGACACCTGTCCAGCGCCCTTCCTCGTGTCCTCCACTGCAGCTGCGCTCGCCTTTCTCTCTGCCCCTTGAGCCCTTCCTAGGACCTGTCTGCCAGGAAGGCTCCTCCCCAGGTATCTGATGGGCCCCTCACTTCTCGCAGCTCTTTGTTCAAACATCTCCCATCAGTGCAGTCTGCCCTCTCTAAATCGCAACCCCCTCCGCCTTCTTTCTTGCTGAATTTTTCTCCTCCTCACTAGCCAACATAGTATATATTCCGATTTATTTATCTTATTTATATTTCGTCTCCATTAAAATCTAAGCTCCAGGAGGGCAAGGGCAACTTTGGTTCACTGGTGAATTTCCGAAGTCTGGAACAGGGCCTGGCCAGAATATGAGTTCATTAGATAATTGTTGAACGAATGGATCAGACATTTGAATATCTGCCATGTGTCATCACTGTTCCAAGTGTTTTGTTTTATTTTCTTTTTAGAATATATTTTTATTGATTTCAGAGAGGAAGGGAGAGGGAGAGAGAGAGAAACATCAATGATGAGAGAGAATCATGGATCGGCTGCCTCCTGCACGCCCCCTACTGGGGATGGAGCCCGAAACCCGGGCATGTGCCCTGACCAGGAATCCAACCGTGACCTCCTGGTTCATAGTTCGATGTTCAACACTGAGCTACCTCGGCTGGGCCATTTGTCTTTGGATAATGTTCTTGGAATCTTTGATTGATCAACTCAGTGAGGATACAGATTATTCATTCAACAAATATTTACCGACTACTAGGCCTCTGTAGGATGACCATTCAGTTAGGACAGCTCTTAGTCCTGACCTTCAGTTTGCGTCACTGATGGTGGCTCTCAGCTTTGGTTTTAGCAGATTTTTGAAAGAGAGTGTGTTTTCTCAGAGTCAAGTAGACCCAAACATTTCCCAGACTTTGGCCACATCACCAGAAATTTCAAAAGAGTTCTGGAATTTATGGGCTTGGCTCCAAATGATCAGGCCTACGTTTTCTCCTCTGTGGGCTTACTCCACCTTCCCTGCAGCTCCCAGGCCTGACGAGGGGAGATGATAGGGCGACTTCAGACATCGGGGGCGGGGGGTGAACTCGAGACACGTAATTCATCTGGTCAGAACCTGGGAGGCTCTTCTGAAAAGCGTGTGACATAATATCAGGCCACCAACTCGGCAGAGCCTCAAAGGTCTGGGCGTTGCAGCTCCCGTGTGAGTCTGAATAATAAAAGTCCCTTGAATGAGTCACCAGTGCCCCTGTTTCACCCTCCAGATTCAGGGTCAGTCTGTGGAGATGCCTCACACGAGAACTGCCGTGTAAGCCGTTTGGGGGCCTCTCAAACCTTTAATACCACGCAAGTCCTTGCTTTGAAAGAGCAGCGCCAGTAAATCTCTCCCCTCCGTCTCCACAGCCCCCATCAGTGCATCACAGTACACACAGCTTTCACGCTCTGCCTTGGCGTATCAGTTGGGGGGTCACGAGTGTGTTCCCTGGAGCCCTGGCTGGTTTGGCTCAGTGGATAGAAGGTCGGCCTGCGGACTGAAGGGTCCAGGGTTCGATTCCAGTCAAGGGCACATGCCCAGGTTGTGGGCTCCATCCCTAGTGGGAGGCGTGCAGGAGGCAGCCGATCAATAATTCTCTCTCCTCATTGATGTTTCTATCTCTCCCTTTCCCTGCCTCTCTGAAATCAATAAAAATATATTAAAAAAGAAAAAGAGTGTGTTCCCTGGAGTCAGACTGGGGATCTGATGACCAGTGTCACCACTAACTAGCATTGGGACCTGAGACAAGAGCCTTAACCTGTCTATGCCTCAGCTCACTCGTCAGTGAGATGTGCCTACTAACTAGTGCCTAATATAAAGCTGTGAGGATTAACTGAGTTAGTGCTCATATATCTTTAGAACATGTATATGCCCAACACCTAGTTATTGCTCAATCAATGTTGCAGCCCTTGCTGGTTTGGCTCAGTGGTTTGAGTGTTGGCCCTTGGACTGAAGGGTTGTGGGTTCGATTGAGGTAAAGGGCGCATACCTCAGTTGCAGGCTCGATCCCTGGCCCCAATCGGAGGGCATGCTGGAAGCAGCCAATCAATGTGTCTCTCTCACATCGATGTTTCTCTTTCTGTGTCTCTCCCCCTTCTCTCTCTCTCTTTCTCCTTCTCTCTCTCTCTCTCTCTCTCTCTCTCTATATATATATATATTTATTATTGATTTCAGAGAGGAAAGGAGAGGGAAAGAGATAGAAGCATCAATGATGAGAGAGAATCATTGATCAGCTGCCTCCTGCACGCCCCACACTGGGGATCAATCCAGCAACCCAGGCATGTGCCCTGACCAAGAATAGAACCAGTGACCTCCCGGTTCATAGGTCGATGCCCAGCCCCTGAGCCACGCTGGCCGGGCCTACCACTCTCCCTAAAAAATAAAATCCATGGAAAAAATGTCCTCAGGTGAGGATTAACAACAGCAAAAAACCCCCACAAAACAAAACAAAACAAAAATAAATGTTGCAGCGTTCTTGGTACAGATTCTCCTGTTGAGTGAAGTCCCAGAAGCAGGGCCTACCAGCCTTCTAATTTGACTTCAATTAATTGTTGGTTCCGTCTTCCCCCCTCTCTTAGCAGGTACCCTATCTAGGGCTAGAGAACTAGAGCTTGCTGTTCATATAACACTTCCTAAATCCAGACAGTCTGGTTACATCCTACTCATTCTTCTCTGACTAGATGAAAACGCTCTTGCTGAAAGTCCTCATAGCCATTTCTGGGGGCAGCAACTGGATGCGATGCCCTGACCCAGGGCAGCTTCCCGGGGAGCAGGGGGAACCCAGGGAGCAGACAGGTGGCGACGGCAGAGCCAGCAGCAGGACAGAGCCAGGTCTGCGTCCCCTCGAGTTTGGATTCCATGTTAGGTTCAAATAAATCAACAAGAAGCCGTCCTCTTGCCTTTCTCCTTGAATCCAGCCTCTGACTGCCGAGTCAGAAAGGGACGGCGAGTCAGTGGATAGAGGGTCGGCCCGCGGACTGAAGGGTCCCAGGTTCGATTCCCATCAAGGGCACATGCCCGGGTTTCGGTCTCGATCCCCAGCAGGGGACGTGCAGGAGGCAGCCGATCCATGATTCTCTCTCATCATCGATGTTTCTATCTCTCTCTCTCCCTCTCCCTTCCTCTCTGAAATCAATAAAAGTATATATTAAAAAAAAAAAAAAGAGGGAGGGAGGGGCACTGCATTTAAAGCAGTGATTGTCTCCAACTATAACTAAACTTAAGTTTGCACATTTTTTGGCAGTAGAACCAGCCAGAGTTTTGTTCCAACCCCCTGCAAAGTTTCACAATAGCCAGAATTGGTCCCGGTGTTATGAAACAGCCCGTTTTTATACTTTAAACCTTTAAATGAAGCTGTATTTGTTTATGAGTACTTTGTTTTTTTTTTTTTTTTTTTTTTTTTTTAATAATTTTTATTTCTTAAAGTATTACAAAGAGTATTACATATGTCTCCTTTTTCCCCCCCATGACATTCCCCCAGCCCCTACCCCCCGCCCCCCCCCCCGCCCCGTGTCTTGTGTCCATTGGTTAATCTTATATGCATGCATACAAGTCCTTCAGTTGGTCTCTTAATCCCCCCCCCCCAACCCTCCCCAGGCTCCCCATTGTAGTTTAACATTCTGTTCAATGTTGCTCTGCTTCTGTATCTACACCTGTTCATCAGTCCATACTGGTCCCCTTTATTTGTCCCAACCTCACTGGAGTAGTCTCAACCTCACCAGGGCCGTCTGAGCCTCACCAGGGCCATTTCAACCTCACCGGGGTCGTCCCTACCTCACGGGGGCCGTTTCAACCTGACCGGGGTTGTCCCTACCACGCCGGGGCCGTTTCGACCTGACTGGGGTCGTCCCTACCTCACGGGGGCCGTTTCAACCTGACCGGGGTTGTCCCTACCACGCCGGGGCCGTTTCGACCTGACTGGGGTCGTCCCTACCTCACGGGGGCTGTTTCAACCTCACCGGGGTCGTCCCTACCACACCGGGGCCGTTTCGACCTGACTGGGGTCGTCCCCACCTCACGGGGGCCGTTTCAACCTGACCGGGGTTGTCCCTACCACGCCGGGGCCGTTTCGACCTCACCGGGGTCGTCCCTACCTCACGGGGGCCGTTTCAACCTGACCGGGGTTGTCCCTACCACGCCGGGGCCGTTTCGACCTGACTGGGGTCGTCCCTACCTCACGGGGGCTGTTTCAACCTCACCGGGGTCGTCCCTACCTCACGGGGGCCGTTTCAACCTGACCGGGGTTGTCCCTACCATGCCGGGGCCGTTTCGACCTGACTGGGGTCGTCCCTACCTCACGGGGGCCGTTTCAACCTGACCGGGGTTGTCCCTACCACGCCGGGGCCGTTTCGACCTGACTGGGGTCGTCCCTACCTCACGGGGGCTGTTTCAACCTCACCGGGGTCGTCCCTACCACACCGGGGCCGTTTCGACCTGACTGGGGTCGTCCCTACCTCACGGGGGCTGTTTCAACCTCACTGGGGTCGTCCCTACCACACCGGGGCCGTTTCGACCTGACTGGGGTCGTCCCTACCTCACGGGGGCCGTTACAACCTGACCGGGGTTGTCCCTACCACGCCGGGGCCGTTTCGACCTGACTGGGGTCGTCCCTACCTCACGGGGGCCGTTTCAACCTCACCGGGGTTGTCCCTACCACACCGGGGCTGTTTCAACCTGACCGGGGTTGTCCCTACCACACCGGGGCCGTTTCAACCTGACCGGGGTTGTCCCTACCACGCCGGGGCCGTTTTGACCTGACTGGGGTCGTCCCAACCTCACGGGGGCTGTTTCAACCTCACCGGGGTCGTCCCTACCACACCGGGGCCGTTTCGACCTGACTGGGGTCGTCCCTACCTCACGGGGGCTGTTTCAACCTCACCGGGGTCGTCCCTACCACACCGGGGCCGTTTCGACCTGACCGGGGTCGTCCCTACCACACCGGGACCGTTTCAACCTCACCGGGGCCATCCCAGCCTTACCGGGGAAACAGGATGTTTGGCCCTCTGTCCCCTGCCGGCGGCTCCCCACTAGACAAAATCTCCAGGCATTCCTGGTGGTTGCACATCCAGCGCTCCTGCCCTCCACCAAGTGCACAGACTGCCTGTCTGCTGTCCCGCAGTGCCCCACCAGAGACTGGGACCAGTGGGCATGTCTGTGCGCTTGCTGGTACAGCAGTTCCACAGTGCCGGCCGAGTCAGGCCCAGCCCTGGCCGGCCCCCCGATTGCGTCCCTCCCAGATGCAAGGAGCTGAAATCTGCAGCCTGCTGGGATGGGCTCTGTACTTGGTGCTTCAGCACATCCTACTCAGTCTCTATGCGCTTCTTTCTATGCGAGGAGTTGAAATCTGCAGTTTGTTGGGTTGGGCTCTGTACTTGGTGTCACATCCTACTCAGTCTCAATGTTCTTTCTCTCCTTCCAGTTGTAGAGCTTCCACTGGGCCAACTTTCCCATGGTTCTGTATGATAGGTGTTTGTCTGATATTTGGTAGTTTCGATGTTGTTGTGTGAGGTAGCACGCACAGGTCTCTTCCTTATGCCGCCATCCTGGTTCTCCTGGGTCTGCTTCTTGAGTGTGTCTCTCATGGCTGCGAGCAGTTGAAGTCTGCAATTTGTTGGGATAGGCTGCAAAAGCGCAGGTGGGTCTTTTTGTGCACCTGGCACAGCTTGGATGGGGATGTAAATTGATTAAGGCTGAGACTCAGGGAGTCGCCATGGCGGAGCAAATAGCACTGGCTGAGTCTCCGCGGCCCCTTGACTCTCTGCCAGGGCTTTGTGTCCCCCAGTGCCGGCGAGCAGCTGTGCAACAGAGTCTCCCTCGCTTTCTGATGGCTGCAAGGCCGTGCTGCCTCTCCCCGTAGGGTCTGGTGCTTCATGATCCCGCCTGAACCAGCTCAGTGGATTTGAAAGTTTGCAGAAGAAAAGGCGCTTCTACTTGTGGGTCTGGCACAGCCCAGATGGGAATGTAAATTGCGTAGGGCGGGGTCACAGGGAGTCGCCGGGGCGGAGACTCAGCGGCCCCTTGCCTATCCAGGACTCCAGGACTTTGTGTCCCCCAGTGCCGGCGAGCAGCCGAGCGCCAGAGCCTCCCTCGCTTCCTGATCGCTGGGAGGCCGTGCCATCTCTCGCCTTGGGGCCTGGGGCCTCAGAGACCCGCCCGAACCAGCTCAGTGGATTTGAGAGTTTGTAAAAGCACAGTCATTCCCTCTTGTGCCTCTGGCACAGCCCTGAGGGTAGGGCGGGGTCACAGGGAGTCGCCAGCGTGGAGGAAATAGCGATGGCGGCGTCTCCGCGCCCCTTGCCTCCCCGGGACACCAGGACTTCTTGTCCCTCGGTGCCGGTGCCGGCGAGCAGCCGCGTATCAGAGCTTCCCTCGCTCTCCGACCACTGCAAGGCCGTGGCCGCCTCTCCCTGTGGGATCTGGGGCCTCAGAGACCCGCCCCGAGCAAGCCCAGAGGATTCGAGGGTTCGTAAAAAACCGAGAATCCATTTGCAGCCCGCGTGGCGTGTGACTGCGTACCTCTGGTTTTGGTGCCTCCGTAGCTCCCACTCAGTCTCACTGCGCTTCTTTCTTTTCCTCCAGTTGTAGATCTCCCACTGGGCCAACTTCCCCATGGTTCTGAGTGGCGGTTGTTTACTTCATAGTTGATAGTTTCAATGATGCTGTGAGAGAGCAGCACACACAGGTCCGCTCCCTACGCCGCCATCTTGGTTCTCTGTTTATGAGTACTTTGGACAGTTTCCAAGAGTCAGCATAATATCTGTAGATGATTCTGCACAGGCCTTGATGCCAGTCACCAAAGTGATTTCCCCATTCAAAGGCAGTGGTCTGTGCTTCAAGGAACTCCCCGGGCGTGGAAGTTGACAATAGCGAGCTAGCTGCTAGCTAACATCCTAGACCTTTTCTGTCTTTGCCTTCAAGCTCTCGGGGATGTGACTTCAGAAAGCTCTCCCTCCCCATTTTTTTCTGCAACCTCTTCCGAGGCAGTCACCACGGCAACCACCTTCTTCCTGCCAGCTTTGCTGAGTGCAGGGGAACGCACTTCCTCCCAGTCCCCGGCCAGGGAGCTTCCCAGGGGCGAGGAGACAGTCCAGCTACTGAGTACCTGACTGCTCTGTGGACCTGTATCACTTCGTCCTCACACCAGCCCTGAGAGAAGTGTTATTTCCATTGTACTGATGCTTAAAAATAGTAGTAATGTGCCTACCCTAGCCAGCTTGGCTCAGTGGATACAGCATCGTCCTGTGGACCAAAGGGTCCTGGGTTCGATTCCTTGGTTGCAGGCTCCTCCCCGGCCTGGGCCCTGGCCAGGGCTCCTGCAGGAGGCAACCAATTGATGTGTTTCTCTCACATCGGTATTTCTCTCTGTCTTTCTCTCTCTCTTCTACTCTCTCTAAAAATCAATGGGAAAATACCCTCAGGTGAAGATTAACAACAAAAAGAGTAATGTCCCCAGGCTCACCCCAGTGGTAAGTGACAGAGTTTGGACTCAAACCCAGAGTCATCTTTCTCAGGCTTTTGCTCTCCGTTTGCAAATTAAACAAGTATAGACACACAAAATCAGTTTGTTTTCAGTTAGGAAACGTGTTTTGTTCTTTTTCTCAGTCTGGATAGAGGCCTTTCTTCTAGTCCCGTGGGGCCACCAGGTGCCCAGTTCAATGTGACTTTTGCCTGGTTCCTTCTCTTGGATGATGTTCTGTGTGTCCACTCCCTCGGCTACTGGAGAAGTCCTTCTGCTGGTGTAATCCTGCTTTCAGTCCCCCCCTTGACTCTCTAGGAAATCTGCCATGGGCTTAGTTAACTCTCCCCTGGACTGAGATTTCCACACTGGCAGCAGAGGCCAGCCTGGGAGGCTAAAGCCAGGATGGAAGAGGGGAGACAGTTAACGAAGGAAAGAGCTGGAAAGATCAGAAAAGCAAACAGGGTTCAAAAGATCAGAGCCAGTGAGGAGGGGGTGAGCCAGAGCAGCCGTGGCGGCGCGGTGTGCCCCGTCGTTGCTGTGTCAGTGAGTCTGCAGGTCACCCGGGCCCAGCAGCTCAGGGACCTGCTTCTGGCTTGGAGCTGCGCTTATCTCTTCTCAGCATCTCCCACCCACCCGCTGCCTTGTCAATTATGAAATTGCTCAAGAGATGCTTTCTACCAGCCTGTGCCTGTCCGGTCTCTAAACCGTTGGGGGGGGGGGGGGGGCTTGCTTTCGAGTGAATTAATTCAGAACTATCCTGTAAAAGGTTGGAAGCAGCTTGGGAGTTAAAGTGTAACTCAAAGTAAAGCCGAGAGAAGAATGTGAAAGGGGACACATTTATGGGAAACAAAACATAGCCTTGCCTGGGCTGCTGCCAATCACGGACGGCTCTGACTTGGAACCGGGATCTTTCCATATCGACTACTTGTCCTGGCAGATGAACCAGAATTTTCAGAACCAGAATAGGCCCTGTCGCTCTTTTGGTGCGACTCTCACTGCATAGCTCAGAAGATTGGAAGCAAAAAAAACATTAGGTGATTAGCTGGTAAGTGGCTGGTGGAGCTTACAGAGTTGTCAACGAACACTCCCTCCCATTTAACCAACACATTTGCCTTTTTTAAAAAAAAATATATATATTTTTATTGATTTTTTACAGAGAGGAAGGGAGAGGGATAGAGAGTTAGAAACATTGATGAGAGAGAAACATCGATCAGCTGCCTCCTGCACACTCCCTACTGGGGATGTGCCCGCAGCCAAGGTACATGCCCTTGACCGGAATCGAACCTGGGACCCTTCAGTCCGCAGGCCGACGCTCCATCCACTGAGCCAAACTGGTCAGGGCTTGTCTTTTTTAAAAGATCACTGCAAGTTAGTGAGCTGTGCTATTTTGGACAGGGCAGTGTTTGTTTGTTTGTTTTGTTTTTAGTAAATGTTAATGATTTCAGAGAGAAATGGACACACATAGAGATAGAGATAGAAACGATGAGAGAGAATCATTGATCAGCTGCCTCCTGCACACCCCGTACTGGGGATGGAGCCTGCAACCCGGGCATGTGCCCTGACCAGGAATCGAATCATGAACTCCTGGTTCATTGGTTGACACTCAACCACTGAGCCACACTGGCCGTGCTGCCCTTTGCTTCCGAATGTAATGGGAAAGGAAATTTACTCTTTCCTTCTAAAGAAGGTCACTCCCATTAGTATCAGCGCTGGTGCCCCTTCTTCCACCACCACTATTGGTGAAAATACACTGAATTTGCACCAGGCATCAGACACTATGGCTAAGTGCTTTGCATACTTTATTTAATCTTCCCAGGACCCCCCAGAGTTAGGTACTGTTACTGTCTCTGTTTACAGGGAGACAGTGGAGGCTACGAACGATTGAGCAACTTCCCTAGACCACAGCCACAGGCGGTGGAGCCAGACTTCAAGTCCAGGCTCTTTGATTCTGGAGTTCATGCTTGTAACTACTAGCTGTCCTTCCGGCATTTTTTTTCTTCTCCTGTTGTTGGGTTACTAGAACAGAACTTATTTTCTCTGAATGCAGAAGTTGAAACTTGTTGAAGAAATTCACCCAGCGTATTTCTTGAAGAAAAACAAGCCGTTTCCTGATTTCTTCACTTGTTAACCCTGTGACATCACTAGGGCTGGTGCTAGCAGCTCCCTTGCCTTCAAGCACAAGAATGAAAAAGAGATACAGTCAAATCTCGGTTCTCGAATGTTTCCCATCAGGATCAGTTCGGTTCTCGACCAGGTTGTTCACAGGCAGATGTCTCAGTTGTTGAACAAAACTTCATTTCTCAACCCAACAACCCTTTCATGCTGATACCTGTGTCATTGATCAGTTAGTCACATGTCTCTCTGGTGACAGACAAGGGAGAGAATGCGAGAGTATGAGTCAGTTTACCGCTAAACCTCGCATTAACATCTTAGGAAATTGTGTTGTGAATGTTTTTGTGGTTTTTTTTGCTTTTGTTGCTCATTATTATTATTATTTTTTTAAAGATGTTTGTTTTTAAAAATTAAATATGTTTTTTAAATTGAATTTTAGAAAGAGAGGAAGGGTGAGGGCTAGAGAGATAGAAACATCATCGACTGCCTCCTGCACACCCCCTTCTGGGATTGAGCCTGCAACCCGGTCATGTGCTGGACCAGGAATTGAATCAGTGACCTCTTGGTTCATGGGTCAACATTCATCCACTGACCCGTTACTGGCCGGGCTGCTCGTTGTTATTAAATACACAGTAAGTCACCTGGGTCCTAGGTAGGTTAGTGATAGCAAAGTAAAAAGGAAAGTTGTGAGAATAACAATAGAGCTTTGACATGTATGTAAGAAAGGTTAAAACGGAATCATTTGGGGACCTGTGGTGGATTAATTCAATTTACATGATTTCTAATGGGAAAAAATGATTTGGTTTTCGAACAAATTGCTTCTCAAACAGCCTTCTGGATTGAATTAAGGTCGAGAACTGAGGCTCCACCATAGTTATTTAAGGAACTTCTGAAGCTGTTTCGAGGGCTAGCAGCTCGATCTTCCTCTTTGATTTTCTCTGTTCTACATCTAACCCCTGATAGCTGTGGAACTCACCATCCCAGCCAGTAAGTAAAGGCAGGCAGCACAGGCCCAGGACTAGTCCCTGCATTCACTATAGAATTCTCTTGTTCACTCCCATCTGCTTTTATTCCAAACCCTGTCCTGCCTGTTGCCAAAACCTTGGCTCTGAAACCCCACCTTCAAGGCCACCTCTGATCCTTTGGACTTGCCAGGGATAGAGAAACCAGGAAATAGGAAATTCACCCAGGAAAGAAATCTATGGGAGTATGTTTGTCGTCACTATAAGCAGTGAGTGACATGTGGATTGAAATAATAATGCGATACCACAGCATATGGATTCAGGGTTTAGGTAGCTTGGATTCAAAATCTCCTCCACCCTTTATGAGCTTCGCATTCAAGAACTTGAGTTTTCTAAGTTTGAGTTTCCTCATCTGTCAGGTTGGGTAATAATGGTACCAGTTCACAGGGTTGCTGTGAAGATTAAATGAGATAATGTATATGAAGCACCTAGCACTGTACCTGGAACAGTGTGAATGCATTAAAGGTTGATGATTGCCAAAGTAGTAATTTAACCATTTTACTCATTAAAATAGGAAAATATTTGAGTTAATACTCGATGTTGGTGAGGGAGTAATGAAATTAGTTCTTGTATACATTATTACAGATATTGTAAATTGGTATACAGATTTTCGAAAGCTGTTTAGGAATATGTCTGAAGTGTTACGATATTCATATTCTTTGATGAATTCTACTTTGGGGACTCTAAAGTAGAAAGTAATTCAAGGCATGAAAAGAAAACTTTAGCCCTAACCGGTTTGGCTCAGTGGATAGAGCGTCAGCCTGTGGACTGAAGGGTCCCAGGTTCGATTCCAGTCAAGGGCATGTACCTTGGTTGCGGGCACATCCCCAGTAGGGAGTGTGCAGGAGGGAGCTAATTGATGTTTCTCTCATCAATGTTTCTAACTCTCTATCCCTCTCCCTTCCTCTCTGTAAAAAATCAATAAAATATATTAAAAAAAAGAGAAAACTTTAGGCCTGATAATGTTGCAGTATTATTTACCATATAGAATAATTGATTTGAATAAACTGTGATATATCTGTTCAGTACAGTTTAGAATTATGAGTGTAAATACTGCAGCTACATGGAAAAGTTCTTGTATTACTATGTTAAGCAAAAAATAAAAATAAATTTAAAGGAGGTAGAAATTTTTATGCCCTGGTTAGAGGTGTCTGACATTTGCACCCAGCCGCTTGGATGTTGCTGATCTGTTTCTAGGGTTTCTTTGATCTGCCTCACTGACACTATTTCTTTTTGCTTTTAATGTGGCTTAAAAAATGATCAAGTAATGAGCAAAACATAGAACCTGATCCCATGCCTGAGTCACCTCCTGTTGGCAGTCCCTCGTCTTGGGCGGGAGGCGGGGGGTGAGGGGGGAGGGGAATGACGGATGAGGCAGGGCTCAGAGATGCTCAAAAAAGTCACTTGTATCTTATGTGGGTCTCTTCTCAGAGTCTTGAACTTCTCTCTGTAGACGGTTGGGAGGGATAGTGAGTATCAGTATGATCTCTGACCTTGACCCCACCCCATGTTAGGGACATCCTCAATGAAATTCCTACCAGTTTCTTCAGTCATGCATACATTATGTTCATGTTCTAACACGTCTTTATGATGATTATATTGGGGAAGAAATGGTCATTTTTAGAAGCGAACCCAGAAGGCTATAAACGAGATCATTGCTTTTTAAAAAATTATAATAGTTCAGCCAATCCAGTAATTAATGAAGCACAAGGCCAAAGCCCCCAGAAATGAGTGGTGGGTTAGGGAGGAGAAAGGCCGGCGGTGTCCAAGGCCTGCTGTACACATTACTTGATTATAAAAACAGTCATCTTTACTTTGGCTTATAAAGGCCTCATGTTTTGACAGGGTGCAAAATGTTCCCCGACCAAAATGACTGTGTCAGAAGGGGCTTGTCAGAATGTCCAGCTTGGGAATACAGCTATGAAAAAACATGCCCAGGGAACAAAAACACTGGACGAAAACAGGGTAGTGTTTGGATGGTAGGATTATAATTCTACCTCCCCCTTCTGTGTTCCTGAATTATCTATAATGTGGTCATATTTCTTTTGTAATAAAAGTCTAATTGGACAGATATTTATGGACCATCATCTGTGTGTCCCACACTATGCTCGATGCTGGAGATAGGACAGTGACTCAGACAGGCATGGTCACTGCTTGGTGGAACTTCATTCTAGTGGGAGAGGCAGATGGATTTGCAGGTCATTGTCAGACCGTCTGACAAACATAGGTAGAGGACTTCAGAGATCAGCTGGAACACACCTGAGGGGTGCCTAACCCAGACCGGGTGGGGAGCACCCGGGAAGGCTTCCTGGAGGAAGAGGTGTCTGAGCTGGAGCTGGAGGGCTAAATAATTAACTGGAGGTTGGAGTGGGGAGTGTTCCAAGCAAAAGCAACAGCACCTGGCAAAGCCGGGAGGCAAGAGAAAAGCGTGTCCTGTTTGAGGAACTGGAAGTTTGGTGAGACTGGAACATGGATTGAGTGTGAGGTGGGGGTGGTGACAGATGAGGCCAGAGGGTGAAGCAGGCACCACATCACGAAGGACTTTCCTGTCTTTGTAAGGAATTTAGATCTTGTCCTGAGGGCAGTGGAAAGCTGTTGGAAAAATATTTATTTGCTTGATCACTTATTCTTCCAAATTAGTTTTTATGTAAAAGTAATACATGTTGGTTGCAAAAACTCAAATAATTCAGAAGCACATAAATGAAAAGTCAAAATCTCCCTTCTCTTTTTTGCACTGTCACCCAATCTAATCCCCAGAGTTACCCACTGCTAAGTGTTTCTTATGCACCCTTTCAGAAGTTGTCTGTATGTATATATGCAAGCACACAAATGGAATCATGCCATAATGAATACCTTCCCCCCTGGAAAACAAAACAAAACTTGTGCATTGTGGACATCTTTCCATGCCCTTGACCAGAACCGAACTCGGAACCCTTCGGTCCGTGGACCGATGCTCTATCCACTGAGCCAAACCGGCTAGGGCCTAACACTTCTTTATAATGATTATTTGGGGGAAAGAATCGTGATTTTTAGAAGCTAACCCAGAAGGCTATAAACTGAATCATTGCATTTTAAAAAATTATAATAGTGATCCATTCTCATAAGAGTTCAACCAATCCAATAAATAATGAAGTACAAAGGGATGAGTGGTGGGTTAGTGAGGAGAAAGGCCGGCGGTGTCCGTGGTCTGTTAAGCTATATACTCTTTTCAGTGGTGGCTTCGCATGCCTTTATATAGCTGTCCTATCACTTAACAGTCTCTTATTGAGGGAAATTTAGACTATGTCTCGTTTCTCACTATTACAAAGCAAAACTGCAGCGAACATCCTTGTTACATATATCTGTGGGTATTCATGTAAAGGTGTCTGGAGTTCATGTTCCTAGAAGTAAAATAGCTGGGGAGGAGGGTTTGTGCACTTAAAATTAAGGTCGATATTCCCAATAGAAGTAGTTATACTTTCTGTTCCCATCAGCATTATGAGAGTGTCTGTTTCTTCATATGAACTTCATCATGGCACACATATATCTGTTCTTTAAAAATTATGGTAAAGAACACAGCCCATAAAATTTCCCATCTTTACCATTTTTAAGTGGGCAGTGTTAAGTATATTCACATTAGAGTGCAAACAATCTCCAATAATTTTCATCTTGTAAAACAGAAACTCTATTTCTATTAAACAACTCCCCATTTCCCCCTAGCTCCGCCCCTGGTAGCCACCATTCTACTTTCTATTTTATGAATTTGATCACTCTAGGTACCTCAGATAAGTGGAATCATACAGTATTTGTCTTATTATGACCGGCTCATTTTACTTAGCATAATGTCCTCCAAGTTCATTCATGCTCTAACATGTGACAAGATTGCCTTTTTTTTTTTTTAAGACTGAATATACTCTGTTGTATGTATATACCACATTTTGTTAACCTATTTATTCATCAAAGGACATTCGAGTTGCTTCCGTCACTTGGCTATTATGAATAATGCTGCTATGAACATGGGTGTGCAAATGTTTCTTTGAAATCTTGCTTTCAACTCTTTGTAATATGTATTTAGAAGAGGAATTGCTGGGTCATATGGTATTTCTATTTTAAATATATATTTTTTAAATATATTTTTATTGATTTCAGAAAGGAAGGGAGAGGGAGAGAGAGATAGAAACATCAGTGATAAGAGAGAATCATTGATTGGCTGCCTCCTGCATGTCTCCTACTGGGGATCGAGCCTGCAACCTGGGCATGTGCTCCGACCGGGAATCAAACCGGGGACCCTTCAGCCTGTGGGCTGATGTTCTTTCCACTGAGCCAAACCGGCTAGGGCTATTTTGAAGAACAGCCATACTGTTTCTGTACCATTTATATTCTCACCAGTACTACACAAGGGTTCCAACATTTGTTATTTTCTGTGGGTTTTTTTTTAAATAGTAGCCATCCTAATGTGTGTGAGGAGGTATTTCATTGTGGTTGTTTGCATTTCTCTAATGATTAGTGATGTTGAGCACCTTTTTATGTGCTTATTGGCAATTTGTATGTCATCTTTGGTGAAATGTCTATTCGTTACATACATCTTTTAATCTTTGCCAATCTAATGGGAAAAAATGGCATCTTGCTTTAATTGGCATTTCTATCATTATGAGTGGCATGTATCCATTTACTCAGTAAGTAAATATTGAGTGGCTCCTAAGTGTCTGGCACTGTTCTGAATTGCTAAGGATGTAACACAAAAGATAGGTTGAGCATCTCTTTTTTTAAAAAAAATATTTTTTTATTGATTTCAGAGAGGGAGAGGGAAAGAGATAGAACCATCAATGATGAGAGAGAACCATTGCTCGGCTACCTCATGCATGCCCCCTACTGGGGATCCAGTCTGCAACCCGGGCATGCGCCCTGAGGGGAATTGAATCCTGACCTCCTGGTTCATAGGTCGAAGCTCAACCGCTGAACCACACAGCCAGGCGAGCCTCTCTTTATGCTTGTTTGACCATTTGTATTTCCTATTCTGTAGACTTTATTTTTAAGTCGTTTGCCTGTTTTCTTATTGAATACTTTATCTTCTTTTTGGCGTATAAAAGCTCATAACTATATACAACCATGTGCTGCTTAATGATGGGAACACATTCTGAGAAATGTGTCCTTAGGCGGTTTTGGGGTTGTGCGAACATCCTAGAGCAGTGATCGCGAACCTTTTGAGCTCGGCGTGTCAGCATTTTGAAAAACCCTAACTTAACCCTGGTGCCGTTTCACATATAGAAATTTTTTGATATTTGCAACCATAGTAAAACAAAGACTTATATTTTTGATATTTCTTTTATATATTTAAGTGCCATTTAACAAAGAAAAATCAACCAAAAAAATGAGTTCGCGTGTCACCTCTGAAACACATGTCATAGGTTCGCCATCGCTGTCCTAGAATGCACTCACACAAACCCAACTGGTCCAGCCTGCTGCTGTGATGGTACCTGCGAATGCTTTTAGCTTGTTTATACCCGCATCCACAGACACCTGCATCATGGCAGTGATCTCTGACGTGAATTCTCTGTTTGAAATGCGAGTGCCTGACTTCAGCTTTGATTAGGCTTCTCAGCTTCAACAGAGGTTATTTCTATTTCCAACGAACAGACTGCCAGCCCCACAGACTAGATAAAGAGCCGGCTTGCCTCCTTTGTTGGAGATCTTGGTTCATATGATAATTGACCATTGGGGCTATTTGTTCTCTCCATGTGCTTTAATTCCTACTCTTACGTTTTACATTCACCAGTTCACAGGGACCACGTGAAACCCTAAGCCCCACCTTTAACCCAGGACCCTGCCTGCTCTTGCGCGTGCGTTTGTGGGCAGGTGTACATGCGGGCGGTAGGGGCTTGCGTGTGTCGGTGCATGCATGGGGGTGGAATGTACGTAAGTGAATGCGGGCTTATGTGCGTGCATACCTATTTGGAGGCATGCAAGGGGGCATATGTGGGTCTGCCTGTATGGTGGCATGCGTGATCGCCATGTGTGGGGGTGGGCGCGTGCGTGTGTATGTGAGGGCATACGTGGATCTGAGTGCATTCCTGGGCTTCGTGCGTGGGCATGGGTGTGAGCACGTCAGTGCATGGGAGTATGTGTGGTGTGCGTGCGTGGGGCATGGACGTATGTGAGTGCGTGCATGGGGCCTGCGTGCGTGGAACCTGGATGGGCGGGCGCTCTCACACATCCGGATTGATGTACATTTGTTTATACCAGTGATGGCGAACCTTTTGAGCTCGGCGTGTCAGCATTTTGAAAAACCCTAACTCAACTCTGGTGCCGTGTCACATATAGAAATTTTTTGATCTTTGCAACCATAGTAAAACAAAGACTTATATTTTTGATATTTATTTTATATATTTAAATGCCATTTAACAAAGAGAAATCAACCAAAAAAATGAGTTCATAGGTTCGCCATCACTGGTTTATATATTTCTGCTTCTCGGTCCAGTGGTCAGTTATCACATTAACCAAAATCTAAATAAGTCAGAAGCCGTTTTTCTTCAGAGTTTCTTGGCGGTTGTTGCTGAAAGGCGTTGCTGTGGCTCTGTTGTCACGGGGTCTGGAGAAGGTCTCGGGAGCTTCCGGCCGCAGGTGAGCGCCCCAGGCGTTCGTGTGGATCGAGAGGTGGCCCAAGAGCACCCCTTGCCAGGGCCTTCCGAGGACCGTCTCTGGGCGTAGGAGTTCCTCAGCTCCCTTACAGTCCCATTGGGCGACCCTCCTCTGTGGGGTCCGTTGTTGACTTGAATGTAGTCATGCGGTATTAAGGACATTGTATTTCGTGTATTAGTTTTCTATTGCTGTGTAACAAGTTACCCCAAGCTTAGTGGCTTAAAACAACGCACACTTTTATTACCCGACAATTTCTGTCGGTCAGAAGTCTGGGGCTTTTGTGGGTTCTCTGCCGGCGGGTCTCGCCAGGCTGTGCCATCCATATACCAGCTGAGGCCTGGGTGCGGGCCTCAGGCTCCCGCCAGGCTGTTGGCAGAACGTGTTTCCTGTGGCTGCACGACTGAGGAATCAGGATTTGCCAGAGGCTCCCCTCAGCTCCTTGGGCCACTGCGCTTCCTTGCCAGGTGGCCTTCTCCAGCGTGGCCACTAATGTCATGGCAGTGATTTCTTCCAGGCCAGTAAGGAAACACCCAAATAGAATCACCCCACTGCCCTAGCCTGTTGGCCAGAAGAAAGTCATGAGTCCTGCCCTTACTCAGCAGCTGGGAGCTACAGAAGCGTGAACATCAGGAAGCGGGGATCCGTGGCGGAGGCCTTGGAGTCTGCCACAATCTGCCATATGTGTGTGTGTGTGTGTGTGTGTGTGTGTGTGTGTGTGTGTATATAAATTTTCCTCATTTAGTAATTTGTATTTTGGGGGGGAGTTTTCTGCTCTGAGTTTTATGAGGCAAATGTCTTGGCCTTTTCATGGCTTCTGTTATAATTTATAGTATGTTTATAATGGCCTTCATTACTTCAAAATTTCTCAAACATTCAACCATTTTTTTAAAACCCATACTTTATTCTAATACTTCCCCACAGACAACCAGTGTTGTCATGTTTATTTATTCTTTCAGGGCTATTTTATGTAGGTGTCAGCAAATATGAATAAAGTGATTACTTTGGAATATTGATGTGAGACTTGAAATAGAGATCCCACTTTTTTCCCTCTGTGGCCAACCTATTTTTTCAATTCTCAAATAGTTTATTTTTTACATGGTTCTTTTTTTGTTTTGTTCCATTGCTGTAGCTTTTTCTCTGTCCATTTCCACATCAGTGTAGTTGCTGTAGTTTTATAATATGCTCTTTGACTTTAATTTTAGTTATTTGTGTTTAATAGATGTATATATACATTTGTGTATGTGGTTCAAGATGAAAGATAATCAAAAGACTGTGCAGAGAAAAATAATCCCTTTCATCTCTGAACTAGTCACCCAGTTCTCTTCCCCACAGACAACCAGTGTTGTCATGTTTGTTTATTCTTTCAGGCCTATTTTATGTAGGTGTCAACAAATATGAATATTATAATCCACTTGACCCCATCCTTTTACCCAGAAAGTAGGTAACCATACACGTTCTGTACCTTGCTTTTTTCATCTAGTATCTCGTGGCAATCTTTCCATATCAACTCCCAAAGAACATGCTTATTCTTGTTTTTGTTTTGAGTGCACAGTAGCCTACTGTATGGATTTATCGTAATTTATTCAACTAGTTCCTGATTGACATACATTTACTTACATACTTCTAAAAAATGTACAAACAATGTTGCAGTGAATAACCCTATGCACCTGTAATTTTATACACATGCAGGTAGAGCTGCAAGAAAAATTCTGGAAGTGGAACCGCTGGATCACTGAGTACATGCGTTCGTAGTTTTGATAGCGTCAATTCGTCTTCCGTACAAGTTGTACCAATTTCACATCCCAGCCTGCTATGTACGAAAGTTTGCCCACATCCTCCCCAACTGTGTTTATCAAACTGATCTTTGTAAGTCTTATAGGTGAAAAAATCATATTTCTATGTAGTCTTAAATTGCATTCCATTATTCTGGGTGAGGTGCATTTTTTCTCTATGTTCATGAATCATTTTTGTTGTCTTTACTGCAAACAATTTGTTCATCTCTTTTGCCCTTAATTATTTGAGGTAGTTGATCTTTTTCTTCTTGACTTTTTAGGAGCTGTTTACATATTAGAAAAAGTAGACTTTTTCTGTGATATAAGTTGGAAATATCTTCCCAATTTGCCATTTGTCTCTTGACTTACTTCATGATGAGTTTTTTTCCATGCATACATTTAATTTTTTAAAACATATTTTTATGGCTTCTTGTATTTTTGTCATGCTAAAAATTCTTTATTCTTGTAATACTGTGTGCCTTCATCTTTACATTTAAAATCTTTGATCCGTCAGGAGTTTATGCTAGTGTAAGATGTATAGTGTGGATCTGTTGTTGCTTTTTTCAGTTTGCTAAGCAGTTGTCTCAACATTGTTTATGAAATAATGACTTTCCTCCCACTACTTTAACATTCTGCTTCTGTCATGTACTAAATTCCCACATATGTTCGATTATGTTTTGGGACTTCCTATTCTCTTTTCTTGATTTATGTGTCTATTCATACAAGAGAACCACACTGTTGCAACGGATTATTACAGCTTTATATTACATTTCAAAATTCTGGCAGGGTTAATTCATTCTCATGCTTCTTTGCAGTGATTTTTCCAGGCTATTCTTGCATGTTTATTTTTCCAGATGAACTTTAAAATCAGCTTGTTAAGATTTTTTTTTAATCCTGTCATTAATGGGCTTTGTGCATCGGAGTGATGTGATCAGATCCGTGTTTTAGGAAGATTATTCTTTTTTTTTTTTTTTAAATATTTTATTGATTTTTTTACAGAGAGGAAGGGAGAGGGATAGAGAGTTAGAAACATCAATGAGAGAGAAACATGGATCAGCTGCCTCCTGCACACCCCCTATTGGGGATGTGCCCACAACCGAGGTACATGCCCTTGACCGGAATCGAACCTGGGACCTTTCAGTCCGCAGGCCGACGCTCTATCCACTGAGCCAGACCGGTTAGGGCGGAAGATTATTCTTATTGCAGTGTGGAAACTAGGTTGGAGGAAACAAGGTTTGAGACAAAAAAGATCAATTACAAAGCTGTTGGAGTAATCCTGGATGGAGTGGAGAGAGAGGGAATTGAGGGTAGTAGTGGGTTTGAGAATGTTTAGGAGGTCGGAGTGACCAGACTTGGGATGGAGTGGGTGGGGGAGGAGCGCTCAAGGATAACCCAAAACTTCCTGGGTTAAGCTTGGCTGATGTTATTCCCAGAGACGTCAAAGACATGAGATAGGGCTGCTTTGGGAGGAAGATGACAAGTTCACTTCTAAACATGTTGAGTTTGAAATGCCTGCAGGCAGTTCCTAGAGGAGTTGTGCAGCGGGCTGTTGAATATCCAAGTCTGAAGCTCGGAGAGAGATCTGGGCTGGAGATAGAGTGGCATGACAGAGCCCCGAGGAATCCCAGCATTTTAAGGACGGCCAGGAAGTGCAGGAGTCTGTAAAGCAGACTGCAGAGGACACCCAGAGAGGCAGGAGGAAAACCAGGAGGGCCTGGGGTCACTGAAGCCAAGAGAGTGACTTGTCAATGAGTTTAGATCAGTGGTTCCCAACGTGGGGCACACGCCCCACAGGGGGGCAATTTGATGTTTAAGGGGGGCAATTAGAGCATGAGTTATTAACCGTGAATTTTTTGTATTTCTTATGGTTCTAGAGGCCTCATATATAGTCTATAAATATGTATTGTGACATATTTATGCATTTCAGTTCTCTGTGACATGTTTTGAAACCTTATTTGCTACTTTTTTATATCACTTCATATTATTATTTTGTTAAACAATTTCTTAGTGATTTCTTCCTCAGTCCTTCAACTGTCCTTTTGTTCTTTTATTTTTCTCTTTCATGGATGCCATGTTCTTTGGAAACTTGTTTAGATCAAGTTAATGGCCTTTCAGGCTTCCTCCATGTGAATAGGAGTTCACTTTTTGAATAATTAGAATTACAGGTCACGGGGGGTGGAGGGGTGGGGGGGTGGGCATCAGGATGTCAGAGATGCTTAGGTGGGGCATAGCCAAAAACAGGAGGTTGGGAACCACTGATTTAGATGCTTCTGAGAGGCCAAGTACCTGAAGAGCTGAAAAAGTCCAGTTTGATTCAGTGACAAGGAAACTCCATGGGTATCTTGGGGGTAGGAATTTCACTGGCGTAGAGGCGTAGGGGACTGAGGGGTGAGTGCGCGTTGAGGAAGTGGTTGAGGCAACTCCTCCATCATGAAGCCGGGCTAGGAGGAGAATGATGCATCAAGTTATATTTCAGACTCCTCTGTGGGGGAGGGGTGACTGTAGTTAAATGGAGAGGGCACAAGACTTGTGATCCTAGACTTTTAGGACCAAGAAATACTGAGATGGATATAGAGCTAGGAGATACTGGCCAACATGAACTGCCAAGAAGAGAGTAATCCAATTATAGTGTTGGTGTATGTTCTCTGACAGTTTTTAAAAAAAAAAATATTTTTATTGATTTCAAAGAGGAGATTAGAGGGAGAGAGCGATGGAAACATCAATGATGAGAGGGAATCATTGATCGGCTGCCTCCTGCACAGCCCACACTGGGAATGGAGCCTGCAACCCTGGCATATGTCCTGACCGGGAATCGAACTGGTGATCTCTTGGTTCCTGACGCTCAGCCGCTGAGCCACACCTGGCTGGGCAGTGACTTATAATTTTATTGAGTTTTCTAGTATTTTTGTTTGGCTCTTTTTATATTTTGAGGTTTTAGAGAAAACTAAGAAATTGAAATCAGTTTTAGAAACTTAATGGAAATTAAATTTAAAAGTAAGGTTCAGACTGTATTAGTATGCTACCGTTTGTGTAAAAAAGGAGGCGAAGTAATATATATATTTATATTTGCTGTGTGTGCATAACTAGGATTTGGAAGGAGACACAAGAAACTAACCTGGTTACCCATTGGGAGGCGGAAGCTAGATAGAAGGGAGACAGGAGTTTGAGGTTGCCTTTTCACTGTCCATCTTTATATTTTTTACTTAAGAATGAAAATGTGTTACTTTTAAAAATAATTTGATCTAAGCTGGTTGGTTATCTTTAAAAATAATGGTTTCGACAGACCCTGAATTTTCTTAGTCACCGATGGCTCTGAGTGTCTGGTTTCTCGGTTCTTCTGCGTCTGCGAACCACTATGAAGTACACTTTGGCTTTGTAATGGTGAGATGTGAGTGTGTGTCTTTTCTCCCTCCTTCTTCCTTCCCCAGCAGCCCTGGGGAAGTGGACAGCCCTGGATCTTGGGTCAGAGAAGGGGACTATGGCATGTCCTGGGCCCGCTAGTCACAGCCTGACCTAGTGGGCCTTTAGTTCTGCACCCAATTTCACTGTGGGGGTGAGGGGGCGGGGGTTCCCCACACCAACAAGCAGTTCTCCAACAATTCAACTCCGTTCTGACACTATCTACCAGGAAATGGCATCAGATTCCACAGATGAAGGGCCCAGTCCTACGCATACTTCAGATGCCAGGCTCAAGTTCATGTCCCCAGGTTATCCACATCTTCTGTCCGACTTGGCTGCAACTGGAGGTTCCCATGACCCTCCCTTGATTCAGTACATTGGCTGTAAGAGTTCACGGAACTAAGGGAAACACTTATGTTTCCCAGGGTGTTATAAAAAGATAGAATAACGGATACAGATGAGCATGCAGGTGAAGACATGCATATGTAGGGGACGGTTTGTGGGAAGGGACAGGAGCTTCCCTACCCTCTCCAAGAGCTCCATTCGCCCCATATCTCTCTGTTGAACCCTATCCTCTTGGGGTTATGGAGGCTTCATTGCATAGGCACCATGGATTCAATCAGAACTCCTCAAAGGAGGGCCTGGCTCAGCATAGCTGAGTAGTTGGTTTTGTCTCCCCAACTGTAGGCAGAGATGGGCACTTGCAGATTTTTAAAAAAGGCTTCCTCCTTCTGAGTCCTGCCAGACGTACCATTTGGTTGACAAAAGGAATGCCAAACCGACTTTACCTGGAGTCTCCACACAAGCAACCAGACTCACTTGCAGTTTTAAGTCAAAAGGAGAACCTTTTCTTCCACTTTTGGTAGATTGCTTCCTCCTGGAAGAGAATGATCTTACAGTAATGAATTTTTAGAAACCTCTCGTCTGGGCAATTCCCCCAAGGACGTTTCCAGATCAGCCTAAGGGAAAAACCAGAAGCAGGGCTGCATGACAAGGGAGTGGCCGGCCTGGGAAAGCAGTGGTTCCCATCTCCCGTGGCCCTGGGTGGCCCTGGGTGAGGATGCTGCGCAGTCGCTTGGCTGACCGGGAAGGGCGTTCTTCACTCTTGTGACTGTCTGAATCCAGACGGACGACACTGTGTGTGCTCTTCATCAGCAAGGAGCCAGATGAAAAAGTACCCGAGGCTCTTTTAAAGCAAAAACAGGATGTACTTTTTTTTTTTTTACTCAATATGCTTTATTTAGAATTGCCATGTGCTCTTATATCTAACTAAATATTCCAGATTATTTTATTCCCTCCAGAACATTTTCTCCTATGATACTTTTCTAGTTCCTTTGTGAAATTAGGTATTTATTTGTCCTGTAAAGTCATGTAGACAAAAGCATTTTAATATTTTTGCTGGCTGTATGATAGAAAACTTAGCCTTCATCCTTTTTTTCCTCTCTATAGAAGTTATTGGGTTAAAGCTAAAACAAAACAAAACAAAAAAACAACCCAAACCCCACACCCTTAACTTATTAGTGTCATAATTTTATTTATAAAAATATTAAACTTTTTACCTAGAAATTTAAAGTATACCCAAAAGTAGAGAATAGAATAATGAACCCCTTTATACTTATTACCAGTTTCAATAATTTTTACCAATTTAATTTACCAGAGATATAATTGACATATAACATTGTATTAGTTTAAGGCAGCGGTTCTCAACCTGTGGACCGCGACCCCTTTGGGGGTTGAACGACCCTTTCACAGGGGTCGCCTAAGACCATCGGAAAACACATATATAATTACATATTGTTTTTGTGATTAATCACATGCTTTCATTATGTTCAATTTGTAACAATGAAATTGGGGGTCACCACAACATGAGGAACTGTATTAAAGGGTCTCGGCATTAGGAAGGTTGAGAACCACTGGTTTAAGTTGTACAACATAATGATTTGCTGCATGTATATACAGTTAGCCCTTGGACAACGTGGGGTATGGGGTACCAACCCCCATGTAGTCGAAAATCTATGAATAACTTTTGATTTCCAAAAAGCTTAAGTTCTCCCTCTGTGTCCATGGTGGATTGGTTTCAAGCATCCTTGGATACCCAAGTCCAAGGATGCTCAAGTCCCCTATGTAAAACAGCGTAGATCCATGCATACAATCAGCCCTCTGCACCCACAGACTCCCAACTGTGGATCAAAAACAGTACAGGTATTTATTTTTTAAAATGTGTGTATTCGTGGACCCGTGCATTCAAACCTGTGTTCTTCAAGTGTCAATTGTATTGCAAAATGATAACCATAGTAAGTCTAGTTAATATCCGTCACCTCACATACTAGTAGTTATAAATGTTGTTTCTTGGAATGAGAACTTTTAGGATCTTCTCTTTTAGCCACTTTCAAATATATAATACAGTATTGTTAACTTTAGTCTCCATCCCTAGAACTTACTTATCTTAAAACGGGAAGTATTTTGTGTGTTTTTAAAAAATATATTTTTATTGATTTCAGAGAGGAAGGGAGAGGGAGAGAGAGATAGAAACATCAATGATGGGAGAGAATCATTTATCGGCTGCCTCCTTCACGCCCCCTGCTGGGGATTGAGCCTGCAACGTGAGCACGTACTCTTGACTGGAATTGAACCCGGAACTCTTCAGTCTGCAGGCCGATGCTCTATCCCCCGAGCCAAACCAGCGAGGGCTAAACGGAAAGTTTGTACTTCTTGGCCACCTTCACCCATCCCCCCAATAAATTTCAACATTTTAAAATTTTGTTCCATCTATTCCCCCCCCCCCCACCCTTTTTTTAAAATCCAACTCACAGATCTCTTGTAAACCCAGCGAGGATCTTACGAAGGATCTTACCAAGTTCAGTCGCAGTGGTGGGTCTGGTATGACTCAGATTGCAGCAAGACTGGAAGGAGGGGGAAGGGTGGTCAGTGCCAACAAGTGACTCTGTCTTAAGTCCATTTCCTGTGGAGGAAGAGGCAGGTGATGGGCTGAAACTAGGGATCAGGCACTTCGGCTCCTTTCCTACTTGACCTAAACCACGTACTTGACCGTTCTGACCTCTGAGGACACCTTTGGCCTTACTCTATTGGACAGTTGCTTTCCTGTTTAACCTGCCTCTAGGCCAGGCGACTTCTGCCTGTCACTGCTAAAGTCCTAGCGCACAAAAAACACCTCTTCCCTTTACAGTCTCTTTCCTTTATCGGTCATCACCATGAGAAGCAAACCAGCTCTTCTGGAGCAGTGGTTCTCAACCTTCCTAATGCCGCGACCCTTTCATACAGTTCCTCACGTTGTGGTGACCCCCAACCTTAAAATTATTTTCGTTGCTACTTCATCACTGTCATTTTGCTACTGTCATGAATCGTCATGTAAATATCTGCTATGCAGGATGTATTTTCATTGTTACAAATTGAACAGAGTTAAAGCATAGTGATTAATCACAAAAACAATATGTGATTATATATGTCTTCCGATGGTCTTAGGCAACCCCTGTGAAAGGGTCGTTCGGTCCCCAAAGGGGTCGCGACCCACAGGTTGAGAACCGCTGTTCTGGAGGAAAGAAATGGACAGACCTCATTTACCCTCAGCTGGCTTCTCTAGTCATGATTTATTAGTAGAGTTAAAAGGGGAACTGCACTCAACCTCAACAGAAGGCCTTTCTCTCCACAGGAACACAGCGCACAGGCAGGAAGGTGGGGGTGGGGGATGGGCAATTAAAACTTCTACGTCTTTTGGGGCTTGTGTGGCACTTTCTGGAAAGCCAGTAATAGGCTTTTTTTTTTTTTAATTGATTTAGAGAGAGAAAGGGAACCATTGACTCATTGTTCCACTCATGCATTCATTGGCTGATTCTTGTATGTGACCAGGGATTGAACCTGCAACCTTGGCGTATCCAGACAGCCTTCTAACCAACCGACTTACCTGCCAGGGCAGCAGTAATAGATTTTTAAAGGCTTGGTGTCTACATTAACCCCTGCCATGCCCACACCCATCCCTGAGGATTTGAAGTTGAAATTCTTCATTTTATTATGAAAAAGTTTAGCTATCCACCAATTTCAGTAATTATCAATATTTTTTCATTTAAGCTTTTTTTTAAATCAATATTTTATTGATTTTTTTTGCAGAGAGGAAGGGAGAGGGATAGAGAGTTAGAAACGTTGATGAGAGAGAGAAACATCGATCAGCTGCCTCCTGCACACCACCTACTGGGGATGTGCCTGCAACCAAGATACATGCTCTTGACTGGAATCGAACCTGGGACCCTTCAGTCCGCAGGCCGACACTCCATCCACTGAGCCATACCGGTTAGGGCTCATTTAAACTTTTTGATCATGCATTCAAGAGTTTTGTATACCCAATCTGGGTATGTTTGTTTATAAATTACATACACGTACCACTCTACTATTACGTGGTATACACAAAAAACAGGAAACTAGTCCTAACTGGTTTAGTTCAGTGGCTAGAGCATCCACCTGCGGAGTGAAGGGTCCCAGGTTCGATTCTGGTCAAGGAATTGTACCTTGGTTGTGGGCACATCCCCGGTAGGGGGTGTGCAGGAGGCAGCTGATCGATGTTTCTCTCTCACCGATGTTTCTAACTCTCTATTCCTCTCCCTTCCTCTCTGTAAAAAATCAATAAAATATATTTTTTAAAAAACAAAACAGGAAATTAAGTGGAAACAGCTTCTCACGTCGTCTTGCCCTCTTCACATCCTGTGTACCCCCTGGGGGCACATGCACTGTTTGCAGTCCAGTGATTTAGAAACATAATAATTTACCAAACGTGTATTGGAACCTGCTGTCCCAGACGCTGCAGGTGCTGAGAGAGACAGTGCTGGGCATGGGCGTGGTGACAGGTCCCCCGCTGCAGCCCGTGGGCCAGTAGGATGTCATAGTGACCTCTCCTGGGGAGAAGCATTTTCGAGCCCTGCCTGGGACAGGGACTTTCTCATCTGCCTTTTACTGAACAGGAGCCCCAGCATAAACCCTAGACCAGCCGTGGGCAAACTTTTTGACTCGAGGGCCACAATGGGTTCTTAAACTGGACCGGAGGGCCGGAACAAAAGCATGGATGGAGTGTTTGTGTGAACTAATATAAATTCAAAGTAAACATCATTACATAAAAGGGTACGGTCTTTTTTTTTTTTAGTTTTATTCATTTCAAACGGGCCGGATCCGGCCCGCGGGCCGTAGTTTGCCCATGGCTGCCCTAGACCCTGTATCCTCAGCATGTTTTTTATAGTTTGTTGTTTTTTTCTTATTTTGACAGATGAGTTAACCTGGACCTCTGAGACCATTTTGATTGCGTTGATTTTGTGTGTGTGTGTGTAGGGATATTTGCTGCCTTAAAAAAACGCAAAACATTTTGTCTATTGTTTTTTAAAGTAATATTTTAGCTTAGTTTGTCTTATTAACTTTACTTCCCTTTTACCTTTCAATTTAAAGTAAGGGCTTGGACTGGGCAACACAAGGGACGTGGTGACAGGTTAGTTCTCAAGTCGGAAGATTGGGTGCCAGCATCTCCTCTGGTCTGCTCTGCTCTTTCCAGCCCCTTCATCCTTCCAGCCCCTTCATCCTTCCAGCAGGGCTCATTTGGCCCTTCGGAGAAGACTGCACCCCAGTTCAGTTGGTCAAAAAAGGCATAGTCTCCAAGCTTCAAAACAAAACAAACAACAAACCATTGGCCCCTGCCTTGCAGCTCAGTTGGTTAGAGCGTCATTCCGATAGGCCCATGTTGCGGGTTCGATCCCCGATCAGGGCACATACAAGAATCAAGCAATGAATGCATCGATAAGTGGAACAACGAATCAATGTTTCTCTCTCTCCCTTCATCCCCCCCCCCCCCTTCTCTCCCTCTCTCTCTCTCAAATTAATAAATTAAAAACAGCCCAACCGGTTTGGCTCAGTGGATAGAGCGTCGACCTGCGGACTCAAGGGTCCCAGGTTCGATTCCGGTCAAGGGCATGTACCTTGGTTGCGGGCACGTCCCCACTGGGGGGCGTGCAAGAGGCAGCTGGTAGATCTCTCTCATCGATGTTTCTAACTCTCTGTCCCTCTCCCTTCTTCTCTGTAAAAAATCAATAAAATATTTAAAAAAAAAAAAATAAATTAAAAACAAAACAACCACCCACCCAGGTGATTCATTGGCTCTGAGGCTTCAATTCCCCTGCAAGACTGGACGAAGACGAGCCCCAAGATAGTGTAGCCCTTGCAGACTGTGGGGAGGAAAACCTTGCCTTGTTCCCAGAAGTTAGGAGCCTTACGGGAGTTTTGTGAACTGAAGACCTCGCCCTCTGGCCTGTGTAAATAAGCACCGTCTCCTGCCCAGGTCTGACACCGCAGAGGGCAAAGGAAGAGGGTGGGGACCCGCAGGCAGGGAGGGCTGGCAGGGCTCCGGAGGCCTGACCCTGGTTTTGTAAAATATTTTGACTTTATCTTTAAGGTGTTTTATTTTTTTTTTTTTTTATGGCGATAAAATACAGTCTCTCCCCAAGCTATGAAATCCATTCATTCTACTCAATTCATAAGGTAGCATTAAACGGTCCTTTTAACCTCAAGGCAGTGAGTTAATGGCCTCTTCTTTGTTGTGGGCAGGTCTCAGGACTCCCTCCCGTCATCATGAAAACCAAAGGAGGTACTGGCTGTGGCTGGAATGATCTCCAGCTGGGTTCCCTCGTGAGGCACAGTTGTCTCTTTGTGAGACCGGCTGACCCTTTTTGAAAGAGAGGGCCTCTGATGTCCCCCAGGAACTAGAGCCTGCATGCAAGTAAAGTGCCCTGTGAACCCAGGCGCCTGCCTGCCTTCCTACACCTCCCCCAGGAGAAGTGTATTCAGCACTAGGGGCTGGTCTTTCATGCGCTTACCGAGATCTAAGGAGTAAAATTCAGAACTAAACCACCATCACGGGCCCGCAGGAGAGCCTGCAGAGCAAAAGAGTGTGCGTGAGACCTCAGGCCCAAGCATTAGCTCACTCCATCTAGCACCTTCCTGAGCTGTTCAGTTCTCAGCCATCTCCTATGCCACCTGAATGTTACCGGAGAGAGGGAAGCAGACGTGGACTCAGATATAGACAGGAATTGAGAATGACACCCAAGGCTGAAGGCGCACCCGTTGCTTGAGACGGCGTTCTCATGGCAGAAGGGAGAGTATGAGAATTTTATTTGACAAGACGTACATCGCGTTTGCTCATGAGCCATGGGCTAAAGAAAGTCACAGGCCCTGCCAGCGTTCTTTTCAGCCTTTCTTCCCAGGCTGCAGCTTTCACAGATGACCTGGCGTGGGCAGCAGGTGGATGTCTAGCTGAGGTCTCCGACCCTTGGGGGAGACTTTTGGGGAGGCCCCTAGCGTTCATGCTACCCTTGCTGTCCACAAAAGGAGTCTAGGGCGGCCTCACCTCTAAGTGCTTCCAGTGTCAACCACCTGGACCTCTATCCTTCTAATGCCCAGTGTATTGGTCAGCTCAGGCTGCCCTAACAGTCCCATGGCTGGGGGACTTCACTTTATTTTCTCATAGTTCTGGAAGCTAGAAGTCCAAAAACCAAGGTGTTGGCGGAGTTGGTTTCTGGTGAGGACTCTTCCCGACTTGTAAATAGCCACCTTGCTGTGTCCTTACATGGCCTTCCCTCTGGTGTCACTTCCTCATTTGTTTTGTTTTGTTTGTTAATCCTCACCCGAGGATATTTTTCTGTTGATCTTTTTGAGAGAGTGGAAGAGAGAGGGAAAGACAGAAACATCCGATTGGTTAGTTGCCTCCCACAGGCATCCTGACCAGGGTTTGGCTGGGGAGGAGCCTACAACCAAGGTACTTGCCCTCGACCGGAATCGAACCTTGGACGCTTTGGTCCACAGGCCAACGCTCTATCCACTGAGCCAAACTGGCTAGGGCTGGTGTCACTTTCTCTTAATAAGGACACTGGTCCCATTGGATTAGAATGCGTCCTTAGGACCTCACTTCGACCTCAGATACCTCCTTAGAGGCCTCATATCCAAATACATTGCAGCTTAGAGCTTCAACCCATGGGTGTTGGAGGGTACAAATCGGTCCATTAACATCCAGGATCCCTGGGAGAAGGCAGCGTTTGCAGTACATACTTTAGTGTTCTCAGCAAGCCTGCAAGGAAATTATCAGCAGCATTATTTCCACTTTACGGATAAGGAAGATGAAGTAACTTCTCAGTAAGTGGAGGACCCTGGACTGGAACTGCTTTGGTTCCAAATCACATGTTTTTGAACTGCAGCACAGAATGTGGGCCTCATAAGCATGGGAAATGAAATGCTGGCTTAATAGCTGTAAGGGTTATGTAACATATGGAATATTTTTTGTAAAATGACGTTAAGTACAAAAAGAGATCGCAAAAATATATGTTCTCTGTGGGAACAACCATGTAAAAACTATAGATAAAAAACTCAGGCTAGCCCTAACCGGTTTGGCTCCGTGGATAGAGCGTCGGCCTGCGGACTGAAGGGTCCCGGGTTCGATTCTGGTCAAGGGCATGTACCTTGGTTGCGGGCACATCCCCAGTAGGGGGTGTGCAGGAGGCAGCTGATTGATGTTTCCCTCTCATCGATGTTTCTAACTCTCTATCCCTCTCCCTTCCTCTCTGTAAAAAATCAATAAAATATATTTAAAACAACAACAACAAAAAACTATGGATAAAAAAGCCCAATCAGCATGGCTCAGTGGTTGAGCGTCGAGCTATGAACTATGAATCAGGAGGTCACTGTTCGATTCCCTGTCAGGGCACATGCCCGGGTTGCGGGCTCGATCCCCAGTGTGGGGTGTGCAGGAGGCAGCCAATCAATGATTCTCTCTCATCATTGATGTTTCTGTCTCTCCCTCTCCCTTCCTCCCTGAAATCAATAAAAATATATATTACAGTAAAAAACAACAACAAAAACTATGGATAAAATTTGAAAAGGAACAGAAAAAATGGAGTACAGGGTGGGGCAAAAGTAGGTTTATAGTTGTTCATACAGGAAATAATACAATCACTCATAAATAGTAATACAAGAATAAGCTCTGCTTCATGTTCTCATAACTGTAAACCTACTTTTGTCTCACCTTGTACTTGGTCTTCAGGGTCGCAGGGTTTTCTCTCTCTCTTTTTTTTTTTTTTTAACTTGACTTAAGAAATGTACTTTCCAATAACAGAATTTTAGCTCTAGCAAGCAAGACAAGTTAGAAGTCGGTGGAAATGGAGAATCATGTGTCTGTTTGTCACTAGCTTTTTGGGGTCCCAAACACCATAGTGCTTGATGGGCTCCTTCCCTCTGAAACCGCCTTCAGCCCCCAGCTTCCCTGACTGGACAACTGCTCTACTCGTTTGATGCGCAAGGCAGGTCCCTGTGTATTGAGAAGGCCAAAGCCACAAATAGTTTGGAAGATCAGCTGCTGTGGGGGCAGAGAATTGAAGCTGGGCCCCACTGAGGAAGAAAAGAAAATATCATATGTAAGCACAGACTACTGCCCCCAAACTGAGTCCAAGCAGTACAGGATTTGGGCCAGCAAGGATAATGCATAAAGGGAAAGTGTAGTAGGAGATCTAGAAGACTTTTCAAGAACTTTCGAAAGACCCTCAGCCGCTGCAGCCTGGCCTCTGGAAGCCCAGCATAGTCATAGTTGTGCTCGAAGACTCCTAGGTGAAAATGCTATTTTCAAGTACATTTAACGTTGCTATAGTGAAAATATGATTTTTATTTTTTTATTGATTTCAGAAAGGAAAGGAGAAGGAGCGAAAGATAGAAACCTCAATGATGAGAGAGAATCATTGACTGGTTGCCTCCTGCACGCCCCATGCTGGGGATCGGGCCCGCAACCCGGGCATGTGTTCTTGACCGGGAATCGAACCATCACCTCCTGGTTCATAGGTCGACACTCAACCACTGAGCCACGCCAGTCGGATTTTTAAAAAACTTTTAAAAATGTATTGATTTTTAGAGAGAAAGAGAAGAAGGGAGAGAAACATCTATTTGTTGTTTCCCTTATTTATGCATTCATTGGTTGATTGTTGTATGTGCCCTGGCGAGGGATCGAACCCACAACCTTGGCGTATTGGGATGATGCTACCTGGCCAGGGCCTATGTGATTGTCTTACCTGAGAACCTTCTACTTGTCTTTTATCCTGGAACAGTCATCTGTCTCTTACAATCGCTTCTATTTTACAAACAAGTTCTGATATGAAGTGTGTTGTGGTGCGATGCATCCTCTTGGTCAACAAAGGTGTTTCTCAGCGTCATTCACATCCAGCTTACCTGTCAGAATGAGTATTTTTCTTCCAGGCCCAGAAGTTGTTCTTCAGTAAGACCTCTTTATTTTAGGAGTTAATAGATTTAGATTGTAAAACAGATGGAAACAAACTAAATGAGCCCAGACATTTTATCAGCCCAGTCAGGAGAAATTCCCAAATCCAATATGAGAAAATCCATATGTTTAATCAAGAAAAATGAGCCATCAATTCTCAGCTAAAGGAAGTTCCCTATATAAACATATTCCAGGCCTGGCCGGTGTGGCTCAGTTAGTTGGAGCAGCATCCTGTACACCAAAACGTCAAGGTTTGATTCCCAGTCAAGGCACATACTCAGGCTGCAGGTTCAATCCCCAGGCGGGGCACGTGGAGGAGGCATGATCTTAGGTGAAGATTAAAAAACCACCACAGGGTGTCCCCCCAAATGTATACACATTTTGAATGATTATCAAGACAGTGTTTATGAAAATACATTTCATTTTCAAAATGTAGTAGAGCCGAAACCGGTTTGGCTCAGTGGATAGAGCGTCGGCCTGCAGACTGAAGGGTCCCAGGTTCGATTCCGGTCAGGGGCATGTGCCTGGGTTGCGGGCACATCCCCAGTGGGAGATGTGCAGGAGGCAGCTCTTCAATGTTTCTAACTCTCTATCTCTCTCCCTTCCTCTCTGTGGAAAAATCAATAAAATATATTTTTAAAAAAATGTAGTAGAATCTACAGACATTGTATGTACATTTTTTGAGGACACAGAATGTTGGTCTCACAGGACTCCTTTCATAGTAAGCAAGCTATTTTGCATACTCAATTTCACTAAAAGTCTGTTTTTACATATTTCATAAACATTCATCTCTGTGTATGCAGTGTGCATACACATCACCTCATTATGTGAGCTATAATGGTTCAGCCTGGGGTTCATTCTCTGACAACCAAAAATGTGCTTTATGCTGCCATTCTCAAAAATGTTAAGAATATGCCCCAGGCACCCTTAACAAAGTATTTTGGATCTAATGACCATGGGTTTATCTTGAATGTCTTTATCCTTTCATTCATGCCTTTTGGGAATCATGAGTTGCAAATTTTCCACTTGTATTTAGATAGTATTCTTTTTTCTCTTCTTACCCGAAGCTACAAACTCAAATATCTAACACGAGTCAGTAAAGCACAAGAGCGGGCTTCCTGCTTACAGAGAGCAGCTACAGTGGGGCCTTGACTTACGAGTTTAATTCGTTCCGTGACGGAGCTCATAACTCAAATTACTCGTATGTCAAATCAATTTTCACCATTACAATAAATTGAATGCTGGGCTGATGTTGTGGCGTTCACTGTGACGTTCGCTGCGCCAACTAGCGGTGGGGTATCTGAAGCTGGCTCGTAACCCGAATTTTAGCTCGCAACTCAAAGCAAAAAAATCGGCCGAGAGATGGCTCGTATCTCGAAAAACCTGTTAGTCGGGACACTCGTAAGTCAAGGCCCCACTGTACTTTGTTCCAGCCCATTATTGCCGCGTGGGATCCGTGTGGCCAAGATGTTCTGATTTTCCTAGAAGCTCCTAAGTCTGAATTTTTAATATTGTCAATTCAATCAAAATTATAAAGTCACTGTGCAGAATAAATAGTCCCCAGTCTGTAGCTGTTCCATTTTATTTATTTGTTTTCCCTCTAAGGACATGCTTAGAGAGAGGAAGGTACACACACACACATACACACACACACACACATCGATGTGAGAAAGAAACATCAATTGGTTGCCTTCCATCCCTACCGGTAATTAAACCTGCAACCCAGCAATGTGCCCTGAGCAGGAATCGAACCAGCGGCCTTTGGGTGCACAGGACGACGCTCAGCCCACTGAGCCGCTCCAGCCGGGCCCATTTTATTTCTGTTACTGTATCTGTATTCCTGGGCACTGGATACTGCAGGTATCCAGCTTATTTCTGTCTTAAATTTCACATTTGTCACATCTCAGGTGTACTTCCTCGCTTCTGGGATTTGATGTCTGAACCCATAGCCCCCTGATTCTTCACCTCCTAACTGCGACAACGTATCTATGTATATAAAAGCCAAAGCGACCATTGCGACCAGTTGACTGGTTGGTGTGATGACGCACTGACCGCTAGGGGGCAGACATTCAACACAGGAGCTTCCCCCTGGTGGTCAGTGCACTCCCACAGCCAATCTCCCTCGGTCCATCATCCAGCCAGCCAGTCCCGATATGCTCCGATCAGCCCCAATCGCCCCGCTCGCCGGCCAGGCCAAGGGACCCCACCTGTGCACGAATTCGTGCACCAGGCCTCTAGTATTAACATATTATTTTTTCACCTCTATCTTCATACACTAAAGATTATTTTTTAAAATATGTTTTTATTGATTACAGAGAGGAAGGGAAAAGGTTAGAGAGATAGAAACATCGATGAGGGAATATCATTGATCGGCTGCCTCCTGCACGCCCCACACTGGGGATCAAGCCCGAAACCTGGGTATGTGCCCTGACCGGGAACCGAACCGTGACCTTCTGGTTCATAGGTCAATGCTCAACTATTGAGCCACGCTGTCCGGACAAGACTACTTTTACTTATTCTGCAACTATATAGAAACAGCTTCGTGTGCTACGTTACTTTCTTTACCTTGACTCAGGTAAAGTCATAGCGTAAAATTATAAAAGCACTCTTTCCCTTTGTTTTGTTACTTGTTGTTGTTCCTGGGAGTGAGTGGCAGTTTCATGGTCACAGGCCAACCTTCTCCCCTTCTCTTTGCAGCCGTCCTTTCATCAGGCCGATAACGTGCGGGGCACCCGCCACCACGGGCTGGTGGAGAGGCCGTCGAGGACCCGCTTCCACCCCCTCCACCGACGGCCTGGAGACAAGCCTGGGCGGCAAATATCCTTTCTCACTGTCTAAGGAGCGTATACATTTTGAAATGTTTGGGAGGTTTTCAGGATTTATCTTCCCTGCAATTCCTCTTTGGCCTCAAAATCTTCGTTTTATCTGATGAATGGAGGCAATGAAAGTAAGTAACTTGGAACCTGGAAACACCTCTGCGCCATTGGGAAGGTTGTTACAGGTGTTTACCACAGCGTCAGTAAGGTTCTGTTTCATGGAGTAACTGGACATCAGCATGGAATGCAGCCTCATTGCAAGGCTTTCTTTGCATTTTCTGGAGAAATGAGTAACGTCAGAGTTAAACCTGACTTTGAACCGGCTTTGAGAGAATCTGATTCAGTTATCTCGCTGAAACAGATATGTGATTTAGTTTTATTTATGTTGACCTGCTGTTAGAATTTACAGACAAAATTGCATAGGCTTTTCTATTTATGGACTTTCAAATTCAGTAAAGAACAACTGAAATAGATAGCCAGTATTTAGGAAAATTCCTGTACGGTCATGCACACCCCTAGGCCCCTGGTGGGCAAAGTGCGGCTCGCGAGCCACATGCGGCTCTTTGGCCCCTTGAGTGTGGCTCTTCCACAAAATACCACGTGCGGGCGCGCACGTACAGTGCGATTGAAACTTCGTGGCCAATGCGCAGAAGTCGGTGTTTTGTGGAAGAGCCACACTCAAGGGGCCAAAGAGCCGCATGTGGCTCGCGAGCCACAGTTTGCCGACCACTGGCCTAGGCTGTTAAGGAGGAATAAAGAGGTTGTGATCTCACCTGACAGTTTTATTTGACCGGTCCTTATCAGGGGCTGGAGCTGGCGTGCCGATGGGCAGCCAGCATTGGGCGGAGGGCTCTGGGGGCACAGAGCCGAGCTGGACTTTGTGGCCAGGACATAGAATGAGCATGTCAGGGGGGCCTTGCTCTCCCTTCACTCCTCACACCGAGGTAGAGGAAGGCGCAGAGGCGGGGTCAGTCTGACTGCAGAGCCGAATTCCTGGCAGTGATGGTAGAATTGGCTCCAGAAGCCTAAAAACCAGGAAGTGGGGGGAAGGGCACTCATGTTTACTGAGCACCTACCCATGCCAGGCACTGTACTGGGCAGTTTATATGTCACTTATCCTCAAGACTTACTGAGTCGTTTGTTTTTTTAACCCCCATTTTCCACTCAGGAAACTGGATGCCAGAGGTACTGGCCTAAGATTCCACTGCTGAGGTTGGAGGGACCCGGATTCAGCCCAGGTCAGGCTGACTCCCAGCCTGGGCCCCTCCCTGTACCACACGCATCCACTGGCTCATGACCAGGACCAGACGCAGGGCAGGCCCTGTCGGCGAATTGCAGGTGCACAGGCTGCTTTCCTTGCCCTCAGGCTCCTGGCAGGTTTCCATCTATTCAGAGCAAAGGATGTTCCCCAGGGAACAGTTATTGCTCCCTCTCTCCTGCCCCCAGGGACATGCATGGCATTGGGTCCACTGAGATACTCTGACTCCTACTTTTGTTTTTTTGTTATTTTTTAAAGGCGTTATTTTATTTATTTTTTAATCCTCACCCGAGGATATTTTTCCATTGATTTTTAGTGAGAGAGTGGAAGAGAGAGGGAAAGACAGAAATATCGATGCCAGAGGAACATATCGATTGGTTGCCACCTGCATGCGCCCCGACCAGGGCCTGGGCCAGGGAGGAGCCCACAACCGAGGCACGTGCCCTTGACCAGAATCGAACCTGGGACCCTTTGGTCCACAGGCCGGTGCTCTATCCACTGAGCTAAACTGGCTCGGGCCTGACTCCTAGTTTTGTATGATATGTGGCCATTATTAGGGAAAGTGAAGATGACAACTGATGTTGAGAATCCCTTTCTGGAATGTGTAATAAGTTTTACATAGAATGCAGGAGGGAAAGGAGAATGGAGGCAGTTCTTCAGCTAATTCACACAGGTGTGGGTGGAGCAGTACGTCAAACCATTGTCCAGATCACTTGGAATTTTCAAGCAAAAGCCTCTGAGTGTTTCTTCGCTTGATTTAACAATATATCTTTTTCTGATTTCTCAATTTCCTCTTTCCATGTAGGTGCTCTCTCTAAATATCCTGAGTGTGTGTGCGGGTGTGTAGTTATCTCAGATCCTTTTTGCAGCAAGTATAGTCTAAATATATACACATGCTCACAGCTCTTATAACCAAAGGAATAAGTTAGAAGAGGAGGGGGTTGAAGAAAAGCCACAGAGAGGAATGTTCATTCACCCATTGATTTAAGTATATGCTAGTGTCAGGCACCATTGTAGACATTGCTGATATTATGTAAAAAATGCTATGGTCCCCCCCTAACCAGTTTGGTTCAGTGGATAGAGCGTCCGGCCTACAGACCGAAGGGTCCTGGGTTCGATTCTGGTCAAGAGCCCGTACCTCAGTTATAGGCTCCTCTCTGGCCGGGGCCCCAGTTGGGGGCATGTGGGAGGCAAGCAATTGATGTGTTTCTCTCACATTGATGTTTCTCTCTGTCTTTCCCTCTCTCTTCCACTCTCTAAACATCAATGGAAAAATATCCTCGGGTGAGGATTAAAAAATAAATAAAAATAAAAAATAATATGGTCCCTACCCTCAAATTGCTGATAGTTCAGTGCGAGAGGCGGCTAGGCAAGGACGTGTCACAACACAGTGCGGTGAGCTAGAGTGAGGCAGCTCGGGCTGTGCGAGCTCGTAGGGGCAGCCTGAACCAGTCTTGGGGGGATGGAGAAGGCATCCTGAAGGAAAGTCTGAGGCTTGAAGGATAAAAAAGAAGTAAGAGGATAATGTGTTCATGTATCCGACAGTTAGTTACAGAGCGGCTTCTCTGTGCAAGGCACTGTTCTAAGCACAGGACTCAGTGGTGAATAGACAGACGTGCCCCTGCCTTCTTGGGTGTACTGTCCTGTGGGAGATGACAGACAGCAAACAGGCAAACAAAGGATTAACCAGTTCACTGCCACTATATTTTTAATTTAATTTAAAAAGGTCTGCCGCTTGCGTCATAGACGCTTATGGCAGTTACCTGGCTAAGGAAATAATTTCAAATGGTCGTAAGTGACAGAGAGAGGAAAAGAGCTGGAAGGGAATGTTCCCGGAGAGGGATAGCTTGTGCAGAGTCCCGGAAGCGGGGGCTACTCTGTGTGTTCAGGAGACTTTGTCTCTTTTCAGGGGAAATAGCACAGGATATGACTTGGCCCTATATGTGTGTCACTGTGAGAGCAGATGAATTCCTAGGGAAAGGAAAAGCAGAAACCCAGTTCATACACAGATAAGTGAAAGTTGTTCAGCAAACCGTATAAGTCTGATCCACAGATCATGCGATGTCTCTTGATTCTCTTCTTAAGCACCTACCCGGAGTCCTGGGACTGGACAGCTGAGTCAAAGAGTGTTCTTTTAAAAATATATGTATATTTGTATTGATTTCAGAGAGGAAGGGAGAGGGAGAGAGAGATTGAAACATGAATGAGAATCATTCATCAGCTGCCTCCTGCACGCCCCCTACTGGGGATTGAGCCTGCAACCTGGGCATGTGCCCTTGATTAGAATCGAACCCAGGACCCTTCAGTCCACAGGCTCATGCTCTATCCATTGAGCTACACTGTCTAGGGCCAAAAAATGTTCTTTAAACATGGGCCTGCCCATTAATGAACAGTGAGTCTCTTTTGAGGAATCTCGGGACTATGAGCTCCAGTTAAATACAAAAGTGAAATGACCTTCTGAGGAAGATATTAATCCATTCAGGAGAACCCGGAAGGAGAGGGCTGTGGTTCCACCTTTCCTTTCATGGGCTGCAATCATTTGGTTGTGAAAGAATTTGCTGCCCTGGCTGGTGTTGCTCACACCGAAGGGTCTTGGGTTCGGTTTCCAGTCAAGGGCACGTACTTGGGTTGCAGGTTTGATCCCACATGTGGGAGGCAACGAATCGATGTCTCACATCAATGTTTCTCTCCCCCCCCACTTCCGCTCCTGTCCTTCCCCCTTTCCACTCACTCTAAAAATCAATGGGAAAAATATCCTAGGTGAGGATTAACAAAAAAAAGTATTTGCTTAAAATGGTTGCCTTTGACACTCGTCTATTACCTCCTTAGTGAAGTTTTATCATTTGAAAGTATTAACACTGGTTTGAATCCTTGTTAGGACAAAAAGAAAAATTGTATTCCGAATTCTCTTGTCACAGCTGTTTCTTGGCTGGGTGCTATTCTAGAACAGGCAAACTGGCCCAGGCAGCAGTTCAGTGCTCTGATACGGTGCTCTTAACTGAAACGAGCATTGTTTAACAAATATCCCAGCTTCCTCCCAGCGTGGGCAGCCACACCAGCAGAGCTCTGGCCCATGGAGATCCCTCCTGCAGTGGGCGGCCGTCCCGCAGAGGAGGCTGGTGCGTGAGCCCGGCTGTTGGCATGGGTGGGCACTACGAGCGAAGACCAGGGCACTGCCCAGCAGGCTCTGGCCGGGGCCACAGTCATGGCAGGAGAGAGGCACTGCCTGGTCCCTGGCGAGACCTGTTGTCAGAATTCGGAACCAGGAGCTCTCCTCCCTCCCAGCAGCTACTCGTCTCTGGCAGCCCCTCACTCCTCAGTCCTCACAGCAGCGAATGCGTATCCCAGATGCCACCTTGTTGAATTTCTGAACTATTAACATACACTTACAGCAGATATAATAGTATCTCAGACCTGTGGGTAATACACTGAAAAAGAAGGGAAACACGATGACTTATAGCAACTGCCTTCCTCTAAAAGGATGTGTTTGCCCTCGCTGGTTCGGCTCAGTGGACAGAGCATCAGCCTGTAGACCAAAAGGTCCCGGGTTTGATTCCTGACAAGGCACGTATCTGGGTTGCAGGCCCTTCCCCGGCCTGAGCCATGGTCGGGGCGCGTGCAGGAGGCAGCCAATTGATGTGTTTCTCTCACATTAATGTTTCTCTCTGTCTTTCCCTCTCTTCTACTCTCCCTGAAAATCAATGGAAAAATATACTCGGGTGAGGATTCGCAATAAATAAATAAATAAATAAATAGGTGTTTTTAGAAAGAGAGTAAAGCAAATGTTTAGAACATTTCTGATTTATATTCCCGAGGAGGTTTGAGAATGTCCTGCATCTTAACTAGAGTGAACAGCCGGGAAGAGATGCCTTCACACCTGGCTCTCCTCTGTGGGGTGGGCCTTGCTTTGGTTCTTTTCATAGAATGAGATGAACATTTTAGGATGTTGGTTTATAGAACACTGTTTCTTTGAAGTACGTGGTCTGTTACCTTTGAGAAACACTGTGCTCTTCCTCAGTTAGTAGGAGGGCGCTAGAAACCCGCCAGTTAAGAAACCTCTTTGCCCAGCTGGCGTGGTTCGGTGGTTGAGTGTCATCCCATGCACCAGGAGGCCACTGGTTTGATTCCTGGTCACGGCATATACGTGGGTTGCAGGCTGGTAGCAATTGATGGTTCTTTCTCATCAATGTTTCTATCTCTATCCCAATCCCTTCCTCTCTCTAAAATCAATTAAAACTTTTTTTTAATTCTTATCTTTAACCCAGGGTTTCCAAAATTTATTTGATCACAAAACCCAATTTTTTCCTCACACTCACTAGAGATTTTCATCTCAGAGGACAAGGAAATGCTGGTTTTTAGAGATTTAAGGGCAAAAGTATTCAATTTCCAAATTCTACCTGCCACCTATTTGTCGCTCGCACGCTAAGAGAAACAGGACGATGTTCCCGTGTAGGCAGACTCAAAAAGACGCCACATTTGACTCTCAGATGTGTCCTGCAAGTCAGCGTTGGAGGGAATAGGACAGGAGGAAGTAGAGTGATGGTGAGCACGTGGGTGGAGAAATTAGGAAGGACCCCGGCTGTGACCAGTTTTGTATATTAAACCTGCCCCTGGACCTCATCGTGGTGGAATGGGGCGGGGGAGGGGGCGCTTGGATGAAGCGGACTCCAAGTTCCCATCCCACCAGCTGCATGGGAGGTCCCAGGCCCGCCCCAGACGCGCCCCTGGTAGAACAGAGTGGCAGAGGGTAGGAGAGAAAACGGCACCCACTGCCTCCGAGGGCACTTCCTGAGCCGCCCCAGGTGCACTCGCCACATGGAAACAGGAAGCCAAAAGGAGAACGCTGCTCTGCACCAGCCACCAGCAGGCCCGCTGAGAGGCAGGGTGGGGCTTGTTTGGAGCGTCTGTGGCTCGGTGGCCCCACCCACGTGCCAACGCCAACAGATGTCTTCTCTTATCAACAGAAGAGCTACTCCCCTTCCTTTGGGGAAGAGTGAGTAAGAACTTTCCCTCTAACACGCCTCCAGGGGGAAGGAGTAGGAGTCCCCTGTGGATGGCTTGAGGCTGGAACATAGAGGGACTTTCCCCTACAGGACGGGCAGAGATGGGGGAGAGAGAACGGATTCGGGGGGGAGGGCTGAGGTTCCCAACTGGCGCACCCAGGTGGATGGTGCCTCCATTAAGCACGATAGACCGTCACATGAGCATCAGAAAGGCTAAGATGCTGACTAGACCCCCACGTTGGGATAACCCGGGGTTGATGATGGTGTTACTGTCACACCGCTGCGGTCTGATTTGTATTTCCAGGACTGGATAAGTGGACTCGGTGACTTCAGGGGTCTCAGGGTGCTGAGAGGTGGTGAGCTTCTGCTTCGTGAAATTAGGCTTTTCTGGACAAATAGTCACCAGATTCTAAAGGAAAGAGAAAGATAAGCTCAGGTTATAGATTCAGAAGCTGCTGCCTAATGGTTCTGCCGACTAAAATGCTGATCGGCTCCGTCTCTGAGGGCCTTCTCGTTTCTTTTCTTTTTTTAAATTATTACTTTCTTTTCACTTTTTTAAAAATTTTTTATTTTTTTCCTTTTTTATAATTCTTTATTGTTTAAAGTATTACATATGAATCCTTTTTCCCCCATTGACCTCTCCCCACTTGTTCCTCTCCCCTCCCTCACATGCCCTCACCTCCCCTCCCCCCGACTGTGTCCATAGGTTTTGCTTATATGCATGCATACAAGTCCTTTGGTTGATCTCTCCCCTTCCTCCACACTTTCTCCCTATCGCGCCCCCACCCTCCCACCCCCACTTCTCCCTGAGGTTGGATGGTCTGTTCAATGCTTCTATGTCTCTGGATCTATTTTAGTTCATCAGTTTCTGTTGTTCATTATATTCCACATATCAGTGAGATCATGTGATACTTATCTTTCTCCGACTTTAATCCTCACCTGAGAATACTTTTCTATTGATTCTTAGAGTAGAAGGAAGGAAGTATAGAGAGAGAGACACACACACATTGATTGGTTGCCTCCTGCATGGAGTGGGGATTGAGCCTGCAACCGAGGAACATGCATCCGACAGGAATTGAACCCAGGACCCTTCAGTCTGAGGACCAACGCTCTAGCCACTGAGCCAGACTGGCTCGGGTGGGCCTTCTTATTTCTTTACCACCGTTTCCTCTTCTGTCTCCTGTGGTCTCTTCTAATCTATCCTTCGTGTCATTAAGCCTAATAGTTAATGTTGAAGAAATGTCTCTCTTGGAAAACCTGTTTGCTTTTATTGACTCAATTCAGATGAAGCAATGAGATAACTAGACAAGACAAAGCTAATACACAGGAAGTAGAACTTGTGATCCTAACCCTTCTCCTGGCAAGAGGAACATTTCACACCACATTGTTAGGAGTTCATTAGCTCAGTGCCCACACTTCACCTGGGGGACCCAGCCTCATCTGGTGTCACTCCCTTCTCCATCAAGGGTCCCATTTCCTCCTGAGTCCAGCATGATGGCTTATTTGTTTTTTAAAAAAATATTTGTTTTTATTGATTTCAGAGAGGAAGGGAGAGGGAGAGAGAGATAGAAACATCAATGATGAGAGAGAATCATTGAGCAGCTGCCTCCTGCACGCCTCCCACTGGGGATGAAGCCTACAACCTGGGCATGTGCCCTGACTGGGAATCGAACCGTGATCTCCTGGTTCATAGGTTGACACTCAACCACTGAGCAAGACTGGCCAGGCATGATGGCTTCTCTTATAGAGAATCATTGAGGGTTTTTTAGCAGGAGAGTGATACGATTAAGCATGTTTTAAAAGACTATTCTTTGGGTGTAGTTACTAAATTCACCAAAATTTCTCAACTGCACTCCGGGTGCCTGGTGCAGGGGCGTGCTGGTTTCTCCACACGCCTGGTGCATGTTCCAGGCGTGGGAGGCCCGCGGAAGAACAGAATCTGTGGAGCGGAGTCCCTGACCACATAAGGAAGTTCGCATCTCTCCACAGGCTAATGGTTACTAGTAACAGGAATCTTCCATGACTGGAAAAAGGAAATATATCGGCTTATGTCACCCAAAGGCTAGACCCAGGGGTTCATACAGCAGCATTGAGACTGTCTCTGTGAAGTGCCACTGCTGTGCTGATGTCATACGTAGACAGGCTTTCACCCCCTCAATGGGGGGAGCCCCTTTTTCTTCCCCTCGAAGCACTCTTTGGTCCTGTTTGTGTCACAAGTTCATCCCTGAACCATTTGCTGTTTCCAGGAGCGTCAGGCACCTGGCTGGGAAGACCCGGCCTGGGTCCCTCCCGCGGGGCAGTGAGGCCTGCGCAGAACGACAGTCCTACCAGGTTTGGGTGGGGTTAGAGGGAGTTCTTAAAAACAGAAGCTCCTGCAGACATAAAAAACAAGAAACACCCACGTGAATCACACGAAGATGGCCCTGGTTAGGTGTGCACGCTCCAGGGGAAGTGATAAGAGAACCCCGAGGAAGAGCTGGTGGGTGGAGAGGGGGAGATAAGAGCCCGAACCTCCGAGGTGTAACTCTCCATCACTCCCTTGTTTCTGCTCCACCTTTTCATTAAGTTTATTTTTCCTTAATTAAAAATCCTACTTTGATGGGAGCACTTTTGGAGCCAATTACTCCTCGCAGCCCCTGGACGAGAGTTGGCCAAGGTAAGCAAACCCTATTTTAAAGATAAGATGGGCATGTGTTCATTTTGGAAACTTTCATTTTATTTTATCTACCTTGAGTGCTGTTCTAGAAATTTCTAATATAAAACAGAATCTTGTTTGCTCTTATAAAACTTAAGTATTTTCATGTATAATCATAGGCTGATATGAAAGTCTGAAATGACAAGTTATTTAAATATAGCTAGATCTTCACTTTTATTTATTTATTTATTTTTAAAAATATATTTTATTGATTTTTTACAGAGAGGAAGGGAGAGAGATAGAAACATCGATGAGAGAGAAACATTGATCAGCTGCCTCCTGCACACCTCCCACTGGGGATGTGCCCGAAACTCAGGTACATGCCCTTGACCGGAATCGAACCTGGGACCCTTCAGTCCACAGGCCGACGCTCTATCCACTGAGCCAAACCGGTTTTGGCTAGATCTTCACTTTTAAAACAAAATAGAAACACATTTGGAATACATTTGCCAGTAGAATACTCTGACTTATTATTCTTATACTAGAGGCCCGGTGCACGAAATTCATGCATGGGTAGGGTCCCTAGGCCTGGCCGGTAATCAGGGCCAATCAGGTTTCCCCCTCAACTCCTGCCTCATCCTTTCCTCGCTCCCTCAGCACCCCGCCGCTGCCGCTGGTCGCCTACCATATTCTGCGCCATCGCCTGATGGTCAGCGCACGTCATAGTGAGCAATAGAACTCCCGGTTGAACTCCTGAGGGGACACTTGCATATTAGCCTTTTATATATATAGATAGAAGGTTCGAGAAATGGACAAGTAAATGCCTGTCCTCAGGGTGCTTAGGAAGCTACATAGGAAACATCAGCTTCAGCAAGCTTCCAAGTGGGAATTTGCACAGTGGATTTGATTTAGGGCTCTTGAAATATTTTGGTATGCAGAGGGTATCTACCAAAAAAGAAGAAAGAGTACTCTTTAGTATAGAGAGTAACAGAACATGAAATTAACTGGAAAAACCACATTCCCCAGTTTGGGGAGTGCAGGAGGCAGCTGTTCGATGATTCTCATCATCGATGTTTCTGTTTCTCTCTCTTCCTTCTTCTCTGAAATCAATAAAAATATATTTTAAAAAAACACACAAAAAACCCCTGCTACATCCACTGTATGTATGGTATCATTTTCAGATCATGTCAGATTCAGGAGGCATTTGAAATATACATGCTGAAAACATGTAGTTCTCTGGGCTGAGGTCTCTCCGTCCATTCTCTGGCACATACTAACCAGCACTTACTGTATGGATCATGTAGGCAGGACCTGGGAAAGGTCTGTATGAAGGTGCGCAACTGCTGACCCCACCCAGGAAGGTTTTCAGCTGCCCTCAAGAATCTTAGGCCCAAATACAATATTTTAAAATCATGAAAAGATAAACTCCAAACTGATATTTTAAAATGTACATCCAAGGAAATAATGTCTTATGCTTTCCAAGCACTAGGAGAAGATGAATATTTTCATAAACTGAGTAACTGTAACCGTTTTATTTCTCTCTATGGCCGTCTGTATGGGATGCATAGTTTTTGCATGCAGGCTTGCACAGCACCCCCCCCCCCCCCCCACACACACACACGTGATGAGGGGTGAGTGTTTACACAGCTGGAGGAAGGTCTCATGTCCCCTAGAGAGGAATTGATCATAGATTTGAACTATTTCAAAAGGTATTCATGCCCGGCCGTCGTGGCTCAGTGAGCACCAGCCTATGAACCAGGAGATCACGGTTCGATTCCTGGTCAGGGCACATGCCTGGGTTGTGGGCTCGAATCCCTAGTAGGAGGTGTGAAGGAGGCTCCAATCCATGATTCTCTCTCATCATTGATGTTTCTATCTTTCTCTCCCTCTCCCTTCCTCTGTTAAAGCAATAAAAGTATATCTTTAAAAAAGGTTTTCAAAGGTGTTTGTTTGCCCCACACCTTTTTAAACTCTAGGCCCAGCTAGCTAATCCCATTCTCACGGGTTGGGGGCAGTTTGATCATAGAAATCAGAAATCCTAGGAGCCAGAGAGATCATTCAGTCTGACCTCATTTTCATCGTGATGAGCAGCACGAGCATTTTGCAGGGACTTCCTCAGGTTGCACAGCCAGGCGAGTGGAAAGGTCGGTTCTCAGGCCCAGGTCTGAGTCTCTGCTTTGCTTCTTGTGGATTGAACTCCTTTTCTTTTTATCTTATTCTGGTTTCTAAAGGCAGCAGCGTCCTTGGAAGGAAGAAAAGCATCCTGAGTTCAGGCTGACAGCTGCACTTAACAGGTACATGCATCGCTTCCTTGTAGAAATAACTTGGGAAGAAACCAATCCGTTTGATTGCCCTGATGCTCTTTGTATAGTGCCTAGTAGCCAGCCAGTCTGTTCATACTCGTGTTTATATGAAGTGTTAAGAAAACAAACCTCAGCCCCTCACCATTTATTGAATGTCCACTGAGGACAGACTAATACAGTTTAAGAACATGAGGTCTGGGGTGAGACTACAGCAAGCATGTCAAACTCAAAGGCTAACACAGTCCAAGCAAACAAGGCATGCGGCCTACATTAAGGGATGGTTATGAAGATTAAGTAAGATAATACACGGGAGGAGTATGTATTCAGTTAGGACCCTTTGGGCCAGGCTCCAGTGGTCACTGTTCTGTGTAAGTCTTTAGTCAATCCTGATAACGTCCTATAAGAATGAGGTTTTGTGTGGTTTTTTTTCTGTTCTAAGAGATTAATGACTTGTCCAAGGCCACTTAGCTAATATGTGATGAAACTGGGATTTAAAAAAACGCGAAACTTTTTATAGTGCAAACTTCTAAACATACACAAAAGGGAAAAGAGTTATAAGAAGTCCCTCGTGCTCATCTTTCAGCTTCAGACCTTAGCATTCTGCCATTTCTTCTCTGACCCCCACCCCCATCCCACAGCTGGCTAGATATAATCTTTTACTATAAATATATCTAACAGTATAAGGCTGGTAAGAACCTTTTAAACCAAACAAAACGTAACCGCAGTTTCATTATTTCACTTAACAAATGAACAATAACTCATTAATATCATCTAATACCAGCCTGTATTCAAATTTTCCCAGGGGGCCCCCTCTAGCTGCGAGAGGGTATGCTGCCCAGTTCATGAATCACTTAATAAAGCCAATTAGATCTTCAAAAGAGACAAACACAAAATTTCCCCGTTGTCTCTGCATCTGATACTCTCTGTTGAGTCTCTGTGACTCTAAAGGAGCCGGATCTGAACCCAGGGCCCTCTGGCGCCAGAGTCCTGCTCTTCCTGTTGCAACACGCAAGCTCTGAACTGCCTCTCCCTGGTCTGGACACATGGCCACATGCAGTGAGGCCACAGAGGCCATCACCTGGAACAGGCCACAGAGAAGCATTTTAGGCTGATTTGAGGTCCACAAGTTCTTTTTATGGCAGACAGCGTGGCCCTGCAGGAGACAACAATCACCTCTTAGCATCGAGGCTGTGTAGAAGTTGGAGCTGTCTGTGGAATTCCAGACGCTCAATGATGGCGAACCTTTTGAGCTCGGCGTGTCAGCATTTTGAAAAACCCTAACTTAACTCTGGTGCCTGTCACATATAGAAATTTTTTGATATTTGCAACCGTAGTAAAACAGACTTATATTTTTGATATTTATTTATATATTTAAATGCCACTTAACAAAGAAAAATCAACCAAAAAAATGAGTTTGCGTGTCACTTCTGACACGCGTGTCATAGGTTCGCCATCACTGCCTAGGTCAGCGGTTCCTGAGTTTTTTGTCCTTTACCACCTTAGAAGCCACGGAGTGTCTGTTTGTGTCGGTGTATCTATTGGGATTTGTCTATTGATACTATAAATTAAAATGAGAGATTTTTAAGTGTTACTTGGTCATGAAATAGCAAAATAAAAATAATAAACCCACGCATGTTAACATAAATACTTCTTTAAGAAACAAAATGACATTTTCCAAAACAAAAAAAGTGTATTGAGACGAGTGGCATTGTTATCCCTTTGATGAACCTCTGACAGTAGCTGGGTTCTCTGCTGATGCGTTCAGTCTGCAGTGATTTCACATGTCACGCGGCTTCTGTCACCCTCCACTGTGCTCACCAGAACGAGCGAAGGGGCAAAGATCATTTTAGTATGAACTGCAAGTCCCTCGACTTGCACTGTCCCTGAAAGGGTCTGAGAACCGCTGCCATAGGTGAGCCTTCAGACGGGAGTTCCTTAGTGGAGGAAGGATGGGCAGGTCTTGAGGAAGCCGTGCACCCCAGACCTTGTTGAAGTAGATCATTAAGCCGTGCCAGCAGCTTCAAGGTATAAAGCTATGCCAGCACAGGTGACAGTCATGTGGGGTGTAGGTGACCTTCAGAGGCTGTTATTGATGTAAGGGACTTCAGGTAGGTCCAGATCCCTCATTGCATGGATCATCGTAAGTAATCATCCTGACTTCTCTCCCGTTGGTAATGTTCAGTGAAGACTATTGCATTGTCACGAAGGAAAAACGGATTTTCAGCCAGACTCTCTCCTCCCCCCTCAGGACCAATTCTGATTCTGCTCTTCACACGAGTGCTCTAAGCACCAAGCCCCAGGACCCCTATGGAGGAGGGGGCCAGTCGGCCTGGCCGGCCGCATACATGGGTAAGACACATGGCCCTGCCCGCAGCGGCTCTGCTTCTGCTTGTCCTGTGGCATCTTGCCTGGCGTGTGCCCTCCCCGTCCGTGGTCTCCAGAGAAGGAGCACGGGGAAGGTGTGTGTGCTCCGTGGATGAGTGGCACTTACAGGTCACCTGCTTGGTTGCTGCCTCTCTCACGGCACCTCTTGGCCCTCCGTTTCCTGTCTTCCCCTCCACACTCATCATTCTCTTGTGGACTCCTCATAACTTCCTAACTGGTCTCCTCACTTCCAGGCCTATATACTTCTCATCCAGTTTTACGTGATTTATCTGAAGGTCCTCTTTTCTCACCTGGGATCTGAGCAAACTGAGAAATAAAACCAGAAGTGACAGATGGAGCTAAATGTCTTTATTAGTGACAAGAGGACGCGGATTCTCTCTGTGGGTCGTGCCCATTACAACTGAACCCCAGAATGAGGCCCACTGCCCGGCAGCGCTGTCTCAGCCGAGTGCCCCGAGAGGGTGGGGTCAGACTGAAGCACAGGCTGAGCAGAGAAGGCCCCGAGGAGGAGAGGGGCTGGCCTGGGGCTGGGCATCGCCTGCTCAGTTGTTCCCCATTTTGCCAGGTAGACCATTGTCCTGCCTCCCTTGGCCAGAGGGAGTGAAGTGGAGGAGAGAGCCGGAGTGACAGGAGTGGGGAAAGCCTTCTCATGCCATCTGCTTCCAGAGCGAACTCCCATCTGATCATAGTCTCCTGCGTACAGTCCTCCGTGCCCACTCCCTCCAGGAGAGTCCCAGTCTCAGTCTGGAATGACGGGAGCTCCAGGACCTGCCCCCCCCCCCCCCCCCCCCGCCCCCGTTCTCACTCCCCAAGTCAGCCGTGAGGACCACGTTGGGTTCTGCTAATGTTTCATTCTGTTCTCATCTCTTCCTCCCATAACTCACTCCTGACCTACCTGATCAACACCCTCCGCTTTGTCATCATTTCTGTGGGGCCAGCCTTGGCCTTCCTCTCCGCCAGAACTATCCGTGTCCTAACATCCCAAAGCTCTTGCGTGCGGGTGGCTCTTTCGGCACCTGTGTCACTCCTGTGCTCAGAGTCGATTTCTTGAAGTCAGCGCCTTGATGGTCTTACCTCCAGCGCTGTGCCTGGCCGGAGGAGCCCTCGGTGCTGGGAAGTGCGGGGAAACCACAGTGGCTACCTGTGCAGAGCACTCGCTAGCATCAGCCTGCACATGCAACAGTCTGGCTCGCTGAGACACAGGCCAGCCTGCCCCTCTGGGGTTATAATCTGGTAGGAACAATGGCTCCGCTTATCCATTCCATATGCCAGTCAGCACTCCAGATCGACTCCTGTCCACAAACGGGAAGGACTACGTGTTTGGTCTTGAAACAGGCAAATAAATCTTTAGTCAAGCTTTTCTGGGCTCTTTGCTTTTTAGACACCTAAAGCCTAAATGGTCTGTTCCTTCCGAGGAGGGCATGGCTGGCCTATTTTCTTGCACATAGTAGGATAGGCCTTAGTAATCATTGTTCCCTGGTACAATCAGAGGTGACTAAACCGTTGTTGCTTGTAAAGTGTAGGATCTTTTAGAATCGGCGGAGGCCATCCAGCCGAGTTTCCACACACATACACGGACAGGAGAGTAAAGCTGGCGGTTATGTCAGACTCGGGTGTGGGTTAGAGCAGTGGTCGGCAAACCGCAGCTCGCGAGCCACATGCGGCTCTTTGGCCCCTTGAGTGTGGCTCTTCCACAAAATACCACGGGCAGGCGTGCACGTACAGTGCGAAGTTTACTTAAAACTTTAAGTAAAGTTTATTAAGTTAATTTTAGGGAACGTTGTGGAGTGAAAGAAGATGTAGTGTCGAGGATGGAGAAAGGTATGTGGAGATGGTTTGGACATATAGAGAGGATGAACGAAAGGAGACAGACGAAACAAGTATACAAGACGCGTGTGGATGGGAGAGTTGGAAGGGGTCGACCTCAGCGAACGTACCTCCATCAGATTGAGGATGTTTTTAGCAAAGGCCAGCTTAGGAGCACCCTAATTAAGTGAATAACAATGTACCTACCTATATAGTTTCAGTTGAAAAAGTTTGGCTCTCAAAAGAAATTTCAGTCGTTGTACTGTTGATATTTGGCTCTGTTGACAAATGAGTTTGCCGTCCACTGGGTTAGAGAAGCGGGTACCTGAGTGGCGGTTGTGTCGGACTCGGGTGTGGGTTAGAGAAGCAGGTCCCTGGGGAGGCGGGGAGGTTAGCTCAGGATGGGTAGAGATGGGAAGATATAAACAAAGCCCTGCAGAAGCAGAGCCGGCGATCAGTGGGGGCCCTGTGACTGCGGCAGGACCTTAATCCCCCTGGACTGGGAGGGAGCCAGACCGATGGGTTTTTACCTGGGACCCCGAATGCAGAGCTGATTTCTGCCTCTGCCATTCCTTCTGGCAGAGTTTACTCCAGAAAGGGCTAAGGCCTAGAGAGAACAAGGAAATCATAGGTAATTTAAGTGGGACCTTGTGAGGCTGCATGCAAAGAGAAAAGAAAATAACTAAAGAAAAGGATCGATTGAGCGAAGTGTTTATGCTCAGAGTGATGCGGCTTCAGCGGGAAGAGGTGAGAGGTGTCAGGCGGTGAGAGGATGGATGAGAAGGCAAAAGAATGTAAGTGTTGATCCTGGCAGACAGGAAGAGCAGAGAAAGACATCCCAGAGCCGGCTTTCGGGGGTGACTTGAGAATCAGGGGGCGCTCCTTGTCACCTCAGCAGTTAAACATTGTTGGGCCACGTATCTGACAGCCCGGAGGGCGGGCTGCCCTCCAGCTTGAACCGCGTGGCTGCTTCTGCAAGTATCGCAGAACTCAGAAACACATCCAAATATGGACGTGTTTACATGGGAAAGCCAGTGTGTTTAAAATATTAGTCAAGTCTCCAAGGATGGGAATTATTTCTGGAGAATTCTATTTGCTGGTGGGAGCTATTTTAAATCGTTTCATGCATTTTCCCCCTGTAATTCATTAAAGTTTTTCATTTTCTTTTCCTCTTGGATTTTAAAAATATCGACTAGCTTTGCAAAAAGGTATTTCTTATTATAGGACCAACCAAATAAAGATGAAGCAAGTGATGGGAAAATGTAATTGGAGCCCAGAATTGGGCTTCGTAGCAGAAGCAACAGTAACTGCTCTGCCCCGGGGACCTTTCCTGAGCATAATGATGTAGCTCCGATCAGTGTTCCCACTCGTTGTTGTTGTTGTTATGAGTGGATCAAAAAGGAGCATCTGCTTAACTCCATGAGCAAGAAACTTGGATGCATTAACGAGCGGTTTGTGTCCCACGAAAATGAAGCCATTGTTCTGATACGTGTGTAGTGATTTTCATGATGGTGATTGAGTGTCGTGACAGTTAGACGTACGTGATTAGCAGTTGATATAAGTTGCAGCAATAGACTTTCATACAATCAAACAAGATTTTTATATGCTCTCGTTTAATTAGCCAGAATCTCTAAAAGGAAATGTTGACCCTTCCCCTGGCAGCCTGTGCCGTTCAGTTATGATTTCACACGCGTACACACGGAGTTCAGTTATTTCACACGTGTGCACCGGGGACAGTTACAGGCTCTCTGACATGCCCTGTCCCAGAGCCTAGGACGGTCCCCTCACTCTGCGGGGCTCATGGCTGGCCTGGGAAGGAGGCAGGGTGGTCCGCGTCCCTTCAGTGAGTCCTAGAGCCGAGGCCGATGTGCATAGGGGCTTGTCTTCTGCTCCCAGAGCTCTAGAAGCTGAGCACGGCCAACTCCGGGCCTGCAGCCCTGAGCTCCTCCTCTGGGTCCGGTAGAGGCTCAGATGTCAGTGGCCTTCAACAGGCGATGCGCTTTGACCTGCATAGTTAAGGAAAAGTTTTAAATGCAAATAACCCTAAAGGAAGTGAGCCTGTGCCTGACGGGAGGGAGAGGGCAAGCATCCCAGGTCATAGAGGGGGCAAAAAGCGTCCCCTCGAGGGCAGGAGGGCCCAGAATGAGGAGGCTGAGGCCCCAGGGGCTTCTTAAAGGACCCCCTCTGGTTAGAGCATCCAACTGCTCCTCTACTGGGTGAATCAAGACTGTGCTGGGAGTCAGGCTTGAGCCGGGAGAGGGGACATGGGCTCGGTCACACTGAGGAGGTCACCACGTGGCTCTGACCCAGGACGTTTCCTGGGTCACAGATGCCGCCTCGGTCCCTGCTGTGCCATCCCCGCTGGGCCGATGCGCGTGAGTGTCCTCTCTGTGCAGACATCCCATCACAACCTGTTCCTTTTTCTTGGTAGCCCTTTGTTTATGGTTGTGTCCGATGATATTTTTCATTCAGCAGTGAAATCCTGGCTTGCATATTTTGGTCACATGTGAGCTTGCTGCTGCCACCTCCACCTTTCTGGTCACCTACACTCAAAACCTGGTGGTGTCTTAATATCCTCAGTCCCGCCCCTGTCACCATTCAGCAGCCAAGTCGCGCTCAGTCTACCCCTGTGGTGCCTCCACCTGCCCTCTCCTTTCTGTCCCCACTTCCTGCCTTCGGCCTGGACCGTGCTGTTTGGTTTCCACCTGGTCTCCCTGCCTTTCAGTCCTTCTCACACTGAGCTGTCAGAACCATCTCCCGAAAGCGTAGCTGAATCGCGTCACTGCTCTAGCGGAGACCCAGTGTGTCCCGCCTTATGCCGGCTTACTCCTCTCTCAGCGAAACCTCATCTCCCCTCCTCCGCCTGTCTTCACAGGGCGCATCCCTTCCCACCTTACTCCCACGCCTAACCCCTCAGGCACAGCACGGTGGACATTCTGAAGGCGCACAGGCCAGAGTCCTAGGCCCGAGCTTACTTAGCAGAGCGACCTGGGGGGTTAGCACCTGCCGCATAGAGTTGCTGTGAGGATGGCATGAGGTCACCTGTGTAAAGGCCCAGCACATAGCGGACAGTACTGTTAGCAGCTGTTACTATCATCCTTGTTGTTACCCTCAGTGTCTAACTCAGGTGCCACCTCCTCCGTGAAGCCTTCCTGGGTTCCAGTCGGACGGAGAGGCGGTGACACTGATGGCCTGTCACGTGGAATGTCTGCTCCCCACTCAGGCCGTTTCACGAGGTTGAGTCCTCGTGTTGCAGGGACAGGTCAACTTGTTCATTAGACCCCACGTGATGGGTTTCTGATGAGAAAGAAGCAATGCTGGACTGCTGTACAACATGAGGCTTTTCATTTGTGATCGGGCCATCAGAATGGTCACGTTCCCTGCCCTTGGCAATATGAGGGCCCCAAAATGTGAGTCAGAAGCTCCTCTCTCCTCCTTGTAACAGTGCCGCCTGCAGAGCCAGGCCCTTTGCCTCTGCACCTCATTTCCAAACATTCTTGTGTTCACATCTCCTGTCTTCAGCTGTGTTCACTCACAGTGAAGCCCTGTGGTTGTCAAACTGTGGCTCGCAAGCCACATGCGGCTCTTTGGCCCCTTGAGTGTGGCTCTTCCACAAAATACTACGTGCGGACGCACACGTACAGTGCCATTGAAACTTCGTGGCCCATGCGCAGAAATCGGTATTTTGTGGAAGAGCCACACTCAAGGGGCCAAAGAGCCGCATGTGGCTCGCGAGCCGCAGTTTGCCGACCACTGGCCTAGCCTAAGTCTCTCATCGGCTAGGACCCTCTGAGGAGGGTCCTCTGGAGTGATTTTAAAATGTAAATTCCTGGGCCCATTCTTACACCTTCTGAGGCAAAAAGCTTTGAGGGTTGAGCTCATGAATCTGCATTTTAAAAAGCTTACCCAAGTGGTCTTTATGTGCATTAACATAAAGTTTTAAATCTCTGACTTAGATTCTGTTTTCATCAGCCTGAAAAAAATTCTGTCTTTATGAATGTGCTCCATTTATCGACCTCTTCCTGCTCCTGGGGACTCATGGTGCTGGCCAGGCACCCAGCCTCCGCTAAAATTGGGTATCTTCTCACTGTACTGAGAATTTGTATCCATGTTCTGTCTTCACCCCTGCACTCTGTCACCTGCCACATCTAGCATTTAGTAGGAACTTAATGTATGTTGAGTGAATAATTGTTAGATATTTAGTTTATGTTTTTATAGACTAACCTGGTTAACTTACAGATTAAGTTTACCCAAAAACATATTGAAACTTTAAGTAAGTCAGCCTATATTGAAAGGCTTGGAACTTTAAAATTTCTCCTGATTTTATATTGAAAACTCACTTGGTATAATTGATGTCTCTAAAGAGAATAATAATCTTACCTTCTTGGCACAAGTCTTTGGTTTTAGCCCAGAGTAATTAGATAGACTGTACTTGTCATTAACAGTGTATTTTATGGATTAAAAATACTTTATTCAGCCCAGCTGTAGCGGCTCACTGGTTGAGCATTGACCCATGCACCAAGAGGTCACCGATTCAGTTCCCGGTCATGGCACGTGCCTGGGTTGGGGGCTTGATCACCAGTGGTGGGCATGCAGGAGGCAGGCAATCGATATTTTCTCATTGATCTTTCTATGTTCCTCTCCCTCTCCCTTCCACTCTTTCTTTAAAAAAAAAATAAAACATATTTCTTTAAAAAGAAAAGAACCAAAATGTTATAAAAAATACTTTATTCTGTTAGAATGTATTTAAAGTCAAATTTTTAAATTTCTGTGAATAGCTATCACATCCCCTATTTAAGTTGGACTGAGACTTCAGATAAGTTATTTTTTAAAGAAACTTGAGTCTTTGCAAGAAATATATGTATAACTACATACAGCACGGAACTTCCCGTTTGTTCCGCTGGGCCCGCGTGGTGAGTGGGAAGCAATTACCTGCCCTTCCTAGTGGGCGATGCATTTGGAAGAGGTTTCGATCCAAATTTCCTTATTTTGTAAGCTGAATAGAGGTTCTCAGATTTTGAAAATTGTTCCCTCAGGACAGTTTAAGAGTAAGATAATTTTAAAGGAGAAGAAAAGTAGGTAGGAACCAACTTTAGGCTTAAATTAACCGTATCTGTCTTAATTTTAGCAAAAAGCCCAATGTATCTTAGCTGGACCTCAATCAATGTACCAAAATGGATAGAATTTTAAAAATTCAATTTCAAATCAGAAAGAGTGACAAACTCATGAATAAGGGAAAAGGAAAGCGCCACATAAAAGTATTTGTTTTCTTTCCCCCTAGGTTTCTGTGATGGCGAGAACAATGGACATGGGGAAGGTACGGATTGGTCCTGCCACTGGGCTGGGCGGGATGCTGACGGTAGTTACATGACCTCCTTTCAACATGTGAACTAATTGATGCTCATGGTTCAGAACTTCCCAAAGTGCTGACAACTACCAATGAGTTTAGTTGTCTGAGATGCTCTATTAAATTAGGGCTACCCATGACCAAGGCCACGAGAAAGGAAACGTATGGTGAGATTGCGTCATCTGATTCCCCATAGTCCCAGTCACAGGGGTGTGCAGGGAAGCAGAGGTTGTCATCACATGAAAATATTAATGACTTGGTCGCCCTGGCCAGTGTGGCTCAGTTGGTTGGGCATCTCCCCCTGTACCTAGAGGTTGCCGGTTCTATTCCGGATCAGGGCACATGCCCGTGTTGCTGGCTGGATTCCCAGTAGCGGGTGTGCAGGAGGCAGCTGATTGATGTTTCATTCTCACATCGATGTTTCTCCCTTCCTCTCCCTTCCTCTCTCTCTAAAAATCAATAAGAAATCTTTAAGGAAAAAGAAAATATTAATGAATTGGTCACTTACACCATTAGTTATTCCAGTATTCCTCCCTCCTCAGCTGCCTGTCTCTGCCCATTTATAAAGTTTTGAGACTCTGTGATTGACACATGTAAATAAGCAGTGCGAGGAAAATGCAAATTGATTGCAAAATGAAATTGCAGGAGATACTGAGATTTATAAAACCGATCACATGATATTGGAGATTTACTGAAATGTTGCTCAAAGCCAGTGATAAGTGAGGATCTGACACAATTCGTTTATTCATTCAGTGCCAGACACTTTTTTCTTTTCCCTAAATCTTCATCATCTGAAATTTAATTTTCGCAATCTGAAAGTGAACAACTAAATTAGGTCTACAATAAATTGCAGAGATAAGGACTCACGGGAGTATGCTATATGAGGCGCATCTCTCACCAGAGGCACAATTCTCCACCATCATCCTATCGAGTCCTTTTCTGGGCAAGCCATTTTAGGCCATGAGTAACCTCATGAAAAGTTGAAACATCAGTAAACATCCACTAGGACAAATAAATAATTGGCTTCAGGCTTCTTTTCATCCCCCCAATGGATCCTTTGAGGAATTCTCAACAAATCTTGGAAATGAAGACCAAATCAGTGAACTTCTCTAAGGAAGCAGTCCCCTTTAAGGCCTTGGCGTCTCCCCAGCCATATTCCTGTGACCAGCCTCTTATGAGCAGTAACCTTGAGGCATGAAGCCGCCTCACTCAGCCCTTGAAACTTTTCCTGTCATCCATCAGTGCCGCAGAGAGCGATTGTTTATTCTCGAGTGTCTCCTTGTATTGCTTTATAAAGGCTCTCAAACCTATTATTCCTGCCGCCCAGTTTGCGAGTCAGCTGCAGAGCCGGGGGTGAGCTGGCACTGTTTCCAGCACTCCCTGTGCCGAACGTCGCTGAATAGAATCAAGGCCCTGCCCTTGTAGACTTCACATTTCCGAAGCCGTTCCTATTAAGGATCAGACTAGGTAGCATTTGAAGAAAAGAAAATCAAACAAGGATGTGGACAAAATGAGTTCTTCAGAAGAGAGTGGCTTGAGTATCCTGATTAAGAGAGAGACCTGGGACCGGTGATAAGCCTGGATATCTGGGTAGGAACGGCCTGTCCTGACGGTGTGAGGTTGACTGTAAAGGCACCGAATGGGGCTCTGTTACAGCGCCCCCACCCTCCTGAACTCATGCTGAGAGGCCACCGATGCAGTCAGATCCTGAGTGTTAGTAAAAATAAGATAAACTTATTGTAGAATTTTTCTTTCATTTTTCAAATCTTTTTCTCAGAATTGACTCTGAAACTTTGGTCCCTATTTTTTTTATATATATATGTATTTCAGAGAGGAAGGGAGAGGGAGAGAGAAAGAGAAACATCAATGATGAGAGAGAATCATTGATTGGCTGCCTCCTGCTTGCCCCCTGTTGGAGATCCAGCCCACAACCCAGACATGTGCCCTGACCAGGAATCGAACCGTGACCTCCTGGTTCATAGGTCAGTGCTCAACCACTGAGCCACACCGGCCGGGCTGGTCCCTGTTTTAAGTGACTTCTTTTTGGGGTTTGTTACCTGTGGGTCTCCTGTGTGGGGCTAAAACAGACAGTCATGCCATGACAGTCAAAGTGGAGCGCACGTGGTCACCAATCCCTAACTGCATGTGCAGTCCGAGCAGTCACCAGTGTCTCTAATGTTGAACCCCCTGCCTGGCATCAGGTCCCCTCATTCCTGAGGGCTGGCCCTCCCCTTGTCTTCCGGTCTCTCTCTGAGAACAACAATGAATATTTGTGAACTAAGTCATTTTTTCTCTCGAAGATCATTTCTTCGGCCAGTGTTGGGTTGGCTGCCATCTAACGCAATGAATGTGCTTCCCCCCACTTTAGTGATGTGTTTCCCTGGTTCATTGAAAGAAGAGAATCTGCTAAACGTTCCCAAGCCACTGCCAAAGCAGCTGTGGGAGACCAAGGAGGTGGGTGAGCAGTCCTCACTGTGCTTGTTGTCACTGAATGTTTGCCCTTCAGCGGTCCCTGTGCGTCCTGCGGCGGGGAAACGAGGAAATGGGGGAAAGGAAGGTAATTTCTCTGGGGACAGAGCTAGGAAGAACACACTAGGGAATGATGGCTCGAGTAAGAATGATCACATTTTGTTGGTAAGTTAGTACACTGATCTCTTGGCTTCCTAATTTGCATGTGAATGGACTCATTAAAAAAAAACACCAAACTATTAGCCTCCCCCCCGCCCCCCCATATATCATTCCTATCGCTAAACGCGCTGAAACCTGGTTACAAGCCATAGGCAGACTTTGCTGTTTTGTGGCCAACACCCTCTACCAGTGACCCGCTTCTGTCCACAGCTGCTGCTTCACCAGATATCCCTTTTTTAAGTCAAGGGCATTTGACCTGAGTCCTCAGGGAGTCGGTAAACAAGTCATCTGTTTTAGGATTTCCATGAGTATTTGTGTCCGCTTGTGCTAGCTGCCCCCCACCGTGCTCCCGCTGTGGAGGGGGGAGGTCCCACGGTGCTGGGCTGGGCTCTGCTTCCCCTGGGAAGCTGTGCTGCCTTTGCAAGAAAGCCGTTCACCCCCAGCCCTTAGTGATGCAGTTGCTCGTCTGGCCTCTGTACTCGACTGCCCGCCTGCCTAGGCTGCCTCCGTCCAGTTCCATTTTCTCCTGCCACGTCCACGAAGGTCCTCGTCAGCATTGGCGTGGGCTGGACAGGTCTTTTGTAAAAGTGAGATGCATTGATGTTTCATCATTGGGGGGAGAGATATGATTTAAAACTCATCTCCTTGCCCTGGCCGGTTTGGCTCAGTGGATAGAACATCCGCCTGCGGACCAAAGGGTCCTGGGTTCAATTGCAATCAAGGGCATGTACCTTGGTTGCAGGCTCCTCCCCGGCCCGGGCCTTGGTCGGGGCTCGTGCAGGAGGCAACCAATCGATGTGTTGCTCTCACATCAGTATTTCTCTCTGTCTCTCCCTCTCTTTTCTACTCGCCTTAAAAATCAAGGGAAATATATCCTCGGGTGAGGATGAACAAAAATAAATAAATAAAATAAAATCCATCCCCTTAAGCAGAGGATAAGCAGCCGCACGTGGTCCTTTTGGCTGTGGAGACACAAGTCCTTTTGGAGGCTTTACCCCGAGGACAGTTACGTCTCCTCCAGCAGAGAAGGCAGGGCAGCCACTGCTTCCCGAGTGCCCGGCCTCTCCCTGGGAGGAGGCACTCCTCTCCCTAATTCTTAAGGATTTGTTGTCCTCCGTCAATCATTTCTGGGAGAAGACTTGCGTCAATGGGTTCATTCATGGTTTTCACCATACAGTACATTGATTGAGCACCTTTTGCCAGACATTCTGGGTCCAGGGATTCTGCAGTAAACAAACACCAAAAACTCCCTGCCCCCCTCCCCAATTTATTTTCTAGTTGAAATATCTTCTTATGACAGTAATTTATTCTTTCTTCACCCTGTTTTATTTTTTATATTCTTTTCCTTTCAGGCCAATGGAAAAGGAATGTCTATTTAAAAGCTCTATATGGCCCTGGCCAGTTTGGCTCAGTGGATAGAGTGTCGGCCTGTGGACCAAAGGGTCCTGGGTTCAGTTCCGGTCAAGGGCACATACCTCGGGCCCTGATCGGGGCACGTGCACAAGGCAACCAATCAATGTGTTTCTCTCATCGATGTTTCTCTCTCTCTTCTACTCTCCCTAAAAATCAATGGAAAAATATCCTCTGGTGAGGATGAACAAACCAGAAAATAATAAGCTCTGTATATAAAACATTGGCCTTTCTGAAGGAAATACTATTCATCTTGAAGATAAGTTAATAAAGCATCAAATTAAGAAAATGTTAATGTTCTGCCTCCCTTGTGCCTGGAGAAGTCTAGTTAGAACTTAAAGGGCCGCTGTGTGAGGTGCTAACTGCCTCTCGCTTGCACTGACTGGAGCCCCAAGATACTTACAAAGACACTTCTAAGAGCTTGATTTTGGCTTTTCAGTGAGTAAGCCCAGCTTCTGTCTCTCCCCAGATTCAGTCGCTGTCGGGGCGCCCTCGATCCTGTGATGTTGCAGGTGGCAGGTAAGTAATGTTCTTTCTGTTCATGGCTCGGGGACTGTCCCAAGGTTTTCCCGAAAGGGAAATCTTGCTACTTCGGCACAGAACTCTGCGAAACTTCCCTCGTTATGTGTACATTGAAAAACAACGGGATTTTCATGAAAACAACAGCTCTCTTTGGTACTCAATATTTCAGTTATTTAAAGTAATTATATTACATAACTGCAGTAATAAATAAAACTGCCATACATATGTTTGTGAATAACACAACTGACTCTTGGTAAACACACGACTTGAAGCAGAAGCGTGTAGGCGTGGTGAACCCACCAGCCGCACGCGGTGGGCCCCTGGCACCCTTTTTGACTGTTCAGCGCATCATAACTCGCCTCTCCACCTCCAGGCTCTGCCTCTTGCACCCCGGCCTCCACGCCCCGAGTCTTAGCCACACTGTCCTCAGAACAACTGCGCATGTCTCTCCCTGCCTCCTGCCTTCCACAGGCTTCTTGCCGTCAGCGCATAGCTTTCCGCCTCATATGCTCTCTGCTGTAGGGCAGTCTCCCGTCAGCACCCGCCCCTCTTAAACTTGACCTTCCTGTGGTGTCTGAGTTCCTGGGCACACTGTGGCTTCGCGCCTTTCTGCTTTGCCCGCGCTGTGAACTTGCCTGGAATGGTTTTCCTGCATAAATTCACCATGTGAATTCTTTGGCCTTCAAACTGAGCTCGGATTTCCCCAGGAAGCCCCCTCCAGCCTGCTGGTCGTTGTCCCCACGCCTTATGCTACCAGGCTCTGTCACTGTACTACTGGATTGTATGACATTGCAAGTTTTTTTCTATTTATTTACTTACCTATTCATTTTATTTTAAGCAAGTTATTTTCTTTTGGGCTCTATCTCCCTGCTTTGGCCAAGTCTCTTGGGGCCCCATTATCAGTATCTGGTACCGGGGACATGCTCTACTGATCATGCTGTATTGAGTGGAGTGTCCTCAATTGAATTCATTCCCTTCCGCCTCTTCCTGAAGCAGCCATAGCTTCCTACTGGGTCTCCCTGCTGTCTTTCTGCTCCCTTAAGCCATCCTCCACACTGTATTTGAAAAACTATAACCTGGAAGGTACCTGGTTGATACAGAGATACTGTGTGTGTGTGTGTGTGTGTGTGTGTGTGTGTGTGTGTGTAGGAAAGAGAATTTAGAACCGTGTAAATTGCACAGCAGTGCCTTTATAAGGTGCTTTATAATTTCTAAAGTGCTTTTACATCAATTATTTCATCTGGTCTTGGAAAACTATAAAGTGGGTATAGATGCATCCTCCATCGAACCCAGCAGGTAAGGAGTGGCCCTGCAGAGGGGGTGAGCCATGGAGGCAAGTTCTCAGGACGAGGCGGAGGCAGAGCTTACACGAGGACTTGGATCTTTGACTGCTTTTATTTGATGAGGGAACGTATCAGACCTGTCCTAGTCCCCAAAGCCTAACGATTTTAGAAAGTAACATTTATCTTCCCTTTTTCAGCGCTTTTCCACACAACAGTCCAAACATGGGCCTCTCCCCCTTTCTGGGGACCCTGAACACCGGAGGGTCCCTGCCAGACTTAACCAACCTGCACTACTCGACGCCCCTGCCGGCCTCCCTGGACACCGGCAACCCCCTCTTTGGTGGCATGAGTATGGGGAACAGTGTGGGCAACCTTCCTGCTGCTATGACTCACCTGGGCATCAGAAGCTCTTCTGGTAAGTGTCCTCTGCTCTGTGGGACCCTGCCCATGCCCACTGGTGGCTTCCTCACAGGTGGGGCCCAGCCAGGTGGCCTGGTAGTGGAGTGTGGAGTGACCACATCCTGTTCTTGTAGGTCCTTGCCCTGCTAACATGTTGCTCTGGTGGCCCAGTGTCTGCTGGGCACTGTACGCCTGGAACAGCTCTGCTCAGCCTCCTTCTTTATCGTCTTCAGCAGCCCCTGTATCCTGGGGACTTGGAGAATAAGACTTGAGAGTCAAGAAATGAGTGTCAGTTCTAGTCTGTGCTGGCCGAGCAGTGTTAGTGGCTCTTATTAAATATCACGTGATGATACGTAATCATTACAGCCATCTCTAGATTCCTCCAATTTCCCATTGGATTTCAAAAGAGAACGTTTTGAATTTTAGAAAATTTACAGTGAATACCATGACAATATTTATACTTAAATAGATGCATATATTTAATAGAAATCTACTACAGTTCCAAATAATTGGCTCAAATTTTCAGAAGGGCTAAAAGATGTGGCAGGTGGCTGTATTAAAATGCTACCCATAATGTGACTTGGGTGTTTCTATCTTCTATATAATAAAAGCGTAATATGCTAATTAGACCAGACGTCCTTCAGGACAACCTTCCAGATAAAGCTGGGGCTACAAGGGAAGCCTGGGTCCCGGGTGCCAGAGGGAAGCTGGTGCTGGCAGCTGGGGGAAGGAAGGCCTACTCTTGCACAAATTTCGTGCATCGGGCCTCTGGTATGAATGTAAGTGTCCACACCTCAGACCCATGGGACTACATTTGCTTGAGCCCTGACATGCGCTGTCAGTGTGTGGACAGGTGTTACTACTCCCTCTCACACTCGGTGTGCGGTACGGCCCAGGCAGGAACCGTCCTAAGGATTGTGTGGACCTTTGGAAGGTCCTCGGTGAGGGTCTGTCTGTGGGAAAGTGCTTGCTGGTTTCCACTCTGGGTTCAACAGGACGTGTCTACATGGATCAGCTCACCACTCACGGGAGAGTGGCCCTCTCTGGAGGGTCCCTGGAAGGCCCTGATGATTTGCAGTCGTGCTGCCGGGGTGCAACATGACTCTAGGTTTGCAGAAGGGATTTCAGCGAGCACCTTTATTCTTGGTTCTTCAGGTCATTTTTTTATCCTGCTGCCTTACTTATGTGACTCTGCTCATTCTCTATGAAAAAAGACATTCGCGATCACATAGGTCACGTCATGTCAGCGTTTAGCCCTCCTGGGTCTTGGTATCGCCTCCAACATTGGGCTTCGGTTGCAAATCCTGAGCTTAATCACTTGCTGTTATTTTCCTCAAACAAGCATTACTTTGTCCAGAGCGTCCAGAACCAGGGTCAGCTTTTTCTAGTTCCTGTGCATGGAACTTAAAACGCATGGGACACAAAGTCACACATATTTTTTAAAGATGTTTGTGCCTTTTTTTTTTCTGAATGAGTGGGGTTTTTTAAAAAATTGAATCATATCTTTAGCTCTAATTCTAATTCTTTTTTTTTTAAACCTTAGCTGAGGATATGTTTGCTTTGTGTTGCTATTGTTTTATTTTAGAGAGAGGAACGAAGAGAGAGACATCACTCAATTGGTTGCCTCCTTTACGTGCCCTGAACAGGGATTGAACCTGCAACCTAGGTAGGTGCCTTGTCTGGAAATCAAAGCTTTTGGTGTACAGGATGACGCTCCAACCAACTGAGCCACTGGCCAGGGCTGTTCTAATTCTTATTTGACCAGCCTTATCTCTGACCTTTACATAGGAAGTTGAGTTGTGGAATACTACTTAGGGTTTATTAGAGACGTCTTTCCTACCTTTTAAAAATTATTTGCCAGCTAAAAATGCTTTATTTCTTCCTTCATTTTCATAATTTTTATCTAGCACTCAATTTAAAATATATATATTTTTATTGATTTCAGAGAGAAAGGGAGAGAGAGAGAGAGAAACATCTATGATGAGAGACTATCATTGATCAGCTGCCTCCTGCATGCCCCCTACTGGGGATGGAGCCTGAAACCTGGGCATGTGCCCTGACCTGGAATCCAACTGTGACTTCCTGGTTCATAGGTCAATGCTCAACCACTGAGCCACACCGGCTGGGCTAACACTCAATTTCTTTATCAACATAAAACAGTACCACTTCACCTGCTGGTCCAAGAGTGATGGGCTGAGCTGTGAAACATGGGTGTTGCCAGTTAAGAATCTCACCAGCAGCATTCATTCACGGAGTGAAGCCACTCTGTCAGGCCCCATGCCAAGCGCCCAGGACCCAACAGGGCACAGGACAGTGCCCCTGGCCTCCTCTAACTTGTGCCCCAGCTCCCTGTGTCATGCAGATGCCTTCCCCAAACGCTCTTGCTCATGCTAAAACCTACCACCCTCCCTCCAAAATAACATTAAGCACCAGCAAAAGCTTCCTTTCCCCTGAATCGGAATAGACTGTGATGAACAGTTTTTTGGGAGCCCCGAAAGCAAAGAGAAAGGCATGGAGGGTGTCTCTTCCCGTGACCCTCTGGTTGCTCAGGATGTTGACGGGCCACACGGAGGCAGCTCCTGAGAGCCACGCCTCCAAGGAAGCAAGCTCTCCGAAGCAGCAGCGGGTTCGGCAGTGTGCCTGGGACCGAGGCACGCGGGGCTCTGAGCTGGGTTTGTGGCCCTGGCCGGTGTTGCTCAGTGGATAGAACGTCGGCCTATCAACTGAAGGGTCCCAGGTTTGAGTCTGGTCAAGGGCACATACCTCGGTTGCAGGCTCCTTCCACACCCCAGCCCTGGTTGGGGGCATGCAGGAGGCAACCAATCGATGTGTCTCTCTCACATCAATGTTTCTGTCTTTTCCTCTCTCTCCCACTTTCTCTAAAAATCAATGGGAAAATATCCTCGGGTGAGGATTAAGAAAATAAAATGAACTGAGTTTGTGGTACAGCCCTGGCTCCTCTCCCTGGGCTGGAGCTAAGCACATTGCACATTGGCCTCCACTACCCACTCTTACCTGGTCCTGCCCCCCCGACCCCCACCCCCATCCGTTACACGATCACCTTCCTCTCAAGAAAACCGTTCCCTGGTGGGGGTTTCCGTGCCGCTGGTACATCTGATACATGTTCAGTCGGAGTCTCCCAAGAGCTCCTCCACACAGAATCCTCATCACACCGTAGGAAGTGATGTTTTCTTTAATCTTGGAAAACGAGCGATTTGGTCTGAAATTATGACAAGTAACTTGGAATTTGTTCTCTCCTAGGTCTCCAGAGCTCCCGGAGTAACCCCTCCCTCCAGGCCACACTCAGCAAAACAGCGCTTTCCTCTTCCCTGAACAGCCACCCGCAGACCTCGCCCAGCGCCTCTACTCTTCACCCTTCACTGCGCCTCTTCTCCCTCAGCAACCCCTCTCTCCCCACCACAAACCTGAGCGGCCCCTCTCGGCGCAGGCAGCCTCCCGTCAGCCCTCTCACGCTCTCTCCGGGCCCCGAAGCACATCAGGGTTTCTGCAGACAGCTCTCTTCCACCAGCCCAATGAACCCCTATCCTGCCTCGCAGGTAAACATCGCTTCGGCGAAATGGACTGAAGATGGAGGAATCGCTTTCCTTCTCTCTGATTTTGGACTGAGTCCATTACACCCAGTTTGTCCATGAGGTTACTTATATGTGAAATCAGAGCAGAAATGTGAATAGTTCAGAATGCATTAATGATTTCCCAAGAGCAGGCCTGTGTTGATTATTCTTAAGCAAACATTGAACAGTTTGCAGGCGCTGTAACTCTCAAAGTTGGGGTTGGGGGAAAGTGGTAAGGCAGGGGTCCTCAAACTACGGCCCGCGGGCCACATGCAAATACAAATATTGTATTTGTTCCCGTTTTGTTTTTTTACTTCAAAATAAGATATGTGCAGTGTGCATAGGAATTTGTTCATAGTTTTTTTTAAAACTATAGTCCAGCCCTCCAACTGTCTGAGGGACAGTGAACTGGCTCCCTGTTTAAAAAGTTCGAGGACCCTTGGTGGTAAGGTATAGAGGATGCAACCCAGGTCTGCCTACCTTAGCTCAGAGAAGCAGGTATGGCAAGTCAATCATGGGCTCTCTATGTACTTTATTTATTTTTTAAAATATTCCTATTGATTTCAGAGAGAGAGAGGGAGAGAGAGATAGAGACATCAGTGATGAGAGAGAATCATTGATTGGTTGCCTCCTGCATGTCCCACACTGGGGATCGAGCCCGCAACCGGGCATGTGCCCTGAATGGGAATCAAACCCGGGACCTCCTGGTTCATAGGTCAGCACTCAACCACTGAGCCATGCAGGCCAGGCAGCTCTCTACATACTTTAAACCACAAGGAAAAGCCAAAGAAGACGGTGACTATCTCCCTAAAGCTTTGCTAGTGGACCTCGTCCCTAACTGTGACTGCAGAGTGAGAAACAGGACTTTTATTGCTCATGAAAGAATAGGTGTAATAAGGGTCATGTCGCCAGGAAAGACCCAAAGAAGCCTGGTTAGGAGGAGGCTGAAGTCCGAAGCCTGTCACAGAAGCTCATGTTTTCACTGGCTGACTGTTTTTATCCTAAGCTCTGAGGGTGGTTTCCTTACCAGAATCATCAATGAATATATTTTTAACCTGTTGGTCACTCCCTAGATACATTATAACATCATCACTAACCACTTCTCCAAAAATGAGTAATGGCTTAGGGAGGGGGAGCGGACCGCACACAATGGAAGGATTGGCAATCCAGTTATTAGTCATTCTGTACCAATTACCAGCTACGGGATCTTGATTATATGAGTAATCCCTTTGGGGAGAGGGTATTTCATAATTGTTTTTTAATGGTTCTTTTTATGCTATTAATTTTATTTTGCAAAATGATTTGACAGGCTATGAAAAATATTACTCAGGCTTCCTAGGTACATTTTAAGAAGACTATATGGATAGAGAGCATCTTTTTTCAGATGTTTCCATTTTTAAATTCGCTTTATATTTAGTTATTTATTTATTTTTTTAATATATTATATTGATTTTTTTACAGAGAGGAAGGGAGAGAGATAGAGAGTTAGAAACATCGATGAGAGAGAAACATCGACCAGCTGCCTCCTGCACATCTCCTACTGGGGATGCGCCCGCAACCCAGGTACATGCCCTTGACCGGAATCGAACCTGGGACCCTTAAGTCCGCAGGCCGACGCTCTATCCACTGAGCCAAACCGGTTTCGGCATATTTAATTATTTTTTAATCAGTGTTGTTCATGCTTATAATTTAAAAAGTCAAAGAGTTCTAAGGGACTTGTTCTGAAGTTAGAGTTGTTTCCCCTCCCCCCATATTTCTCTCTCCCTGGAGATGACTGCGTTCAACCACTTTAGCTCATCTCTTTGGTTTAACCACATTATTTCAAGCTTATTTCGTCCTACAATGTTAGTGTTAGGTGTTATCTAGTGACATTCTACCACGGAAGATTAGTGCTTTGTTCTCCTTCAGCTCTCCCAGTCCTCCCACACACATACACACATATTTCCTCCTCCTCCTCCTCCTTCTCCACCGTGTGGCTTATTTTGATTTTGATTAGAGCAGTACTCAGTGTGTAATGTTTTCATAGTTATAATAATGTAGTCCGAGTTTAACTATATAGTACACTATGAAATAACAAAGGACCATTTTTTTTTTCCTCCTGGGTTTTAATAAATATCTCACTTTGTTAGTTTGGTTCTGTGTATATATTACTAATTCAATCCCAAACGCTTGGAATTGGGTAGGTCTCTTCTTAATACAGCTAAAAACAAATCCTCCAGCCCAGCCCGTGTGGCTCAGTGGTTGAGTGTCATCCTGTGAACCAGGAGGTCAAAGTTGGATTCCCGGTCAGGGCACATGCCCGGGTTACGGGCTGGATCCTCAGTGTGGGGAGTGCAGGAGGCAGCCGATAAATGATTCTTTCTCATTATTGATGTTTCTATCTCTCTCTCCCTCTGCTTTCCTCTCTGAAATCAATAAAAATATATTTAAAAAAATAAAAGCAAAAACTCCAGTAGCTTTACAAAATAGAGTATACGGCATGATTTAAATGTCTTTATCCTATCCACCATTTCATTGATAACTGACTGGATATAGAATGCTAAATTTGAAATAATTTTCTCTTGAGATGTGCAAGTTATTAATCCATTGCCATTTTAGTTTCTAGAGAAATCCACTTTTATTCTGATTCATAAAACTTTGAATGAAATCTCCCTTCTCTTTTTTTCTCTGGAGGCTTATAGGATCTTCTTTTTGTCCCCAGTTTTCTGAAATTTCAGAATAACGTGGCTTGTTTGACATGAGTCTGGATATTTGGTGGTTTTCTTCAATCTGAAAACGCACATCCTTCTTTTCTGGGAAATTTTCTTTTTCTTTTTTGGTTAATCTTCACTGAGCATATATTTTTCCCCTTTCATTTTAGAGAGAATGGAAGGGAGAAAGGAGGGAGGGAGGGAGAGAGAGAGAAAGAGAGAGAGAGAAACATCGATGTAAGAGACACCCAGCCATTGGTTGCCGGGACGCAAGCCAGGATCAGGCTTGCAACCCAGGTACATGCCCTTGACCAGGGAATTGAACCTGGACCCTTTGGTCCGTGGGCCGATGCTCTAACCATTGAGCAACCAGTCAGGGTGGACATTTTCTTTAATTATTTCTTTGATGGTTTCTTGACCTGAGAACCGAGTTGGGAACAAAAAGTGGAGGGCTCAAGTTTAATAGCGAGCTTTCTCATAAACGGTGTTTTCAGGAAAGCGCCTCACCGGGTACAGTCGGTGAGCCCGGCCCAGAGAGCTTTTGTTGTCCTCTCTCGAGAGTAGAGCCCTCCCCTCTCCTGCAGGCCAGGGCTCAGAAGCCCGCCTGCTTCTCACCTAAACTGTGACAAGATCCTCCTGGCTCCAGCGCTGCCCCCATTCCCACTGCCTGGGGATCCTGAGTGTAAGTCGGATTGCGTCTTGCTTTCTCACTGCCGGCGTAGCAGTGGCCTTCCCAGCTCCACCAAGCCAGTTGCTTCTTCACCATCTGCTTTTCATTTTCCAAACCGTGTTGGGTTTCCTTCTTTCCTGGTATCTTTGTCCTCGTGTTGTTGGTTATGTTGTTGTTATTATTGTTTTAGTGTTGTTTACGAATGTTTAGCGTTGCTTAATGTTGTTTTAGAGTTTTGGGAGACTGTAGAGTTAAATGCTTTTTTTAAATCTCCCATCTTTAATCAGAAGTTATGGGTTAAAAACAACAACATGGCCCTAGCTGGTTTGGCTCAGTGGATAGAGCGTCGGCTGTGGACTGAAGGGTCCCAGGTTCGATTCCGGTCAAGGGCACATGCCTGGGTTGCGGGCTTAGTCCCCAGTAGGAGGCCTGCAGGAGGCAGCCAATCGATGATTCTCTCTCATCATTGATGTTTCTGTCTCTCTCTCCCTCTCCCTTCCTCTCTGAAGCCAATAAAAATATATTAAAAAACAAACAAAAAAACCCAGCAACATGGCTTTTACTGAGAAAACTGAGAGGAAACTGGTAAATTGGCTGGGTTTTTTGTTTTTCTGGACAATAGAAATTGTCATGGAGTGGGAAATGCTTTGTGGGGAAGTGAGATTCGAGATACCCTTTTAGGAGCAGAACTAGCTTCTCAGCCCAGCACGGACTGCCCAGGCGAAGGCCTTTCCTCACCGTGACGTCTCCTCATCTTCAAGGACTCAGACGAGGAACTCGGAAGCTCCGCTACTCAGTGACTTTGTTTTCCAGATGGTGTCCTCCGATGGGAGCCCGCTTACCTTCCTGCCCACAGACGCCCAAGCTCAAGTGTCCCCACCTCCCCCGTACCCCACACCCCAGGAGCTCCCCCAGCGTCTCCTGCAGCAGCCCCACGCCCCGGAGCCCCCACAGCAGCCACAGGCAGCCCCGTCCCTGCCGCAGCCAGACTTCCAGCTCCTCACAGGCCAGGTGAGTCCCGGCGGGAGCACCGGGCTGGAGGGAAGGCTTATTTCTCCCTGACTTCCAACTAAACGCCCCTCCTTATTCCCTGAAGGGCTCGTCTTTGTCCAGCTTCTTCCCAGATGTGAGCTTTGACCAGCAGTCCATGAGGCCGGGCCCAGCTTTTACTCAGCAGGTGAGCGATCGCCTGGGGGCCTGCCTCTTCTCAGAGCAGGAACTGCTCGGTGTGCGGGACCCACACCAGGTGGACCAGGCTCACTCCCGTCTCTGATTCAGCTGTGCTGGGTGCCCGGCAGAACCAGGATCTTCCCAGGCCCCGAAGAAACTGTGAGCCTCAGCAGAGGAACTGTGTGAACACGTGATGGCGGGCTTGTGGTGGCTCCTAGTCAGAACGGTAGCATCGTTCATGCTGGCAGGGGCCACAGCAGCCCACTAACCGGTCATGTTTGGAGACTAAGACCAGAGAGGGCCTTAGCCTGAGGCCTCCTTGCTGAGCCCAGCACAGAGTGTGGGCGGCCTCCCGAGAGGCTGGGTCCTGGCGGGGCAGTCCTTCCCTGGATGTGCCAGTCAGCCGTTTGCTTTGCTTTGCAATCTTTCCATAACACTGGCCTTTAAAAAAAAATTTTTTTTAAATATATTTCTTTATTGATTTCAGAGAGTGAGATAGAAACATCAATGATGAGAGAGAATCATTGATCAGCTGCCTCCTGCACACCCCCTACTGGGGATTGAGCCCGCAACCCAGGCATGTGCCCTTGGCCGGAATCGAACCTGGGACCCTTCAGTCCGCAGGCTGACACTCTATCCACTGAGCCAAACTGGCTAGGGCTAAAAAAAATTTTTTTAAATTATTTTTATTGATTTCAGAGAGGAAGGGAGAGAGAGATAGAAACATCAATGATGAGAGAGAATCATAGTTCAGCTGCCTCCTGTACGCCCCCTACTGGGCATGGAGCCCAAAACCCGGGCATGTGCCCTGACCTGGAATCCAACTGTGACCTCCTGGTTCATAGATCAACACTTAACCACTGAGCCACACCGCTGGGCACACTGACCATTTTTAACATCCCGAGGTTTTAGAAAGAATGTGTAGTAAGTGTGGGCTGGCCTCTGGGATGGAGTAAGGACAGAGGAGCACCTTCCAGCACTTCACAACAGTGAGATACAGACAGACATGTTTCCCGAGGAGGCGTGGGAAAGCCTCGTGGTAGGGACCAGTGGGCTGCCTCCCTTTGTCTGGAGAAGCCATGTTAGTCTCATGGTCAGTGTCTCCCAGACAAATGATGGAAACTCCTACTTTTGAAAGAGTTTAAAAATAGTTTGGAAACTTAATTTCTGGGAAGGCACCTGGGAGAGGCCTCGGTTCTGACCTCTCTTAGCGGTTTTCTCATAGCGAGGCCTCGCCTGCGGCTCCTCCCTCCGAGTGAGAAGAAAGGGCTTCTGTTTTCTCGTTTTTCTGGAAACCAAAGAGGAAAGGAACCTATTGGCTACATCAGCTCCTTGGGGAGCCTTGACAGGGCTCCCGCAGATGGCAGTTCCCACGAGCCTCCATGTGACTGAAGAGGGGCAAGGGTCAGAGGCCAGAGGGCACAGAAGCCACAGTTTGGCGTCTCCTGGGATGGCGGAGAGGGCCGGGCCGTGCGTGATGGGGACAGGTCCCTACTGTGGACCTCGGGCCCTGCTCCACGCTAGGCCCTGCCTGCACGGTGGGCAGCACAGCGGCCAGGCACTCAGTTCCCATAGGGAAGGGACGGGAAGAGCCGTTCCCTCTGGGTTGCCCCGGGAGCCGTGGTGTTTCTCACTCCTCGGCAGCAGAGGTCGTTCCTCACATTGTGACCTTTGATCTTCCAGGTGCCCCTGGTGCAGCACGGTCCCCAGGAGCCACAGGACTCGTTTCATTTGAGACCAAACCTGTATTCCAACTGCGGGAATTTCCCCAACAGCCTCCTGACAGGTGAGTGTGGGCCACCCGCCGCTTCCGCGCTGTTTCGATTTTGCTGTGTTGGTACAGATTCCATTGCAAGGTCGTGTAAGCGGCAACATTAGATAAAGCACAACAGGAAAGTCCCGGCTCGGCTTTTCCTATGTGAGCGCAAGTGTCCAGCCCAGAGACCCAGGCAGTGAGTCTTTTCTGAAATACTTAGTTTTCAGTGATTGACCACTGTACAAACGGAGAAAGCCTGCAGAATTGGGAGTTGCGTGCCCTGGCTGGTTTGGCTCAGTGGATAGAGCATCAGCCTATGGACCAAAGGGTCCCGGGTTCGATTCTGGTCAAGGGCACGTACCCTGGTTGCAGGCTCCTCCCTGGACCGGGCCCTGGTCGGGACTCGTGCAGGAGGCTACCAATCGATGTGTTTCTCTCACATGGATGTTTCTCTCTGTCTTTCCCTCTCTTTTCCACTTCCTTAAAAATCAGTGGAAAAATATCCTTGAGTGAGGATTAAAAAAAAAACAATCAGCCCAGCCAGCGTGGCTCAGTGGTTGAGCATGGACCTATGAACCAGGAGGTCACTATTCGATTCTCGCTCAGGGCACATGCCTGGGTTTCGGGCTCGATCCCCAGTGTGGGGCGTGCAGGAGGCAGCTGATCCATGATTCTCTCTCATCATTGATGTTTCTAGCTCTCTCTCCCTCTCTCTTCCTCTCTGAAATCAATAAAAATATATTTAAAAAATAAAAAAAAATCAACAAACAAAAAAATAAAGAGCAGTCACCTTAAAAAAAGTGGCGGGTGCGGGGAGTTACAGAACTGACTGGGAAAAACGTAGATTCCAGAACAAACTAGGCCTGGATGTGGCTGGGACACAGAGATCACTGTCCTTCCTGGCTGGGAGGATGACAGGGTAGAGTTTGGGGGTATCATCAGCTTGTTGCCCTCACGCCTCGTAATCCGCCCTGTCGTTCCCTCTTGCTCTTTCTTCCAGAGGACTCGAATTCTGGCCTGTTCAGAGACCTCGGCAGTGAGCTGGAGGGCATGCCCGAGGTCAGTCTGAACATGGACACTTCATTCCCGTTGGAAGAAGAGCTCCAAATTGAGCCGCTGAGCCTGGATGGACTCAACATGTTAAGTGACTCCAGCATGGGCCTGCTTGACCCCTCTGTTGAAGAGACGTTTCGAGCCGACCGACTGTGAATGGAAGGGAATGGGGTGGTCTAATTTATATCTGAACAGCTGAAGTGAAACGGAACAGAACGGAGCCCGCAGCACCCCTGGGCTTTCGTGATCCCGGGCTTCTGACATGGAAAGAACCAATTCCACGCCTCCCAGCTTTGTGATGAGGTCCCACCTCATACACAGTGACTCATCCTGGACCACAGAGCGAGGCCCTGCCTCTCGGGCCTGCGGCGCAGGTGACGCTGTTGCAGGCAGGCTCATTCGGGACTTCCAACGAGCTGGTCATCACCGTGACCATCACCCAGCCGGTCAGTGTGTAAAAGGAAAAGGTCATGGGCGGAGGCCCAGGAGCACCATGCAGTGCTCAGACCACTGACCCACGTCAACACTGAGGAGGGACCGGCTGGTGTGGAGGCAGGTAGGGGCCCCAGGCCTCCGGGAGTTGGCTCAGCCTCGAGCGACGGTACCACAGCCCCAGACGCCTTCTCTGACCCTGCTGTGATGGCTGGGCACCTGCCCGCTGGCGGCAGAGCTTTTCAGGGCAGAATCGAGAGCCGCAGCTCTCAGATGCCTTAATTCTAATATGAAGAATTTGCACCAGGAGTCCAAGAGCAGACTCGAGTTGAGCAAGCCGAATGGTAATTTGTTTTCCTCCCATTTATAATCTCCTTTCTGCTGCTTCAGTTCGCCTTTTCCTACGGACAAGAGGAAAAGGAAGACGGTTGTATTCAGTCGCTGAAGGAAAAGCCCCTGGCAGTGGATGAGCCTGAACGAAGGAGCAGTGCTTCTCGGGGACTAGAAGAAAGAAGGGGCCTGCAGGTGTCTCGCAGACACGTGACGTCCTTCAGGCAAGCTCTGGACCAGCTCCAGGTGTGCAGGCCTCTGCGCACACACCATCTGGAGAGGGCGGCCGAGGTCTGACGCTGACGCGGCCAGCCGCTGAGCAGCGGCAGAGCGAAGCTCTTGTCTGTGGACCTGGAGTGTTCGTGTAACTCCACTGGACCCTCAGCTCCTTGAGGGCAGGCGGGGACTGTGCCTTATTCACCATTGAACCCTCAGTACCAACAAGTGCCTGGCACTGAGCAGGTGCTGCATAACTGCGTGCTGAATGTATGAATGAATGAATGAGTGAATGAATGAATGAATGCAGCTGCCTGCTGTAAGGCAGTCTAATCTCTACTGTCCCTGTTCCTCGCCAGATCTTCTCAGAGCTTTAGCTTTTCGGACACTTGTGCCTGTGGTTAAGGCAAGCGTGCACTTTAATATGCCTTTAACACTAGGTGAGCAAACCCACCGTCAGAGCAAACCCTCCTCGAGGTTGAGCTCCAAGCAGGTAGGTGCAGACCTTCTGAGCACAACCCCGTGGCCGAGCGAGCTGAGGCCGCCCAGTGCTGGGCCTCGGGGGTCCACAGGCCTCCCCTCAAAAGTTCTTCCCTCTCAGATCCATGTTTTGCTCTAAATTGCTTTAAAATTGAGCTTCGGTCTTTGAAGTTGAAGGAATTCTGTAGTAAAATGAAGACCTACTTCATGAAACCATCATTAGTCATTGACACCTTAGCACAGTGGTTCCCAAACTTATTTGGCCTACCGCCCCCTTTCCAGAAAAAATATTACTCAGCGCCCCCTGGAAATTAATTTTTTTAAAATTTTAATAGCAATTAAACAGAAAGATATATGTATTAATGTTTCTGCCTGTTTCGTAAAATATAGTAAAGAAAGGTGTAAGTTAGAAACATTGAAGTTTGAAATTATGAAACTATTTATTGAACTCCGAATAGAAAGGTAATACAAAAAAAGTTAAAACAAATGCACCTGTGGCCATCACCGCCCCCCTGGATCGCTGCAGCGCCCACCAGGGGGCGGTAGCGCCCACTTTGGGAATCACTGCCTTAGCATAAAAGAGTATTCCAAATTCCCAGTTTCCTCTCACTTAGGCTAGGCCAGCCCCTGACCAGAAACATGGCGGTTGGGTTTGAAGGGAGCTGAGGGGACAGGGCCTGCTGAGCGCCCCTTGGGAGGGGTCTGGGCCGAATCTGGGCAGAGAGGCCAGGCAGAGAGGACGGGCACTAAAGGACAGGCGAGAGGTGCCGGAACCTCTGCCTAGACAGCCACCGCCCTTCCAGAGACACCAGGCGTGTCCCTCCTGACGGTCACAGGGCGGCTCCCAGCGCAGAGCAGCGAGGCTGTGCTCTGCGGGCCTGAGTCTGACTGCTGTGCCTCATGGCAGGAGGAGCCTGTCCCAGGGTCCTGGGCGCCAACCTCTGCAGACCTCGCCCATCCTTTTCCTTCTGCAGGGGCGGTGCCTGCCCTCCGGCCTCTCGAACAGCCCTGGTGTGAGCAGCTCCATCTTTCTCTGTGGCCCCAACTCTGCCCGCTTCACATCAGTCCCCAGTCCCTACTGTTGAATTAGGAAATCAAACCAGAGTCCTTGCTGAGGGCTGGCTCAGGAGGGAGCAGCTGGCCTCCCCTTCCCAGCTTTATTCCCAGTTGAACGTCCAGATCCCTGAAATGATCTGAGAGGGGGCCCAGGGGAGTGACTGGTAAAGTAAAGGGCCTTTCCTTGTGAGGGCACACAGCACCCCATGTGCCGAAAGAAGCCAGCTGCTGGCTGCCTTCCCCGTGTCCAAGGCCCCCAGCATCTGGTCTGGCCTTTCAGACAGAACGGTTCTGATGTTCTAAGAGGTTTTTCTTAAAAGTGGGGGTCCCAGCATAATTCACTCTGCACAGTGCCTTACCCATGGGGATCATCAGTGTCGGGGTCCCAGCTCTCTCTGCCTGCGAGGCAGCCCCACCTTATAGCTGGGGACCCCAAGACCTACGTGATGACTTGCGCTGCCCCAGGGGCTTCTGGGAAAAGTGGCTGTTTGGCAGAGTATAATAATGACAATAAGGCTTAGCACTGAATTGAATTTGTCCTTAGGTCCATCAGTCCGATCTTTTCTGTGGAAGGTTTTGGGCATTATACAACCCACTTTGCTTAGATGGTGGCAAGGACAACCATGGGCAGGTAGTCGCTCTGACCTTCGGCGGGTAAGTCTGCACTCACTGGTGCCTTTAAGACAAGCCAGGTGCAATCCGTGGCCTCCGATGTGGCTGCATTCTAAATATTTCTCAATATTTAGTTTTGTTACAAGAAATCGATGCCTGTACTACTCTCACTTACTAGGAGTTAAACAGCATAGAACTAAAATCTGTCTCTTTCCATTTTTCCTCTCTGTACGGTTGTGGTTTCTAGGACATGAAGTGTTCGGAGAGTATTTTCTTGATCATGTCAAGATGAACATGAATTCTCCTGTCCTGTTTCCGTTCTCCCAAGTCTACTGTATATTCCCTGAGCTGAACGGTTTGTTGTGTATTCCCATCCATTTGCATATTTGAAGACATTTCCAGTTCTGACTCTCGCCGGCTCTTCTGATTGATGCGCAGATGGTTCTGAGCATGTTTTCATTGCTCATGACGGAACCATCCCAGCAACGAATCAGACTTCCCGCCAGTGTCGTAACTCCCAGGTCCCTTGTCAAACAATATTTAAAGATTGGACTTTGTATAAAGCAGCTTCCAAGTTTTATAATGCATCATTTTACATCTTTCTTAATTAAAAGCACATTGAGGTTGTACCTGCACTTGGTGTTTTCTTCGGCCTTGAATGTGATGGGTTGGGGGAAGCCTTCACCCTCGCCACCTCCTGTGCAGCGCAGCCTGCAGTTAGGAATTTCTGGTCCTTGGCTTGACAGGTCCTGCACTGACCTGCTTGTCATGCATCCCCTCCTGAGAGAAGTTCCAACAGAAGTAGGGCCAGTGGTTCTTTGGAAGCTGAGTATCAGGACAGAAGTTCGTGGCAGCGCCTCAGTGTTCCACCTCCCTCTGCCAGCACCCCTTCCGGACCCCAGTCCTGCCCTCATCTAAACCCCTCCCCCCTGCCCAGCATATTGGATCAGTGGTTGACCATCAACCTATGAAGCAAGAGGTCATGGTTCAATTCCTGGTCAAGGCACATGTCCAGGTTGCAGGCTTGATCCCTGGTGTGGTGTGTGCAGGAGGCAGCTGATCAATGATTCTCTCTCAAAATTGATGCTTCTCTCTCTTCCTCTCCCTTCTCTGAAATCAATAGAAATATCTATATATATAAAAGACTAATATGCAGATGTCCCCTTGGGAGTTCGACCGGGAGTTCAATCACTCGCTATGATGTGCACTGACCACCAGGGGGAGGCACGGAACAAAGGGAGGTCCTGGCTGGCAGCCGGAAGGCCCCGATCGGCCCTGATTGCCGGCCAGGCCTAGGGACCCTACCTGTGCACAAATTTTGTGCACCAGGCCTCTAGTCTATACTAATAAAGGGTAATATGCTAATTAGACCAGGTAGACCAGACGTCTTCCATCTTTCCTGACAAACCCAGGGCCCGGGTGGCATCGCCCGGGGTCCTGGGTGCCACCCGGGGTCCTGGGTGCCAGTGGCTGGCCTAGGTGAAGCTGGCCTGGTTCCTGGGTGCCTGTGGCCAACCAGATGGAGGGAAGCCTGGGTCCCGGGTTCGGGGGCCGAGGCAGAGGCAGTTAGGGGCTATCAGGCAGGCAGGCAAGTGGTTAGGGACGATCAGGCAGGCAGGCAAGCAGTTAAAGGCGATCAGGAAGGCAGGCGACCAGTTAGGAGCCAGAGGTCCCGGATTGCGAGAGGGATGTCTGACTGCTGGTTTAGGCCCGATCCCTCAAGGCCCTCATTTCTCTCTCCACTTGCAGAAATTCCCAGGATCAATTCCCAGAAATTCCCCCGCATGGGATTGGGCCTAAACCGTCAGTCAGACATCCCCTGAGGGGTCCCAGATTGTAAGAGGGTGGTGCAGGCCATCCTGAGAGAGCCCCCCCCCCCCCCGCACAAATTTCGTGCACCAGGCCTCTAGTATTTTTAATAAAACCAGTCCCCTGTGGAGGTTCAGCCACGGATGCCCCTTCCTCCAGTGCTCCTCTTCATGGACTGGCCTTTAGCCCTGTCCACACCTCCCTAAGGATTTGGCTTTGTTTTCTAACTCTGTCCCTCCCTGTTCCCTGCGTCCCCGCAAGGTTCACAGGCCTGGCCTAGCCAACGGCCTGAGAGACCACCTTCTCAGCCACACCCACAGCTTGTCACAAAGGTGACTGCGGAAATCTTACCCAGAAATCCCATCTCTGGCCTAACTTCCTGAGCCATCATCTCTACTTTGATCTACACAGACCCTGTTCTTTGACCCCCACTGAGGATCTATCCCTGTCCCTTCCTCTCCAGCTGCCCATCCTCTCCTGGCGTCCCTTCCTTCCCAGGCCAGTGCACTGGGTCAGTAGCCTCCATGACACCCTTCCTGGCCCCCTGCTCTGACCCCTGGCCTTTCCCTGTCGGGAGCCCTACATAGAGAGACAGCCCCACACTACCCACTGGCTCAGTCCTCCCCTGACAGCCAGGGGCACTCTGATCATCCCTCAAGGCCCTCATGTCTCTCTCCACTTGCAGAAATTCCCAGGATCAATTATAAGTATTATCTGTTACTTGAGTATGTGCTTTCAAAGAAAGAATGAACAAGTCTTTAGAAGAACTAAATTTGTGTGCTACTTGCTACCAGATCTTACTAGGGGTGGGGCAGTGTTCTAGTTAGTTAGTTAATCCTCACCTGAGGATATTTCAATGGATTTTTTTAGAGAGAATGAGGAAAAGACAGAGAAATATCCATGTGAGAGAAACACATCGATTGGTTGCCTCCTGCCTGAGCCCCGACCAGGGCCCAGGCCATGGAGCAACCAAGGTCCGTGCCCTTGACCGGAATCGAACCCGGGACCCTTTGGTCCGCAGGCTGATGCTCTATCTACTGAACCAAACCGGCTGGGGCGGGAGGAGTGTTTTAAATTGATCTTTTTTCGGTCCAGTTTGCCTAATGAGCGCTGTACCTTTTGCAAGTATGGAATTCAGGGTTTGCAATAAGCCAGGTATACAGGGCGGGGCAAGGGTAGGTTTACAGTTGTGAGTGTGAAACAGTTGACTCTTGTATTCTTGTTCATTATCGTATTGTTTTCCACACAAACTGCTGTAAACCTACTCTTGCCCCACCCTGTATGTGACTGTGTCCTGATGTGAACACTAGATGGAGCTGAGACCATAAGAGTGGCTATCAGGGCTCAAAACAGCCAGATGGATCTACCGGGGACTCTCAAACGTAGCCTTTAGCCGAGTTGGCACTGGTGTTGGTTAGAAATGCATTCTGTGATGGCACCGTGTAAACAGGCCTCTCTCATGAGCATCCCCTGTGGATGGACATGTGAGCACATCACATGTCCCTCATGCAACCTGAGAGGCAGGCTTCTTAGGCTGACAGATGAGGAAGCCGAGCCCAGAGGCTCAGTCCCTGGGCTAAACACAGAGCACAGGCTCTGACTCTCAGGCGCTGCCTCCACCCCCAGCCGGACCCCCAGGGCGATGCAGGGCCCCTCCCACGGAGGGAACCGTCCTGGGAGGAAGATGCCTGAGTGAGAGGTGCTGGCCAAGAAGCAAAGAAATTTATCTTCCAGACTTTTTTTTATTTAAGAAAAGGCTTTGCTTTTATAATTGTAGGGCATGCTCATAAGAAATTCATCCCTGACCCATGTGGCTCAGTGGTTGAGCATCGGACCTATGAGCTGGGGGCGGGGGGAGGGGGTCATCACGGTTCAATTCCTGATCAGGGCACTTGCCTGGGTTGCAGGCTCCATCCACAGTAGGGAGCGTGCAGGAGGCAGCCAATCAATGATTCTCTTTCATCATTGATGTTTCTCTCTCTCTCTTCCTGTCCCTTCCTCTCTGAAATCAAATATATATATATATTTTTTTTTAATATATTTTTATTGATTTCAGAGAGGAAGGGAGAAGGAGAGAGAGATAGAAACATCAATGATGAGAGAGAATCATTGATTGGCTGCCTCCTGCACGCCCCCCACTGGGGATCGAGCCTGCAACCGGGCATCTGCCCTGACAGGGAATCGAACCGGTGGCCTCTTGGTTCCTGGGGCAACACTCAATCGCTGAGCCACACCCGGCTGGGCTATTTTTTTTTTTTTTTTTAAGAAATTCATCTAACACTGAAGAGTATGACGGTATTGGAGATACCTCCTTCCGCATGTATTCAGACAAAGGGGCAAGTAAATGGATGAACATTTTTACCAAAAAAAAAGGGGGGGGCACAAATACAAGGTCTTTTTGGAAAAAGTATTTAAATTCAACCGAACAAAAAGGAAGCCTAAATGAATCTAGAAACTGCCAAACTGCAAATAATTGTGCTTCTTCACTGTTTCTCCGAAAGGAAGGAAAACTACCAAGAGGCTGGATTCAGTCTTTAAACCTGTTTCAACTGTAGATGGCACCTCTAGACAGCCTGCGACTTCGGGGGAGGAAATGAGATCACCCACTTCCTCCCTCCTGCCCCCTCCCCAGGCTGAGTTCTTGTTTTCACATTGTCAGGGTTCGTGCTGTTTGCATCCTGTCCTATAGCCATCCTTCCCGCCATTGTTTAGCCCCAGTTCATTGTGTGCGGGATCGCCTGCCCTGCCCGCTGCCAGTCCTTCATGGGCTTCCCAGGCCCCCATTCCAGATTCTTTTTTTAAAAAATACATATTTTATTGATTTTTTACAGAGAGGAAGGGAGAGGGATAGCGAGCCAGAAACATCGATGAGAGAGAAACATCCATCAGCTGCCTCCTGCACACCCCCCACTGGGGATGTGCCCGCTACCAAGGTACATGCCCTTGACCGGAATTGAACCCGGGACCCTTGAGTCCGCAGGCCAACGCTCTATCCGCTGAGCCAAACCGGCCAGGGCCAGATTCTTTATTCATTATTATTATTATTGTGTGTGTGACTCCTCACCCAAGGATATTTTTCCATTGATTTTTAGAGAGTAGAAGGAAGGAGAGAGAGATAAACATCGATGTGAGAGAAACATAGATGGGTTGCCTCCCGCACGCGCCAGGGCTGGGGATTGAGTCTGCAACTGAGGTGTGTGCCCTTGATTGGAATTGAACCTGGGACCCTTCAGACTGCGGGCCAACGCTCTATCCACTGAGCCACACCGGCCAGGGCGTGAGTTCTTTATTTTGATTTTACCTCTTGGCCTCCTTGGCTTTGCCATCGAGGAGGTGATAGGAAGGGCTGTGCGGGTCACAGCGATGGGGGTGCAGCTCCTGGGCTGTGAGGTTGGAGACCCGAACCCCGAAATGGGGGAGGGCATGCTGTGAAGTCGGCTGATTTGTGCCCAGTGAAACTGGCATCGATCCGCAGGGTAGGGGTGAGCACCACACTTTTCAATATGACTCTTTGCTGAAAACGGAGTCTTGACCTTGTGTTTGGTGAAACCAAGTTGAAGTTTTAGAATTTGGAAAGAAATGTGTGAGGGGCCCAGAGAGGACTGTGTTCAAAGAAAGGACATTCCGGGCTCCTAGCAAGGGGACCTCTGTGGCCAGCTGCCCCCCCAACAGCTACCTTAACTACCCCGACCCCCCATTTCATCCCCTGACGGCAGTGCCCTCTCCCATCTGCACTAAAAAGCCAGCTTCTTCAAGGCCTGGGCCCAGGGACACCTCCTCTGTGAGCCCCGCTGTGAGGTTTGGGTTATTGTTTGACAAGTATTTCCTTCCTCTCCCTCCCACGGTGGGAATAGTGGACCTCCAGGGCCTTTGCTGTTTGTTTGTTTTGTTAACCCTCACAGGAGGTTATGTCTCCATTGATTTTTTAGAGAGAGTGGAAGGGAGGGGAGAGACAGAGAGAGACACATCAATTGGTTGTCTCCTGCACGTACCCCAACCAGAGCCTGCAACCAAGGTGTGTGCCCTTAACCGGAATCAAACGCAGGACCCTTCAGTCCGCAGGCCAACGCTCTATCCACTGAGCCAACCCGGCCAGGGCTCCTCCTGGGCCTTTGCCCTTGGGCTGTGCTCTGGGACTGATGTGCCACTGAGGCGTTTGGAGATGAGACCTGGCACAGAGCCATGACAGGGCCTGGATGGCAGAGCTTGTCCTCTTGGGCTTCTGCCGTTGCCAGGGGCGCACGTCCCCGCTGTGCAGCCCACTAGTTCCGGGAGAAGGAGAGACAGGGAACACTTCCACCAAACCCACGCCCGGGGGCCAGGCTGGCCAGGCCCAGCTGAAATTGGCAGGGCTGTCCCAGTGAATCAGCAGACACGGCCACAAATAAAGGCTCCTGCCAGGAAGCCATGCGCTGTGGGTCATTGGTGACGTGGCCTTGTTGAGGCAGCGGCTGACTGATAACCTCTGCTTCCTCTGTCGTGTTTGAGGTGCTCTTTGTTCCCACAGCTTCATTAACTAGGGGCTGGTTGTGTTGTAGAAACTCTGTCCCACCCCCCATTGCCCCGCCCCCCCTCACCACTCACACACCTCGGCCTGTGAGCAACGTAAGGCAAAGACTGTCTGATTCAGCCCTAGCCGATTTGGCTCCATGAATAGAGCGTCAGCCTGCGGACCGAAGGGACCCGAGTTCGATTCCAGTCAAGGGCACGACCTCGGTCGCAGGCTCCTCACTGGTCAGGGCGTGTGCGGGAGGCAACCAATCGATGTGTTCCTCTCACATCGATGTTTCTCTCTGTCTTGCCCTCTCTCTTTCACTCTTCCTGAAAATCAGTAGAAAAATATACTCAGGTGAGGATGTACCAAAAACAAAAAAAAGGCTATTTGATTCAGTTCTGAGGGGCACCCCATGTCATCCTCTCCATCTGCCCTCTCTCTAGGACAGCCTGGAGTGAGTGCAGAGCCCAAGGCCTCTGCTCCCAGGACTCACCTGCAAGCTTGGACCAGAAGGTTCGAAAGCCCTAAGCTTCGGTGCCCGCCGCTAGGGAACCCGCTCAGGGCGCAGCCGCCACTTTCCTAGCCGGCTAAGGAGGGACAGGCAGGAGACCCTGGTAAGTGCACCAGGGGAGCGGGAGCAGGGAGAAGGCGGAGCTCTTTGTCCAGCTGACCTGCAGTGCCCAGGGGGTGAGTGCCCTCTCGCTCACCGCACAGACCTGCCTGGGGATCGGGCACGGGGAGCCGGAACTCGGGGACCGTGAGGGCCAGCTGCAGGCTGTATCCCCAGCTCTGCCCGCCCGCATCTTGTGTGCTAATCTAGGTTCCCCCTGGCCTAGTTTCCTTAAAAGTTACCATCCAAACCAGGATGCTCTTGAGAGTGAAAAGAGGTCCTGTTAATAATGGTGCCAGGCCGCAGCCGGTTTGGCTCAGTGGATAGAGCATCAGCCTGCAGACCCAAGGGACCCGGGACCAAAGGGACCCAAGTTTGATTCCGGTCAAGGGCACGTACGTCAGTTGCAGGCTCCTCCCCCGCCCAGGCCCTGGTCAGGGCTCATGCAGGAAGCAACCAATCGATGTGTTTCTCTCACATCAATGTTTTCTGTCTTTCCCTCTCTTGTCCACTCTCTCTAAAAAGCAATGGAAAAATATCCTCGAGTGAGGATGAACAATAACAACAAAATTAGTCGTTTGTGCCGGGACGCCAGGCATAAACAGGGACACGTGGTCAGCCTGTGATTAGGGGTAAGACCCAGAGGCAGTGCTGTGTGGGGGACGGGTGCCTGGGTTCTGGAGTCACAGAGTCCCGGGTGCCCATGTGGCCTCCATCCTCCCTGACTGTGAAGCTGGGCAAGTCAGTGGCCTTTGTGCCTCAGTTTCTTTATAAAATGGGGTGAGAAGACCCACCTCATTAGGTTGTGCCCGTGACTAGCAAGTACTTCCTAAACATTAGCTATCATTTTCACTGTTATTCTTTTTATTAAGTGAATACATAATACTGCTAGACCTCAGAAACATAACAGAAGGATTTGTTGAGAAGACCAAGCCTGTACTCTGGGAAGAGTACTGAACATAGTTTTCTCCACAAACAGAGGGCCCCTGTCTGAGCCCCACCCTCCTGGATGGCGAACCAGTGTGGCCAGGGGACCGGCGCCCTCCTCCTCGGGCTTCTGGATGCGCCAGCTTCCTGGCTCAGGGAGCCTCAGGCCATCCTCAGGTGATGCTTGTGCACCTGCCGGAAGCCTGGCCTTGTGAGGCCTGAACCCCCCTAACTGCTTTCTGCAGGGGCTTCCTCTCCCTCCACTGCAGGGGCTGGTTTTAGGGCCACAGGCACAGCCATGCCACCTGGAGGCTGCCTGGGCCCTGCCCTCCCCTTAGCCAGGATGGCCCAGACCCCGTCCCCTGCGATGCCGGCGTGATCCACTTGGCCAGTCAGACGCCGTTTCCCAGGAATTGAAGCACGAATGGGGTCGTTGGGACTGAGCCACATTAGTGGCCGTGGCCTGGAGAGCTGGTTCTGAGCAAGGCCCCCGAGGGGCCACCGTCCAGCCATCAGGAGCCTGGCTGTTGAGCAGCTCCTCGGAGTCAGTGTGTCACCCACTGATTTCCTCGTATGTTTCCCGGAGCCAAGACTTGCTTCAGCCGCCTCCGAAGTCGGGACCTCCCGGAGCAGCCTGGGCCCCACAGCAGCTCTGTCCCAGCCCCGGCCTGGGGGGCCGGCCTGCCGTCCGGGCTCCTGTCCCTGTAACTCTGCCTTCTCTGATTAGGCAGTGGCAGTGGAGCCAGTAAAACATGTCACTTTTTAATCCAGGTTTTTTTTGTGTTTTGTTTTTTAAATATTTTTATTGATTTCAGAGAGGAAGGGAGAGGGAGAGAAAAATAGAAACATCAATGATGAGAGAGAATAACTGGCCGCTGCCTCCTGCACGCCCCACACTTGGGATTGAGCCCACACCCCAGGCATGTGCCCCTGGCTGAAATCGAACCCAGGACCCTTCAGTCCGCAGGCCGACACTCTACTCACTGAGCCAAACCGGCTAAGGCAATCCAGGTTCTTTCTGCAGATAGATGACCTCCCTGGCCAAGCTTTGGGCAACGTCCGGTGTTACCCCATCACACACCTCTCACCACTGCAGCAGTGCAGCTTAACCACTCCCCCCCCCCCCCCCCCCCCCCGGCAAACCCCAGCTGTGCGGATGCTAGTGCGGGTGCACGGACAGGCTGCTGCAGGGGTTTGGCCGCTGAATCAGCGACAAGACGTCTTCACTGAAGGGTCTTCAAAGTGCCACCCACTTCCAGGAGGTTGACATGGTCGTCAGCGTTTCTCAAACTTGTTTGACCTCTGAATCCTTTGGTGAGGCTGGCATTCTGTGGATCATCCTGGGAAAGTCATGGAAACAGGAAGGATGAGGGCAGGATGCGGGAGAGGATTAGACGTTGAAAGGAGTAAATGAGGGGACAGGATGGAGCAAAAACTGAGGAGGATCCTCGCACAAGGGAAGGAGGAGAGGCCACCCCGAGTTCCCAGCATGGAGGCCCCAGTGGGCCAGGCTCGGCGAGGTCTGAGAGTTGCGAAGTCACCCCCAAAGACACCACATCTGAGACTTTAATATTAACTAGAGAGAGGGGGCTACTGCCTGGATCGAGGACCCCCTTTTCTCCCACTGCCTGGTAAAAACTGTTTGGGGTGCTCAGCCCAGCATGAACTGACCAGCAGCCTCTGGTCTGCAAGTTGATTTTTTTAATTTTTTTTTTTTTTTCAATTCAAAAATGTGTGGCTGGCCATCTAGTTTGTGTGAATGAGAGTGTGGCTCACCAATGCGAGCTTGTTAAAATGTCTTTGGCAAAATGATCACTATTTGCAAAGGACATGGTTCTAAGCCGGAAAGCTTGAGGAAAATCAGATTTAAAACCACAAGAGATAATAACTGAAATCAGTCATGTGATTATGTAAGAATTAATGGTGAAAGATTGAAGATGGCAGCTTGAGCACTTGTTCCAACCACCGTTCCAGCCCAGCCCTCTAAACATGACCGAAAAAATGTGTTTAACAAATCCATCATAGGGCCCTGCTGGCATGGCTCAGTGGTTGAGCATCGACCTATGAACCAGGAGGTCACGGTTCAATTCCCGGTCAGGGCACATGCCAGGTTGTGGGCTCGATCCCCAGTGTGGGGCATGCAGGAGGCAGCCAATTAATGATTCTCTCTCATCATTGATTTTTCTATCTCTCTCTCCCTCTCCCTTCCTCTCTCTGAAATCAATAATAAAAAAATTTTTTAAATCCATCATAGAGCTAGAAACTACTCATTACCAGGAATTATGAGGAGAGGCTCCCACCACCACCGCTGTGCTGGCCAGCCATGAGGAATAAAGAATGCTAGAAAGTTAAAGGCAAATAAATGGAATGAGTCCAAGGTAAAGATCTAACCACAAATGCTCAGAAAACGACACCTGTAAAGAGAAGGGCTGGCCCTAGGGATGTGCCAAGTGCAGGGAAGGCCCAGGGCTGATGACTGGTGAGGTGTGGTGAGGGCTTGCCCCTCCCCCTCCCACTGCACCAAGTCGCCAGCAGCGGATGGACTAGCAGACAGCAGAGAGATAAGGACAAACTTGGGGAGCTCATTTACCACAAGGGCTTCGGGACACAGGACTCATTTCCTACATAAACAATGAGCCCTTTATCAGTAAGATAAAGACCAACAGCCAACAGAAAGAAAGGAGCCAAGACAGTGTAAGTTAGAGAAAGACATGCCAATAACCGGTCCCCACTCGAAGATTCTGGGTCTCACTCATCATTAAAGAAATGCTAATTAAAACAGTGAGAGGCATAGGGCTCACTTTTAGCCAAGATTTGGGAAGATTGTGGATGCTCAGGGTGGTGAGGGTGTGGAGAAACAGTGCTCATATACCCTGCTGATGGGATGCCAATGGGTACAACCTTTCTGGAGGACAATTGGACAATTTGACATTTCCTACCAAACAGAATTCTTTTTTAAAAAATATATATACTAGAGGCCTGGTGCACAAAAATTCATGCACTCAGGATCCCTCAGGGGATGTCCAACTGATGGCTTAGGCCTGCTCCCTGGGGGATCAGGCTTAAGCTGGCCGTCAGACATCCTTCTGGCAACCCGCAAGCCCTCGGGGGATGGCCCACTCCCTGCAAGGAGCGGGCCTAAGCCGTTAGTCAAACATCCTTAGCGCTGCCGTGGAGAGGCTCCCACCACCGCCGCTGTGCTGGCCAGCCATGAGCCCACTTCTGGCTGAGCAGTGCTCCCCCTGTGGAAGCGCACTGACCACCAGGGGGCAGCTCCTGCGATGAGCATCTGCTCCCTGGTGGTCAGTGCGCATCATAGTGACCAGTTGTTTTGCCGTTAGGGTCAATTTGCATATTACCCTTTTATTATATAGGACTTTTTATTGATTTCAGAGAGGAAGGGAGAAGGAGAGAGAGATAGAAACATCAATGATGAGAGAGAATCATTGATTGGCTGCCTCCTGCACTCCCCCTACTGGGGGGGATCGAGCCTGCAACCCGGGCATGTGCCCTTGACCAGAATCGAACCCAGGACCCTTCAGTCCACAAGCTGATGCTTTATCCACTGAGCCAAACCGGTTAGAGCCAGAATTCTTTTTTGTTTGTTTGTTTATTTGTTTTGTTTGTTTTTTGTTAATCCTCACCAGAGGATATTTTTCCACTGATTTTTAGGGAGAATGGAAGAGAGTGGGAAAGACATAGAGAAACATTGATGTGATAGAAAGACATTGATTGGTTGCCTCTTACATGCACCCCATCTAGGACTGGGGCCGGGGAGGAGCCTGCAACCGAGGTACGTGTCCTTGATTAGAATCAAACTCGGAACCCTTTGGTCCACAGGCGACGCTATATCCACTGAGCCAAACCAGTTAGGGACAAACAGAATTCTTAAGGTACTGAAAGAAAATATTATATAATATTTTTTTATATTATTGGAGTGGGAAAACCTAACTAAGCAAGACATAAAATCCAGAAGCCATAAATCTTTAAAAAAAAAAAAAAGTATATATATATATATATATATATTTATATTTTATTGATTTTTCACAGAGAGGAAGGGAGAGGGATAGAGAGTTAGAAACATGGATCAGCTGCCTCCTGCACACCTCCCACTGGGGATGTGCCCGCAACCAAGGTACATGTCCTTGGCCGGAATCGAACCTGGGACCCTTTAGTCCGCAGACCGACGCTCTATCCACTGAGCCAAACCTGTTAGGGCAAATCTTTTTTTTTAAAGGACAGATTTGACATCATAAAAATGTAAAACATCTCAAGGGCTAGAGACCATGTCAAAGATAAAAGACAAGTGACAGGCAGTGCGTGCACCATGCATCATAGGCCTAAAATATGTAGCCCTATCAAAGGAAGAAGCTTTTCATTCCAGTACATAAATAGTCAAAGGACAAGAACAGGCAGTTCATGTGCGAAAAAATTTAAATGGCCACTCGTTGAGATATGACACTCATGCTCACTTAGGGATCCGAGAAATGCAGATTTAAAAGTTGATCGTATCTAGTGTTGGCAAAAGGAAAGGAATTGTGCTGTTGGCATCATGTGCTGGTAGAATCCTGAAGGGCCACTGGAGGTACCTCTCTAGGTAACATCTGCAGATAAGCTTCCAGGAATCTGTTCTTGGAATCACCTGCCCACCTGTGCGTGGACATGTGAACAAGTACCCTCATCGAAGAACTGTGTGTATTCGAGAAGAGCTGGAGATGCTCCAAATAATCAGAGGCAGGAAGAGAAAGGGGAGTTCACTTTGGATATTTCTGTATTGTTGGAACTTTTTCTATTCAATGTGGTTTTTTTTTAATTAATTCCCAAAACGGGGGAAATGCTACATATCTGATTTCAGCAAATTATTAGAGTGAGCTGAAATCCCAACACCTCCTGCCCCTAACTACCATTAAAACGTCCTTGGAATCAATCCAAATGAACTCTCAGGCACAGGCAGAACAAAGGAGGCACATGGCTCCATATGACCCAGCCCTCCCTAATGAGAGGAGGTGCCTGGCCGGTGTGGCTCAGTGGTTGAGCATCAACCTATGAACCAGGAGGTCAAGGTTTGATTTCCGGTCAGGGCACAAGCCCGGATTGCGGGCTCAATGCCCAGTGTGGGGCCGGCAGGATGATCCTCTCTCATCATTGATCTTTCTCTGAAATCAATAAAAACATATTTTTTTAAAAAAAAACAAGAGATGAAGAAGTGGACCTTCCACACAGCCCCATCCCACCGGCTGGAGAGGCGGATGTGGGGTGAGGATGTGGCCATGACTGCACAGAGGAGCAAGATGGAGGCAGCTTCTGCCACCGACCCACCCCCGGTGTCCATACTTGGGCTGAGCACCCTGCCTAGCCCAGGAGAGAGAACCAGGAGAACAGCCCAGACCTGCAACTTCGGGTTCAGAACGAGGAAGAGCGCTCACCTATACCACCCCAAGTCATGGGGCATTTCCAGCGAGGGCACCGTAAACCCGCAAACCCAGAACAGCCCGATGCAGACAGTCACGACCACGCTCCAGCTGGGCTGCGGATCTTGGCTCCGTCTTCCTCCAAATAGCACGAGTGACTCAGCCCTCCCAGGGTGCGCTTCCCTCTCTGCCTCCACCATTCGGTCTCATTCATGACTCCTCTCTGTATCATTACTCCCACTGACAGTCAAAATACTGAAGCGGGAGCACCCGCCAAGCAAAAGAGACACCAGCTGTGAACAATGGATGGAGGGAACAAATTACCCCAAAACTCAGTGGCTTAGAACAACAAACATGTATGATCTCACGCTGCTCGGGGTCAGGAGTTCCGAGCTGCTGAGCTGGGTGGTTCTGGCTCGGGGTCTGTCATGAAGCTGTAGTTAAGATGTCAGCTGGAGTTGGACTCATTTGAAAGCTTTAATGGGGCTGGAAGATACACTTCCAAGATGTCTCATCACGAGGCTGTAGGCAGGAGGCCTTCGTGCCTCACGAGCCAGCGTCTCCACAGTGCTGCTTGAGTGTCCTCACAACATGGCGGCTGGCTTCCCAGAGGGAGCGATCCAGGGGAGCAAGGCAGGGTCCCAAGGCGGCATGACCTGTCCCCACCTCCTTCCCAATCTCATCAGGTTCCTCTTTCCCACTGAACTGCAAACACACCACCTTTCCACCCGTCCCTCAACATCCCAGGTTCACCCTTTATATTTTCTCTCCTGCTGCCTAGAAGCCTTCTCGCCCGGATCTTTCTGTGGCTGCTTCCTTCTGACCTTTCGGGCCTCAGCTCGAATTTCACCTCAGACAAGCTTCCCTGAGCACCTCATCAAAAAGTAGTCCCGCCCGGCCGGTGTGGCTCAGTGGTTGAGCATCGACTTATGAACCAGGAGGTCACAGGCCCGGTTGCGGGCCCCATCTCCAGTGTGTGGCGTGCAGAAGGCAGCCGATCCATGATTCTCTCTCATCACTGATGTTTCTCTCTCCCTCTTCCTCTCTGAAATCAATCTAAAAAATATTTTTAGTCCCCACTCCTGCCTGTCACTCTCTCTCTCATGTCACCTTGCAGGGTTTTCTCCCACTGTTACAAATGCATGGGCGCTACCCAACGATACATAATTACATTCGATGGTTTGCCGGGGGCAGTCGGGACCAATGTCACGCTCCGCTTCCTTTATTCTCATCACCGTGTGGGGACTTCTTCCCAGCACTGGCCTCCATCTGAAATTACCTTGTTTACTGGTTTATTGCTCTTCTCCCTTCAAATACAGGGAGAGTCCTGGCATCCAACAAGACTCCTCTTGCTAGTTTAAGCTGAAGAGGAATTTTTTAAATATATTTTTATTGATTTCCAAGAGGAAAGCAGAGGGACAGAGAGAGAGCGAAACATCAATGATGAGAGGGAATCATGGATCAGCTGCCTCCTGCACACCCCACACTGGGGATTAAGCCCACAACCTGGGCATGTGCCCTGACGGGGAATCGAACTGTGGCCTCCTGGTTCATAGGTCGACGCTCAACCACTGAGCCACTGCGGCCAGGCGTGAAGAGGGATAGATTAAAGGATATTAGGGGCCTCATAAAATCTCCAGAAGGCAGGGAACCAGGCCTGGAGGCCATTTGCATGGATCGGTCCTCATATAAGTTCTACCACATACCCACTGCCGTCGCCTGGGGGCACTTAAGAAACCCCCCTTTTGGGATGCCCGCTGCTGCTACAGGATCTGCTGTCCTCCTCCCCAGAGAGGATCCCTGGCTCCTGTGTCTCAGGGTTGCCTCGCCTCATGCAGGTGCATCTGAATGGTGGTGTCTTAGGTCACCAGCCTTCCGCCCTGGGGTGATGCAAATTCATGAGGCCGGGAAATCTCCAGGGTCCAGGCTGGGGAGGAGCCTGCAACCAAGGTACCTGCCCTTGACCAGGACCCTTTGTTCCACAGGCTGGCGCTCCATCCACTGAGCCAAACCGGCTAGGGCTACATTTTCTTTTTGAGAAACTGCTCTCGGCTTGGCCCTGGGTCCCACTGTTGTCTGTAAGTATGGAGGAAGCGGGGTTGATGGGGTTAAGTAATAAAGGGGTCAGCTGTGGAGGATGTATGTCATCAACTCACTTGGCTTCCCCACACCATGGACCAATCATGCTGTGTTTCTCTCACACCGATGTTTCTCTCTGTCTTCCCCTCTCCCTTCCACTCTCCCTAAAAAATCAATAGAAAAATATCCTCGGGTGAGGATTAACAAAAAAAAAGAAAATAGTTCCTGGTGACAAGAGGCCCTGGCTTTGCTCCAGAACCAGGCTGTCTGCCGCCCTCTTGCTGGTGTGTGTGTTTGTTGCTCGTGCACTTATTTTTGCTGCCGAGAGCACCCTCCCGGGAAAGCACTGTGAGGACGGGGATGCTGTTCCTCTCTGTGGCTTCAGTCCCTACACCAGGGCCTGGCCTGTCAGAGGTGCCCATACATTTCAACTTAGTGAGTTGTGTCCATGGAGGCCCTCTAACGATGCATGCGGCTCACCTGTAACCAGCGGGAAACTGCAGAAATGACACCGTGCGACTTTTAGGGCTCAGCTCCCATGGCTTACTGCCTCTTTGTTTTGTTGTGTTGTGTTTTGGCTGTTCCCCGTTTCAGATTCCAGGTGGGGGGAAGGTCATGGGCTCATCTTGTCTATTTGTACCAAGCTGTAAGTCATAAGGGTCCGTTACATGGAGGCTCTGGGGAGAGAGATCCGCCCCACGTCAGTCAACCAGAGGGGCAGCGGCATCCCACACTCTGTGATTGGCATGTCTAGTACCACGGTAGCCCCTCTTACCTGCGGTTTGGGTTCGAAAACCTGCATGGAAGACTTTATCCCATGCAGTCAGTTATTCATGAAGATGCCTTAAATGCCCCCTACATTCTCTGCCGTACAGTAGCACCTATCAAAATTCTTACAAAATTCTAGTTCAGCCAGTTTTCCTTTCCAAGTGGGAACAGATGGCTGCTTCTCTGGGTGAGCACCAGATGAAGGAGCTCGTTTGCCTTATGGGTCTTTTTTTTTTTTAATTAAACTCAATTAATTAATTTATATGGATATTCAAATCCAGACGGAAGTTTATTTAGAAAGTCACAGAGGTAGGAAAAGTGAGCCAGCTGGGCTGCGTGGGCTCAGGGAACAAGCCACAGAGGCCAAAGAAGGGCCCCTGGAGCTCAGGAGAGAGAGCCAAGTTCAGGCCTTGAGGGAAGAAGTGAGGGGAAGGCGTGGGCATGCTCCAGAGAGAGTGGGCCAAGAGAGTGTGTTTTTTTTTATTATACAATCACCATATGCTCAATGTGAAAAAATAGAGAAAAGCTCAATGACAAATGTCACAACTGAGCACCTACTGTGTGCTGGCACTGTAGTAGGTGGTAGAGATGAAGCGTCAAGGCATCTGCCTGCTCTGTGGGTCCTGCATGAAAAACACACATCTTTCCACATTAGAGTCACACTCCTTATGATGAGATGCCCACAGTATGGGACACGTGGGACTCAGACCCACAGAGGCCCCAGGCCTTTCACATCTTCCATCTCTGCTCCCTGTGAGGCGGGCACTGAGTAAAAGGGAGACAGGATCTATGGCACTAATTTTTTAAAAATATATTTTATTGATTTTTTACAGAGAGGAAGGGAGAGGGATAGAGAGTTAGAAACATCGAGGAGAGAGAAACATTGACCAGCTGGGGATGTGCCCACAACCAAGGTACATGCCCTTGACTGGAATCGAACCCGGGACCCTTGAGTCCGCAGGCCGACGCTCTATCCACTGAGCCAAACCGGTTAGGGCAATGGCACTAATTTTTAAAATATATTTTTTATTGATTTCAGAGAGGAAGGGAGAGGGAGCGAGAGAGAGAAACATCAGTGAGGAGAGAGAACCATGGATCGGCTGCCTCCTTCACGCCCCCTACTGGGGATCGAGCCCGCAACCCAGGCATGTGCCTTGACCTGGAATCAACCATGACTTCCTGGCTCATAGGTCTATGCTCAACCACTTCGCCATGCCAGCCAGGCTCTGCACTATTAAGCTATCCTCTCCTCCCCTCTTTCCTGTCTCTCTTCTGTTTTGAATACATATATACTACAAGGCTTCTGATATATTTAAAAATCCACTTGTTCTTATTGGGTTAACACATGAATTGCCAGGAAGTCTGAATATAAGAGGGAGAAGATTAATCTGATCCCAAGCACGGAAGTAAAAGCAGAGAGCAGTGAACTTGTGTCGATAATCCTGTCCTCTGGAAGGGCCTCTCCCAAGGAAATGAAGGAAGATTTTAGCAAACAGCCCTGACCTGCTCTCAGCGCTTAGACAAGGACAACGCAGGGGAACGGGTGCCCCCTCGCATTAGCCTGTCGCTGGGGCTGCGACTAATAGGATTACGGGAGATTGGATTGTTAGAAGACAGACAAGAGAAATCTGGGCGGCAAATGGGAGGAATTAATGGAGAGATGAAAGGAAGACTAGGCGAAATGCCAGACTCTTAGGATAAAGTGTGAAGAATATGAGGGGGGAAAAATCCTTGACGTTTCTGCATAAATCAAGTGGAACAGAATCAATAAGCAAAATTTGTTTATCCCCCCTTTTCCCTTATTTACTGAATTCTTCTCAGAACTTAAAAGAGTACCTACAGCCCTAGCCGGTTTGGCTCAGTGGATAGATCGTTGGCCTGCAGACTGAAGGGTCCCAGGTTCGACTCCGGTCAAGGGCACGTACCTCGGTTGCAGGCTCTACCTTGGCCTGGGCCCTGGTCGGGGCTCAAGCAGGAGGCAACCAGTCAATGTGTTTCTCTCACATCGATGTTTCTCTTTGTCTTTCCCTCTCTCTTCCACTCTCCCTGAAAAGCAATGGAAAAACATCCTCAGGTAAGGATTAACAAACAAAACAAACAAACAAAAGTCTTCTCTGTTACAAACCCCCAAAACAGGTGCTCCTGGCAATCCCTAGGGCAGACCCCCTCCAATGTGATGGTCCCTTTCGCAGGTTTTATAAATACATGAATCGCTAGGGCTTCACAAGGGCACATGTCACGTGCGCCTATGAAATCAGAGCAAACATGCGTCCCTGCTCGACACGATTCCGGCGAGAGGCTTTCTAAATGTAGCGCGTGGCGTGCGCATCTCGGTGCAGCCTCTCCCTCATTAAAAAGCTCTATAATTACACACCTGGCACGGACGCTGCTGGAGATCTATATGAAAACTTGGCCCGGGCAGCACCTAACCCAAATCTGCAACTTCCTGGATCGAAACTGGCCAAGATTGTGTCTGAAAAAACCCTACCGGTTGTCAGAGACAATAAATGAAACTTGTCCTTGTGCGCTTCGTCAGGCTCTCCTCGCATCTCTGTGAGCACGGGACCAGGAAGGCTGGGCCTCGCCAGGGGAAAACATCTCAGAAAGGCAGGTGCAGCCCGGGGGAGGGGGGGGAGGCCGGGGGCAGGGGTGAGACCAGCCAGCTTCTGGGATCTGAATGCTGAGGGAACCACAAAAGGGAGATGTCTGCATTGCTTCTTCTTATGATTTTTCAAATACAGTGGGGCCTTGACTTACGAGTTTAATTCGTTCCATGACGGAGCTCGTAATTCAAATTACTCGTATGTCAAATCAACAGTGAACGAGTGAGACACGTGATGCTGGGCTGATGTTGTGGCGTTCGCTGCGCCAACTAGCGGTGGGGTATCTGAAGCTGGCTCGTAACCCGAATTTTAGCTCGCAACTCAAAGCAAAAAATCGGCGGAGAGATGGCTCTTATCTCGAAAAACTCGTTAGTTGGGACACTCGTAAGTCAAGGCCCCACTGTATATTTTTATTGATTTTAGAAAAGAAGGGAAAGAGAGAGAGAGAGAGAGAGAAACATCAATGATGAGAAAGAATCATGGATCAGCCGCCTCCTGCACACCCCAACACTGGGGATGGAGCCCGCAGCCCCGGCATGTGCCCTGACCGGGAACCGAACCGTGACCTCCTGGTTCACGTCCAGCAGGGCTGCACTGCTTCTTTGTAGAAACAAAATGCGGCCGAATGCCACCATCCTGAACCACAGAGGTACAGATCATTAGCCAAGCGGCTGTTGCTCAAGGAAGGCGGTTGGAGGTTTTGTCTTGTTTCCTGGGAATTTCTCGAAACCATGGTTTGTCTAGTTCCCAATTCTGCCGTGAGAGTCCCAGGGATGGCGGGGGCCAGGGCCGCCCTCCTAGCCCAAGCAGAGCGGCTTTGATTTGATGTGTTTCACTTATTTTCCTAATTTAATTTTTATTCAGTCAGTTGTACAATAAACATTGGTTAAATAGCAACAGTCTGAAAAGTTCAAACTTGAGAAACATCAATTCGTTGTTCCACTTATTTTTTTAAAATATTTTTTTTATTGCTTAAATTATTACAAAGAGTATATTTCTCCTTTTTTTCCCCCGCCCTTGACAATCCCCTGGCCTCCCCTACCCCCCAGTGTCTTATGTCCATTGGTTATGCTTATATGCATGCATACAAGTCCTTTGGTTGACCTCTTACCTGCCCCCCCTACCCCCCCACCCTCCCCGGCCTTCCTGCTGTAGTTTGACAGTATGTTCGAGGCAGTTCCACTTATTGATGCATTCATTGGTTGATTCTTTGTTTTTTAAAAAAAAATGTTTTTATTGATTTCTGAGAGGAAGGGAGAGGGAGAGATAGAAACATCAATGATGAGAGAGAATATGGATCAGCTGCCTCCTGCACACCCCCCACTGGGGATCAAGCCCACAACCCAGGCATGTGCCTTAGACTGGAATCAAACCCAGAGAACCCTTCAGTCCCCAGGCCGACACTCTATCCACTGAGCCAGGGCTCATTGGTTGACTCTTGTATGTGTCCTGACCAGGGATTGGACCTGCAGCCTTGGCATATTCAGACAACGCTCTAACCAACTGAGCTCCTTGGCCAGGGCTATTGATGGATTTTTTTTTAATGGATTTTAAAATTTAAATCATCTACTGACTTCCAGTCTCCCTCCATGTAAGATGGAGGTTAAGCTCTATTATCACGCACTTCATCCCCAAACCCCCACACCCTGCATCCCGTGTCCGAGCTGCCCACGGACTCTGGGGAAAGGGAGAGTTTCAAAGAGGAAGAGACCACGAATGGCAGTGGGGCTCAAAGAAAGGCGGGGACTGATGGAGTCAACGGGATGGAGAGACAGGAAGTTGGTGAGATCCGAGGTGAGAGCTGCTTCCCTGGGTGGACAGAAACCACAGATGTTGGCTGCAGGAGATGAGAAAGTAAGGCAGGGAGTATGGGCAGCGCTCTCCAGAAACTTGGCTTTGAAGGTGGGCCAGGAGCCCTGTGGTTAAGTTCTCCAATAGCCTGAAAGCCGTGCAATACCATCAGGCAGCTGTATTGAGTGTTTTGGGTTTTTTTTCTCTTTCTGGGGAAAAACGATAAACAGCCCTAAGCGGTTTGGCTCAGTGGATAGAGCGTCGGCCTGCGGACTGAAGGGTCCCCGGTTCAATTCCGGTCAAGGGCATGTACCTTGGTTGCGGGCACATCCCCAGTAGGGGGTGTGCAGGAGGCAGCTGATGGATGTTTCTCTCTCATCGATGTTTCTAACTCTCTCTTTCTCTCCCTTCCTCTCTGTAAAAAAATCAATAAAATATATTTTTAAAAAAGGTAAACAAAACAAAATGTGACTCTTCACAATTCAAAGTCCCTCCAAAGACACGGTTTACAACTTCAGTACAAGAAGAATAGGAGTGTTTTCAAAGCCCTAGGGAAACCTCCTGTCCCAAGACTGTCAGTTACTGAACAGAGAGGGGAGGGGAGCGTGATGGGAAGGTGTTTGACTAATTATCTCGGTTCCTAGAAGAGACTGTAGCAGGCCCAGGTGATGCCCTCCCTTTGGAACAAAGTGCTTGGTTGTGGACACCCCGTGTGAGCTCCCCAAAAAGTTGGGGATCCAATTCTCTTTGGCTATTTTTTTAAAGGAGACTGACATCCGTGTGGTCATAACCAGGTCTGTATGATGTTGTCACAGAGAGAAAGGGAACGTAGACTCGACCCTTTGGACTGGTCCGCAGGTGCCTCGGTGTCTGGATATTCCCCTTCGTTTCTGATTTCCGCAGAACTCACACTTAGGGTGCGCGTAGAGACGGGGCTGACGCAGGGGAGCAGAGTGAGTGAGAGGAGGAGGAGGGGAGATGGAGTCAAGGGGGATATATATATATATATATCCTATGTAATAAAAGCCTAATATGCCAAGTGTCTGGTTGATTGGTCGGCCATTCAACCAATCAAAACGTAGTATGCTAATGATATGCTAAGGCCGCTCAACTGTCTGCTATGATGTGCACTGACCACCAGGGGGCAGACGCTTCAACCAGTAGGTTAGCTTGCTGCTGGGGTCCGGCCAATCGGAACTGAGCAAAACCAGCCTGACATGCCCTGGAGCCCTCCCTAAGCCCCTTTCCCACTGGCCAACCTCCTGCATCTCTCCCCAGCCCAGATTGTGCACTGGTGGGGTCCCTTGGCCTGACCTGCAGGCCAGGCCAAGGGACCCCACTGGTGCACGAATTCATGCACTGGGCCTCTAGTGTGTGTGTGTGTGTGTGTGTGTGTGTGTGTGTGTGTATTTTTTTAAAATTGATTTCAGAGAGTAAGGGAAAGGGAGAGAGAGATAGAAACATCAATGATGAGAGAGGATCATTGATTGGCTGCCTCCTGCATGATCGGGGATTGAGCCCCCAACCTGGGCAAGTGCCCTGACCAGGAATCAAACCATGACCTCCTGGTTCGTAGGTCAACGCTCAACCACTGAGTCACCACAGCCAGGCTTTGAATTCTCTTTACGCAGCTTTTGTGAAACATGATATACGAAAACGCATAAGCCTGTAAGTGGACAACCCACAGGCCAGTGATGAAGCACGGAGCCTGGGCAGGACGGACCCTCCCCGCTGCTCCTGGCCAAGGTCTCACCCCCATCCAGGTGAGGAGAGGTTCCCATTCCTCTCACACCAGAGACTGTGGTGGCACAGGGCGTTGTTTTCAGAGGTGGTTCTGCACACTTCAGCTGGTGAATGGCACCGAGCCCATGCCGTGGGGAGTGGTTTTCCCTAACACGTCAACGGGCAGGTAGGTCTCCCCACGAGGCTCCGGTGTGGATCAGGAACATAAATGAAAGTCTATTGCAGGGTTCCTCAAACTACGGCCCACGGGCCACATGCAAATACAAATACTGTATTTGTTCCCGTTTTGTTTTTTTACTTCAAAATAAGATATGTGCAGTGTGCATAGGAATTTGTTCATAGTTTTTTTTTAACTATAATCTGGCCCTCCAACGGTCTGAGGGACAGTGAACTGGCCCCCGTTTAAAAAGTTTGAGGACCCCTGGTCTATTGGATCGTTGGGACGCCTTGGAGCACTTCCGAGATGACAGATGAGTGAGAGGCTGCTGGGTGACATTTAGCTATAGCACCAAACTTAGCCAACGTCTCCTCGCAATATGGCCAAGCCAGCCCGGAAGTGGACCGGACCTCGTGGCTGGAGGGGCTGCCAACACTCTCTCCTGGCCCATGCCGGGCACGGCCCACCTGCTCGTGCTGGGCCAGCTGCCCACGCTCCTACAGGGGCAGTTTTCTGTTCAAAATTTCTCTCCTCTCTTTGCATGGATCACATGGTGTAGTAGACTGCTCAGGCTGCCATGGCAAATTCCATAGACTGTTTCTTTGTTTGTTTGTTAATCCTCACCCGTGGATATTTTTCCATTGATTTTTAGAGAGAGTGGAAGGAAGGGGAAGAGACAGAGAGAGAGAGAAACATCAATGTGAGAGAGACACATTGATTGGTTGCCTCCCACACGCACCCCAAACGGGGCTGGGGATCGAGCCTGCAACTAAGGTATGTGCCCTTGACCGGAATCGAACCCGGGACCCTTCAGTCCGAGGGCCAATGCTCTATCCACTGAGCCAAACCAGCCAGGGTTAGACTGTGTTCCTTAACAGCAATCCATTTCTCACAGCCCTGCAGGCTGGAAGGTCCAATATCAAGTCCTGGCAGGTAAGTTTCATTCTGAGGCCTGTTCTGTTGGCGTGGAGAAGGCCACCATCTTGCTGTGTGTTACACGCCGCCTTTATGCAAGCAGCGGGGAGAGAGAACTCTGGTCTCTCTCTTCTTATAAGGGTACCCATTCTATCAAATTAGAGCCCACTTTTCTGACGTTATTTAACCTTAATTACCTCCTAAAGACCCTTTCTCCAAACACAGTCCCATTTAATTAAACAATTTTTTTAATATATTTTTATTGATTTCAGAGAGGAAGGGAGAGGGAGAGAGAGATAGAAACATCAACGGTGAGAGAGAATCACTGATCAGCTGCCTCCTGCACGTCCCATACTGGAGATCAAGCCCGCAACCCGGGCATGTGCCCTGACCAGGAATCGAACCGTGACCTCAGATTCATAGGTCAACATTCAACTTCTGAGCCATGCCAGCTGGGCAATAAAAATAATCTTTTTAAGAAAATTCTTCTAGGCATACACTTAAGATTTACTTTATTGTACGTATGGTATGCTATGCCTTAAACAATGTTTTAAAAAATAAACACAAACAGTGCTTGCTTTGGCAGCACTTGTACTAAAATTGGAACAATGCAGGGAAGATTAGCATGGCCCCTGGGCAAGGATGACAAACAAATTTGTGAAGCATTCCATATTTTTGAAAAATAAATTTAAAAATAAAAAACAAATGCAAAAGAAAAGAGAATCCGGGCCCAGCCAGGTGTAGCTCAGCGGCTGAGCGTCGACCCAGGAACCAAGAGGTCACCGGTTCGATTCCCGGTCACGGCATATGCCCAGGTTTCGGGCTTGATCTCCAGTGTGGGGGCGGGAGGGGCATGCAGGAGGCAGCCAATCAATGATTCTCTCTCATCATTGATGTTTCTATCTTCCTCTCCCTTCCTCTCTGAAATCAATAAAAAATATATTAAAAAAAAAAAAAAAGAAGAAGAGAGAGAGAATCCGGTTAAATCTCTGAGGACTTTGGGAATGAGGCTGGTGGTCCCTGGTGTTCTTAGGATGAGAAGTGACACCCAGTGCTTAACCTGTGGGAAGGGAAGGAACTTAACTTTTATTGAGCATTTTGGTTAGTCAGGGTGGTTCTGGCCATAAGAAACAGAAGTCCACTCCTGTGTCAAGTATACAGAGTCCTCCATGAATCCAAAAGAATCTGAAGAGCTAGGCCTCACACGAGACAGAAGCTTGGGGTTTCCTCATTTTCAGCTCCATCCATCCATCCATCCATCCATCCATCTATTCATCTATTCATCCATCCTGCATCTACCCATCCATCCATCCACCTATGTCCATCCATCCATCCATCCATGTATCCATCTCCCCATCCATCCATTCACCTATGTCCATCCATCCATCCATCCATCCATGCATCCATGTATCCATTTACCCATCCATCCATCCATGTATCCATCTATCCATCTGTCCATCCATCCATCCATCCATCCATGTATCCTTCTACCCATCCATCTATCCACCTATGTCCGTCCGTCCATGTCCATCCATCCATCCATCCATGTATCCATCTATCCATCTACCCATCCATCCATCCATCCATCCATCCATCCATCCATGTATCCATCTATCCATTTACCCATCCATCCATCCATCCATCCATCCATCCATCTCTCTCTATTTCTGTTTCTCATACAATTCCTGCCTATGCTGGTGTAACCACCCCCAGTACCTTTTGGACCCACTTCCTCTCCTTTCTCCTTTTGGTTTCAAAATGACTGCAACAGCTGCTTAGTCAACATGAGCCTCCCTCTTCGGCTCCCTCCATCAACTATTCTTTCCCTGTGTATCTCTCAGGTCAGCCTCCTGAGAAGGGCATCCGGCTGGGTCCCAGCACCCCTTTTCAAGCCAGTCTTCAAGCTGCTGTTGGGCCCTGACATCTGGAACCAGGAAGAAGAAGGCCATGAGCTACAGTTCAAGGCCATGTGAGGTCCGGGTCCTGGGTTAGGATGACTTCTATTCACCATGGCTGTGGAGGGGCAGGCAGCAGTGATGGGTGTCTCAGAAATGGGGCCACTTTGTTAGGCATTGGGATTTTAAGGATGTCCATATGCTAGTATTTCCCTGTAATGTTTTTGGTTTTGGATTCAGGGTTATGCTAGTCTCAAAAAAATGAGTTGTGAATTATTTTCTCCTCTTTAATTTTTTGTAAGAGTTTATATAGCAGTGGCATCACTTCTTTCTTAAATATCTGGTGGAATTCACCCGTAAAGTCATCTGGGCCTGGAGTTTTCTTTGTGAGAAGGTTTTTAGCTACAAACTTAATTTCTTTTAAAAATATATGGCTTGGCCTGACCGGTTTGGCTCAGTGGATAGGGCGTCGGCCTGCAGACTGAAGGGTCTCAGGTTCGATTCCAGTCAAGGGCATGTACCTTGGTTGCGGGCACATCCCCAGTGGGGGGTGTGCAGGAGGCAGCTGATCGATGTTTCTCTCTCATCGATGTTTCTAACTTTCTATCCCTCTTCCTTCCTCTCTGTAAAAAATCAATAAAATATATTTAAAAAAAATATATATATATATACACATATATATATATACGGCTATTCAAGTTATCTATTTTTGAACAAACTTTGGTAGTTTGAGTATTTCAAGGAATTGTCAATTTCATCTAAGTTAATCGAATTTCTTTGCATAAACTTGTTTATAATATTCCCTTTTTATTCTTTTTCAAAATATACTTTTATTGATTTCAGAGAGGAAGGAAGAGAGAGAGAGAGAGATAGAAACATCAATGATGAGAGAGAGTCATCAATAGGCTGCCTCCTGCACACCCCCTACTGGGGATTGAGCCTGCAACCCAGGCATGTGCCCTGGATGGGAATTGAACCATGACCTCCTGGTTCATAGGTCCACACTCAACCACTGAGCCACACCGGCCAGACTCCTTTTTATTCTTTTAATATCTATAGCATATATAGTGATATTCCCTCTCTTATTTTTGACATTGGTCATTTGTATTTTCTTTATTTTCCTAATCAGTCTGGCTAGAGGTTTATTAATTTTATTGATTTTTTTTTCTGAAAGAACCAGCTATTGGTTTTGTTGATTTTTCTCTATTGTTCTGTTTTCTATTTCATTGCTTTCCTCTTTGATCTTATTTTTTTGCATTTGATTACTTTACACTAAATTTACTCATCTTTCTCTATTTTCTGAAGGTAGAAGCCGAGGCCATTGATGTGAGACCTTCTTTCGGTTCTAACGTGAGCATTTAGTGCTATGAGAATCGGGTCCTGGATGACACTCCCGGCCGCTGGGTAAGTCTCATCCGAGGCCAGACTAAGTCCAGAACATCAATTTTCCACACATTCCAACTACCTGGTGAGCCTCTAAAGCCACCCATGCGGGGGCCCTTCCTAGGCCACTGAAATCACAATCGCTGGGAAGGATGTTGGCAGTTGTCAAAACTCACCAGGGATCCTGACAAGCAGCCAGGATTGTGAATCACCACGCTAGGCCAGTGTTTCTCACTGCTATGATCGGGGCAGGTTTTCTTTGTTTGTTTTCAGTTTTATGTTTCTGTTATCTTTATTTATAATGCATTTTTTTTTACTATATTTTATTGATTTTTTACAGAGAGGAAGGGAGAGGGATAGAGAGTTAGAAACATCGGTGGGAGAGAAACATCGATCAGCTGCCTCCTGCACACCCCCTACTGGGGATGTGCCCGCAACCAAGGTACATGCCCTTGACTGGAATCGAACCTGAGACCCTTCAGTCTGCAGGCCTACGCGCTATCCACTGAACCAAACCGGGTAGGGCAACACTGTATTTTTATTGATTTCAGAGAGGAAGAGCGAGGGAGAGAGAGATGGAAACATCAATGATGAGAGAAAATCATTGATTGGCTGCCTCCTGCATGCCCCCAACTAGGGATGGAGCTTGCATGTGCCCTTGACCAGAATCAAACCCGGGACCCTTCAGTCTGCAGGCGACACTTTATCCACTGAGCCAAACCTGCTAGGGCTTGCCTGGTACTTCGGTAAAATGCAATAAAAATGAACCGTATGGCTTCGAATGGTTGCCCTTATAAAAAGTGGTACTTCCATGGCCTCTTAAACCAGTTGTTCTCACTGTTCTTCAGCATCATCAACAGCGGAGGAAAGGACACTCATAGAACATGGTTGTTTCATCGGTGTGGCCGTTACAGCCCTTAGTGGACCACTAACAGGCTGTGTGGATGCTGACCCATGACCAGGCTGTGAGTAGCACTGTCTAGACTCCTTGACTATATGATTCCATAATTTCCCTGTAGTCTTTGAACTCACATCAAATGACAAAACTAAAGCAATTGAGTAACAAGTCTGAAGTCCTTTACTCCAGGGAGAACAATCCTTGGGGTGGGGAGGGCAGAGATCACCAGCCACAGCGTGCTCTTCCCCAGGGATTAGGGGCAAGAGGCAGTTTTATGGAGCAGAGCGAGCGAGCGAGCGAGCGAGCGAACAGCGAGTGGAAGAGGCTGCATTGTAGAAACAGGCCTGAGAGGCTGGGGTTGCATATCAGACCTCGTTTAGAAAGGGTAAGGGACGAGGAAGTAAGTGGAGAGCCCGGGATGGCTTGGCGTTTGAGTATTGGCTGACTAGACCTACTGCGTGTCTGTCAAGGGGAGAGTCTATAGCAGCGGTTCTCAACCTGTGGGTCGCGACCCCTTTGGGGGTTGAACGACCCGTTCACAGGGGTCACCTAAGACCATTGGAAAACATGTATATAATTACATATTGTTTTTGTGATGAATCACTATGCTTTAATTATGTTCAATTTGTAACAATGAAATTGGGGGTCACTACAACATGAGGAACTGTATTAAAGGGTCGCGGCATCAGGAAGGTTGAAAACCACCGGTCTATAGGAACACGAACAAACGTGTGGGTTGCTGATGTGGCACCTGGGCAGGAGCCACTCCATCTTGGGCCTAGAAATTTATTTTAGTTATTATTATTTTTGTAATGTATTTTATTGATTTCTTACAGAGAGGAAGGGAAAGGGATAGAGAGTTAGAAACTGGAACACTTGTTCCAGATGGATACGATCAGCTGCCTCCTGCACACCTCCCACTGGGGATGTGCCCGCAACCAAGGTACAGGCCCTTGACCGGAATCAAACCTGGGACCTTTCAGTCCGCAGGCCGATGCTCTATCCACTGAGCCAAACCGGTTAGAGCTCATTTTTTAAATAATATATTTTTATTGATTTCAGAGAGGACGGGGGAGAGAGAGAGAGATAGAAACATCAATGATGAGAGAGAATCATTGATCGGCTGCCTCCTGCATGCCTCCTACTGGGGATTTTTTTTTTTTTAATATATTTTATTGATTTTCCACAGAGAGGAAGAGAGAGAGATAGAGAGTTAGGAACATCGATGAGAGAGAAACCGATCAGCTGCCCCCCGCACATCTCCCACTGGGGACGTGCCCGCAACCCAGGCACATGCCCTTGACCGGAATCGAACCCGGGACCCCTCAGTCCGCAGGCCGACGCTCCATCCACTGAGCCAAACCGGCCTCGGCCCTACTGGGGATTGAGCCCACAACCCGGGCATGTGCCGTTGAGCAGAATTGAACCTGGGACCCTTCAGTCCGCAGGCCGACACTCTATCCACTGAGCCAAACCGGTTAGGGCTCATTTTTTAAATAATATATTTTTATTGATTTCCGAGAGGAAAGGGGAGAGAGAGAGAGATAGAAACATCAATGATGAGAGAGAATCATTGATCGGCTGCCTCCTGCACGCCTCCTACTGGGGATGGAGCCCACAACCCGGGCATGTGCCCTTGAGCGGAATCGAACCTGGGACCCTTCAGTCCGCAGGCCGACGCTGTATCCACTGAGCCAAACCAGCCAGGGCTACTTCAGTTATAAGAGGGTTTTCAGTTATAAGAGGAAGATTCCAAGTGGAACACCGTGCCACAGACATACCCGTCTGTTCTGCAAGCACCTGTTCACACCTGACTCTCCCTTTCTCTCTGTTTCCCACGTGAGAGCTGCCACCATCCCAGAGGTGTGTGCGGTCATGGTTGTATGATGATGCCTGCGCACTCCCCTATGGCTCCTTCTCCAGGAGTTTAGCAGAGACATTACAAACTTTTCCTCCACTGCTGATAACACGAAGCCTTAGTGCTCCCCTTAGTGACTAAGGGGAAATGAGAACACCTAGGTTTAAGAGCCAATGGAAGCAACTTTCTTTTTTTTTTAATAAAGGAAACTTCTAGAAGCCGCAAGATCCTGAAATAGCTTTTCATCTTTCAACCACAAGCTTCTCTTTCAAGTTGCACATACGGACGCTAACATATTTGCATTTTTCTTTCTGATGCTCAAATCATCCCATATTTGGCCAGAGAGAGTGCCCTCGGGTTCACTTCTGTAATTCCAGCGCCACGGTCTCCCGTGACATCCTTACTCGTCTGTCCCAGCCCTGGGTCGGCCATGTCTCAGGAGCCTTGGTTCCTTTGAGTGGAGAATGGTATTTAAAGAGATAGGCAAGGTGTGCATTTTTAAATATTTATATATTTTTATTGACTTAAGAGAGGAAGGGAGAGAGAGAGAGAGAAACATCAAAGATGAGAGAGAATCACTGATCGGCTGCCTCCTGCACATCACCCTCTGGGGATTGAACCTGTAACCCGGGCATGTGCCCTGACCGGGAATTGAACCCTGACCTCCTGGTTCATAGGTCAACGCTCAACCACTGAGCCACACCGGCTGAGCAGAGGTGCCCTTTGTAAACACAGAACTCACATAATTTTCAGAAGACCTGTTTTTACCATGGCTGTTGTCCTTTTCACTAAGTCACTTAATGACCAGAAGCCATCATGTCAGTTGGGGTTTGGGATCGGTCTATATTGGAACCGTTTCTCAACCTCAGCACCATTTGGGCTAAAAAAGTCTTCGTTGTGGAGTCTGCTCTGAGCACAGTAGGATGTTTACCAGCATCCCTGGCGTCAACACGCCAGATCCCAGTAGCACCTTCCAGCGCCGACAACCAAAAATGTCTCCAGACACTGCCAAGTGCCCCTTGGGGTGGCAAAACCATCCCCCATTCAGAACCACTGGGTGGCCCGGCCGGCGTGGCTCAGTGGTTGAGCGTCGACCTATGAACCAGGAGTTTGATTTCTGGTCAGGGCACATGCCCAGGTTGTGGGCTCCATCCCCAGTGGGGTGTGTGCAGGAGGCAGCTGATCCATGATTCTCTCTCATTGATGTTTCTATCTCTCTCTCCCTCTCTGAAATCAATAAAAACATGTTGTTGTTTTTTTTAAAAAAAAGAACCACTGGGTGGCCTCTGGGATTCTGTGGAAAGTTTCCTGGAACAAACCAGAGAAAACCAGGCCCCTGATGCGACATCCAGGCCTGCCTCCTGCCTCTGTTTCCCCAGGTGTCTGCTGGGCTAATGGCTACAGATAGAGAAGCACATGGTGGGGGGCGGTTTGACCGGCAAGGAGTCACCAGCAGGCGAGTGAGGAGCAGACGTGATGTCCCGGCAGCCCCCCGCTGAAGCCGTCGGGTTTTGCTAACTGTGCTGGGACGGGACAGCATCTGATTGGACTGACTCAAGTCCCGGAGATTGCTCAGCTCTGGCATTCCCACCGGCCCCTCGGTAAGGTCAGCCTCGTCTAAGACTTGACCGTCACCGGGAGAAAGTCCCCTTTAATTCGTCCCAGATGCTGGATGAGTCGGCGTGAATCAATACAACGCCTTCCAAAAACCACCAAAATGAATCATAGGGACAAACAGGACTTTTTCTCCCTGCAAAACAGGGACTAAAATAGTGTCTTGCCCTTTTAGAAAAAAAAAAAAAAAAGAAACATACAAGATTAAGACGAGATTTAGGGCCCTGCTTGTGTTACCCACGTGGCAGTGGGTGTGGAGTGGTTAAACTGCAGGGCCCCAGAGAGACAGTGTGTGAGACCTGCTTCTGAGCCAGGCAGGTGCTGGGCGGGTGCTGGGTGGGTGCTGGGCGGGGGAGGGGGGGTGGGGGGAGGACAGAGACTTCTAGAGCGTGGACTCCAGATGGGGTCAGCAACTCCCAGAAGCTGCTGCACAAGCCTCTCACACCCGAGTCACACCCGAGTCACAAGGGTGTCTGAGACTCAGAGATTCTGTCTTTTTAAAAAATATATGTTTTTATTGATCTCAGAGAGGAAGGGAGGAGAGGGAGATAGAAACATCAATGATGAGAGGGAATCATGGATCGGCTGCCTCCTGCACGCCCCCTATTAGGGATTGAGCCTGCAACCCAGGCATGTGCCCTGACCAGGAATCGAACCCGGGACCCTTCAGTCTGCAGGCTGACGCTCTATCCACTGAGCCACACCGGCCAGGGCAGGAGTCTGCCTTGGAGGAAGGGCTCTCGGGAAGTGTACAGGCTCTTCCAGGAAATGGGCACCAGACCCAGCCAAGGAGACCCCTGAGCCTTAGCTCAGTCCTTCCCAGACTCTGCTGACCCTTGGGACCGCAGGGCCCACCGAGCCCTCTCCCCGGCCTCTGACCCTGGGATGGAGGAAGCCAACGCCGCGCAGAGGCGACTGGGTGAGCCGGTTCCTGCTTCTGGGTCCCCAAGGCCTCCTTGGTTCCGTCCTTTTCCCCTTGTGGGCGGGACTCCTATCCTCCCAGTGAATTCCCTCTGTGGTCAGGGCCAGCGTCCATCACTCGCCACCCCAGCACCAGCCATGTCTGTCAGAGGCACTGAGAGCCACACTCCCATAGCAGACCTCGCCGAGCCGGGAGGAGGTCCCGCCAGCCTCGATGACACTCGTGAGGTGCCCGGGGGAAGGTCTCCCCTCTGCAGAGGCGGAACAGGGACAAGCGGACCGAGCTCGGCCTGCAGTTACCGCGTCATCACTGACCCAGGAACTGACTCACCCACGTGGCCACTGAGGGCACTGGAGGCGGACACAGCCAAGACCTACAGCGACAAGAGAACATGGGACTCGGGTTGCAACAGCGCCCTGCTGGGGGGCCTGGGCACACAGGCTCTGCTGTTGGGGGGACCCCCAAAGGCCCTCCCCCGCTGCGTGGCCTCCAAGCATCTCTCCTGGTTCCACCTTGGACCCCTCCATTCTCTTCCATGTTGTCTGCCAACCCCCATGTGTCGCTAGCTCACCCTCCTAAGCCATGATTTCAGTTCTCATTCTTCAGATCTCCGTGGCCTGCCATGGCCCTCACTCTCAGCAGAAGATGAGTTTCTTTTTTAATTTTTAATATGTTTTTATTGATTTCAGAGCGGATGGGAGAAGGAGAGAGAGAGAAACCTCAATGATGAGCCCTGGCTGGTTTGGCTCAGTGGATGGAGTGTCGGCCTGTGGACTGAAGGGTCCCGGGTTCGATTCTGGTCAAGGGCACATGACCAGGTGGTGGGCTCGATCCCCAGTGTGGGTCGTGCAGGAGGCAGCCGATCAATGATTCCCTCTCATCATTGATGTTTCTTTTTTTAAATATATTTGTATTGATTTCAGAGAGGAAGGGAAAGGGAGAGAGAGAGAGAAACACAGTGCAAGCCTCTCCTACTGAATCTCTCTCGAAATCTCTGGCTCCTTTTTACCAGCTGGGGGATGGTCAGCACAGTGACTCAGAGCTAGTTCTTGGACATCCCCTTCCCGGTCCAGCTTAGGTGGCCTCGCATCCCACACTGGAATGAATGGGGGAGGGGCTTTCGTCAACTCTGAGGCAGACAGAGCTCTTAGTTAAAAAAAAAAAAAGCTCAGGTGCCCAATAGAGACACCTTGACTCCTCTCCACATTCTTTCTCACTCCTACTTATTCAACCTCTCCCTCCTAACTGAACCCTCCCACTGGCATTTAAACATGTTGAAATCTCTCCTAAAGTTTTAAAACACACACACACACACACACACACCACAAAAAACTGCTCTGACCCTAATGCTTCTTGCAGCTCCCGCCCTAATTCTCTCCTCGCCTTCAAAACCAAATGTGTGAAAAAGCTGTCTGCATCCACTGTCTCCGTTTCCTCACCTCCCACTCACTACAGCCTGGCTTCCCCCTCCTCAGTCCTCAGACACGGCGCTGAGATGGTCAGTGATGTCCGCAGAGCTGGGCTGCGGGGCCGGAGAGCAGGACACAGGCCCTGGGAGCGCCCGTGGGGGAGGGACGGCTGGCGTTACCCAGGATTAGATAACACCAGCACCTGCTTGCCTGCCTGCCTTCCTTCCATCTTTTTTTAAAAAATATATTTTTTATTGATTGCAGAGAGGGAGGGAGAGGGAGAGAATGAGATAGAAACATCAATGATGAGAGAGAATCACCAATCAGCTGCCTCCTGCACGCCCCCCACTGGGGATCGAGCCCTCAACCCGGGCATGCGCCCTGACCAGAATCGAACCTCGACCTCCTGGTTCCTAGGTCGACGCTCAACCACTGAGCCACACCAGGCCGGGCCTGACAACACATTTTATAGAGGACACGTACAGAGTGTGTGATGGTGGGATGTGCTCTCACTGACGGTCAGAGAGATGTTTAGGCTGAGACCTCACCAGTAGGAATCAGTCCAGGAGGAATGGGCAGGAAGTAGGTGACAAGATTGGGGGAGAGGAGTGGAGGGTGATGTTCCCCCAAGAGCCCAGGGATTCCACAAGTGCAAGGACCACCAGGGGCAGGCAGGGCGGGGTGAGATACGCTGGAGAGAAATTAGATTTCCCCCTCTACCTTCTACTCTCTGTGCCCTGCTCTCCTCCTGCCTCACCGAGGGACTTCACCACCCTTGGTTCCCTCTCTCTGGTCAGCCCCTGTTTCCCCTTTCCTCCCAGGGCTGTGTGCTGTGCCACCTGGTTCTTGCATGTCCCTTCTGTACCCTGAGTGGGAGGGCTCCACAGAGCTCTCCCCGGGCCTTATCTCCTCTGCACGCTGTTTTCTCGACGTTGTCTCCCGTTTCATGGTCTACCGCTTCTAACAGAGCTCCAGCCCCAGAATTCTTTCCTGAGGCCCAGGTTCATCGCTCTATTTGCCCAACAACCATCTCCACCGGAGATCCTGCCACCGGCCAACACGGGGGTCGTAGTTAGGAAAAAATGTAAGAGATTATATAAAGTCCTCTTTTTTCCCAGCCTGTTTTAAAAAGGGAGCAACTAGCCCAGCCGGCGTGGCTCAGTGGTTGAGCATTGACCTATGAACCAAGAGGTCACGGTTTGATTCCCGGTCAGGGAACATGCCCGGGTTGTGGGCTCCATCCCCAGTGTGGGGTGTGCCAGGAGGCAGCCAGTCAATGATTCTCTCTCATCATTGATGTTTCTGTCTCTCTCTCTTTCTCCCTCCCTCTTTGAAATCAATAAAAAAAAAAATCTTACAAAAAAGGGATCATGCCCTGGCTGATTTGGCTCGGTGGATAGAGCGTCGGCCTGTGGAGTGAATGATCCCAGGTTCGATTCCAGTCAAGGGCACATGCCTGAGTTGCAGGCTCGATCCCCAGTGGGGGCATACAGGAGGCAGCCGATCAATGATTCTCTCATCATTGACGTTTCTATCTCTCCCTCTCCCTTCATCTCTGAAATCAATTATATATATATATATATATATATATATATAGATAAACTAAAACAATGCATCTTAAGAAGAACATGAGCATCCAACCTGACCTATAGGAACTTGGTACAGCTGGTCGGTGGTGAATAGCCTTTCTTTACACAAATAAGGAAACTGAAGTTAAACAGAGATCTGATTAGCTGATTAGTGAAGCTGGGGCAAGCTCCCCTCGAAGCTAAGTTTAATGCCCTTGTCTATATCCCAATCTTTAATGATTTCTTCCAACTCAGTGTAATTGGATTGTTCAGCTTGGATAATGGGCATAAGAGGTGGTTATTCATTACACGATTCCTCTGTGTCTTTTGAACTCTTTTGTAGTAAAACCCTAAAAAATATAACAGCTCTCATTTAAAAAAAAATAACATAGTGTCTTAGTGGGCTGATTAGTGCTAATCTGCGACGTAATCCTTAACCTCCTGGTTTGAGAGAATTGCCTGGACGCATGCACGTGATTTCTGCAGGAAATCATGTCAAAGGAAACATATAACTATGCACTGAAGTTGCAAATGACATCATCAATGAATTACTTCTCTTTGTGCTCCTTTTCTTTGTCCTTCTCACCATATGTGTATATAGATGTGTGTGTGTGTGCACACTCTCTGAGAAGTTCTGAGCACGGAGGAAGTGGTCCAATCTGCTCATCTCTGAGCAGCTGTTGGCTTTTAGAATAAAGAAGTGACTCTCCCCGGTTTCTGATTCAGATGCAACGTGAGACTTGCTTTCATCCACCACCGTCTAAATTTAAACGCCTGCCTTCTCCTCCCGTGAAACTCAAGCTTCTTTCCCCATAACATTGAAGAAAAAAACTTGGCTTCCACATAGTGTTTAGGTTAGAGCTGCGAGGGGAGTTTTAAGTATTGAGTACAAGGAACCTCAAGGAGAGAAGGCATACAGGCATGGAAGCCCGCTGCCGCGTATGTGGGCCCGTAGGTTAGAGAGGACTCCGCGTCTGAGGACTCCGCCCTCCCATTTCTTCACCCATAACTTTGATTCCTCCCCACACTGCTGCCACTCCCATCTTCATTTCAGCAGAAAATGGTCATTTCCCTTGGCCAATATTGGAGGTGTTCAGTATTATCTATTGGCACATTCACCCACTTTAATTATTTTTATTTTAAAAAATATTCTTGCCCTAACCGGTTTGGCTCAGTAGATAGAGCGTCGGCCTGCGGACTCAAGGGTCCCAGGTTCGATTCCGGTCAGGGGCATGTACCTTGGTTGTGGGCACATCCCCAGTGGGGGGCGTGCGGGAGGCAGCTGATCGATGTTTCTCTCTCATCGATGTTTCTAACTCTCTATCCCTCTCCCTTCCTCTCTGTAATATATAAATATAAATAAATATATATATATATATATATGTATGTATTCTTATTGATTTCAGAGAGGAAGGGAGAGGGAGAGAGAGATAGAAACATCAATGATGAGAGAGAATCATTGATCAGCTGCCTCCCGCACGCCCCCCACTGGGGATTGAGCCCGAAACCCAGGCATGTGCCCTTGACCCAAATCGAACCTGGGACCTTTCAGTCCGCAGGCCGATGCTCTACCCACGGAGCCAAACCAGCTACGGCTGGTTTGAGAGGACATAGAATATTTCTATGTATTCTGTGAAAATGCATTTCTATTTATGTGGTATTTCTTCACTTGGATGAAATAAACAGAATAATCTTGTGGATTTGGCCCTGCCATTCTATGCTTTGTAGCCGAAAGGGGGCCACATACTAAACCCGATATGCTCAGGCGAGGCCCGTACAGCGAGCCTTACAAACCCAGACACCAAAGAAACCACGCGGGGTGGACTGAGCACAGAAATTCCTAACTGAAAGCGGGTCATGGTGGTAGTCACGGCCTAGGCCTGTAGCTTCCTTGACAAAGGCCAACCTTTAACTTTGGAATTGTTTGTTGTTTTTGTGCATCTAAGATAACATACTTTGGAAATGGCAGTCATCTTTGTTTCCAGTTCCCTCGGGGGCACCACTGCACGAGACCACATTAACCCCACTGCTCTCTCGTCCACATACCGTCTCCGTGTGCTGTGAATATTAACTATCCTGGACCCAGCAATGTCAAATGTCTCTGCCATGTACTTTTATCCAAATCTCACAGATTTCCCCTCTTTGCTTCCTCCGCCTCCCTAGTCTACCGCCAATGAATTTCATGCACCCCTCCTCCAACCTCCTCCTTTGATGCCCACATATAAAATAAGCTGTAAAACTGCCATTCTCCAGAGCATTTTCTCACTCAGTTGAGATTTTACGTCTTGGCAAATGTCATTATTTGGCTCATAAACACTTAATGACTTTTTTTTTTTTTTGGTAGGTTGTTCTTTTGTTGACAGCTTTAAAAATGGCAGGCGTGACAGTACAATGATCCACAATGGAACATGTGGGAACACACTAACAGCTTTTACCAGATTTCCTCGGTCATACCTCCTTTATTCACATGAGCCATTCCAAGGATCATGTGATCAAAGTGAAGGTGAAGACTCTTGGGCGCCACCAAGTGGCCGTCTGGGGAATACCTAAGGTGATCTGGGTGAAGACCATCCCATTCGCCTCTACAGATTTCTCCCCTGAATCCGGGGCCTGGTAATGGAGCAGAGAATACCCAAGAAAGTTGTCAGAGGAGCCTCGCTGGTAAGTAAGGAAAAGAAAGGATGGCCTGAGAAGAGAGAAAATGGGTGCAGTAGCCAAAGCATTTGCAACGGAAGCACCTCATGACTTCCTGAGAAGAGAATTGTGAGGCATGAGAAGTCATTACAGTAATCTAAGGACATTCGGAGATTTATTTCTCTTCATTGTTTTCCCAGTTGGCCACAAGTAGGAAGAACTCAAAAGTCATCAGGAATCAATAGAAGTATTGGCAGAGTTATTGGAAAGGTACATGTTTATTTTTATAAAATATATTTTATTGATTTTTAAAAATTTATTATTATTATTATTATTTTTTACAGAGAGGAAGGGAGAGGGATAGAGAGTTAGAAACATCGGTGAGAGAGAAACATCGATCAGCTGCCTCCTGCACACCCCCTACTGGGGATGTGCCCACAACCAAGGTACATGCCCTTGACCAGATTCGAACCTGGGACCCTTCAGTCCACAGGCCGACGCTCTATCCACTGAGCCAAACCGGTTAGGGCAAAAGGTACGTGTTTTGATGAAAACAGTTCATCACCTGGCTCAGTGGATAGAGCATTGGCCTGCGGACTCAAGGGTTCCGGGTTCGATTCCGGTCAAGGGCATGTACCTTGGTTGCGGGGCACATCCCCAGTGGGGAGTGTGCAGGAGGCAACCTGTTGATGTTTCTCTCTCATTGATGTTTCTAACTCTCTATCCCTCTCCCTTCCTCCCTGTAGAAAATCAATAAAATACATTTTTTTTAAAAAAGAGGGGGAAAAGGTGGTATGAAGGCAAACAGAAGTATGTGCAAAATTGTAAGACAATTATGAGGTATTTTAAATTTTATTTTTAAATATACTTTCATTGATTTCAGAGAGGAAGGGGAAGAGATACCTCCTGCATGCCCCCTACTGGGGATCGAGCCCGCAACCCAGGCATGTGCCGTGACTGGGAATCAAACCATGACCTCCTGGGCCATAGGTCGACGCACAACCACTGAGCCACACCAGCCAGGCAATTATGAGATTTTTAGCTCATTGGAAATATATTTGGGTTGTTAGAAGTCGTGCTGTACCTGAAATGAACAAGCCTCCCCACCCCATTTAGAGAGCAGCCAGGACAAAAAAAGAAGTTTCCAACAAGATAGATGTTCTAGCCACAGAACACAGGCCGGAGGCACATCTGGGGCGACCAATTGCAAGGAGAATCATCATAGGCCATATGGAGTTGTCTCTATTAGTCTTTGTACAACAAAGGTAATTTTTTTAATGGAGGAAAAGAGGGAAGTACTTACTAGAATCACGGGTGCCTGATGCTGGGGCCGACAAGACTTGTTTAGGGAAGAAAAAGCCTTTTCGATGTGAAGACCTGGGTAATCATTTAATGCTGTTAGCTTGTGTTAGATGCAGTAGAGCTTTTATATTGGAAGCATAATTTAATATTTACTGTCAACAAAAAGCCAGACATGTCCAGAGGGTATGCGTTTGTCAAAGTGTGGTGAGCCCAGGCCCCTGGAGGAGGGCTAATTCCCTGGAAGAAAGTGAGTGTCCCTCTCTTACTTATTTGTCATGTCCAAGTAATGGGTTTTGGACAGGCACAACTAATTTATTTTAAGGGTTTTGAGGCACAAGAAGAGAGGGAGATTAAGAAATCTCATTTGAGGCCTTTTAGTGAGGCCAACAGAAAGCTAACATATTGGATGAGAACAGTTTCCGGGAAATGTTATGTTATTTAAACTGCTTTTTATGAATTAGTGCGGGCTGAAACTGCAGATTAAACACGCACATCTAGATTCATTCCCTCTGAAATCCCTACTAAAACTATTGTAATGTAATTTTTTTTAAAGCGACAGTAAATCTTCAAGGATACGGAGAACAGAGGAGACAACAGTACCAAATTTTTGGAAGCCAGACAGCAGAAGTGGAATGGTGACTGTCTTAGCAGATCCAAGAAGGGACAATTCCTGGGCAAAAAAATAAAAAAATAAAATAAATTTAAAAAAACAAGATAGTTTATACCATAGGATCCTAAAAAGCGTAGCCACTGACAGAACCAGGTATCTCTGGAATTAGGAGTGAAAGAGGGTCTAGCCAGTTTGCTCAGTGGATAGAGGGTTGGCCTGGAGATTGAGGAGTTCCAGGTTCGATTCCAGTCAAGGGCACACGCCTGGGTTGCGGGCTAGATCCCTAGTCGGGGGTGTGCAGGAGGCAGCTCATCGATGATTCTCTCTCATCATTGATGTTCCTATCTTTCTCTCCCTCTCCCTTCCTCTCTGAAATAATAAAATATATTTAAAAATAAATAAAATAACAGCAGGAAGGCCGGGAGGGTTGGGGGGGGAGTGGGTAAGAGATTAACCGAAGGATTTGTATGCATGCATATAAGCATAACCAATGGACACAAGACACTGGGGGGGGGGGGGGTATGGGAGACTAGGGGAAGGTCAAGGGGAGAAAAAAAAGGAGACATATATAATACTCTTTGTAATACTTTAAGCAATAAAACAATTTAAAAAATAAATAGCCGAAACCGGTTTGGCTCAGTGGATAGAGCGTCGGCCTGTGGACTGAAAGGTCCCAGGTTCGATTCCGGTCAAGGGCATATACCTGGGTTGCGGGCACATCCCCAGTGTGGGGTGTGCAGGAGGCAGCTGATCGATATTTCTCTCTCATCGATGTTTCTAACTCTCTATCTCTCTCCCTTCCTCTCTGTAAAAAATCAAGAAAATATATTTTTTTAAAAAATAAATAAAACACAAAAAAATAAATAAAATGAGGATTGGGTGAAAGCAGTTTGAGAGCAGGTAGCCCCCTAGATCCTCTTTCCCACTGCATACCTGTGGGCGTGGTTTCCCATGACTTCACTCATTATGACAATATTTCAATTCTTTGAACATATTTTCTTTTAGATTTTGAACATAGTTATAAAAATTTCCTTAACGTCTGTGCTACACTCAACATCTGTTTCTTTCTTTGTAAAAAACATCTTATTCATACATATTTACTTGTCTGACACTATTACAGATGAGGTCAGTTTCTGTTGACTCTGTTGTTTAAAAAGTGGGTCACATTTTCCTATTTTCTTGTATGTGTAGGAATTTTAGATTACCTCGTGGCCCATTGCAACCTCTAGCTTTTTGTATTTTTAAACTTCTATATTTCTACTATGAATCGGTAACGTTCTCAAATATACAAATGTCAAAAGATATGACAGGATGTACAGGGAAGTCTATATCTCCTTCCCTACCTACCCAGTTCCCACTCGCCAACACATATCCACGGCTATTAGTTTTTTACTTATCAGAAAAGTATAAATACATGGACAAACAGATACATGTAAACACTATTTTCTACACAAACAGTAGTATACTATTTCTATTTTGCACCTTGCACATTTTTTAAGTATGAAAGAGAATTTATCAGCTCGTGTAACTGGAAAGCCCATGGCATGGCTGACAGCACCGCAGGATCCTGGGCCTCAGATAGTCATATCAGAACCCAGTTTCTTTCCCGCTCCTGTTTGCACTCTCCTCCGTGGTAACTTCATTCTCAGGCAAGTTCCCACTGCTCTGCTCTTCCGCGTGGTGCTCCCACCCAGTCCCAGCTGCGGGATGACATCCTTACAGTCTGGCCACTCTTCCAGAAGGGCATGTTCCCAGTAAATTATAGCGAAAGTCTTAGGGAGAGCTCTCATTGGACCAGCTGGAGTTACAGGCCCATCCCTGAACCAATCACAGAGGCCAAGCTAGTGAGATATGCAGATTGGCTAGGTCCAAGTCACATGACCATGTCTGAAGCACTAGGCTTAATGATTCAGCCCCACCTTAGCCTGAGACATGAGGCATAAGGGCTGGAAGTTGGGGAGGGTGGATCTCCGAAGGAATAGCAAGGTGCTATGAGCAGATCCTCCCCAGGTGAAAACAGACGTCTACTGCAAAAGGTGCTGTTTTGTGGCCTTTGGTTTTTTGGCTCTTTCATGCCTGGAAGCTGCAGGTGTGGGTGAGGCGTCTCATGGCTTTTAGCACTGGCTTCTTGGAAGATGTCCCAGGGTGGAGAGAGGCTGCCCTAACAGTTTTTTCTTCGATTCTTTATTTGTCCAATAGGCATCTATCTACCACAGGGCCAAACTAACAGCCAAAGTTGTTTATTATTTCCTGTGATGCTGCTTTTGCAAGCATGGAAAGTCTTATTATAAACCCTCCAAACCATCCCAAGACCATACCCACATCCACCTTCTTTATCTCCTCCACACACCGCGCCAATACTTCCCCTGCCCTCCATCAACTCAGGGCCAGGTACCAGCCATCTAGGGAGAGCCCCTACACCCCAAATCTTGCTGGAATTATTTAAACTTAGAGTTTATCGGGTAAACACTCAAAAGAAAAGAAAGAAAGGAAATGGTCAGGGACAGACAGGAGACAGAAAAAAAGGGGAAAACTTTATCCACCTACAGATACAGCTGTCTGGTTGGTCCATAAGATTTTTTTTAAGAGGAAAAAAGGGGCAGGGGTTACTGAGAAGAGGACAGATTAGATTGAGCACAGGGAGGAGCAGCTGTGCTTAGAAGCACTGGGCCCTTCCCCCTCCCTCTGTCCTTTTATCAGCCTGAAACAGAAACCACTACAGCTTCAGTGGCTAAAAGCCTAAAATAGGAGAAAAGCGGATGGGCAGGGAAAAAAGAAAAACAAAACCCTAATACAGGGCGAGAAAAATAAAAGGTTACTAAATTATGTATAAATTATGGATACATAATTTATATATTACTAGAGGCCTGGTGCATGAATTTGTGCACAGGTGGGGTCTGGCTGGCCCACCCCAATAGGGGCTGATCGGCAGGGCTGGCTGGGGGAAGGGGCCTCAAGCGGTTGGCCACCAGCCCTGCTCTCCTGGTCAAACTCCCAGTCAAGCACACCGGACGAGGGAACAATTTGCATATTAGCCTTTTATTATACAGGATGAATACACTAGTGGCCTGGTGCACGGATTCATGCACATTGAAAGGGAATTAATTAGAATAAACATTTTAATATTGCTGTTCACCCTTTTTCTATAATAGAAGTGTCAGAGATGAAAGAAAATTAGTAAAATGTATATGAAAATAATATATAAATTGATTAATAAATAAATAATTACAACATGACATAACAACAAAGATATGATATAAAAACAACAAAAACATGTTATAACAAAAAGATAAAAATGGCTTTTGTGCGCCTACAACCTAAGTCCTAAATTAACTCTAACATTTGCTAAAATGCACCAATAGACAAAAATTTCTGGACTTCATTATTACCAGGGCTTAATTACTATAGTTATACCTGGGGATCCCACTAAATGTAAACATTGTGCCCCTATAATCTTAAGAAAGCAACTATAAAATAGAGAAAAAATAGGAATGCCTCACTAACTATTGCCTTGCCTAAATTTCCCTTACTTATCATACTCATAGCCATAAAAATATCCCATATTGGACAAACACACTCTAACACAATAAATAACAAATTAAAAAATTAAATCTTTGGCAGGTACAAATTGGCTTGATACAATGGGACCCCAAGGACCCCACTCCCCAGTTAACATAGTTAATTTGGTTCAATATAAGTTAAAGCAGAGCCTTCACCAATTAAAACTTATTATATAAAACCTAATTAATAAATGGGTCACTAGCCCCAGTGCTTTTCTACTCGATAATACAATCCTGTCTCTTCTTAAATTTGGAAAAATCAGAGTGCTGCCTTTGTTATCTTGGGTTGTCATAACAAAACAACAGACTGGGTGACTTCAACGACATTTATTTTCTCACAGCTCTGGAGGCCGGAAAGTCCAAGATGAAGGTGCTGGCTGATTCAGTTTCTAGTCAGGCCTCTCTCTCTTCCTGGCCTGTGGACAGCAGCCTTCTTGCTGGGAGCTCACCTGGCCTTCCCTCTGATAGCACTTTGTAATTCCCTATTCATTAGGGCCCTCCCTTACAACCTTATTTAACTTGAGTTACCCTTCCTAAAGGTCTTATCTCCAACATAGTCACATTGGGAACTGGGACTTTAACATGTGAATTTTGGGAGGGCACAAACGTTCAATCCAAAATAGGACCCCAGGGTGGATTACTACAACACTAATGCTTTGGTCCCATCCATCAGGGCCTCCATACCCGTATCCAATATTTTTTAAAAAATACATTTTATTATTTTTTACAGAGAGGAAGGGAGAGGGATAGAGAGTTAGAAACATCGATGAGAGAGAAACATCAATCAGCTGCCTCCTGCACACTCCCCACTGGGGATGTGCCCGCAACCAAGGTACATGCCCTTGACCGGAATTGAACCCGGGACCCTTCAGTCTGCAGGCCGACACTCTAGCCACTGAGCCAAACCGGTTAGGGCTCCAGTATCCAATATTAGAGTTACTGGCTCATCTCTCACGTATAAGGACACCTTCTGAAGCCCATGTGTCCCTCCTGGGTGCTCCCATAATATCCATCCTCTTTCTTATGGCTTATGTTGTCATTATTAGTGTACAAGTGTCTGCCTCTTTCACAGTCTAACCCACTTTATGCCCCATTAGGAAGTTCTCCAGAGTCTAGCACAATGCCTGGCGGTAGAGAAGGGTACAGAGTTGAAGGACAGAGAAGAAAAAGGCAAACGGAGGGTGTGTGAAGCAGGCGATTTCAGCGGAGTGTCAGCCCTCTGTCAGTGTAAGAAACATTCAAACCTGTAAAGATTTTTTTGTGAGTTTATTTGAGCCAAACTGTCCACAATTGCCGGGAAGCAAAATCTCAACAGATGGAACTAATGGCGCTTTTGCACCTTATTTTATACATTACAATCGAAAGAGAAGACTTGTGTGGGTTACATGAAATTCATTGGGGATAGATTAAGGAGGTGGGAGAAAACCAAGTGGCAACTTCTGGGATTGGATAAAAAGTAATATGGCCCTAACTGGTTTGGCTCAGTGGATAGAACGTCCGCCTGGGGACTGAAGGGTCCCAGGTTCGATTCCGGTCAAGGGCATGTGCCTTGGTTGCGGGCACATCCCCAGTAGGGCGTGTGCAGGAGGCGGCTGATCGATGTTTTTCTCTCATCGATGTTTCTAACTCTATCCCTCTCCTTTCCTCTCTGTAAAAAATCAATAAAATATATTTTAAAAAAAGTAATATGACAAGACACATCTTTTACACAGGTGGGTACAGGGTAGTTAACAGTCAACAACTAACGTAATAATGAGAGGATTTATGGCCTCCACTCGGGTGCATGGGTTGTGTCCAGAGGGGTCTGGAAAAGGGGGAGTTACCCTGACATTCCAAAGGTATGTTATGGTAGATGCAAAAAAAAAGACAATAGCCAGGCTTAATTAAGGTAAAGACTGACTTTTATCAGGGAAGATTCTAGCCTAAGACATGACTACCTGCCCTAGACAGCGTTTAGTTTAAAAGTTTTAATTTCAGACCATCCTGTGTGGTTATTGTAGGTCTCTGAGTGTGCAAGGCGGCCCAGTGGGCCTTCCCTGAGCTTGTCAGGTTAGTATGAGGCCCCTTTTTACCCACACCTGGTTGAGTTCTGAGAGGGTCCTACTTAATGTTCTAGGATGGTATCCTTTTAAGTCTAAGTGTTAATGCCTTTATTCTTTTTAAAAATATATATTTTATTGATTTTTTACAGAGAGGAAGGTAGAGGGATAGAGAGCTAGAAACATCCATGGGAGAGAAACATCCACCAGCTGCCTCCCGCACACCCCGCACTGGGGATGTGCCCTCGAACCCGGGACCCTTCAGTCCGCAGGCTGACGCTCTATCCACTGAGCCAAACCAGTTAGGGCTAATGCCTTTTATTCTTTTGGGAGACTGTTCAGAACTTGTACCTAGTCTCTATCCTGCTTCCTGTTTGGCCATTTTACTATTAAAAATCTGCGGAGCCCGGCCAGTGAGGAGCTGTGGTTGAGCGTCAACCTATGAACCAGGAGGTCGGGGTTGGATTCCTAGTCAGGGCATATCCCTGTGTTGCAGGCTCCATCCCCAGTGGGGGGCGTGTCGGGGGCAGCCCATGGATGTTTCTCAACAGTGATGTTTCTCTCACTCTCCCTTCCTCTCTGAAATCAATAAAAACATAATCTTTTAAGAAATAAAATCTGCTTAAGTTACTGTTTTGCCTTATTCTATAATTCAACGTGTTTTGTTTGACCGCATTTTTGGGGTAGAATTTAAAAACTGGCATACTTCACGCATAAAAAAACAGATTTTCAGTTTTTCTTAAAAGAGAAATTATAAATAAAGGATTTTAATAAAGAAAAGGAAGAAGCTCTGGCATCACAGGGTCACATTCTCGCGTGGCCACAATCAGCCGGAACCACAGCTCGGCTTCTCACTCAGGGACTGTCCACGTCCCTGGAGAAATCTGAGTTTGCGACCCCTTTTCCTGTTACTGACAACTTAGGTTGCGGTGGGGCAGAGCCCGCGTTGCTAAGGGAGAGGAGAGGGGAGAGCGGCCGAGGTGCAGACGGAGGATCAGAGCCTCTGCCTGTGCGAACCGGCACATCTCAGGCATCCTCAAACCCGGGCTCTCCAATCCCACCGCCGACCGCGGCCCCGCCGCCTGTTATGTATGAAGAACCTTCACCAGCTCCAGGAAACACAACAAAAACAGAGCCCCCACCAGCACCGGAAGCCGGGGTTTAACCGTAGTCACCTGACCTGACATTCTGCGTTATGATTGGGTGTTGGGAACACGTGATTCCTCAGCGCAGTGCGGTGACCCCGCCCCGGACGCGCACGGGGGCGGGGACAGGTACCACGACGCGACGCTATTGGTCGGCTTTCTCAGGACGCATCCAATCGGAACCGGCCGGCTTCTGGCGCGAAGTGAGCTGGCGTGCGGCGCACGGGCTGAGGAGCCGGCGCGGGGAGTTTGGACCGCGGTTCCGCCAGCTCCCAGCCTGAGGGAGAGGTGAGTGGGTCGCGCGGACCTAGGGCCGGCCCGGCCCGGCCCGGCTTCCCGGCCCTGCTGGACAGGAAAGCCTCGCGGGCTCCTCCGTTGCTCGGTCCGCTGAGCCCTGTCGTTTCGCGGGCAGCATGGGAGAGAGCAGAGACGGTTCTCTGACAGAAACAGGCCCGGGGCGGAGGCGAGCCGCGCCGGGGTCGCCCAGGGAGTTGGGGCCGAGCCGGCCCAGCGCCCATTGTGTTCTGCTTGGGGTCGACCCGTGCCCACCATGGTGTCTGCCTCAGCGGAGTCACCGGCCAGGCCCGGCCCCATTTCCCTCCTGAGGAAAAAGTACTAGTAAAACGCCGCTCTGTCCTGTGGCCTTCCACGTCCTGGAGCCCGGCTGCCGTGTTTTGCGTGTCTGCTGTGTGCCCCGTGCGGGGCCCCCGTTATCTTACAGTCGTAGCTTCGCGAGACCCCGGGTCAGAGGCCCGGTTCGCAGCCCCGCTCTTGCGCGTCCCGCTCTGACTCCACCGCTACTTCAACTCCGTCCTGTGGGGGCAAGGACCCCTTCTACATGGTTCTGTTATGAGATTTCGTCTGTGCAGGAAATGCTTCCAGGGGCATTTGGTCCATAGTCAGGGCTCCGTTTGCGTGACTCGGAGAAGGTCAGACCGCCCTCCTGGAGCATCGCAGCGCAAAGGTTGTCCCTGCTCCCAAGGCTTTTGGAGGGAATTTGAACTAAGAGTTGACTCCAAAGCATTTTCCTCGACACCAGGCCCTTGGGTTCCTCAACACTTGGGCCACCTGACGTCCGCCTGCCAGCTCCCGGTGCCGCCAGTGTAGACGGCGCCCCTGAGCCCCTGTCAGGTCTGAGGAGCGGTCAAGGGAGAGATCACGTGAGGGATCGATGGGAAATGGAGAAGGGGAGGCAGGTGTTCCGTGTGGGGAACAGCAGCTAGAAGGAAAAGGAGCCAGCATGTTCGCTGGGCCAGGAAGGAGCTCATAGTCCACTGGGAGGAGAATTCCTGGGGAGGTGGCTGCTGCCTTCACTGTGCGGATGAGGAGACCCAGAGTTAAAATGCTGGTTAAAGACCCTAGTTTTAGGCGTGTCATCAATTAACAACATGCAGGGAAAATGCATCCACTTGAGACTAGTCAGTGTCATCTCTGAGAAGGGAGGGAAATTTCAACTATATTTGAGCCCTGGCTGGTTCGCTCAGTGGTCAGAGCGTCTCCCTGCCAACCGAAGGGTCGCGGGTTCGATTCCTGGTCGAGGGCACTTACCTGAGTTGCAGGTTCCCCAGCCCCCGGTAGAGGCGTGTGCTGGAGGCAACCAGTCGATGTGTCTCTCATTTCCATGTCTCTCTCCCCCACCCTCCTTCTCCCTTTCACTCTAGAATTCAGTGGGAAAATGATCCGTGGGTAAGGATTAAAATAAAATAAATAAATAATATAATATATTTGAAATATTTTATACTTTAAAAGAGAGAAACAGGATAAAGATTAACATCTTAAATTTGGTTGGTGGGTACATGGTTATTGTATTTTCTGTATACTAGAGACCCGGTGCACGACATTCATGCACTTGGAGCGGGGTCCCTCAGCCCAGCCTGCACCCTCTTGCAGTCCAGGCCCCCTTGGAGGATGAGCCGGCAGACGGACATCCCCTGAGGGGTCCTTAGTGCTGCCTCTCCCGCCTCCACTGCTGCACTCCTCAGCCCCTGCTTCTGGCTGAGCGGTGCTCCCCCTGTGGGAGCACACTGACCACCAGGGGGAAGCTCCTGCATTGAGCGTCTTCCCCCTGGTGGTCAGTGTGTGTCATAGCGACTGGTTGGTCCACCATATGGTTGATTTGCATATTAGGATTTTATTATATAGGATATGTTAAATAGAATTACATTAATTATATATTAATTTTAGTACATATATATTCTTTATTTTTTTGATATGTTTCTTTTAAGGGAAGAAAGGCTAGAACAAAGAGGTCCAGAGAAATTGCAAACTACTCTTTGGGAACTAAATGCTGAAAGCCACTGTGGGTCTTCATTGCCTGATACAAACCATTGCACAAGTCTGTTGCACAAATAGTGCATAGACTACCCTTCCCTGCTTGGGAAGTTCTACTTGTTTCAAGCTTCTTTTATATTTTTAAACATAATAAGTTTAATCGCTTTATACTCTTAGGCCTGATGCTGTTTGCTTCTGTTACAACTAGTTTTCTTTCATTTTTTTTTTTTGTTTTGTTTTGTTAAACCTCACCTGAGGATATTTTCCCATTGATTTTTAGAGTGGAAGGGAGGGGAGAGACAGAGAGAGAGAAACATTTTTCTGAGGGAGACACATCTATTGCACGAACCCGACTGGACTGGCCGGGGATTGAGCCTGCAACTGGGGTACATACTCTGGACTGGAATCGAATCCTCGACCTTCCAGTGCTCTGGCTGATGCGCTAACCTCTGAGCAAACCAGCCAGGGCTAGTTCTCATTCTTGTTTCCTTGAGTATTTGGCTGTTTCTGTCCATGTTTGGTACACTGTCTTGAAAAATTGTAGTCATTATTTAAGGCCTTGGATAAAGGTGTATTCCTCCAGAGATGTTTTTGCATTTGCTTCTGCCAAGTGCTTTGGAATTAGGATCACTTTAATCTAAATTCATGGCTTGAGGTGTGTGTGTGTGTGTTGAAAAGATTCTTGGATTTGTAGTTTCAGGGTCTGTCCCATTTAATCCCTCAGCAACTGGTAACTTTATTTATAGACAGACACCTGGGGATGGGAGTGGGGGTTTAATTTGGGTTTACCTGTTCCTAAACGATATCGTCCTTTTTGGTGCTAGTTTTATTTTTATGATATGTCTTTGTTGATTTTAGAGAGGAAGGGAGAGAGAGAAACATAGATGTGAAAGAGAAACTGGTTGGCTGCCTCCTGCACACTCCCTACTGGGGATGGTGCCCACAAGTCAGGCATGTGCCCTGACCAGGAATCAAACCTGTGACCTTTTGGTGCACGGGACAATGTTCAACCAACCGAGCCACACCGGCCAGGACTGTGGTGCTGGTTTTGCAGGGGGATGAATATTTCCCACACTTGGTGGTCCCTAACTTTGATTCAGAGCATTTTTTTCCTCCAAGGCTATGAAAACTGATCCTCAGATTCTCGGATTAGACAGCGGCCCTTGGGAGAAAAGGAACTTCAGCGCTCTCCTTACTTTCTGGGTTCCCACTTTGATTTAGATTTTGACCTGATAAGTTTTTAAGCTTTTTGTCAGAAATTTGATGTACTTAATAATTTTCTATTTTATCCAGCAATAATCTAGAGCAACTGTCAACAATCCTTTTCTGTAAAGGGCTAGATAGTAAATATTTTAGGCTTTGCAGACTCAACATTCTCTGTCATAACTACTCATCTGTGGTGCTGAAGTAGCCAGCAGTATATGAACAAATGGGCATAGCTGTGTTTCAGTAAAACTTTATTTACAAACACAGGCTGCAGGCCAGATTTGGCCCATGTCATCATTTGCCACTTATTGATCCTAGAGCAGGGGTGGGCAACCCCTGGCATGCCACGCCAGTAACTTTTGCTGGCACGCGAAACCCTCTCATAATCTTCCATTTACAATTTTTTTCTTAATATCGACTTTTTTATTTTTCAGATAAATTCAGTGTAGGTGCATCTTAGATAAATAAATAATTTTACATAACATGTATACATTAAAAAATAAATGTATTTTTCATCATCACATACTGTGTTTTTGTCACTCGAATGAATTTTATTATTTCTTCAAGGTTCTTCACATACGTACACCTTAAGAGATATCAAGTAGGCATAACATGTTCTCAGAAAATTAGGGTTGGCACGCAGAAGAATTTTGAGTCAGAGATTTTGCTGGTTTGGGCACGCACTCACAAAAAGGTTGCCCACCCCTGCCCTAGAGTATATGGCTTATTGATTAGCATTTGTTAAATATTGATTCTTTGCCCTATTTTATTGTTTCTGTCATTATACATTAAACATGTTTTAGAGACTAGGTTTTTCTTTTTTTTTAATATAATTTTTATTGTTAATAGTATTACAGATAGCTCCCATTCTCCCTCCCTCCCCGTCCCCCCCTCCTCCTAGCCCCTCTCCCTCCCCCCACCCCGTCTTCACCTAGGTTTTTCATTTAAATTATTTTCACATTTAATACGATTATAATTCTAAATGCTAGTTCCCACTGCAGTATTATTTAGTATTCTTGTATTGTGGTTTTGTCAATGAATTTCAGAAGCATTTTTGTTGAGTTTTGTGAAATATTCTTCTGGTGTTCCAGTTGGAATTTTGTAAACTCATAAATTAATTTTCAAAGAACTGTTTTGTGGTATTTAAACCTTTCATTTAAGAGCATGAAATATTTATCCAAATTTTTTTTTCATTTCAGTAATACTTGGTCATTTTTGTCATATCATGAAGATGTATGCCTTTGTTAATTGGTAGTTTAATATTTTTCATTGTTATTATTAATTGAATGCCTTTTAAAAATTGTATTTTCTAGTTATTACTACCACATGAGAATGCATTTAACTTTTGTGGGTTTATATTTATTTAACCACGTTACTAAAGTTTTAATTATTGTTATGCTTGGATTGTGCTGGTAATCTAATTGTCTACAAGTCATGATATTCATGCTTCTTTGCTAGTATTTTCCTTTTTGAATATTTTTGCACCAGCAAGAATGTTCAATATGAGAGTGAAAATAAAAGAACGATATTGTTTTTGCCCATATTTTTATGGATTCACCCCTATTGTAAAATAGAAGATATTATATTGGGTCTGTTATGTATCTATTAGAAATGGTTTGAGTTTCATCAGATGCTTTTTCAAAAATGCATTGATAATATATACTGTATGATTCCATATATACGAATATCAAGAGGTTTAAAAATAGGCCCTGGTTGGTGTGGCTCAGTTGGTTGGAGTGTCGTCCTGTACACCAAAAGGTGGCAGGTTTGATTCCTGGTCAGGGCGCATGTGGAAGACAATCAGTTTTTCTCACATTGATGTATCTCCCCCCTCCCCTCGCCCCCCCCCCCCCACGCCCTTCCTCTTTCTCAAATCATAAAAGAAAATTTTTTTTAAAAAGTTCGCAAATAGGCAAAACTAATCTATGGTGATAAACTCAGGTAGTGGTTACATCTGGGATGTATTAACTGGGAAAGGACACAAGAAAGCAAACCGGGCCCTGACTGGTTTGGCTCAGTGGATAAAGCGTCGACCTGCAGACTGAAGGGTCCCAGGTTCGATTCCGGTCAAGGGCATGTACCTTGGTTGCGGGCACATCTCCAGTAGGGAGTGTGCAGGAGGCAGCTGATCGATGTTTCTAACTCTCTATTCTTCTCCCTTCCTCTCTGTAAAAAAATCAATAAAATATATTTGAAAAAAAAAGAAAAAAAAGAAAGAAAGCATACCGGGATGCCAGAAATGTTCTATACCTTGATTTGGATGTTGTTTACATAGTTAGATACATTAAGTGAAGCCATATTGAGCCATTTACTTAAGATTAGTGTACTTTATTGCTAGTATGCTTTACCCCGATAGAAATGTTTTTAAAATTTATTGATCAGATTACATTGATTTTTATTAAACTGTAAAGATGATATATCATATTAGTGGTTTCACTTAATGTTAAACCAGCTTTACATTTCTGTGATGAGTCATAGTTGAGACATGTGTTATTTAACGTTTTTATTCTTTCATTTAATAAATATTTAATGCCAGGTGCTTAGAGATGCTGTGGGTTATAAAACCCATAATGGCCCATTTTTGCATAGTGTTTACAATCTAGTAGAAGAAATACCAACCAAATAATTACAAAAGTGAATAGAATTGCAACTACGATAAAAACTGCAGTTGAGAGGTACTTATTATTATAAAGGTATATTATTGGGTATTTTTCTTTATCAAACACATATATTGCCTACTATCTGCCAGATACTATTATTCTAAGCACTTTACATATGAGGTGGGTAGGCACTGTATAGATGAGGAATCTGAGATAGGGAGGTTAAATAATATGTCCAAGGGCATTTAGCTACTAAGTGGTAGAGCCAGGCTACAAATTCATGTATTTTGTTTGCTCTTAACCACATAGATGTGACTACCTAAATACACAGTTTTCCTTAGGGTAGTAATGGTTAGATCTACCATTGGAGGATGGAGGATGAATAGGAATAAATTGTCAGGAGAGTCTGAAAGAAGGCTTGTGTTTTAAAAAAGGAGCATATAATCAACGTTATCATATGCTAAGCCATCAGGAAAGAGGATTGATTGAAAAGGGGTATTGTAATAAGTAACATGGAGATCAGTCATTAGTGACCACCCCCCCCCCCCCCCCCCCCACACACACACCCAATTAAGGGATTTAGCCTTGTGATCAGGGTAGAAGCCAGAGTGGAGACTATCACTTTCTTCAGATTGTTGCCACAGTCTGACCCACATTGCTAAGAACCACTGCCAACTAACAAACAGTTCAATGTGTAGTATTTTAATCATCACTTTAAAAATAGTTTCATTTTATAATGTTGGGATTTTTTTTTTCTTCACTCCAGTTTTAATTAAGATCTATATATTATAAACTTTCTAAATTTTGCTTATATTTTTCTTACTAATTTGTTTTGTTAACTTGTGCCTCCACTTTGAAAATCTCTACTGTTTAAAATCTCTACTTTTTGTATATATTTTTCTTCATGACAGTTTTTATTCTCATCAACATTTTTAAAAGACACATTTCTATTTTTCTCATTTCATCCCTGCCAAATACCTATTTGTTTTAGCATCATGGAAGGCTAATTTTAGAAGGAAACATGGAAATTTTCTAACCCAACCTTCTTATTTTAGAAATGAGGACACTGGAGAGAGTCAATGAATTCCTCAAAGCCACACAGTGAATTTGTGGCAGAATTAACCAAAGAACCTGAGTTCTTAGTACATTTCTCATTTCTGTTGGTCAAGTGATACTGAACTTCTTAAAATTCTGCTTCTTTGTATTATTTTTCCTTGCATTTTAAAGAGTTTGGGCCATGCAAATTAAATTTAGTTGGGGCTTTTTGTCACTCTACAATAACTTTTTATTTATTCCCATTGATTTGAAAAAGAAAGATAGCCCCACCAGAGTGACTCAGTGGTAGAGCGTTGACCTATGAACCAGGAGGTCTTGGTTTGATTCCCGGTTGGGGCACATGCCCGGGATGTGGGCTCAATCCCAAGTGGGGAATGTGCAGGAGGCAGCCAATTAATGATTCTCTCTCATCATTGACATTTCTGTCTCTCCCTTCTCTGAAATCAATAAAAGTATTTTTTTTTTTCAAAAGAAGATAGAATGGTAAAGGAGTTATAACTATCAGCTGAAATGAAAATTTTTTGCTATGCATAGATTTTGGCTGTCCTGTCTTCTTGTACCCCAGTAAATTGAAGGTGGCTCAAGCTGTATGTTATCTCAGACAATAGCTCAGCATATATCACAGTTTGTTCAAGGTATTCTACAAGAATACTTTTTAAAAATACATATATTTTATTGATTCTTCACAGAGAGGAAGGGAGAGGGATAGAGAGAAACATCGATGAGAGAGAAACATCGATCAGTTGCCTCCTGCACACCTCCTACTGGTGATGTGCCCGCAACCAAGGTACATGTCCTTGACTGGAATCGAACCCGGGACCCTTGAGTCCACAGGCTGATGCTCTATCCACTGAACAAACCGGCTAGGGCTACAAGAATACTTTTATGCTTGGTAAAAGTATTTCAGCTTGAAACTAAATAATTGTGAAACGTGGTGTCTTGCTGGGGAGCCATTGCTCTCATTGGTGGTGAATTCAGTTACTCATTTGTTCCTTGGGTTTTCAGTATGCTTTGATTATGTTCTCCTACCACACTCTCTGTCTACTTTCTATTTATTCTTCAAGCCCAGGCCAAGTGTCATTTTTCTGCAAGGCCTTTCCTAATAATCCCTCCCCTTAATGTCCTTTGTGTTTGTTTTAGCGTTGGGGGAAACCAGGTCATTTTGCTGTTCAAGTGAGCGTCAGTTAGTTAAAGATTATATAGTTCAAATGTAACCAGTTGTAAATGTCAAAACAGTTTATTGACCCAAAAAAGCCTCATTACTTTGGGCACAGTTGGAACAGTGCTCCATCCCCTCTGCACCCCCCTCCCCCCACCACCAAATATTGTGATTCATGCAAAGCACATACCTGTACTGATATTTTTTTCCCTCTCTTTTTAGGATCATGGCTGCTGTTCCTCAAAATAATCTACAGGAGCAACTGGAGCGTCATTCAGCCAGAAAACTTAACAACAAATTAAATCTTTCAAAACCAAAACCTTCGTAAGTATTTTGGCTGTTTTGTTATACATACTAATACTGTATCATACAAATGAGATATCTGCACTTTCAGCCCTTTCATTGTATAGATGGGGAAATGAAGCTGTGAGGTTAATGATTTTCCCACTTGCAAGTTAATGGTAGAACATGTGTTCGCAGCACCAGGTAATAAATTGTTCAGCACTTTTGCACAGTTCCTGGCACATAACACTTGCTCAGTAAATATTTGTTGAATGAATTAATAATGAATCTTTTTGTAAATTTAGGCAAATAGGTATTTTTTAGCATGTTAATATAATTTTATATCTTTTCCAAAAACAACTTATAAAGAAACTATAGCTCTCTGGTTCTGTTCTTTCCTCCTAGATACACTCCAAACTCCTAATGATATCTAATAATTTATATTCCTTACTGTACCCTTACCAAGTTCTGGGTGCTTGGCGTTAAAGTCACCATTGACCTTTATGTCGCTAAGTCCAGAGGTATCTAGGATTCTTAACTTCTCCTCCAAATCTCAGTATAGCGAGCAGTTTTTTACATTTTTCCCCCCCATAAAACTTTGATCAGAGTAGCAACAAGTAGCCACATTTGAGTCTTTTCTCTTTTTCACTTATGCCATCCCCTCCCTCTGGATGACTAAGAACTACAAGCCTGAGAAATAAAGTAGAGGGAATGGCCTGGATACTCTCAAAACTGAATAATTAGCCCTGAATAAAAGGATCAGAGCATACAAAATATACTTTAACTTGCCTTATAAATTTTAAAATCGGAGAGGGGGATAGAAGGTAAGTTATATAAGTTAGTAAAAAAAATTACTGGGTTTGTTACAATTTATCTAATTGAAGTATTTCATTTTTCCAGCTGTTTCACTTTTAAAAAGAAAGTATCTTCAGCCAACAATGTGTCTGTGACTTGTGTGTCAGTAGCAAAAACACCTGTGTTAAGTGATAAAGATGTTAATGTTTCTGAGGACTTTTCCTTCAGTGAAACTTTACCTCATACCATGAATCCGCAAACAAGGGTAAAAGACTTTAAAAATGCTGCTGCAGGACAGCAAGCCAAGAGAATTGGTTCAAAACCGTTATTGCCAGATTCGTTGCAGATTCCGAGGGAAGTTTCACTTGCTACGCAGAGCACTCCAAGTAGAAAGGAATTCCGTGATGCTACTTTCAAGAAATTAGAATATAGTTCTTCATCAGATTGGGATGATATGGATGACTTTGATACTTCCGGAAATTCAAAAGCATTTGTTACACCACTCAAAAATCACTCTGTAAGAATAAGCACTGCTCAGAAAAAGTCTACGAGAAACTTTTTTAAAGCACAGCTTCAAAAGGAAGATACAGTAAAGGTTGACTTGACTACTCCTTCCTCTGAATGCAAGCAAGTAGATTTGACTGCGGAGCAGAAGGCGGACTCTGAATGGTTAAGTAGCTTAAGTAGCGGTGTGATTTGTATTGATGATGGCCCCAGTTCCGAAGAGCTTACAAATGAAGACACTCAGAATAGCCACTCTTTAAAAACTCATTTGGGAGAGGAAAGAGGTAAAAATTACTTTATTTTCATTTCAGTATATCAATTGTATTCGGTCAGTCAAAGCTGGGTTTTGGAACAGTAGCAAATATGATATAGCTTTTGTCCTTCAGGTCTTTAGAGGTGTTTATTGAACAATCTGTTGGCCACATGCTTGAGGCAGAATATACTGATGAAATGAAAGATTTTATTCTGCTAATTATCTGTGATTTTTACATATGAAGAAAATAAGGTCCAGAGAGGTTAAATGGTCTATTGGCTGGTAAGTGGTAGAATTGGGAAGTGAATTAAGCCTTTCTATTGTAATTCCTTTATGGCTTGCTGCCACTGAATATTGCTGCATAATATGATCTGATCATGCTATTAAAGTACAAATTGCATTCAAATTATTTTCTGCTTAGGTCTCCTAGCTAAGATTAGCCATATGTGGAAGTACCTACCTTATGAAATAGTTGCAAATGTGAGACAAATTTTTAAGCACCTGAATCCTGTAGGGTGAGAGAGGACCAGGAAGTGATTGATAATAAACAGAGCTATAGTCTAATCAGATGTGTGTCTGTTTATGAAGAGAAAACTTGGTAAAATGTAAACTAAAGAGCAACAATTGGGCATTGTGTTTTTCCTCGTAGTCAGGAGAGAGAGCGATTGAATCTGGTAGACTTAAATCACTAGGAAGCCTTTGTGACAAAGTAAAAATAGTTTGTACAAACAATGGTGTTTGTAAAATTATTAGAGTCATTTGTTGCACTTTACTCTTATTTAAATATGAGTAAAAAATAGAAAAACAAAAGTGCTGGTGCCAAGTAGGAGTTTCATAATTTAATGAGACAGTCATGAAAAGCCTTAAGCAGATCTTTGGCCTCAATCCAGTAGTCATTGGACTTGCTCCAATTGACTCAATAATAATTTATGAAAAAACAAGCTGACATTAAGGTGGGAAACGAGAAGGCTCACGGAGTGGTGCTAGTGTTTATGACTTGCCTGAAGCACTCACTTTTCAGTGCTCATCCCCTGTTCTTTCTGTCTCATTAATTATTAAAATAACCTACGTTATCAACTGTCTACTTTAGATAATAGTGAAAAGGAAAAACACTTGGGAGAAACTGAATTCCATTCACTGAAGAAATCTCCACGTGTTCAACTTGATGAAGATGATTATGATATCGATTTTATTCCACCTTCTCCGGAAGAAATAACGACTTCTGCCGCTTCTTCCTCGCTAAAATGCTTTAGGTAAAATAGCTGATTAATTAATAAGCATTAGTGTTTGCCTTTGAGGTATCTGAAATATTTTAATGTAGTTACGCACTATCATTTTTGTATAATTTCATGCTCTGCACAGTTTATTTTATATCTAAATGAAAACTTCAAAAAATTCCTATTGATACATTTTATTTAATTGGTGGTATGCTAAAGCTATAAAGTTCCAGCTTTAGCATACTACCAAAATTGTAATTACATGAGACCTCCGAGCAATTTTATGTAGTTGATTTTAACTTGAGGAATATATGACACAAAGCTAACTCGTCATTTGGATAGTTACTTAGTAAGTGATATGTTACATCTCTCCCCGCCCCCCCCCCCCCCCCGCCTTTTTTTTTAATACTACAGGATAGAATTGACTATTGTATTTGACATTCACTGAATTTTATTAAATTAGGGACATGATTGTGGTAGTGTTATGGGGAAAATTACATAGTCCACACAGATCATCAATAGCTTAACATACAAATTAATAATTACTGTTACCTTCATCCTCATCACAGTCCAGTTAAGTGGTGGATTATCCTATCTAATAATAGACAAACATGGTAATTGACCATACCTTCACTACACCTCCCATTGGCTAATCAGCGAGATATGCAAATTAACCGCCAACAAAGATGGCAGCTAATTTTCATACTGCAGGCAGAATGGGACAGCGCCATCCCGCCTGCCCTGCCGCCATCCAGGCCTGCTATCTACTACCTGGGGCGGCGAGCGTCCAGTGTGCAGCCCGACCTGGGGCGGCCGGGCGGGGCAGCAGCGATCCGCTGGTCCGCCCAGGCGTCCCGTGTGCGGCCCAACCCGGGTTGGCCAAGCGGGGCAGCAGCGATCAGCCGGCCCGCCCGGCCGCCATCCAGGCGTCCTGTGTGCAACACAACCCAGGGTAGCCAGGCGGGGCAGCAGCAATCGGCCAGCCCGCCCGGGCGTCCCGTGTGTGACCCAACCCAGGGCGGCAGGGCGGGACAGCGTAGCTCCTCTGTCACCCCAGCTTCCTCGTCACAGCTCCCTTGGGGGCCTAAGCCTTTAGTCGGACATCCCCCAAGGGCTCCCTGGCTGCCAGAAGGATGTCTGTCTGCAAGCTTAGGCCTGATCCCCCGGGGAGTGGGCCTAAGTTGACAGGTGGACATCCCCCAAGGGGTTCTGGACTGCAAATGGGCGCAGGCCGGGCTGAGGGATCCCCCCACCCCTGAGTGCACAAATTTTTGTGCACTGGGCCTCTAGTATACTATATTTTTAACCCATATTTTGGCAAGAAATAGATCTCTATAGTGTGTTAGCTTAATTAGAGAAGGAAGGCAGGAAGGAGGTGTTTGTGTGCATAATCGAGTTTCTCCAGGTTTGTGTTTTAACAGGTGTGTTGGGATGTTTAAAGAGGCAGGAAAGGTTGGAGCATGATTATTATTTGATGACAAAACTAAAAAACTGTACCTCCTCTTCTAAACTAAAAAACGGCCCTCTCCTCTTCTCCCTCCCAATAGAAATTCAGACAGAATTGCACAAAGTAAAAAACTGATCAGGAGTTCATATAGACTCTGGATTCTAAATCAGCATCATTTAGCAGGTGAAGCAGCTGAGGAGCAGGGAGAAGCAGGGGATGGCCCAGGATGATAAAATTAATGGCAGTGGACAAGATCCTGCATAGTGCTATTTCCTGGCTTTTTGTGTGTTTATTTATAAAGTGTGCATTGCACAAATAACACTGTAACCACTTAACAGGATTCTTACTTGTAATCTCAACATTCCAACAAACCAAACATTTTCTTTTTTTTAAAAGTATATTTTATTGATTTTTTTACAGAGAAGGGAGAGGGATAGAGAGTTAGAAACATCAATGAGAGAGAACATCGATTAGCTTTCTTTTGCACACCCCCCTAATGGGGATGTGCCCACAACCAAGGTTCATGCCCTTGACTGGAATCGAACCCGGGACCCTTCAGTCCCCAGGCCGATGCTCTATCCACTGGGCCAAACCAATTAGGGCCCAAACATTTTCTTTATCCATGTTTGGTTTTGACCTTTTTCTGCATGTGTATGATTTTTGCTGTAATTAACATGTAACTCTACTGTTTATTCTGCTTTTTAAAAAATTTATTGATTTGAGAGAGGGAGAAACATCGATTTGTTGTTCCACTTATTTTTTTAATATATATTTGTATTGATTTCAGAGAGGAAGGGAGAGGGAGAGAGATAGAAACATCAATGATAAGAGAGAATTGTTGACTGCCTGCCTCCTGCACGCCCCCCACTAGGGATCGAGCTCGCAGCCTGGACATGTACCCTGACTGGGAATTGGACCGTGACCTCATGGTTCATAGATCAGTACTCAACCACTGAGCCACACCAGCCGGGCTTGTTCCACTTACTTATGCATTCATTGGTTGATACTTGTATGTGCCCTGACCTGGGATCAAACCTGCAACCTTGTCATATGGGGACAACTCTCTAACCAACTGAGCTACCCAGCCAAGGCCTCTGCTGCTTTTCTCTTAAGTAGTATTTTAAAAATATTTTCTATATTGTTATGTAGTCTTTATTCTTATTCCATTTCATGGCTATATAATTTATTGAGTTTTCATACTGTAATTAACTTTACCTAGATCTTCAGCACTTGGAAAATGGTTATTTCCAAGGTAGATTCTTTCTGTACATTTTCCACTGCAACCTCATATACACATTTGTGTATATTATAAAACAAATGGAATTTTCACAAATCATGCTTTATATGCAGAGGACACTTAAATTTTATTACCTTTTATTGTGTTTTAAAATGCTGGCTGTAACTTCTGAATTAATTTCCGAAGTGTAATGGTCTGGTAATATATAACAGAAAAGAGAAACATGTTATTGTAGGTCCTTGTATTCGTAAACCTCTTGAGCTGGCCCTCAGAATCCTCCATCTTCAGGCCCCAATTTACCTTTCAGCTTTATCACTAGTTATGTCCTTACAATAACCCTAAAGTCCTATGAGCCTCATGAGACAAATTGGAAAATACTGCTAAAATGTAAGGCCCTTTCCTTAAATATAATATATTATTTTATTTATTTATTTATTTATTATTTTTTAAATATATTTTATTGATTTTTTACAGAGAGGAAGGGAGAGGGATAGAGAGTTAGAAACATCAATGAGAGAGAAACATTGATCAGCTGCCTCCTGCACACTCCCTACTAGGGATATGCCTGCAACCAAGGTACATGCCCTTGACTGGAATCAAACCTGGGACCCTTTAGTCCGCAGGCTGATGCTCTATCCCAGTGGTTCTCAACCTTCCTAATGCCGCGACCCATTAATACAGTTCCTCATGTTGTGGTGACCCCCAACCATAAAATTATTTTCGTTGCTACTTCATAACTGTAATGTTGCTACTGTTATGAATTGTAATGTAAATATCTGATATGCAGGATGTATTTAGGCGACCCCTGTGAAAGGGTCATTCGACCCCCAACGGGGTCGCGACCCACAGGTTGAGAACCACTTGTTCTATCCTCTCAGCCAAACTGGTTAGGGCTATATTATCATTTTATAAAACATAATTTTATTAATCAATGTTTGATTTAGTTAGAAGGTTGCATTCCAAAATCCTGTTTTAGAAAAGTACAGTTGATTCTTGAATATCAAGTGAATAGAATTGTCTTTTCTATCTCTTCATAGTCTCTCACTTATCATATCCATCTTTCAAGGTTTCCTCCAATTCTACCCCCTTTGCAAAGCTTTATCTTTCTTTGGATTGCCACAGTACCCTCTCTTTAACATTTAGTACTTGTTTTGTTACTTTTATTTATTTATTTTTTAAATATATTTTATTGATTTTTTACAGAGAGGAAGGGAGAGGGAATAGAGAGTTAGAAACATAGATGAGAGAGAAACATCGATCAGCTGCCTCCTGCACACCTCCCGCTGGGGATGTGCCCGCAACCAAGGTACATGCCCTTGACCGGAATCGAACCTGGGACTCTTGAGTCCGCAGGCTGACGCTCTATCCACTGAGCCAAACCGGTTAGGGCTGTTTTGTTACTTTTAAAGTATTTTTTTATATCTAATCAAACTGACCATGTTTATATGTATTAATATATTTTTGTATGATCTGTATAAGTTAGTTATATGTACAGATACACATATACACGTTGATATGGATAAAATGCTTTGGAATCTCAGAAGAGAGAGATGTTAAAAAGCACTTGCTGGAGAAATCAGAAAAATAGCCTTTGAGCTGGGCCTAGAGGAACAAGTGTGATTTGGGTAGGAAGAGATTGGAATGGTGGGTTTTTCATAGACGAGCAGAGGCTGAATTTCTGAAGTAGCCAACACAGGACTTACTGAAGAATGTACGTCATGCACTGTGATTGGAGCCTGGGGTTATTGAAAGGTCATCATTGGAGACAAAGTTGAAAAGGTCTCCTGGGCCAGAAGATGAATGACTTTCAGGGCCAGCTAAAGAGGTTTTAGAATAGAGAAGATACAAAAATATATTTCTCTTTTCTGTTATATATTGTCTGACCAGCTGTGCAGAAATATTAGAGGAAAAATTATGTATTTATACGTTGATTGGTTGTATATTTTTAAACTTGTAGTATGTTAAAGGAGCTTGACACCTGTGACAGAAAGAAGGATGGCCTAAGCACACCAGAAGACTTGTCAAAACCAGAGAAAATGCCTACTCAGCAATCTAACCAAGACACCAGCAGAGACTGTGACGGTACAGAAAGTATTTTAGACATGTCATGTATTTTAATTACTAACTTTTGAAAACCAAGTAAGATTGTATTTTTACCTGTGACTTTATAGTATAAGATGGCAAATTATAGTTCCTTTTGCCCTAATATAGAATCATCCCTGCTCATTGGCTAGCCAGCATTTGCTCAAACAACTTGTAAACTCATGTTCTCACAAGGTAATTCATTCTTTAATTTGAAAATGCTAATTGTTAGAAAATTTTCTTATATTGAACCAAAATTTGCTTTCCCATAAGTTAATCCTTGTGAAGTAAGTCTGAAGCTCCCAGAAGTTTTGTGTGTTTTTTTTAAAGACTACTCTATTTGCCAAACCGGTTTGGCTCAGTGGATAGAGCGTCGGCCTGCGGACTGAAAGGTCCCAGGTTCGATTCCGGTCAAGGGCATGTACCTTGGTTGCGGGCACATCCCCAGTAGGAGGTGTGCAGGAGGCAGCTGGTCGATGTTTCTCTCTCATCGATGTTTCTAACTCTCTATTCCTCTCCCTTCCTCTCTGTAAAAAATCAATAAAATATATTTAAAAAAAAAAAAAAGACTACTCTATTTATAGATTGTGGTTTCTAGACATCCTCCTAGTTCTCCTTGTATAAACTCTGGGTTTGGGTCTTAAAGTTTAATGCTTTTTTGTTTGTTGGATTTGTTTCTTAATTCATTAAAATGTTTTCTATTAAATATCTAGTAGAAATAATCTAGTAGTACTGTAAGACTGAAAAACAGCAGTCTCCTTTCTCCTAATTTCTACTTTCCAGGGGTTCCTTCAGTCTAGAAATTTGTGTCCTTGTAGTCTGGAAGGTTTTCTATTATTTCCTTCTTTTTTCTTTCACTCCTCCTGGACTTCTCTTATTTGGATGTTAGGGTTCCGTTACCTACTTTCCTGTTTTCCATTTCTTTTTTTTCTTTTTTTTTTTTTAAATATATTTTATTGATTTTTCACAGAGAGGAAGGGAGAGAGATAGAGTTAGAAACATTGATGAGTGAGAAACATCAATCAGCTGCCTCTTGCACATCCCCCACCGGGGATATGCCCGCAACCCAGGTACATGCCCTTGACCGGAATCGAACCCGGGACCTCTCAGTCCGCAGGCCGACGCTCTATCCACTGAGCCAAACCGGTTTCGGCCTGTTTTCCATTTCTTGCTTCTCTGCTTTCTGGGAGATTTCCTCAATTTTATCTTTAACTCTTCTGTGGAATTTTTCATTTTTATCAAATCCATTTCTAAGAGCTCTTTTTCTTCTCTATTTCTGTAGCACATTCTATTCTTCTTTGATGGATGTTGTACATATGGTGTGCTTAGTGGTCTTTGTATTGCTTCCGTTTGCTCCAAATTTCTTACAATATTAACTTTTTTAATCCTTAAAAGGGATCTTTAAGTTAGTTTCTGTTATTCCCATTTTACAAATAAGGAAACTGAGATGCAGGAGTGATGACACATGGTCCTAGAAGTAGACAACAGCAGAGCTAGGATTTGAACCCAGCAGCCTTGAAGCTCTTGAGTTTACACTGACAGCCTCTGCACTGTAATGTTTCTGCATCATTAAGTTTCAGAATGATTGGCAAGGACAGGGGCAAGAACAGAGCCCTACAGAATGTTGTTAGAGGCCTCCCTGTCAGCTGACATCAGTTCATTCATCACCACTTCTTGTTTCACTAGTTACAAGTCTACTTTCAGACCCTGCTTTCTCCCTTGTCCCTGGGGTTCCAAAAATCTTGGTCATATGACTCCAGAAGTTCAAGGTCTGAGACACCAAGAGGAAATGGATGGGACATTGACTCTAGAGTGACACAGACCTGAGATACAGCCCTGTCGTGTCCTACTCCTGCCTGTGTGGCTTTGGCACGTTAGTTAAGCTTCTCTGGACTCAATTTCTATAAAACAGTGAAAATAATATTTAACTTGCTGAGTAGTTGTCAAGTAAAGTACACTGTAGGCCTTCAATAAATGGTAGCTATTATCTGCCAGTCTAGTAATCCTTTCAAAGAACTTAGAACGTTAAGATAGCTGGTTTATTTCTATGAACTCTTGCTAACTCTATAATTGTTTCCTCTCTCTCTAGCTCACAAAGCAGCCGTTTGATACCGTGTTCTAGAATTTTGTATTAAATCAATATCAAGATCATCAGCTTGTAGGTTTTGGCACTCCCTTTACAGTTTTTTTGAAAATTAGAACAAAGTTTGCTTGTCTTCACTCTCCCATCAACTAGATGCTTCAGATACCATTGAGATCTTGTTTGCTTTGTATTCTGAAGTGTAATCTGTCCAGACAAGAAGACTTGAGTTTCTTTCCAATGGCTTTATCTTTCTCTGAGCCTGTCTTGGCTTTCATTTCTTTCAGACCATTATTTATTCTCCTCTTTCCAATCTCATGCCCATTCTCCTTGCGGAGAAAACAGAAGAAAGTAGGAATTCAGCAATTCCACTTTTCCATCTCATACCTCACGTTCCTGTTTACATCAATCATTAGTAAGAGTCCACATTTCCCAACTCATTCTCACACAGGTGCTTCTTCCCACATTGCTCTGTACACCCCCTAATCTGTCCTGTCTTCCTCTCCTCTCTGCCTTTTAGACCCTTTAACTCAGTGGTTCTCAACCTTCCTAATGCCGCGACCCTTTAATACAGTTCCTCATGTTGTGGTGACCCCCAACCATAAAATTACTTTCGTTGCTACTTCATAACTGTAATTTTGCTAGTGTTATGAATCGTAATGTAAATATCTGATATCAGGATGTATTTAGGCGGCCCCTGTGAAAGGGTCGTTCGACCCCCAAAAGGGGTCGCAAACCAAAGGTTGAGAACCGCTGCTACCTGACTGCGCTTGGTCAGCAATTACCCAGTAGCTTCATTCTCTTCTTTGAACATTTTCTTTCCCTTATTTCTCTGATTGTCTCCTGTTTCCTCTGCAGCCCACCGACTGCTCTTTCTCCTGTGTACCTTTGGCCCTAAGCGTAGAGGAGGCATCTTACTCGCTTCCCTAACCCATTTGTTTCCTTCATCAAAAGCCTCACCTTCTTTGACATTCTATTTCTTAGTTACATGGGTTAAACAAAATGTGGAGTGGGCGGCTGGATTCAGATACCAAACTACTGTTATCAGGAATTTCTCTCACACCTGCCTTCTCTGACCTCTGTGCTGTCTCATCTCTCCATCTCAATCCTCCATTTCTTCCTGTCTCTGTTTTATGCTTCCCCTGTATTAGTCTTATTTCCAAGGTGTGTTTCCCTATGTGGTGGCAGAGAGGGCCACCAGCAGCCTGTCCAGCTTGTTGAAGAGAGAGGTCCTCTTTTCCAGCCAGCCAAAGAACTTGACCTGATTCTCATTGAGCTGACTTACCTCAGGTGCCCACTGAGGGAGTGGGGCAGGGATGGTCTCCAAAGAGAGAGTCTGGGTGCTATGCTGTTACCATTGAAAGGAAGCTTGTGTCCGGCGGGTGGGGTCACTGGTTCGAATCCCAGTCAGAGCACGTGCCCGGGTTGCAGGCTCGATCCCCAGTAGGGGGGCGTGCAGGAGGCAGCCGATTGATTATGTTTCTCTCTCATTGAAGTTTTTATCTCTTTATCCCTCTTTCTCTCTAAAATCAACTGGAAAAAAAATGGGTTAGGGAAGCAAGTAAGATGTCTACTCTACCCTAGGGCCAAAGGTACACAGGAGAAAGCAGTCGGTGGGCTGCAGAGGAAGCAAGTAAGATATCTACTCTACCCTAGGGCCAAAGGTACACAGGAGAAAGCAGTCGGTGGGCTGCAGAGGAAGCAAGAGACAATCAGAGAAATAAGGGAAAGAAAATGTTCAAAGAAGAGAATGAGGCTACTGGGTAATTGCTGACCAAGCGCAGTCAGTTAAAGGGTCTAAAGGGCAGAAAGGAGAGGAAGAGAGAACAGACTAGGGGGTGTCCAGAGCAATGTGGGAAGAAGCATCTGTGTGAGAATGAGTTGGGAAATGGGGATGGGATGAAGAGTCCTTGCCTGTGCAGCCCTTTATAATATATTTTGTGTGGGCACAAAATACACCTGAAGTTAGTAAAAAATCATAGTAAATTGATAAAACTTTATCTTCCAACGACCTTGGTTACCCTAAGAGAAATATTAAGAATTAACATGAAATAACGTCGTTACAGGTTCTCATGATATAGAATTAGAGACAATCTGATTTCATATTATTTCACGGGCAGATAGTAAGGACAGTATAAAGTTGTTTATAATTTTGCTTTTATATTTTTATTATTATTTTTTTAATATATATTTTATTGATTTTTTACAGAGAGGAAGGGAGAGGGATAGAGAGTTAGAAACATCGATGAGAGGTAAACATCGATCAGCTGCCTCCTGCACACCTCCTACTGGGGATGTGCCCGCAAGCAAGGTACATGCCCCTGACAGGAATCGAACCTGGGACCTTTCAGTTCCCAGGCCGATGCTCTATCCACTGAGCCAAACCGGTTAGGGCTATAATTATGTTTTTAAATTACTTCAGATTTTACATGCATGACTTTGAAAAACTTGTCTTTTTTGTTTTCAAGGTACAATATTAACACCACAATTACTTTACAGGTAGACAGATAAGTTTGCAGCAGCAGCTTATTCAAGTGATGGACCACATTTGTAACTTAGTTGATGCTATTCCTGATGATGAACTGAAAACTTTGGATTGTGGGAACGATCTGCTTCAGCAGCGAAACTTAAGGTACCGTGATTTTTCTCCTTCTGGAGTATATCTGGCTGCATTGCCATCACTTTATCAGAAACGTACAGGGCAAAATGGTTAGCATTCTGAATAGATATTTTAAATTTATTTACTTTTCAAACTTTTCCTTTAGTATTTTTTAAAAAATATATTTTATTGATTTTTTACAGAGAGGACGGGAGAGGGATAGAGAATTAGAAACATCGATCAGCTGCCTCCTGCACACTCCCCACTGGGGATGTGCCTGCAACCAAGGTACATGCCCTTGACCGGAATCGAACCTAGGACCCTTGAGTCCGCTGGCCAATGTTCTATCCACTGAGCCGAACCGGTTAGGGCTTCCTTTAGTATTTTATCCAAATTTTTGAAATTGGAAAAAAGAGAATGTATTTTGCCACAACTTGGGATGAGAACTAAAGATATACTTGTGTGGCCTACTGTGGCAGACTACTCACACTTACTATGGTGTTGTGTGTTTTCTCTTCAGAAGGAAACTCCTGGCCGAAGCAGATTTTAACCCAAGTGATGCCAGTGTCCTTGGCTCAATGTGGAGGTGCAGGCCCGATGCCCTTGGTAACCCCATGGAGGACATGGCATCTGTTTCCTTGCCATATCCATTTTCAAGGGGCGATTCCTGCCCTACAGGGAGTTCTGATGAGTTACATTTTCCGCCCATTCCCTCAAATTCCATTTCTTCTGGGGGATGTTTGGTGACTCCCCCAGGAAAGACAGGGTTCTCGGTCACCAAGAAGAACCTCTTTGAAAGACCATTATTCAATTCCCATTTACAGAAGTCCTTTGTGAGTAGCAACTGGGCTGAAACACCAAGAACAGAAAAAAGAAATGAAAGCTCTCATTTTCCAGGAAGTGTTCTTACAAGCACTGCTGTGAAAGATCAGAATAAACATACTGTTTCAACAGATGACTTAGAAAGGGAAATCCAGGCCTCCTGTGAGATTGATAATTTTGACATAGATGACTTAGATGATGATGATGAGTGGGAAAATATAATGCATGGCTTAGCAACGAACAAGTCTTCCACAGCTGCCTATCCACCTATTAAGGAAGGTCGGCCCGTTAAATCTGTATCAGAAAGAATTTCTCCAACCAAGACAAACTGCCTCCCTGTGACACCTTCTGCTCAAAATAAAAACTTCTCGGGGTCAATGCAAAAATGTAAGTGTATATTTTAGAATTCTGACTTGATGAGAACTGATCAACTTATCAAGTAGAGAAATGTTTATGTCTCAAAATATTAAAATACAGGGCAGTTGAAGACAGATTTCAAGTCACAATTCTTTTGTTGTTGTTATTTATTATTTTTTTAAATCTTTAATGTTGAAAGTATTACATATGTCCCCTTCCCCCACCCCATTGACTCCCTCCAGCCCTCCCCGCCCCCGTCCCTAGGCCTCCACCACCCTGATGTCTGTGTCCATGAGTTATGCATCTGTGCATAAAGGTCTTCGGTTGATTACCTTCCACCCACACCCTCCCCGTCTTCCCTTTGAGATTCCGCCCTCTGTTCCATGCTTCCATGTCTCTGGATCCACTCAGTTCATCAGTTTATTTTGTTAATTGGATTCCACACATGAGTGAGATCATGTGATACTTGTCTTTCTCTGACTGACTTATTTCACTTAGCGTGATACCCTCCAGGTCTCTCCATGCCATTTCAAAGGGTAAGAGATTCTTCTTTTTTACTCCTGCATAGTATTCCATGGTATAAACATACCACAGCTTTTTTATCCACTTATCTACGGATGGGCTTTTTCCAGATCTCAGCTGTTGTAAATTGTGGAAAGTTACATTTCTTAAATCAATCAAATTATTTCTTTTGGCCTAGACTCCTTTTAATTCATTCAGTAAATTTTTTTTTTTAAATATATTTTATTGATTTTTTACAGAGAGGAAGGGAGAGAGATAGAGAGCTAGAAACATCGATGAGAGAGAAACATCCATCAGCTGCCTCCCTCACATCTCCCACTGGGGATGTGCCCGCAACCCAGGTACATGCCCTTGACCGGAATCGAACCCGGGACCCTTCAGTCCGTAGGCCGACGCTCTATCCACTGAGCCAAACCGGTTTCGGCCATTCAGTAAATATTTATTGAGTGCCCACTATGTGCATGTTCTGCTCTAGGTTCTGGTAATGGATAAATGATGAATAGTTCCTGCCCTCTTGGAGTTCACAGTTCAGTGAGGGAAGTTTTTGGAGGAATGAAATTAGCCACTGTAAAGGCTGCAGAGAAAAGCCAAAATTAATTTTAAAACCTTACATCAATCCTATAAAGTTATCACAAAGTGTTGTTTTTTTTAACTCAAGTGTAGATGTACAACGTTCTGTAAAGTACAGCCCTCTCTATTTTTGTTATTGATGACTTAATACCACGGAGGTTGTTCTTATAGTTACACTGTTGACCTTTAAATAACCTTTAATGGATTTATTTTTGTATGCTGTTAGAATGTGTCATACTTGACGTTCGCAATTATCTTGAGATAGTTGAGCGTTGGGGTTGGAGTAACTGCCAAAGCTGGCGTGGGCTCTAAGTCTCTGTGTTGAACCAAAGTTGCGACAGCAAAGATGGAGAGCAGGGGGCAGAAGTGAGTGACATTGTGGAAGGAGAATCAGGAAGCTGAGATGACTGAGTTTTCTGACTGGGTGACTGGGAAATATGACACCATTAACAGAAATAGGGGAGTCAGGAGATAGGCAGATTGGGAGAAAAGCTGAGGAGGGCTATTTCAAGACTTGTTGAGCTTACAGTTTTGGTAAGTCATTTAGGCAGAAATGTCTTGCAGACAACTGTAGATGCACGTAGGACTGGAACGTAGGAGTAGATCAGTCAGTTCTTTTTTTTGGTTTGTTTTTTAAAATATATCTTATTGATTTTTTTTTTTTACAGAGAGGAAGGGAGAGGGATAGAGAGTTAGAAACATCGATCAGCTGCCTCCTGCACACTCCCCACTGGGTATATGCCTGCAACCAAGGTACATGCCCTTGACCGGAATCGAACCTGGGACCCTTGAGTCCGCAGGCCGACGCTCTATCCACTGAGCCAAACCGGTCAGGGCGGGTCAGTCAGTTCTTAGAGAGATCTGTGCCTTCTGTGCACACAGGTGATGCTGAAGATCACAGGACTAGGAAAATTCCAAAAAAGAGCATCTAAGGAGCCCAGCCCCAAGTGTCTGAAAGACTCCAACTTTCAGGGGCAGGTGGAGGAAGTGGAACCAAGAAAGGGAATTTAAATCCACAGATGTCTCGAAGGGCAGTCAAAAGAGAAGAGGAAAGAGGAAATAGAGTAGTGGTATATTGTAGAAAAATCAAGGAAAGACCTGAATTTGGCCCTTAGGAAGTCTTTGGTGGCCTTGACACTTGTATGGAAGGAAATTCGGTACATGGTTAAAGAAGGAATTTGCTGTAGGGAAAGGCATGTCAGTGATTATGCAGGGCAAAGAGTAAACGCTGAAACTGACTTGTGACATTAATGCACTGCTTTTTCTGAACATTGATTATTTTCTTAGACCAGTCGACGCAAAATTTACCATCCAGAAATCTGAATCACGAGCATTTCCAACGTCTTAATTTTCCTCATACAAAAGAAATGATGAAGATTTTTCATAAAAAATTTGGTCTCCATCATTTTCGAACTAATCAGCTCGAGGCGATCAATGCTGCACTGCTTGGTGAAGACTGTTTTATCTTAATGCCCACTGGTATGTATTTTTAGATATGAGTTGGCAGGAATCCATTGGCAGATGTGAAATGAAAGCCCTTTAATAGAAATAAAAAGAGCACCGACAGTATTTCTATCATTTATGGGCCTCTAACCCTCCCATGCCATAGTAAGAAAGTGTATTACCTCATACCCTCTGTTCTAGTTGTTGACATGTTAACATTTATAGCCCTTTAAGATTTTCAACTCAAAGCTGGTTGTGTTGAACTGATATAGAATTTCTCTTTGGGGATTTTTCTTTTCCTAGTCTAAATTAGTCTGGAACATGAATAAAAATGTAGGACTGGAATAGAGACGTGACCATTTCTGGCAGTTTATTTGTGACAGTCTAGTGATCTATGGTGGTTAAAACCATCAGCCCTGGATTGGTGGCCTGGGCTCAAAGCGCAGCCCTGCCGTTTCTTAGCAGAGTGACCTTGAGCAAGGCACTTCATTCCTTGGACCCCACATGTGCAGTGGGGATAATAATAAAGAACCTGCCTCACAGAGTGTTACGAGAATTAAATGAAAAGCATTTAGCGTAGTTCTTCCTTGGCCTGTTTTGAAGAGATCCAGGACTTTTCATTGTGCTATAAACGTTTATAACAGCTGTTCAATGATTTATAGTCATCCAAGTCAGACTATTAAATAAGCAGTTAGCATAAGAACCAGGGGGAGTTTGGAGTTTCAGTGCTTGCACATGTAATCTTCCCTGGGCCGTCTCCTCTCCTTGTTGTGACCTTAAGCAGTTAGTAATTGCCATCATTGTTTAATCGTATTATCTGGCTATCTGAAATTTTTTCAAACTGATTTTAAAATTTAGGTGATGTTCGATTAATAATCATTTCCTGTTTCATTAACTTGTTTACTCTGTGCTCTGTGTCCACTCCAAGTTGGTACTCCAAAACTAAAGCAGGAAAGGGCCCTGGGTCGTCCACTGGTTTGGGGGGGCTTCCCATGGTCCTTCGGGGTTTTGAGGGGGTGTTTTTGTTGTTATTGTTAATCCTCACCCAAGGATATTTTTTTTCATTTTTTTTTTTTTTTTATAGAGAATGGAAGGGAGAGAAACATATCGGTTGGTTGCCTCCTGCACACACCCCGACTGGGACCACAATCGAACCTGCAACCTAGGCATGTGCCCTGACTAGGAATCGAACACTCAATCCTTCAGTGTAAGGCCCAACACTCTAACCATTAAGCAACACTGGCCAGGGCTTGAGAGGGTGTTTTTATGTGTCCTTCCACTCCAATTTAACCTCTTGGTATTGTGTGTGTGTGTGTGTGTGTGTGTGTGTGTAGTTTATTTTCGACAAAATTTGTAAGCTACTGATCTAGTACATGTTGGACATGATAAAGTTGAGGCGTGATAAGGTTGAATGGCATGTCTAAGTCACATAACCTATTAAGTGGTAGAACTGAAACTAGAACTCAGCTTCCTGGTCTTGTCATGACATTTACACATAAATACCAAAGAGAAATTTACTTACTGCACATGCAGAAAAGATGGACTGTTTTGTTTAAAAAAAAAAAAAAATCGAAGTCCTAGAAACTGCCTAGCACAAATTTCTATTATTAGTGGGCTGATGAAGTTGAAAATTAGGGATTAATCATTTCAGTTACCATTAAATGTGTACTGATTGTCTTGCCATGTTGAATTAGAGTTACATGTAGAGAGATCCCACCCCACCCCACCCTTTGATCTCAAAAGAAATTTCTTTCTCTTCATCCTCTGTTAATGCACACAAATATAGTTCTACCCTTTACTTCAAAGGAAGATTGGGAATATTACCCTATGGATAAGAGTACAGGGAGTATTCGTACTAGTGGTTTAACAAAAGCGATTCTAGAAGTGCCCTCTGGATCATCAAAGAAATACTAAAGCATGTTAACTGTGGGTTTTAGTGTTGTATATTTTATCACATTTTAACTCTTTAAAATGAAATATTATATGAAACTAGTGGCCTGGTGCGTGAAATTCGTGCGGAGGGCAGGGTGTCCCTCAGCTCGGCCTGCACCCTCTCCAATCTGGGACCCCTCAGGGGATGTCCGACTGCTGGGCCTAATCTGGCAGTCAGACATCCCTCTCGCAATCCGGGACCACTGGCTCCTAACCACTCGCCTGCCTGCCTGATTGCCCCTAACCACTCTGTCTGTCAGCCTGCTTGCCCCCAACAGCTCCCCCCGCCCTGCCAGCCTTCTTGTCCCGAACTGCCCCCCTTGTCGGCCTGATCACCCCCAATTGCCCTCCCCTCCTGGCCTGATCACTCTAACCGCCTCTGCCTGGGCCCCGCCACCATGGCTTTGTTTGGAAGGTCTCCCAGTCTAATTAGCATATTACCCTTTTATTAGTATAGATAATTATTTTAATCCTAGAATCATAACTAGAGTGCCTCTTATACTGCATTTGGATTTCCCAAGTAGACTTCTAAAGCAATTCTATTGCATTTAAGCTTTCCGCCCTGATTCTTGCTTTTGCTGTCATATGTACCTACATGAGATGTCCTGAAAGATAATCTTTACACATTAAAATTGTCTAAGTATTTTACCAAAACCGGTTTGGCTCAGTGGATAGAGCGTCGGCCTGCGGACTGAAAGGTCCCGGGTTCGATTCCGGTCAAGGGCATGTACCTGGGTGCCCCCGTGGGAGATGTGCAGGAGGCAGCTGGTCGATGTTTCTCTCCCATCGATGTTTCTAACTATCTATCTCTCTCCCTTCCTCTCTGTAAAAAATCAATAAAATATATTTAAAAAAAATAAAATTGTCTAAGTATTTTGACTCATTTGAATATGGCAAATTGTGGCACCATAGGGAATATCACTTGGTATTCTGTTAATTAATTATCTTAAATATTGTGTGTGGTTTACTTCGTAACTTTTGCCTTCATGCTCTCAAGATAAGACCTGACAGGTATTTCTTTGTCATTTCTCTTTCAGGAGGTGGTAAAAGTCTGTGTTACCAGCTCCCTGCCTGTGTTTCTCCTGGGGTCACGATTGTCATTTCTCCTTTGAGGTCACTTATCGTAGATCAAGTCCAAAAGCTGACTTCATTGGATGTAAGTTAAAAACAAAATTCTACCAATTACAATAAAAATGCTCATAAAAATATAACTTAAAAATAATTATATTTTAGTACTCTGGGCTGCCTTTTTATTTAATAGTTTGTGAATTATAAGAATGAAGTGCAGCTATTACATTAAATTGTACATTTAAGCTCAAGTCTGAAAACTCTCATACAGATAACCTTCCATCTGATTTTATTCTAGGAGAATGTATTTTAGTAAGAACTTTTAACTTGTACTTTGCTGATATAAAAAATTTTTTATTTAATATGAAAGGAGGTTTTTTTTATTACTGCCAGATCAGCATAGTTCTTATCTTACTTCCTTAACGTCTTAAAATGCATACACATGCATGTACCCACACGTGTGTCCTTTTTTCTCCTGGCTGAGATTACAATGGTATATGGATTCATTCTACTAAATCCTGCATATTGATCAAACAATTATTTTCAGGGTTATAAGCCACTACCTTTTTCTTTTTTTTTTTTTTTATGTTGGATTTCTTTTTTTTTTTCTTTTTTTTTTTCAGAGAGGAAGGGAGAGGGAGAAAGAGAGATGGAAACATCAATGATGAGAATCATTGATCAGTTGCCTCCTGTACTGGGGATCGAGCCAGCAACCCGGGCATGTGCCCTTGACCAGAATTGAACCTTGGACCCTTCAGTCTGAAGGCTGACGCTCTATCCACTAAGCCAAACAGGCTAGGGCGCCACTACCTTTTTCAACAAGACCGCTGGTTTGATTCTTCTTCCAAAGAATGTCTTAGTGCAGTGATGATAGCCTTTGTTAAGTCAGTCCTGATGTTATGGCCCTTGCATCACTGTTACCCATTAAAACCCTGAATACACATTTACCTAAAAAAGAATGTAACTATACATTAGGACTATACTTTTGGATGCTGAATTCATATTTATATTACTTACAAACATGAAAAGCAAAGGAAGTAAAGGAAAACGAAAAAAGAAAAAGAATTAATGAGAAGAATATTTTAAATTGTAGTTAGTAAGGGTTTTTAAAAAATGTACTATGTGCTTATTGTTATTTTTATTACATTGAGATTATCTTTCCTCTGATAGGTTTGACATGTAACTTGTAAAATATTTATAAAAGCTAAGGATAAATATAAGCTTAAATCAGATTAATGTGTAAAATTTACATTGTTTACTACTTTAATACTTAGATTCCAGCTACATATCTGACAGGTGATAAGACCGACTCAGAAGCTACCAGTATTTACCTCCAGTTATCAAAAAAAGACCCAATTATAAAACTTCTGTATGTTACTCCAGAGAAGGTTTGTATTTTATCATTATTTTAAAAAATGACATTAGAGCTGTGTTAGTGAGACAATTCAGTTCTCCCTCTTGAGTATGGAAAACCCAGCCTTTCCCTCCTCTGTTCCTCTCCTTTATTCCTCACATAGAATACTTCCTTCTGCTCATGCAGTGTCTGGAGGTTTTTCCCTTACACCAAGCAATTCTTGTGACACCGGCCGATTGTCCTATAATTTAACTCAATTCTGACATTGCCTACCTAGAGATAGTGTCAGGTCCCACAGGTTAAGGGCTCAGTCCAACACGATTGTTTCCATTCAGGTCACCCATAACTTCTCTGATTTGGCTATAAATCAGAAGTTCTTATGACTCCCTTCTCAGTTCCCATTAATTTGCTATAGCAGCCCGTAGAACTCAGGGCAGTGCTTAAGTTCACCAGTTTACTAAAGGACATGATAAAGATACAGACGAACAGCCAGATGAAGAAAAATGCTGGGTGAGGTCTGGGGAGGTCCAGAGCACAGGAGCTTCTGTCCTCATGCAGTTGGGGGTGTCACCCTCCTGGTGTGGTTGTGTTTGCCAACCCGGAAACTCTGAGTCCCATGCTTTGGGGATTTGATTTAGGCTCCCCCATGCAGGCACGATCAATTATTAAATCTATTTCTAGCCCCTCTCCTCCTGTCTGGAGGATGCGGGGTGGTGCTGCAAATTCCAAGGTTCTAATCATGGCTTGGTCTGGTGGTGACCAGCCCCTACCCAGGATCCCCCCAAACTCAACTCTGGAGTAAAAAGATGCTCCTAGCGCTCTTATCACTTAGGAAATTGCAAGGATTTCAGGAGCTCTCTGCCAGACACTGGGGTGGAGACCAATATATTTTTTCTGTTATCTCCTAAAAGCTCACTAGAATACATTCATTTTTCAATTTTGACATATTTCTGGTATATAGTATAGTGCAAGAATTGCTGTATGACTTTCACCCAGAAACTCCAAATGTTAACTTTTACTGTTATTGCTTTATCATTCTATTTTTTTTAATATTTGAAAGTAAGTTGTAGACTTATATCCTTTTAACCTTAAATACTTCGCCATGCATTTCATAAAAACAAGGAATTCTCTTGCATAACAGTGTAATGATCAAAATCAGAAAGTTTTCATTGATACAACACTATTATTTAGTCTATGAACTTCAATTTCACTAGTTGTCCTAATAATGTCCATTATAGCAAAAGAAATTCCTAGAATATGCATTTAGTTGTCATGTCTCTTTAAATAATTTGTCTTTGATGATTTTGACAATTTTTTAAAAATATATTTTTATTAATTTCAGAGAGGAAGGGAGAAGGAAAGAGAGAGAGATAGAAACATCAATGGTAAGAGAGAATCATTGATTGGCTGCCTCCTGCACACTCTCCACTAGGAATCGAGCCAGCAACCCGGGCATGTGCCCTTGACCAGAACCGAACCTGGGACCCTTTAGTCTGCAGATTGATGCTCTATCCACTGAGCCAAACCGGCTAGGGCAGTTTTGATACTTTTGAAGAGTGAAGGCCAGTTATTTTGAGAACTGTCCCTCAATTTAAGTTTATCTTATGTTTCCTAGTGATTAGATTCAAGTTATTCATCTTGGCAGGCACATCAGAAGTGGTGATAAGTTCTCAGTGCGTCCTATCAGGAGGCATTTGATGTCAGTTTATTCTGTTATTGGTGATGTTAGTTAACCTAGTCACCTAGGTAAGGTGGTGTCTGCCAGACTTCTTCACTGTAAAATTACTTTTTTCTCTTTCTTTGTCATAAATGTAAGTTTTTTTGGGTATTTTCTGCCTTTGTAATAGTAGATAATTGTTGTGGGATATTCTAAAACTGTGTAAATATCCTGTTATTCATCAGACTTTTACCTAATAGTTTTATCATCCATCGATGATTCCCCTTTAGTTATTACTATAGTGGCTGCCAAATGATGATTTTTCTAATTAGTCGGCATTTTACTATAACAAATAGCTTTCCCTTTTACCTATATATTTACTTATACTAGTATGAAATTATGGAATTTTAACTTATATAGTAGGCTAGCATCTATTTTTGTTAGGCAATTTGATGTTCTAATTTGGCCAATGGGAGAGCTTCATCAAACTGGCCTCTGTGTCCTTTTGACATGCCTGTTAAGATGTGGGTGCCAGATGTGGTCGTTAATACGAGGATGTCATTGCTTCTAGGCCAGGGGTGGGCAAACTTTTTGACTCGAGGGCCACCATGGGTTCTTAAACTGGACCGGAGGGCCGGAACAAAAGCATGGATGGAGTGTTTGTGTGAACTAATATAAATTCAAAGTAAACATCATTACATAAAAGGGTACGTTCTTTTTTTTTTTTTTTTTTTTTAGTTTTATTCATTTCAAAAGGGCCAGATCCGGCCCGCGGGCCGTAGTTTGCCCACGGCTGTTCTAGGCCCTTTCATGGACAGAGCTATGAAATATATATATACATACATACATACAATATATGTGTGTGTGTGTGTGTATCCCCCTCCCCAAGTAACAAGCATGCAAGTAACGTATCCATAGCACTGTTCCCAGTGTAAACATGGCCCTCAGGTATGCTGAGGTCCAAAGTTTTAGAACCACTGACCTGATACATAACTGTTTGCTAAACATCCTAAAATGCCTCTGCTATTTTCTATCACTTCTGCTCATTCTCTTCATCTCCTATATAATAAAGAGCTAATATGCTAATTAGACCCAATGGCTGAACCACCTTCCAGAATGACCAGTGGGTGGGGCGGGGGGTGGAGGGCGGGGCCGCCGGGCAGCTGGGGCTGTGAAGGCCTACTCTGGCACGAATTTCGTGTATTGGGCCTCTTGTAATGGAATAAGAACCAGTTTTCTCTGAAGGCTTTAATGGAGCTTAAGTTGCAGTGGAACTTAAAGACAACAGAATCCTTGAGGTGATGTGATGTTTATAAATCTTTTTAAATGTCTAATTAATCCATTTCTGACCTAGGTCTGTGCAAGTAACAGGCTGATTTCTACCCTGGAGAATCTGTATGAGAGGAAGCTCTTGGCACGGTTTGTTATTGATGAAGCACATTGTGTCAGTCAGGTAAATACTATTTTTTATGTCTTGAAATATTGATAAATGTATACCACCAACAGTATAAATATTTTCAGAACTAAAGAGAGAAAAAACATTGGGTGAATTATTCTATTTCACTGAAGAATATTCTATTTCACTGAGGTGGTTCTGAATGTGGTGAGCAGTATTTGCTTTGTATAAACGAAAGATTCAAATGGTCTGAAAAGCGGGTTTTTCTCTCAACTAGTGGGGACATGATTTTCGTCAGGATTACAAAAGAATGAATATGCTTCGCCAGAAGTTTCCCTCTGTTCCAGTGATGGCTCTCACTGCCACAGCTAATCCCAGGGTGCAGAAGGACATCCTCACTCAGCTGAAGATCCTCAGGCCTCAGGTGTAAGTTGTTGAAAGTCATGCATTTCGAACCCTGGGGCAGTGGTTCTCAGTTTGCTACACATTATAATAATCTACGGAGCTTTGAAAATCCCAGTGCCCAGGTTGTGCCTGATGCCAATTAGCTCAGAATTTGGGGGCTGGAAATCAGTGGGTTTTTAAAAATCCCCAAGTGAACCATCCTTTTCTTGGGGTGATGTTACTGTCCAATTAGCGTGTAGTGAGGGCAGTACTGCTAACGCCTTTAAAAAGAAAATCCCCTGGTGATTACAATATATAGCAAAATTTGGGAACCAGGGCCCTAAGGGCTTTTCTTCGCTTACTGAAATGAAAACTTTCTCTCGTTACCTATTTTGTAAGTTGGGATAAAGTGCATGCTGTTCCTGTTAGCCCTGGGATCGTCCCAGTAATAAATTAGCTTTTATTTACTTGATTTTGGCTCCCATACATCCTAGAATATACATCATGCAATGAACCAATGACCCTGTTTTGTCCTTTTTCTCTGGAGTCCCAATGACACCCAGAATGCTGAAAATAGTCCAGAAACTAGGTATAACAGCTTTTTTTACTTTGTTTCCATCTCAACAGCAAAGGGCTTCTTATTGGCACCAAATCCATAATTATTCAGTAATAAAAACCACAACAGTAAAATGCCCCGCATATATAGGGTGTACTGGATTAGTTTGTATCTCTGCATGAGTTTGTAGACACAAGCTCATTCTCTGATAGGTTCATTCACTCAGCAAATAATTACTTAACAGCTATTGTGTACCAAGGTTACAATATTTCTTCCTTCCAATTTGTTAATGGGTGTTTGAGTTTGAGGAAAGCCTGAAGGAATGACTAATATATTGGGGTGATTTTTTTTTTTTAAGTACACCTTTTGTTCATTTGGAAATAAAGAGAATAAGTTGGCTCTATAAATATGGTAAAAACAATAGCAGCATCTCTCAGTGGGTTATAAGAAGAACTGGAAGTGCCACATGAAGGATATGAGGGGTCATGAGATTAAGGAAGCTACAAAGACCTTTGCAGATTAAACGGGCGTGCTGTTTGTTTTTGTTAATCCGCACCCGTGGATACATTGATTTTTAAAGGGAGTGGAAGAGAGAGAGAGACATCAAATTGGCTGGGATCGGGCCTGCAACCAACGTATATACCCTTAACTGGGAATTGAACCTGGACCCTTTGGTCCTTGGGCTGATGCTCTAAGCACTGACGCTCTAACGGCCAGGGCTAAACTGGCGTTCTTGAGTGCAGGAATTTCCAAGTACTCAGTTTTATGTGTGTGATCTCACTTGCAGAGGGGAGTTAGTATAAAATTGGGGAGAAGTATATTTTGCTTCCATAATTGATAAACATTACATGATAGTTAAGGTGTCATACTTTAGGTTTTAGTGAATAACCTACATATTAGAAATTTGCTTCTACAAGTACTACATTGGTCTGTGAAAGCTTTTTCTTTTTTTAGATAGGCAATATTTTTAGTTTTTTCCCCCTCAATTTATGCCAGAAGCAATTTACTGTTCTGTTTTGTTTTTTTTTTAATTAAATCTTTATTGTTCAGATTACATTTGTTCCCCCCCCCCCCCCATAATTTCCCTCCTTCCAGTTCCCGCCCCACCCTCCGACCTCACTCCCCACCCACTGTCCTCATCCATAGGTGCACGATTTTTGTCCAGTCTCTTCCCGCATCTCCCATTCCCCTTTCCCCCTCAAGAATAGTCAGTCCATTCCCTTTCTATGTCCCTGATTCATTATAATCACCAGTTCATTCTGTACATCAGATTATTTATTCACTTGATTCTTAGATTCACTTGTTGATAGATGCATGTTTGTTGTTCACTATTTGTATCTTTACCTTTTTCTTCTTCCTCTTCTTAAAGGATACCTTTCAGCATTTCGTATAATACTGGTTTAGTGGTGATGAACTCCTTTAGCTTTTCCTTGTCTGTGAAGCTCTTTATCTGGCCTTCACTTCTGAATGATAGCTTTGCTGGATAAAGTAATCTTGGTTGTAGGTTCTTGGTATTCATCACTTTGAATATTTCTTGCCATTCCCTTCTGGCCTGCAAAGTTTCTGTTGAGAAATCAGCTGACAGTCGTATGGGTATTCCCTTGTAGGTAGTTGACTTTCTTTCTCTTGCTGCTTTTAAGATTCTCTCTTTGTCTTTTGCTCTTGGCATTTTAATTATGATGTGTCTTGGTGTGGTCCTCTTTGGATTCCTTTTGTTTGGGGTTCTCTGCGCTTCTAGGACCTCTAAGTCCATTTCTTTCACCAGGTAGGGGAAGTTTTCTGCCATTATTTCTTCAAATAGGTTTTCAATATCTTGCTGTCTCTCATCTTCTGGCACCCCTATAATTCGGATATTGGTACGCTTGAAGCTGTCCCAGAGGCTCCTTACACTATCTTCACACTTTCGGATTCTTTTTTCATTTTGCTTTTCCGGTTGGGTGTTTTTTGCTTCTTCGCATTTCAATTCTTTGGCTTGATTCTTGCACTCCTCTGGTCTGCTATTGGGTATAACATTCTTTATTTCAGTCCGTGTATGCTTAATTTCTAGTTTCTTTATCGTAGCATCGAGGGTCTCATTAGTTTTCGTGAGGCTCTGCTCAAGTTTATTGCAAGCCCTCAAAATTGCGTTTTTTAGCTCCATATCCTCCATTTCTGTCATGTTTTTTTGTCTCCGCATCTTTTATGCTTTCTTGGTGCACCCCCTTGTGGTCTTTGTGCGCAGTGTTGTTCTAGTTAAGCCTTAATTGTTGTAGTTAATACTAGAGGGATTTGACCACTAGGCCGACTGGCCGTGAGAATCAGCTGTGTGGAAAACTTCTGTCCTCTGGGGAGGTGCTAATCTAGCCTTTGCCTGAGGCGATCCGGCAAATGGCTCTGCGCAGGGCTTGGGCGGGGCGGGCTCAACAGGGCGGGCGGGGGGGGGGGGGGGCAGTTATGGCTGCTCTCAGTCCGTCCCCAGAGGCTCTGCCTCTCTGTCCCAGCAACCGCTGCCAACCTCGGAGGGACCGTAGCGAGACAGTCCCGCTTCTCCCGTTTGAGTCTGGGTCCCTAGAGACTCGCCAGGATCTGGAGCCCAGAGTCTGCGACTCCCTCCTGATTGAAAACGACAACCGCGCCCTCAGCCACCAGCCCGCTTTGCACGCGCACCCCCGTACCTTTAAATTTTCCACACTGCGCCTCCTCTGAGCCTCCTAATGCTGTTGTCTTTGCTTCTAGTTGAAGAGTCTCTCCTCAGCCAGCCTTCCTGTGGTTCTGGTTGATGTCCGTTCCGTCTTTTAGTTGTATTTTTGAAGTGGTTGTTTGCGGCAGCAGTCTCCGGTATTTACCTATGCCGCCATCTTCTATTCTCAATTTACTGTTCTTTTTGATCAGTAATATTTTCCAGATGCCTGACAGTTAAATCATATAAGTTCAGTTCAATTAGCCTTTTCTAATATATATATATATATATATATATATATATATATATATATATATATTAGAATCATTGATCGGCTGCCTCCTGCACGCCCCTACTGGGGATCAAGCCTGCAACCCAGGCATGTGTCCTGACGGGAAGTCAAACTGTGACCTCCTGGTTCTTAGGTCGACCCTCAACCACTGAGCCACACTGGCTGGGCTCAGTTCACCTTTCGAATAACTTTTTGTTAGTATAGAATTTGTCATTTTGCTTGAGTAAACATTGCACAAATATAGTTAGAAGCAGACACCTTTAATATCTTTTCCTAGTGGTGTGAGGAGATCTCCTTGCAAAAGCAATAGATTATACATTTCCTGAGTCTAGCATGTGGTGCCCGGTGCATAATTGGCACTTGTTAAGAATGAATAAATGAAACATATGGAGGAATTTGGGTAAATGTGGGTAAAATGTGAAAATTTGGGCAAGTCTGTTGACTCTTTAATATATTTGGTACTTCTATATTTGGGAAGGTTTAAATTTCTTAGTGGAAGTACAAAATTTTAATGAACACTTTCTGATACATTTTTTCCTGCTCTTCTTTTCTGCCAGTAAGCCCTTTGTTTGCATTCAATTTGCCCAACTGCTGATGTGCCATGACCCTGAAGAAGGCAGTTATCCAAAGGTTTGGAGCCATGGCCCCCATGCTCCTCTCGTTATGCTCATCTATGATGTTATTCTTCCTCCTTGGGAAATACAAGGATGGATAATAAACTTTCCCTTTCCCTTAGCTTAGGACCGAGAAATACGAACTGAGGAAGAGACAGACATATGGACAGTTAATACAACAATAATAATGTAATAATACAACAGCAATAACAGCTAACACTTTTACACATCTAGCCTTTACAGTGCGCACGGCACTATTGTTGGCATTTTGTGTATTAACTCATCCACACAAAAGTCTTGTGAAGTAGATCCTCCCATTTTTCTCACTTTATGGATGAGGAAACAGGCACAGCAATTAAACAACTTGAACAAGGTCACATACCTAGCGAGCGCTAGAGTAAGAACTTAAACCCAAACAATCTGTTTTTAGCACCCTTTAATTCTCTCCAAATTGCAGAATGAAGTCAGTGGTGATTAGAAGTGTAAATTATCGCTGCAGGAACTCAGAAAGCCAATATTAACTAGAACCAAAGTAACAACTACTAGTGAAGAGGGGTCAGACAGGGTTTTATAAAGGAAGTGGGTTTTGTAGGATGAGTGGTCTCTTAAAAATTTTAAACATCTTTATTGAGTTATAATGTCAATATCTAAAAATTCACCTCTTTAAAGTATATAATTCTGTGATTTTTAAAAATTTTTTATTTTTTTAGTTTATTCACAGGGTTGTGCGGTCCCACCACTATCTAATTTTAGAACATTTTTGTCTCCCTTAAAAGAAACTCCATACACATTAGCAGTTAATTGCCAGCATCCTCCACCTTCCCAGCTCTAGACAACTGCTTATCGGCTTTCTATCTCTAGATTTTTGCCTGTCCTGGACATTTCATTTAAATAGAATCATATACTTTGTTGCCTTTTATGAGTGCCCTTTTTCACTTACCATCATGTTTTCAGGGTTCATCCATGTTGTAGCATGTATCAGTACTCCATTCTTTCTTATTGACAATTGTCCCATTGTATGGATAATCTGCGTTTTATTTATTCGTCATGGGGTGAATATTTGAGTTGTTTCTATTTTTTGGCTAATAGGAATAATGCTATGAGCATTTGTGTACAAGTTGTCATGTGGACATGTGTTTTTATTTCTCTGGGACATAGATCTAGGGGAAGAATTGTTGGGCCATATGGTAACTCTACATTTGACCTTTTAAAGAACTGCCAGGTTGGTTTTCAAGGCATCTGCACCATTTCACATTACCTTCAGCCGTGGTGAGGGTGGCAGTTTTTCCACATCCACACCAACACTTTTACCGTATGTCTTTTTTACTGTATTCATCCTACTGGATGTGAAGTGGCAAGTGAGTGGCATTTTAACAGAAGAAAAGTGAGAATTCAGGGCTGGAGTTTTTGGTGTGAAAATACAGGTCAAGCCCTAGCTGGTTTGGCTCAGTGGATAGAGCGTCGGCCTGTGGACTGAAGGGTTCGAGGTTCGAATCCAGTCGAGGGCACATGCCCGGGTTGCAGGCTCGATCCCCAGGGAGGGTGTGCAGGTGGCAGCCGATCAATGATTCTCTCTCATCATTGATGTTTCTATCTCTCTCTCCCTCTCCCTTCCTCTCTGAAACCAATAAAAATATGTATTTAAAGAAAAAAAGTAAAAGAAAATACAGGTCAGGCCCAAGAAATGGTGAATAATCCATAGGATAAGTGGAGAAATAAAGAGAAGGGATAACCCTGGAAAGGTTGCTTGAGGCCAGATCATAGAGGGTCTTGCATATCGTACTGCTCAAGTATTGGATTTGTCTTATAAGCACATTCACCTGGGAGGTGGCTTGATTGGAGCTGTTTGGCTATTATGTTTTGGCTTTTTTGGTTAAAATGTTTTCCTCACCCTGGCAGTGGATAGAAGATGGGGTGGAGGGACAGTTTAGAGGCAGGACAGCCCTTTAGGAACCCTAGTGCAGCCATTTAAGAGAGAGATGATGATAGTGGCAACAGTAGAAAAGGAAGGTGAGGACAGAGTCAAGAGATAAAACAGTGGAATCAACAAGACTGGCAACTGATGGGGTAAGAAATATGGACATAGTGAAAGTTTATACCAGTTTCTGGTGCAGGTGGCTAGTTTCATTGATGATACTTGGAAATGGAACTAGCAGGAGGGTAGAAGATTAGAAGGAATGGATAAGGAATTTAATTTTAGATCTTGGAGTCTTCATACTTTCTTTGGACATGTGCCTCCTAAAAGAATTTTGAAAAGTTGTACCACTTGTACATTTTTAACCTGACATCTGAAATTTTTCAACATGAATTTAAATAAAGAAAATGTGGTCTATTTTAACATTTTAAAACAAAATTGTTACCTAAACTTTTAAAATGTATTCCGTAGAATATTAATATATGAGAGCAGTTATGTACCTACATCATCCACTTGCAAAACACATTAAAATTTTTTTACCTCTTTAACAGATACTTTACATTTTTCCTTTTTCTCTTTGAGCACATATTTCTCTTTCAGTTTCCTATAGAATTTTATTCTAAGGCAATATATTTTTATGCATGAAGTCTCTTTTTTTAATATATTTTTATTGATTTCAGAGAGGAAAGGAGAGGGATAGAGAGCTAGAAACATCAATGATGAGAGAGAATCATTGATCGGCTGCCTCCTGCACGCCCCCTACTGGGGATTGAACCCTCCACCTGGGCATGTACCCTTGGCCGGAATCGAGCCCAGGACCCTTCGGTCCCCAGGCTGACACTCTATCCACTGAGCCAAACCAGCTAGGGCATGCATGAAGTCTTGTTGCTTATTGTATCATATTTATATGCAAAAAAAAAAAAAGTTTATATATTAAGAATTGTTTTTAAGTTTCTTATACTGAAATTTTTTTCCAAATTGAATTACTATAATTATTAGTAGCACATAACTGATCAGAATAGCTTACAAATATGTATATATTTTAAAGTTTAATGTATTTTAATAGCAAACTTAGAGGAATAACACAGACCACATTTAAAACATGTGCTTGCCTGTAGGAAACTTAGAAAAGTAGAGTGAATGGATGGAATCTACTTTATCATAAAAATGCTACAAACACCATTTAGTTGCCATCAATAAGAAATTTACTTATTTTTTAAAAATCCAAATGTTGGCATTGTCCAGAAACATTTAACTAACAAAGTTGAACTGCTGAAACTTGTTCACTGAAACATTTTCACTTGCATGAATGCTTTATGTCCCAGCATTTACATTAAAAAAATTCACACACAAATGAAAATGGAAAAACTGCCAGTACCTGATTTCTGTCCCCTGTTTTCCGCTTGCAGTCATATACTTAGGTACCTTTCAACCCCATGGAAAGCAAATATCTAACGTTCAGAGCTACCGATAACAGGAAGAGGAGAATTAAAAAAAAAAAAATGAAATATTTCCCATCATAGTGGGTTCTTAAGCACATTGTCCACATTGCAGTGTGTTGGGTGGGTGTCTCTTGGCATAATTGTTACACGTTTGGCATGGATAGGTTGGTGTCTTCAAAAAGGCCAACCAGATAGGCCTCCTGCCTCCTGTGAAGCACCAAATCGCTACATGCTGGAAGCGCACATCTGTTTTGAAGTCCTGAGCAATTTCTCACACCAGACGCTGAAGGGGAAGTTTGCGAATCAGAAGTTCAGTGGGCTTCCGATAAGGTCTAATTTCACGGAGTGCCACAGTACCAGGCCTGTAACGATAAGGTTTCTTTGCCCCTCCCCTCGAGGGCACACTCTTGCTAGTGGCTTTGGTAGCCAGTTGCTTCCATAGTACATTACCACAGCTTGATTTGTGGGCAGTCCGCTTTGTGAGAGCCATGGTATAGAGAACTCCTTACTTAACCCCCTTCTCCTCGGACTGGAGCCCTAGTGCTAGAGGCTGGCTGCCATTTATGATGGCAGCGTGGCGATGGCTGTGAGCACAGTTCAAATATATTTTTAAAATTTCTTAAGCATAAATTTTGATTGAGAATGTATAACTTTAAATAAAGATAGGACTTTTCCCCCTCCCAATTAGTTCATATACCTATGGATGAATTCAGTTGGCTCAAATCTATAATAATAAAAGGATAATATGCTAATTAGACCAGATGGCCGAACAACCTTCTGGATGACATTCCAGACGACCTTCTGGACAAAGCCGGGGCTGCGAGGGCCCTGGGGCGAGGCAGCAGCCGCCTCAGCCCTCGGAGCCCCTTGCACGAATTTTGTGCATTGGGCCTCTAGTTTATTTATATAATTGATTTCAGAGAGGAAGGAGGAGTGAGAGAGAGAGAGAGAAACATCAATGATGAGAGAGGATCATTGATTGGCTGCCTCCTACAAGTCCCACACTGAGGACTGAACCCACAACCTGGGCTTGTACTCTGGCAGGGAACTGAACCTCCTAGTTCATAGGTCGATGCTCAACTGCTGAGCCATGCTGGCCGGGTGGCTTAAATTTCTTTTATAAATGTAAGCATTGAGAAACATTGCTTGCAAAAACGTGGATGGGAATGGAAAGCATTTTATTGTAGTAATAACACTCAATTATTTGAATTCCTTCTGACACATATGCCAAGATTACATAATGATCTGTCATAAAAAATTATTTTTAATGATATTTCAACCGACAACTCAATTAAGTCCTCCAAATTTTGTTGAAAGCAAAGATTTATAAACCATGTGACTGGCAAAAATAAGTCAGATCATTAGTTACTCACTTTACTTTTTCTGGGAAATATACCCTAAAAAATGCCTTACCAAGACTTACCCAAAGACTATTAAATATTGTTGCTGTTTCACATAAATGAACCTTATATCCAATATATTCTGAAGACCTTTCCTAATGTATTTTTGACATATTTTTTTATTCTGTGATATGCTTTTAAATTAGTTTTGTCAAAACTTTATGGCTACTGATTAGCTCTTTCAAATAATGGGAAATGACTACCATGTAACCTAATTAGCAAATCCAGTTTTCATTGCCAAACCAATCAGCCGCATGAGACTTACTTTCTTATATATAAAAAAAGAAAATTTTGACTGTTTATAATTCACATAAACTAGTACATATCCTCATGACAAGTATTTCAGTTCCAAAAGCAACACGAGCTGAGCATAAATTGATTCCATTTCCTAACACATCACTTAAAATCACATGAGTTTGACACCCTGGACCCGATAATGTTTTTTATTTTAATGGCAACCACTCCCTTAGTGAAATACAATGAAATCCAAACTTCTTTTCTTTAAATCATATCTTTATTAAGATATAATGGACACACCATAAAATTCACCCATTTAAAGGTTAGAATTTAGTTGGGTTTTTTGAATTTTCACGGAATTGTTCAACCATCCCCCAAATCTAAGTTTAGAACATTTTCATCATACAAAGAAGAAACCTCGGTCTTTTAAGCAGTCACTCCCCATCACTCAGCACAATGTTTTCAAGGGACTTCCATGTTGTAGCCTGTATCGGTACTTCATTCATTTTTATGGCTGAATAATCTTCCATTTTGGGGGCATTCCACATTTCAGTTACCCATTTATCATTTGATGAGAATTGCCTCTAATTACAATATCTGGTAATTCCAAACATACTGCTTTCCAGCAGGCCGAGTCAGATTTGTTCTATGTAATAAAACCAGAGAGACTTATCTTTTTTTCATTTTAACAAATTGTGGGAATGCTGCTTTTAGTTAGCGGCCCATCTGCTGGATTTTAGCAGTCTATTTGCTGTAGAGATACTTGTTTTGGTTTTAATTGGATTTGAGATCTACAGCTTTCTGTCCTAATATGATGTCATTTTCTTATTTTTAGTAAAAGTAGTCTGTTTGACTAAATTAGTAAACATTTCTCAATTATGCCACAAATAAAAATTTCAGATTTTATGCCAAATGTTTGTAATATATCAGCTTTATTGAGATATAATGCACATACCATACAGTTCACCTATTTAAAGTGTATCATTCAGTGGTTTTTAGTAGAACTGTGCAGCCATCACCACAATCAATTTTAGAATGTTTTCCTCACCCTGCGAAAGCACCCATATCCATTAGTAGTCAATCCCACTTTCCCTCACACCCCCTAGCAGCCCGAGGCAACCACCAATCTACCTTCTGTCTTTAGATTTGCCTGTTCTGGATCTCTCTATATATGCAAGTGTAATATGCAAATCGACTGGATGGCAGAACAACCAGTGGCAGTGACGTACACTGACCACCAGGGGGTCTGCCCCCAGCCTGGGAACCGGGGGTGGGTGGCGGCAGAAAGTTTATTGCGGGAGAATATTCCATTGTTATGGGTATATCACATTTTATTTATTCATTGGTCAACATTGGGATTGTTTACCTTTTTTGTCTATTAAGAGTAATGCTGTCGCCCTAACCGGTTTGGCTCAGTGGATAGAGCGTCGGCCTGCGGACTGAGGGGTCCCAGGTTCGATTCCGGTCAGGGGCATGTACCATGGCTGCGGGCACATCCCCAGTGGGGGGTGTGCAGGAGGCAGCTGATCGATGTTTCTCACCCATCGATGTTTCTGACTCTCTATCCCTCTCCCTTCCTCTCTGTAAAAAATCAATAAAATATATTTAAAAAAAAAAAAAAAAAAGAGTAATGCTGTTATGAGCATTCACATACAGGTTCTTATGCAGCCCTGTGTTTTCCTGACTCTTGGATATAGGCCGAGGAATGGAATCGTTGGGTTGTGTGCTAACTCTGTTTTTTACCTTTTGAGAACCGCCAGGCTGTTTTCCAAAGTGCCTGCCCATTTTACATTCCCACCAGCATTGCTACTGTCTTTCTTTTTTGACTCAGATTTTTAAAAATATGTTTTTATTGATTTCAGAGAGAGGAAGGGAGAAGAGAGGCAGAAACATCAATGATGAGAGAGAATCATTGATTGGCTGCCTCCTGCTACTGGGCATCGAGCCTTCAACCTGGCGTGTGCTCTGACCAGGAATCGAACCAACGACCTCTTGGTTCCTGGGTTGACACTCAACCACCGAGCCATACTGACCAGGCTTTTTTTTAATGCATGAAACATTGTTCTAATATTAAAGTGTGGTGTAAAACGTAGGAAAAGGCAATGAGGCCATTCTTTTTTATTAAAATACGTTTTTATTGATTTTTAGAGAGAGAGGAAGGGAGAGGGGGAGAGAGAAACATTGATGAAAGAGGTACATTGATTGGCTGCCTACACGGCCCCCACTGGGGATTGAGCCAGCAACCTGGCATGTGCCCTAACCGGGATTCAAACCAGTGACTTTCTGGTGCATGGGATGACGCTCAAACCACTAAGCCATACTGGCCAAGCCTGAGCAATTTTTTTTTAATGCCAGAATTTTATCAGGACTGCAGTTCCTTTTGCTGTGGCAGTGATTGTAAGTAATGAACTGAGAACAATCAAAATAGTCCTTGAATATATCAGACTTTTATCTGCCCCCTTCTTCGCCACAATCTGCTTGCTACACATGCTTCTGCCATTTCAAGCACTAAAAGAAAGCTCTGAGTGTCTTGTACAAGTGATATAAGAGGGCTGGTTTTGACTCAGAGTAGTGCATTCTCTGACAGTTTTCAGGGATGAAGGAAGAAGCATGGTCATACAGTAAAAATCATCTTCACTCCCACCACCTTCCTCTGTATCTGAAACCAGAACATTCCAATAGAGGCTGAAATGCCTCATTCCTGATGTCAGACCCTGCCCTTAACAGAAATATGTAAAACACTTAACAAACACGAAGCTTCACCAGCGGTTTCAGTTTCTTTGACTAAAGAAAGTTTTACCTATACCCACACTAGACTTTTTTTTTTTTTATGTCCTGGAGTTTTTTGCATCTGGAAGAGTGCAGGATAGTAAAGTTCAGAATGAGTCAAAAGTAGGGTTCGGCCGAAACCGGTTTGGCTCAGTGGATAGAGCGTCGGCCTACGGACTGAAAGGTCCCAGGTTCGATTCCGGTCAAGGGCATGTACCTGGGTTGCGGGCACATCCCCAGTAGGAGGTGTGCAGGAGGCGGCTGATCGATGTTTCTCTCTCATCGATGTTTCTAACTCTCTATCTCTCTCCCTTCCTCTCTGTAAAAAATCAATAAAATATATATTTTTTTTAAAAGTAGGGTTCATTTGTTTGTTTTTAGAAAGTGGGAGGACAATTGTGAAAGGGAAAAAATGGGGCAGGAGAAACCAGCAGGATGCCTAGACTGTAGGTGCATTCTCAGATCAGTCTTTTAGCAAAAGTTACATGTGAAAATGGAGAATGGAGGACCTGGAAATTGATTCCTTTAAAATTGTCTTTGCTCTTGTGCTTTGAGAAAGTCTTTGTGACCCCCTGGAGGGCATGCATGCCCAGTTTTAGACCACCTATGTGAAAAGAAGTTGGATTGTGGGCTGGAAATCTGAAAAGAGGTCTAAGCTGGAGGCAAAAGTTGGGACTTGGAATGGTAAAGGGTGTCCCAAAATTCACGCAAGATTTGAATTTTGCGTGAGCATTAACAACCACAACAACAAAAAATAAAAGCCTAATTTTACTTGGTTTATTGAATCAGATTCTAATATCTGTTGCCCTTTGATTTCAATCCCTTCAATTTGATAAGCATTACCAAGTACCAGTGATGGCCCAGGAGCAGGGGCAGTGAAGACCATGGCTTTGCGTATGTGCCAGCAAAGCCGTGGAGGCCATTTACCCGATGTGCTATTCCATACATAACCCTATACTGTATACTTTATGAATCAATAAAAAAATTGACAATTTTTAATTATAAACCTGTGTTTTCTATCAAAATTAACTTCTTGCGTGAATTTTGGGACACCCTTTATTTGGATGCAGTTTAAAGAAAGTGTGGTCCCTGAAGAAGATGATGTAGGGCAGCCGGGGGCAAACTACGGCCCACGGGCCAGATCCAGGCCCATTTGAAATGAATAAAACTAAAAAAAAAAAAAAAAGACCGTACCCTTTTATGTAATGATGTTAACTTTGAATTTATATTAGTTCACACAAACACTCCATCCATGCTTTTGTTCCGGCCCTCCGGTCCAGTTTAAGAACCCATTGTGGCCCTCGAGTCAAAAAGTTTGCCCACCCCTGATGTAGGGGAAGAGAGAAGAGCCTAGCATTGTTGGGGTAATTGTCACTTAGGGAGTGAGCAAAGGAAGAAAAGATGGAGGTGGGGAGATCAGAGAGGTGAAGGGAATGTAAAACTGTGAGAGCTAATGGGTTTTCAGCAAGGATAGCCAATGTGGCGTGACTGGGAGGTCAGAGAGGATTTGGTCTGAGAAACCAAATGTAGGTGAAGGTTACTACTGCCTCCTGCGTGGCCTTCTTACCTGTACAGCAGTCCCTTCAGGAGTGTGGCTGCCCTCCACAGCAAAGCATTCTTTAGTCCTAAATCTAAACACATTTATCCTACCAGTGGCAACAAAACCTGGACCCAGCTAGCTTGGATTTAGATACAAAAACAGAGCCAGTGGTTGCCTCCCTCTGATCTCCACACCCTTGTAATAGCAGCCTCCCCACCATCAGCCCAGGCACGGGGAGGTCTTTGTGCTCTAAATTTAACTTGTTCTTCCTGCTGCGATGTTGGACCCTGGGGCAGTGGAGGGTCCCTGCAGGCCAAGGATCCTGTGACAGTTTTTAGTTGTAAAAGCTTTGATAAGACAATTTCCGTAGAATGGTAACGGGAAAGCCAGAATGGAAGTGATGAGAAGAAACGGAGTGTGTGGTTAGTCGGTTGGGAGCGTAAGTGTCTTCCCAGAAACTTGCCACTGGAGGGAAAGAAAGGTGGGATGCCAGCAGCAGTACAGTATTGGGTCAAGGGAAGCTTTTGTTGTTTTTAGGATTGGTGATCTTAGAACATATTCAGAGACAAAAGGGAAGAATTCACAGAAGAAACTGAAGTTCAAGAGAGGAGATAATGGAGAGGAAGTGGGAGAGAGGAAGTGGGATACCAAGGGCAAAAGACCAGAGAGAGAGAAGAGCACATCTGTCTCAGTGTCACCCACATTCTCTCCGGGACGCAGAGCCAAAGTACAACGGCCCACACACCTTTTATTGCCCAGCAATTAGCCCCTCATGTACACAGTCAAAATTTTGGAAAACATATATGTTTTCTCTTATGGTTTTTTTATATATATAATATAATTTTTTTAAATTGATTTCCAAGAGGAGGGGAGAGGGAGAGAGAGGTAGAAACATCAATGATGAGAGAATCATCATGGATTGGTTGCCTCCTGCACGCCCCCCACTAGGGATCAAGCCTGCAACCCAGGCATGTGCTGTGACCAGGAATCGAACCACGACCTCCTGGTTTATAGGTCGATGCTCAACCACTGAGCCACACCGGCTGGGCTGATTTTCTTAATCTTTTAAATAATGTTTTAGTCATCTCTGGTCTTAGTCATCTTCATCTTGGAGGCTGGGCTCTCGGCTTATCTGCATGTGTTCTCTTCTACAGTCCTTCTAGCTCCTTGTCAGCTAGTCCCATACAAACTTCCTCCTTGTCACCATTCATTTTGTTAGCCCCTTAACCCAACTTCCATTTCTCTGTTCTATTATGTAAGCTGCCAGGGCAATATTCAATTTAACACAACTCGATAATTAGGTTTGCTTTGTGGAACATCAGCATTTAATTTTTGAAGGTGGCTGAAACTGTATTTTCTCATAGTAACAAAATTTTATGTTTGGGACTTCTTTTAGGTTTACCATGAGCTTTAACAGACATAATCTGAAATACTATGTGCTACCAAAGAAGCCTAAAAAGGTAGCATTTGATTGCTTAGAATGGATCAGGAAGCATCACCCACGTGAGTATAGCCATGTGATGAGTTATGTCTAGAAGTAATAAATACATGTCTTCTTAGTACCACAATCTTATATAATAAGAGGCTAATATGCAAATCGACCAAATGGCAGGACGATGTGCACTGACCACCAGGGGCAGACGCTCAACGCAGGAGCTGGGCTCACGGCTGGCGAGCGCAGTGGTGGTGGCGGCAGCACTAAAGATGTCTGACTGCCAGCTTAGGCCTGTTCCTCCTGGGGAGCGGGCCTAAGCCATCAGTTGGACATCTTCCGAGGACTTCATGGACTATAAGAGGGCACAGGCCGGGCCGAGGAACTCCCCACCCCTGTGTGCATGAATTTCATGCACCGGGCCTCTAGTAGAATATATAAAATTGCATAAGAAACATTTCTCATGATAGCACTGATTTGCTATTTATAGAGCAGAATATCTCAACTCCCTCAGTTCTGAATATTGTGAAATCTCATTCGGTTTGATAACAATAAACCCTAACAATAAAAAATATGTTTTAAAATAAACCCTAACCAAAAAAAAAAAATTAAATATTTCCTCCTACATCTCTATTTTATAATGGATGGTTTCAGTGTCTTAACTCTGGCTTCTATCTGTGTGAATTATACAGGTCTTTGTTTCATTGTGTTCTCCCAAGTGTGTCTGCCTTTAAACTATAATAATTAAAATGAGATTCTGAGATTAATGGTAGTTTCCCATGTAACCCACTTTCCATGGAGAAGTTAAACATCTTTATTTCATTTTTTAAAACTTAATATACATATTGGTTTGAAGAAATCAAACAGCGCAGTGATGGACCATGAAAAAGTTAGTAATTTCCCTCTCCCTGGCAGCTAATATAAATAGCATAATAGTGTGTAAATCTATACCTTTGGCTCTGACACAGAGAAATGACTTTTTCTTGATACCTTTATTTTCTGATTTAAAAAATAAATACATAAAAACAACAATAAATATAATACATGCTCATTGAAGAACATTTAGAAAGCAACAGAAAGAAGAAGGAAGCAAAAGACAAACCTCACCTCAAGACAAATCACTGTTATCTTTTTGGTTTGTTTCCTTCCATTAATTTTTTAATGCATTTTTCTGTCCATTAGCATACTATATACTAGGTGTACCGGTTAATAATGGCGGATTTTGTAATCAAAGAAAACAAGATAATTTCAAGAGAAACACCAGAAATGCTTTATTCAAAGTAATGCCCATCGCTAGCTACACATTTCCCCCATCTTTCAGGTATTTTGTGGATACTGTCCCAATAGAACTTTTCTTGGTTTGAGGCAAACCATTCAGAGACCCAATTTCCCAGTTTTGAAGTGCTGCTCAGAAAGTGCGTGTACCATCGACCGGAACAAGTGGTCATCTGAAGGAGCAAGATCTGGTGAATACGGGGTGGGTTAATACTTCCCAGGCAAGATCTTTTAACGTGTCTTTAACTGGTTTTGAAGTGTGTGATGGTGCGTCATCATGAAGCGAAATTACTTTGCTGTGTCTTCTGGCACATTCTGGTCGTTTCATGATCAAAGTGTGGTTCAAATTGATTATTTGTTGTCGGTAGCGATCAGAATTAACGGTTTCAGCTGGTTTTAGAAGCTCATACTACACCACACCTTCCTGATCCCACCAAATGCAGAGCATTGTCTTCTTTCTGAAGCGATTTGGCCTTGCAGTTGATGTTGATGGTTGACCTGGATCAAGCCATGATTTTGTGCGTTTGGGATTCTCAAAATGAATCCACTTTTTATCGTCAGTCACAATCCGATGCAAAAAAGACTTTCTTTCGTGCCATTGAAGCAACATTTTACTGATGACTTTTCGGTTTTCCATTTATCTTTTGTTCAGTTGATGTGTCACCCATTTTCCTTCCTTTAGAATATTTCCCATTGCTTGTAAACGATCGGAAATTGTTTTCTGAGCAGTTTGACATGCATCTTCATCCAATAATGCTTGTAATTGTTGGTTTTCAAACTTTTTCGGTTGATCTAGACGTTCTTTGTCTTTCACATCGAAATCATCACTTTTAAAGCGTTTAAACCAGCATTCACAAGTATCTTGAGATGGAGCATGTTCACCATAATCTTCCTGAAGTACATGATAACTTTTTCTTCAAAATAAAGTAATGAATTAAAACTTCCCACAATTGCTCTTTTTTTTGGCACGAAATGCAACATTTTTAAGCATAAAAATATCTATGATGTTAACACCTTCAGCAAATTTGACATGAAATTTTGAAGCTTGCTGTCAGTATAACAAAATAGCATACATATCAAATCGCATATATATCAACATATGTGTAACTCCATCTATTGAAAAAAATCCACATTATTAACTGGTACACATAGTATATATATACTAGAGGCCCGATGCACAAAATTCGTGCAAGGGGCTCCGAGGGCCAAGGCAGCAGCCCTGGAAGGACGTCTGGCCTAATTAGCATATTACACTTTTATTATTATAGATTGTGTTTCTATCCTTAACCTGTTTTATATCTTGAGCATTTTCTCATGTCTTTTTAAAAACATAGAAAATATTTGACAATTATACCCTATGTTCTTTTATAATTTCCTTTCTTAGCCTCCTAATTTTGACCATTAAAATTTTTCTAATTTTCAAAATTCGAATAAAACTTTTTGTTTAAGTCCTTGTACCGCTTTATTTTCTATATTAGTTTTCTAAAAGGAAACTTGAGTCCAAAGATAGAAGCATTTCTGGGGCTCTTTGATACATATTGCCATTTGTTTTTAACAAAACTTGTGTAAGGATGCCTTCCCATTTTCTAGCCAGTGTGGAATAGAGCCCAGGGTTTGTCCAGGTCCACCTCAGGAGTCATGCAGGGATAGGATTAAAGGCCAAACCCTGACATTTTCAGTGCACGTGAGTTCTCTTTGCTTGAATTCTGCTACCTCCTATAAGAAAACTATGGAGGCCTGTTTATGTTTCATATGTTTTAAAGAACATAATATAGATTGTGCTCTTATTTATGTTACAAATCCTCATTTCTTGGCAGATGATTCAGGGATAATTTACTGCCTCTCCAGGCGAGAATGTGACACGATGGCTGACACCCTACAGAAGAACGGTCTCCCTGCTCTTGCTTATCATGCTGGCCTCAGTGATTCTGCCAGGGACGAAGTGCAGCACAAGTGGATCAACCAGGATGGCTGTCAGGTAACATTTTTTAAAATAAACAAGTAGCCGAAACCGGTTTGGCTCAGTGGATAGAGCGTCAGCCTGCGGACTGAAAGGTCCCGGGTTTGATTCCAGTCAAGGGCATGTACCTTGGTTGCGGGCACATCCCCAGTAGGAGATGTGCAGGAGGCAGCTGATTGATGTTTCTCTCTTATCGATGTTTCTAACTCTCTATCTCTCTCCCTTCCTCTCTGTAAAAAATCAATAAAATATATTTTAAAAAAATAAAATAAAATAAACAAGTAATTTTTTTATAGTATATAAGCAGACATGCTCATGTAGAATGAAAATTGTTTTTATCATAAGTAGTAAACATCAAAATAAGACTGAAATAAAAAAAATGTTTTTGAAGGCTTCTAAAGTTGCCCTTTCTTAAATTTAAAAAAAAACAGTTTCTATTGAGATTAATTCAAGATCATAAAATTCACCCTTTTAAAAAAGTTTACAAGTCAGTGGTTTTAGTATAGTCACAAGGTTATGCAGCCATCGCCACTAATTCTAGAATACTTCATCATTTTAAAAAGAAACCCCATACCCATTAGCAGCTACCCCTTACTCCCCCAACCCTCCATTCCCTGGTAACCATTAATCTACTAGCCATTACTAATCTGTCTCTCTAGATTTTCCTATTCTGGACATTCTATATAATAAAAGCCTAATATGCTATGTGGCCAGTCGTCCGTTCAACCAATCAAAGCATAATATGCTAATGATATGTTAAGGCCGCTCAACCACTCACCATGACGTGCACTGACCACCAGAGGACAGATGCTCCGACCAATAGCTTAGCTTACTGCTGGGGTCCAGCCAATTGGGACTCAGCGAGATGGGCCAGACACGCCCTGGAGCCCTCCCACAGTCCCTCCCCGGCCCCTCTTGCAATCTGGGACCCCTAGGGGGATGTTGGAGAGCCGGTTTCAGCCCGATCCTGCAGACCAGGCCAAGGAACCCCACTGGTGCATGAATTCGTGCACCAGGCCTCTAGTTTCATATAAATGGAATCATACAGAATGTGTTCTTTTTTAAATATATTTTTATTGATTTCAGAGAGGAAGGGAGAGGGAGAGAGATAGAAACATCAATGATGAGAGAGAATCATTGATTGGCTGCCTCCTGCACGCCCCCTACTGGGGATCGAGCCTGCAACCCAGGCATGTGATCAGAATCGAACCCAGGACCCTTTAGTCCACAGGCCGACCGACACTCCATCGACTGAGCCAAACCAGCCAGGGCCAGAATGTGTTCTTTTGTGACTCATTTCTTTTACTTGTCATAATGTGTTTTTTTATTGTTGACACTATTACAGATGTCCCTCATTCTCCCCTTTCCTGCTCCACCCACTTATATGTTCTCAAGGTTTATCGACATTGTAGCATGTATCAGTACTTCATTCATGTTTGTGGCCAGGTAATATTCCATTGTATGAATTTACCAGTTTGCTAGGCATTCATCAGTTGGTAGACTATTGTGAATAAATGTGTGTATAAGACTTTGTTTGAATTGATGGGAATGTAAACTATAGAATTTTACATTCCCATCAGAAATATATGAGGTTCCAATGTCTCTGCTTCCTCATCAACACTTAGTATTGTCTGTCCTTTTACTGTATCCATGCAAGAGTGAATCTCAGGAAAAGGACTAATGCTTTTTTTGTAGTCTATGAATTTTTCAGCTCAGAAAAAGAAACCATTACCTTCAAGATATGGAGGAGAAATATCTCTCAAAATTATTTCCTAAGGGGGAACAGAAGGATATCTTAGAGGATATCAGCCTAGTATTCTCAGAAAGAAGTGGTTTAAGATGTAAATCTGACTCAGTGCAGACATTTGAATCAATGATGTAGTAAATAACTTGAGAATGTGAAAGAAAAAGAAAACAGATGGAAATTGAAAAGAAAAAATATGATACTTGTTGGTGACAGGGGATAGGGGTTTAGCTTGCAAATAATAAGTGTACCCAGGGAAGAAATCAGGATAATCAAAATGTGCTATAAGTATATATATATCAAATTTAAAAGACAAAAATCACTGGGGGAAAACTTACATGTATAGTTCACCACTTTGATTTACAAACCTCAAAAATTATATTCATCAAAATTTACTCTACAAAGAACAGAAAATAGACATGCCTAAGGATGTTTCACTAAATACATATTTTTTAAAAAAACAGGAATAGACTGTTTTTAGACTCAGAAATGGAAAGACTGGAACTAGAGAATTTCATACCTAGCTCAATATCATTTATGTTGAAAACAACAGGAAGGCATTTTCACATATGTAAATGTTCAGAAAATAGATCACTGAAATACAGATGTCAATCTTCTCAAATCAATTTATATATTTAACTAATCAAATTTCTAGTATTTTTTTTTCTTTGATAAACTTTTTTCTAAAGTTTGCCTGGAAGAATATTCAAGTGAAGATAACTAAAAGAATTTGGCAAGAAAATAACACGTCAACACTGGCTATATTATAACATAGATCAATGAAACAAATTCAGAAACACGCTGGGAAACATGTAAAACCAGTATATAATAAAGAATGTATTAAAAATTAATGAGGAAGGGAAGATTATTCTACTGGTATCATTTTGGATCCTCGTATCAAAATTAATTACAGGTAAATAAAGATACTGCTATTTTTAAATGAATGAATTCTGAGTAGAAGAGAACCTAAGCTTAAAAATAGCCCAAAACTAAGTAATCACAGAAATGATACCTAAAGAGCTCAATGCTTCTGTATTAATAAAATTATAAGCAGCAACAAACTAGGAATTATATTTTCAGCAAATAAAACATAATGAAGAGCTTGTAAAAATTTGATAAGAAAAACATGAGTCTTAATAAATTACCCTATAGGCCATCAAGAGACTATTGGAGTCCTAGCTGGTTTGGCTCAGTGGATAGAGCATCGGCCTGCGGACTGAAGGGTCCTGGGTTTGATTCCAGTCTAGGGCACGTGCCCAGCTTGTAAGCTCGATCCCTAGTTAGGGGGCGTGCGGGAGGCAGCTGATCAATGATGTTTCTATCTCTCTCTTCTCCCTTCCTCTCTGGAATCAATTTTATATATATATATATTTTAAGAGACTATTGGATAGGAAAAACTATAAAAGGCCAAATTCAAATGCTTTTTTAAATGCAACTTTGCTAATATTCAAAGGAATTTAAAATAGTGAGAGATCATTTTCACCTCTTGCGCAAACTTTTACTAACTGTTGGGGACAGTGCTGGAAGAGGCAGGTCCCTGGTGTTCATGACAGCCTTTCTGGAAAACAATATGGTGAGCTCTTATCAAGAGCCTCAAATCTGAATTGTGAGCTTGGAATCGACATCAGTGTGATCTTTAATAGTAAATACCCCAATAACATTTTCTACTAAAGAGCCTAAATGTCCTGAGAGAATGAACGGGCACCTTATGGTACTACATTCATGCCATTAAAAATGGTTTATGGAGAGAAACCAAGATGGCAGCATAGGTAAACACCGGAAATTGCTGCCTCGAACAACCACTTCAAAAATACAACTAAAAGACAAAACGGACATCATCCAGAACCACAGGAAGGCTGGCTGAGTGGAAATTCTACAACTAGAAGGAAAGAGAAAAGCACACTGAGACTCAGAGGAGGTGCGGTGTGGAAGTGCAGAGGTACGGAGGCGCACGTGGAAGGGGCTAGCAGCTGAGGACGTGGCGCACTCGGAAAGGCCTGGCAACTGAGGACATGGCTGTCTTTTTCAGTTGGGAGGGAGTCTCAAGCTCCCTACTGCTCTGAACTCCAGTTGCGGGTGAGACTCTGGGGACCCAGACTCATACAGGGAGAAACTGGACTGTCTCACATCGGTCAGAACTCGAGGGCGGCTTTCTCTCAGAGGTGCTTGCAGCGATTACCGGGACACTGAGAAGCGGGGCCTCTTAGGGCAGGACTGGGGATCAGCCATAGCTGTTTGCTCCGCCCTGTTGATCCCCTGAGACCCCGCCCCACCCAAGCTGTGTGCAGAGGCTTTTGCATATGAAAGGCCTGGCCCTTTGCAATCTGAAAATTACCTGACAAACTGCAGCTGGATCAGAGAAACCCAGAACATCCAAAAGAAGGCCCAAGGCCCCACAGCAGCAGCTTGCATTGCTTCACAGCTGGGCTCCTGCTGGGTAGCCTCAGGCAGAGGCTAAATTAGCACCTCCTTAGATATCCAAGAGCCAGTGTACCCAGTGGTCAGAGTGGGACCATCCAGATTAGAACTCCTCAGATCCATAAGGAACACACTCAGGGGGCAGACTCAGTGAGCACCAAAGCCCCACTGAAGCAAGTCTTGCCCCAGAAGGGTGTCTCCAGCACAGAAGTTCTCCCACTGCAGACACAGCTGATTCTCACAGCCAATTGGCCTGGAGGTCAGTTCCTCCCAGTGATACCTACAACAATCAAGGCTTAACTACAACAAGACTGTGCACACAGCCCACAAAGGGGTGCACCAACAGTGTCCACCTCCAGTAATTGGGGAAGCTGAGCCACTGGACCCTATAGGACACCTAGCACACAAAGCCACTCTATCAACACAGGGAAGCAGCCAAAATGCGAAGACAAAGAAACAGGTCACAAATGACAGAAATGGAGGAAAGCAAACTACAGGATATAAAGTTCAAAACCATGGTTATAAGGTTTTTCAAGAATTTTCTAGAAACCGCCAATACATTTAGTAAGACCCTCAATAAGTCTAGTGAGGCCGCCGATAAATTTAGTGAGACCCTCAATAAATCTAGTGAGACCCTCAAGGTTATGAAAAAGGACCAACTAGAAATTAAGCACACACTGTTGAAATAAAGAATATTATACAGAGTTCCAACAGCAGACTAGAGGATCTCAAGAATCAAGTCAAAGATTTGAAATACGAAGAAGCAAAAAACACCCAACCGGAAAAGCAAAAAGAAAAAGAATCCAAAAAAATGAAGATAGTGTAAGGAGCCTCTGGGACAACTTCAAGCGTACCAACATCCGAATTTTGGGGGTGCCAGAAGAAGAGAGAGAGCAAGATATTGAAAACCTATTTGAAGAAATAATGACAAAAAACTTTCCCTACCTGGTGAAAGAAATAGACTTACAAGTCCAGGAAGCGCAGAGAACCCCAAACAAAAGGAATCCAAAGAGGACCACACCAAGACACATCATAATTAAAATGCCAAGAGAAAAGACAGAGAATCTTAAAAGCAGCAAGAGAAAGACAGTCAGTTACTTACAAGGGAGTACCCATACGACTGTCAGCTGATTTCTCAACAGAAACTTTACAGGCCAGAAGGGAATGGCAAGAAATATTCAAAGTGATGAATAGCAAGAACCTACAACCAAGATTACTTTACCCAGCAAAGCTATCATTCAGAATTGAAGGTCAGAGAAAGAGCTTCACAGATAAGAAATAGCTAAAGGAGTTCATCACCACCAAACCAGTATTATATGAAATGCTGAAAGGTATCCTTTAAAAAGAGGAAGAAGAAGAAAAAGGTAAAGATAAAAATTATCAACAACAAATACACATCTATCAACAAGTGAATCTAAAAATCAAGTGAATAAATAATCTGATGAACAGAATAAACTGGTGAATATAATAGAATCAGGGGCATAAAAAGGGAGTGGACTTTGGGGGGGGGAGCAGTGTGGGGGGTGCGGGAAGAGACTGGACAAAAATTGTACACTTATGGATGAGGACAGTGGGGGGGGTAAGGGCAGAGGGTGGGGTGGGAACTGGGTGGAGGGGAGCTATGGGGGGGGGAGGAACAGCTGTAATAATCTGAACAATAAAGATTTAAATTTAAAAAATGGTTTATGAAGAATTTTTTAATGATATGAAAATGTTCATGATGGAGAAAGGTAGTGAAATGTAGAATTCAAAAAAAGAAACCGATTGTTTTAAACTCCTTTAAATCTTTATATATAGCCCTGACCAGTTTGGTTTGGTTCAGTGTTTAGAGCATCAGCCCTCAGACCAAAGGGTCTTGGGTTCGATTCCTAGTCAAGGGAATGGAAACTTGGTTGCAGGTTCCCCAGCCCGGGTAGGGAGGCACACTCTCTCACATGGATGTTTTTTGTTCTCTGTCTCCCTCTCTCTCTTGCCCCCTCCTCTTCCCCCTCCCTTCCACTCTCTAGAAATCAATGGAAAACATGTCCTCAGGTGAGAATTTAAAAATATATACATAGCATAAATATTCTACAATACACATGCATATATATAATATAAAACACTTGGATAAAAATATGGTTTTTAAAAATTGGTTAAAAATGTTTTTTAAATCTAATTGTTTTCTACTCTCAGACAAGCTAATCCTTACAGTCAGGGTGTAGCCTACTGGACAGCCTTGGTCTTGTTAGATTTGTGAATTAGAATAAAACTTGGTTGTTTTTCTTCACAAAGAAATGATTATAGCCTGAAGTTTTAAAAGCAATACAGAAATAAAGAAGGCAGTAACAACTAAACAAAGCCGGTTTCCCAGGTAAAGGCTTTCGGAAGGAGTTGGCTGTCATCTGCGGCCTTGAGTCATGTATCCGCCCCACGGCGGGTTCTTGGAACCTTGTGGACCACACCCTGTGGGCTTGTGGGCTGGGACATCTTTCTCCGAAGTCTATCTGCTCTCCACCACTGCACTTCCTCTTTCCAAGGAGCTTTTGCCTTTGATCAAAGTGCCCTAAATTTAGATGGACCGAGAACCTAGACTGCAGGCTGCTGCCATTCCCAACACTGACGAATGTCCCCATTTGCCATGCACGTGCTCCATAGGTTTCAGTTCTCTTCTCTGGGATTCACAGTCACTGAGATCGTGGCATTGGCCTCAGTCTGGCTGCCAGATAGTTCATTTGCTTTTGAAATACCGTTTTTGCTGTAGCAATTAATCTTTTAAAACTAGCTTTATTTATATAATGCAATTTTGCCTGGAGATACAGTGTTTTTGTCTGGGTTAAATAGGCCCTAAATTTGCAAAGGAAATGGATATTCTTGAAGGTGATTTTTTGCTACACACTGATTTATCAAGCTCCCGAAATTTAACAGTCACCTTGCTTCTACTAAGTAATTTGCATAGGCCAAGATCTAGGGTGTCCAGTCTTTTCCTGGTATAAACAACTCAGACTTTTACTCACATGAGTTTTGATAAAAAACTTCACATTTTGACTGCAATTCACTGATGAATAAAAGAAGCTGCTGTATGATCAGCTGCTGTCACTGGGAGAAGAGATGGTACACACGGAACTGGTGAATCATCAGAGAAGCTGGCAGCAGTGACCTTGGACGCTCAAGCCCTGGGAACACCTGAGCTCCTGAGCAGCATGGTTCTGATCACTGGCCTGGATACCCTGGCCGTGTGCGCAGCACTCACACCACCTCGTCAGAAACGTAAGAGAACAAACAGCTACAGCACGTTGAGAGGTGGCTGCTACCAATTCTGGCTCCCTCAGGTGACAGTGCCAAGTCACACAAGAAAATGCCTGCCCCACCGAGCGTCTCTTTACCTTCTTGGGTCTCAATAAAACTGCACATTGCCCATCTGGAAATCTCCTATTAGTTGTGCTAAATAATGGGACCAAGTTAAGATACTACATTGTTGTATAGAGTACATCTTAAAATAGAAGAGAAAGCTTTTAGGAACATCTGTTATTAAAATGACTGTTTGAATGCCTTGTGAGGCTAATAGGCTTTTGCTCTTACATCAGGTTATCTGTGCGACAATTGCATTTGGAATGGGGATTGACAAACCCGATGTGCGATTTGTGATCCACGCGTCTCTCCCTAAATCCGTGGAGGGTTACTACCAAGAATCTGGCCGAGCTGGAAGAGACGGGGAGATATCTCACTGCCTGCTTTTCTATACCTACTATGATGTGACCAGACTGAAGAGACTTATACTGAGTAAGTCCCCCTTCAGTCTCGTGATAGTGGTACCCTACTTCTGCTATTGTGGTACTTTTGGTCTAGTTACAGAAAAATAGAAATGCTTCTATAAATATGGGAGTTTTAGTATCATGCGCATCTCATGCAAATCTTCATCATCGAGAATAATGAAGATTTGCAAAATATTTTCAGATACCCGTGACTATCTACATTTATTCCTATAAAACTAATATCTTAAGGGATGGCCATAAATATTTCGTTAATTATAATATAAAATGTCATGTTGATATATAATGCTATTAATAATTATTTCATTTAATATTTAAAGTAACATGAATGTATTATAAATATTTCTGTGATATTCTCTTTTGTTTTTTTACTCTAATAAGTCTTTTTTGCTATGTTCTTCATTTCTTTTAGTGGAAAAAGACGGAAACCATCATACAAGAGAAACTCACTTTAATAATTTGTATAGTATGGTACATTACTGTGAAAATATAACAGAATGCAGGCGAATACAGCTTTTGGCTTACTTTGGTGAAATTGGATTTAATCCTGATTTTTGTAAGAAACACCCAGAAGTTTCTTGTGATAATTGCTGTCAGTCAAAGGTAAAATGGAAAAAAAATTTTCTCCTCTTGATATAGAAAAGTTAGATGAAAGATGGATTTAATAATTAGTTTTCCCATCTTCTTGAGGTAAGCCTTCTCAATCAATAAAACTGTCTTTGCTACAAAAAAAAAAAAAGTTAGATGAAAATAGTGGCCCCTAAGGAATTAAACAAGAGAAAGATTGCTTCCTTCCCATAGTAATTTGGAATGGAAACATTTTAATATTCTATGGAATATCTTTAAAATTAGAAGCCCTTAAAAATATACTGGGCCTGTCCAAAACACGGGGGTTATTATATACATGCACTAATAATTATAAGATACTTTAGAAATATCATTATACAAAAAATCCAAAGTGAGAAGGTAGAATATTTTCAATTCAACTCTAATCCATATTTAAAGATCTCATTCTCAAAAGAGTTGTAGTAACTGGAGTCCTGTGTGTTTGAATTCAGATCAATTAGATTATTCTATAAATCGGTTTTTAAAAAACTATGAAGAATAATGGCAATAACTTCTACATGAGTTAGCTATCATTTATCCTAAAAATAACCTTCGGAGATTGTCAAATTCAAGTTCTTGATTGTACCTATGATGGTAATGCTATGTTTTAATGCAGGGGTCCTCAAACTACGGCCCGCGGGCCACGTGCAAATACAAATATTGTATTTGTTCCCGTTTTGTTTTTTTACTTCAAAATAAGATATGTGTAGTATGCATAGGAATTTGTTCATAGCTTTTTTTTAAACTATAGTCCGGCCCTCCAACGGTCTGAGGGGACTGGTCCCCTAAAAAGTTTGAGGACCCCTGTTTTAATGTCTGCAGTTTACAGAGCATTTTCTCACGTGGTTAAATGTCTGTGTAAGGTGCTGGGGATTCACGGAAGAGCGTGGTGGGGCCCATTCATAGACTGGAGGGGAGACAGACCTATATGTGATCAGTGCAGTTACAACTAGACATGCAGCACTAGCCAGAGCAGAGGTGACTGAGTCTCTCTTGGGGTGCAATCTGGATTCATGGCCATCTCCACCCACCGCACCCAACTCTGTAGACATTGCTAATCAGGGCACTCATTCAACAAATATTTGTTGAGTGCCTGCTCTGTGACAGGCACTGTTGTAGGAGCTGGGGATACATCACGGAACAAAATGTAAAGGTCCCTGCCCTTGAGGATCTTACATTCTAGCAGAATGAGGCTGAGTACAAACAGTACACATAACAAGCACATGTTAAGGGGTAAGGGCTGTGGTGAGAAGCGCAGCATTTAAGGAGTCGGGACTAATGGGTGGGATGCAGGATGCAGCATTAGATAAGGTGGCCCAGAGAAGTCTTATTGTAAAGGTGACGTCTGAGCAAAACCCTGAAGAAGAGAGTTAGCTGAGTAGCTCTCTGGATGTGGGCATTCCTGGCTGAAGCCAAGAACAACAGCCCTCAGGTGGGGGCAGGCTTGTGCGTATGAAGGATAAAAAAGGAACCCACGTGGCGAGCAGGGCTATGAGTTAGGAAAGAGGTTGTGGCAGGCCAGGGCAGTGGCTGGAGGGCTGCATCACTCAGAATGGAGTGATCCTCAGTGAAGATGTTTGGGTGAGGCTGTCTGGCAGGAAGGATCAGGAATTCCATTTGGGGCGTATTGAGTTAGATCTGTCCATTAGATCCAGAAATTCTGAGAAGAGGCCGGTGATCCATATGAATTTGGGGGTGTTTAACTTATTGATGTTATTTAAAGGCACAAGAGCAGATGAAATCTTCAGGGGTATAAGTTTAGACAGAAGAAAAGAAAAATAAAGATTGAGTCCTGGAACATTAAGAGATTGAGAAGAAGAAGAACTAGGAAGGAAGACCAAGAAAGAACAAGTGAGATAAGAGGAAAACCAAAGAAACTAAGGATCTGAATGTGCTTAAGTAGTCAGATGCTGCTGCTAAGCCAAGTACAATTAGGACTGAGAATTCACCTTGGCCCTGCAGAAACCATGGTGACTGTGACTTGACCAGTTTCAGTAGGGTGGCGCAAAATTGGAGGCAGTGAATATATAGGACTCTTTCCAGTTTTGTTTGAAAGATGGACAGAGAAAATAAACAGTAGCTGGCAGGGGAAGTGTAGTCAAGAAAAGACAGGAGAAATAAACATTTGTGTGCGGATAGGAATTTGCCTCCAGAGGATGACAATTTGGTACATAAGCATGGGGGAGAATTGCTGAAGCAATGTCCTTGAGTAAGCAGAGGGGATGGGATCTAGTCCTAAATGATAAAACCCAAATATGCAAATCAAACGAAAAGTGGAAAGACCAGTTGATATGACTTGCACTGACCACCAGAGGGCAGACACTCAATGCAGGAGTTGCCCCCTGGTGGTCAGTGATCTCCCACAGGGGAGGCACCGCTCAGCCAGAACCTGAGTTCACGGCTGGCGAGCGCAGCAGCGATGGAGGGAGTCTCTCCCACCTCCACAGCAGCGCCAAGGACCCCTCGGGGGATGTCCAGGGAGTGGGCCTAAGCCAGCAGGCAGACATCCCCTGAGGGGTCCCAGACTGCGAGAGGGCACAGGCCGGGCTGAGGGCCCCTCTCCCCCCCACCCACCCCCAGTGCACTAATGTCGTGCACTGGGCCTCTAGTATACAGCATAAGTAGAGAGATTGCCTTTAGACGGAAACTTGGGTAGTTCATCTATAACAGTGGTTCCCAAACTTATTTGGCCTACCGCCCCCTTTCCAGAAAAAGTACTACTCCGTGCCCCCTGGAAATTAATTTTTTTTAAATTTTAATAGCAAACAGAAAGATATATGTATTAATGTTTCTACCTTTTTTGTAAAATATAGTAAAGAAAGGTGTAAATTAGAAACATTGAAGTTTGAAATTATGAAACTATTTATTGAACTCAGAATAGAAAGGTAATACAAAAAAGTTAAAACAAATGCACCTGTGGCCATCACCGCCCCCCTGGATCGCTGCAGCGCCCACCAGGGGGCGGTAGCGCCCACTTTGGGAATCACTGATCTATAATAACAGGCAGAAGGATGAGAAATTTGCAGCAGGTGCTGATGGTAGCTGTAATGGAGGAAGTTTGTGAAATCTTTCCTGGTTACTTCAGTTTTCTCAAGTAGGAAGCGAGGTCGTCAGCTGACAGGATAAGAGAAGGGATTGAACAGAAAGGAGAAAGTAAAATAGTCATCTAAGACAGGGGTCAGTAAACCTTATCTTAAAAGGCCAGAGAGTAAATATTTTAAGCTTTGGGGCCTTAGAATCACAGCCTCTGTCACAACTACCACTCAGCTCTGCTATTTTTAGCCCAAAGCAGACATAAACAATAAGTGCATTGGTTTTCCATGGCTGTGTTCCAGTAAAATTTGATTTAGAAAAGCAGTCGTATAGCTCATGGACTGTAGTCTGCTGACCACTGTTCTAAGAGAATGGAGGAGTGATGGACTAAGGATGTACAGAGATTACCTGGCAGTGTTAAGGGTCCACCTGAGGTTTGTGGCCATGTATTGAACGTGCAAACAGTCAACATGGTGGCAAGTGTAAGTGTTTCTCCAGCCAAGTTCAGCTGCAGAAGTGCAGACATGAGTGGTGGAGCACTGCATCTACTGTGTCCTGTCAGGCAATGTGATGACGAGGCCTAAGGGCAAAGGACTTGAGGGTGTATGAAGGGTGGTATGACTATATGATGGTCTGTGGGATTCATGCTGAGTTAGGCGAACATCTGAGGATGAGGATTGGTGGATGCCAGATGATGTGAGCTGGAAAGGTAGGAGGGTGGTGGTCAGAGAATCAAGGGGTTGTCTTCATTCGTTTGGGAGAAGTAATAGGTGTGACCTAGGGAGTGAGTTGCTGACGTCTGTGGAGGACAGGATCACTGGAACAGAGGAGATCAATGCTGAAGGCCAAGGTGCGGGAGGATCGCCTCTGTCCTAGTCAGGAATGATGTTGGAGAGAGTGACAGGGCACTCTTTCCTGATGATTCTAGATCAGCCGTGGGCAAACTACGGCCCACGGGCCGGATCCGGCCCTTTTGAAATGAATAAAACTAAAAAAAAAAAAAAAAAAAAGACCGTACCCTTTTATGTAATGATGTTTACTTTGAATTTATATTAGTTCACACAAACACTCCATCCATGCTTTTGTTCCGGCCCTCCGGTCCAGTTTAAGAACCCATTGTGGCCCTCGAGTCAAAAAGTTTGCCCACCCCTGTTCTAGATAGAGCCTCCAAATCACTCCAAGTGTTCCTGTAAGACGAGGAACCTGATCGCCTTCAAGTTGTTGAAATGTGGCCGATGAACAAGGATTAGAAGAGGGGGAGTGGCATGTACAGAGACACAGAAGCAGGACACAGCTTTGGGGACACGCAAGTGGTTAGATTGCTGGTTTGGAGAACTAGCGGAGAGAGCATATGGTAATGGGGCTTTAGAAAAAGGCAGAGTTTGGAGTCAGCCAAGGGGAATATGAGAAAGCGAACTGACAGGAGATAATAAAAAAGATAGACTGCGGCACCAGGGACCCAAAGGAGATGGGAAACTCATAAATTTGCATGTTTTTCATCTCAGAAGTCACCAGCCAGTACATAACAGACCACTGTTCTAGGGGTTCTGAAGGGTATTTTGTTTTCTAAGAATATTCTTACCTGTAGAGTACTGTCAGGTCATTGAAAGACAGGATGTATGTCTGTGAAGCAGTAATAAAATAGATATAGTAGAGTGCTAATTGTTCTGGGCGCAAGGTTAATATAAGAACTTAGAAGAGAATGAACATGTGAAACTTACTTAGATTTTGGTGTGGAAACGGTTGATTTATGACACTGCTAGTTAGTAAACCTTAGCAATCTAGGTCTCATCTTAATTATCATAGAAGGTAATCTCTTTTTATTCATAGGATTATAAGACACGAGATGTGACTGACGATGTGAGAAATATTGTAAGATTTGTGCAAGAACATAGTTCATCACAAGGAACGGGAAATAGGAACCATGTGGGTCCTTGTGGGAGGTTCACCATGAATATGCTGGTTGACATTTTCTTGGGTAAGTGATCTGTTTTATTAGTTTGCGTTATATCAGTTGAAGTTGAACATCTACAGAATCCCCTTGTCTGTTTTCTGATAGACGTGAAGGGCTTCAGGATAAAACCTTTTTCGACTAACAAAAGAAAATCGGTTTTTATGAATTATGCCGATTTTTTTTTTTTTTCCAGAAAGAAACACTTTATGTTATGTGTTTTTAAAATTGAGTTTGAGAGAGAGAGGAAGGGAGAAAGAGAGAAACACCGATGTGAGAGAGAAACATAGATCACTGCCTCCTGCATGCAACCCGACTGGGGATCGAGCCCACAACCTGGAATCAAACAGGCTTTTCAGTGCATGGGACAATGCTCAACCAACGGAGCCACACCGGCCAGGGCTATGCTAATTATTTTTATGGAATTTATAAGTCACTAAAGCAGTGATGGCGAACCTTTTGAGCTCGGCGTGTCAGCATTTTGAAAAACCCTAACTTAACTCTGGTGCCGCGTCACACATAGAAATTTTTTGATATTTGCAACCATAGTAAAACAAAGACTTATATTTTTGATATTTATTTTACATATTTAAATGCCATTTAACAACGAAAAATCAACCAAAAAAATGAGTTCACGTGTCACCTCTGACACGCATGTCATAGGTTCACCATCACTGCACTAAGGTGAGGAGTTCTCACATACAAAAAAATAAAATAAAGCTTATACAGTTTAGTCTGAGTGGAATAGAACTTGCTTAGAGAATTACACGTTGACTAACTTTCAGTTCAAGATGGCAGCCTGAGCATAAGTATCTTTCTTCTTTTTTTTGCTTGACACTCTGTTAAAATAATAATAAGGAAATAAAATGAGAAATTATATCTGCAATAGAGAACCAGAGAGAGACCATCATTAGATTGAGGAAATGGATGGAAGCATGTTGACAAATGGAATGAAGCGCAGTAAACCACGACGGCTAAAATAATTGTAGGAGAGAGTTAGAGCGAGGGAGGGACTATCAGCCAGGCAGAACCCCTTATCAGTAGGCCTCAGGCTTGAAGTCTGGACCCAGGGAGTGGGAGTGAAATCAGGGGAGCCCAAAATAGGGAAAATAGAAGGGGGCCATTAAAAAGAGTCTGCCCACCAAAGAACTGCATCAAATACCAGCCTGACTCTAAAACAAAAATAAATGAACTGCCTGAGGACTAGAATGGCAGCTGAGCCCTGTGTTTGACTGTGTGGCTGGAGCCTGGGCCTGTGGACTGAAGGGTCCCGGGTTCGATTCTGGTCAAGGGCACATGCCTGGGTTGCTAGCTCGATCCCCAGTTGGGGGCAATGCAGGAGGCAGCCAATCAGTGATTCTCATCATTGATGTTTCTATCTCTCTCTCTCCCTCCCTCTCTGAAATCAGTAAAAATATATTAAAAAAACGGGGGGGGTAGCTGAGTTGCAATGGTGGGTGGGGGCACCCAACCCACCTAAAGTCCAGTCCTACCTGCTTATTCTAAAGCAAACCTGATGACTGGATATCCCCATTCAGGGAAGGAATTTGGGGGGACATAGACCTGGATATAAAATAACAGAGGAAGTCCACTAAATAATTTAACCTGATGCCTGAAGATTAAATATAAATGGACAATCAAGAGAAAGACCAAATAGAGTATTTGACCCTGGGGATAGAGATAGCTAAGTAAGTAGGCAATAGCTTTGGGGAGAAGGGAGAGGACACTTTTAATTACTATCTTCACAAAGACTTCAATATTAATAGAATGTTTCAGGAAAGAAAAAAATGACAGAAAGAACTATAAAATTTTTTAAATGATTGACAGAGTAAATTTAGTGGAAAGGTTGGAAGACGAAGTCTAGAAAATCTTCTAAGACCTGAGCAAAAAAAAAATATAGAAGATTTATTCTTAGGAGATATGAAATCTGACAAATAAAATTTTTGTAATAGAAAATAGAGGGAATTATTAAACCAATGATGAAGGAAATTTCCCAGAGCGGAAAAAGCAAAGGCCTTCAAATTAAAATGCCCACTGAATACCAAATCAAATGCTTTATGAGATGTAAGAATACCAAGAATAAGAAATTTTTAAAAAAGAAAAGAACTAAGAACAAAAGTAAAAAGAATGAAACAAAAGAATACCAAGAATAAGAAAAATAAAAAAGAATACCAAGAGTAAAGAGATATTAGGGAGGAAAATTTTCTCTACACTTAGGTTTAGTAGTGGGGGGGGGGGGCTGCAAATTTAACTTCAAAAGATTTAATCATGTATGTAAGGGAGTTCACAGAAAAATATAACTCTAAGTCTAAGTGTTGGTTAGGCTTTGGGGCTTAAATACCACCTTAAGGGAAGGGGAGGAGGAGAAAGGCTTTGTAAGGAAAACAGATGATTTTTTGGAAAGATAAATAGGCCCTTAGGAGAATAGATGGGAGGGAGATAATCATTGTTTGTTTGTTTGTTTGTTTTTGTGACAGTGTCTGTTTAGATGTGGATCTTCGATAATAAGGATCAGTCATCCCTGGTTGCTCCCAGGAAGGGGCTTTATGACAGTTGATTGAATTCCTTGGGGGGGGGGGGGGCGGGGGGGCGGTCTGTGCTTGAGATTTCTTCTGCTCAATAATTTTTGTCACAGTGACTTATTCTGGACCTCTTTATTGATGGTCCTGAAAGTTTCGGAAAGTAAAATCAGAAACCAAAACCAAACTGGCATCAGATTAATATCAGCAACTCTGGAGACTAGAAGGCAAAGAAAGTGAGGCACATCATAAGATACCATAAACAAAGGAACTGACTGAGGGGTCCGGTGAGAAGAAATCCCAGAAACAAAGCTATGCAGCCCATCCAGTAAGCAGTTTGTGCCCATTGTAACAAGGTCAAGAAAAATCTATCCCAAGTAGTATAAAGAATAAGAAATGAAATATTTTTTTAAATATATTTTTATTGATTTCAGAGGGAAAGAGAGAGAGAAACATAAATGATGAGGATCATTTGATCGGCTGCCTCCTGCCCGCCCCCTCCTGGGGATGGAGCCTGCAACCCGGGCAATGCCCTGACCAGGAATTGAGCCTTAACCTTCTAGTTCATAGAACAATGCTCAACCACTGAACCACACTAGCTGAGCTTTTAAAGAAATATATTCATTCATTTTCATCTTCACCTGAGGATATTTATTTAATTTTTTAAATATATTTTTATTTCAGAGAGGAAGGGAGAGGGAGAGAATCATTGATCGGCTGCCTCCTGCACGCCCCCTACTGGGGATCGAGCCCACATCCTGGGTATGTGCCCTTGACTGGAATCGAACCTGGGACCCTTCAGTCTGCATGCCAACATTCTATCCATTAAGCCAAACCAGCTAGGACTCTTTTTTTTTTTTTTTTTTTTTTTTTTGAGAGAGAGAGAGAGAGGGAGGCTAGGTGGGAGAGGGTGAGAGAGAAAGGGAGAAACATCAATGTGAAGGATACACATCGATTGGTTGCCTCCTACATGTGCCCAAACTGGGGCCAGGGATCGAACCTGCAATCCTGGTACACGCCCTTGACTCCTCGACCTTTTGGTGTGCGGGGCCAACATTCTAACCATTTAGCAACACTGGCCAGGGTAGAAATGAAATATTTTATTGATGGCAGTGAAGAACACACATGTTACTTCTCCACCAAAAAAGGAGAAAGGGGTTTAGAAACTCCAGGGGAAAGATTATACTTGAGAGCTAAGGTTATGTGTAAAACAAAGGAAATTGTCACATGATTTTGAGTAATTGATAAAATCTACAAAAAAAATAACCCATTTGCCTGAATGTAGTAAACATCCTCCTTAGGGTTGCACAAGAGTCACAGCATTCCAAGTGGGGAAGGAAACTTATTAACTGTTGATTCACTACAACACTTGGCGTCAACATATAGACTTAAACATAGTTAGAGAACAGGACAGGATGTATATGTTCATCTTGATATAAAAGTAAAGTACATAAATAAATAAAAATAAAAGAAGGGAGTACACAGAAGGTTTGAGATGCTAATTTACATAGAGGGGAGGAAGAGTGGTCAAAAGTTCTATCTAAACTTACAAAAATATTAAATAGATGAACCAGTATTATAGCAAAATTTGGGGCAGGGTAAAGTGAAGGGGGGTGGCGTAAATGAGATGAAGCCTCCCTGTCATAGTTGGGGGTTCATTAGGTAAATGTCAGGTGGTGACTGGCTAGAGCAGGGGTGGGGAGGCCCTTTTTCTGCCAAGGGCCCTTTGGATATTTATAACATCATTCTAGGGCCATTCAAAATTATCAGCTTAAAAATTAGCCTGCTCCCCCTAACCGGTTTGGCTCAGTGGATAGAGCGTCGGCCTGCGGACTCAAGGGTCCCAGGTTCGATTCCAGTCAAGGCCATGTACCTTGGTTGCAGGCACGTCCCCAGTAGGGAGTGTGCAGGAGGCAGCTGATCGATGTTTCTCTCTCATCGATGTTTCTAACTCTCTATCTCTCTCCCTTCCTCTCTGTGGAAAATCAATAAAATATATTTTTAAAAAAAAATAAAAAAATTAGCCTGCTCTATTTGGTCAAATATTTAATTAACTCACCCCTAATGCCTTGGCAGGGCCAGACCAAATGATTCTGTGTGCCTTATACGGAGCAGGCCAGATGTTCCCCACCCTGGGCTAGAGGAATGACAACAAGGGTTAGGGTTCCTGTGGAGGTAACCACAAGAGCTGAAAACAAAAGCTGTTTAAAAAGTGAATGCCTCAGAAAGGGGAAGTGAGGCAGGAGGGGAGGGTGGGGCCGAGGAATGTTGCTTTTAATTTTAAACCCTTCTGTACTATAGTCTCTTTTTCCGAGATATTAAACTAATTAAATATATAAACAGTTAAGCGGTTCATTCATTTAAAAAAAATCCATAGCCTGGATTGGAGTAGGAGGAGCATTTGCCCAGTTTCTCAGCTTTCTCCTCTGACTGCTCATTCCTCAGGACAAAAACAGCTTCCGTGCAAGTCTTCCCTTTCAGGATTCTTGCCTTCTAGTTTGGACCTTTTTCAGGGGAACAAAGGATTGCAGATAAATCAATTTATTATAAGAGTTATACACGATCACTACATTGCAATATGTAGAAAACCGAAAAAGTACAAATAACTCCAGAAAAAAACTGCTAATATTTTAATGTGTTTGCTCACAATCACATATTTATCATATTGTACATATAATTTAACATTTTTATATAATAATAGTAAGCATTTTCTTATTTCTTATTTTAAAGTAATTTTTAATAATTTATATTTTGTCATGGTAATGATGTATTCCATTTATCCAGACCTGCCCACAAATGACCTCTATTAGAGGGTTATGATGTGCCTGCATTTACTAATCTAACTTTTTTTCCCTTCTCACCAGGGAGTAAGAGTGCAAAAATTCAGTCGGGGATATTTGGAAAGGGGTCTACATATTCACGACACAATGCTGAGAGACTTTTTAAAAAGCTGATACTCGACAAGATCTTGGATGAAGACTTATTTATCAATGCCAATGACCAACCCATTGCCTATGTGATGCTCGGAAGTAAAGCGCAAGCTTTACTAAATGGGCATTTAAAGGTATGGCATTTTTAATGTTTGTTTCATTGTATTATTTCACGGTGAGTAGACAAAAACATATTACTGCTAATTAAACTCTCTTTTCCAAAGCTTATGGATACTGAGTTTATTTGTACTATCTTATATGAACATATTATGTTCCTCTTTTTTTTTTTTTTTTTTAAAATATATTTTATTCATTTCTCACAGAGAGGAAGGGAGAGGGATAGAGAGTCAGAAACATCGATGAGAGAGAAACATCGATCAGCTGCCTCCTGCACATCTCCCACTGGGGATGTGCCCGCAACCCAGGTATATGCCCTTGACCGGAATCGAACCTGGGACCTTTCAGTCCGCAGGCCGACGCTCTATCCACTGAGCCAAACCGGTTTCGGCATATTATGTTCCTCTTAATTTGCAAAGAGACTTTAACATGGAACCCAAGTAATGCAGTACTTATCAAAGTGAATTTAGTGGGTTATCAGATCACTAAATCACCACATGTTTACTAAACTAACATTTGTCAGGAAGTAGTTCTGTGCTAGGCACTGGGGATACACAGAAGGAGAATGCACAGCCCCTGTTCCCAAAGGGCTTACTATCCACTTGGCATAAAAGAAGTAACTCCCAAAAATGCAATGAAGCATTAAATAAAGCCCCTATTTTGATGCAAGTGTGCACACGCACACACTCCTATGATTTCTCTCTCTCTCTCTCTCTCCCCTAACTCAAAGGTAGACTTTATGGAGACGGAAAATTCCAGCCGTATCAAAAAACAAAAAGCCTTAGTGACGAAGGTTTCCCAGAGGGAAGAGGTTGTTAAGAAATGTCTTGGAGAACTTACGGAAGTGTGCAAATCTCTGGGGAAAGTGTTTGGTGTCCATTACTTCAATATCTTCAACACTGTCACTCTCAAGAAGCTTGCAGGTAGGTGTGTATGAACCTTTTGTTCCGTGGCATCAATTAATAGGCCCAAGGTCAGTCTCGCTAAGGAACTTTTTTTTTTTTTAATATATTTTATTGATTTTTTTTACAGAGAGGAAGGGAGAGGGATAGAGAGTTAGAAACATCGATGAGAGAGAAGCATCGATCAGCTGCCTCCTGCACACTCCCTACTGGGGATGTGCCTGCAACCAAGGTACATACCCTTGACCGGAATCGAACCTGGGACCCTTGAGTCCGCAGGCCGACGCTCTATCCACTGAGCCAAACCAGTTAGGGCTAAGGAACTTTTTTAAGTGCATAAATGTATCTCAGGCTTTTGTATTGTTTTTATTTAATGTCTAAATTAAAAGCTCAGAGAAGCCGTTTAAACTTATTCTTGAGATACTTTCCTCCAATGCTGGATGTTAGAATATGGATAATTGCCGTCTCTAATACCAGATGTTACTCAATGATTATGTGTCCATTTGTGCCTGCCTTTATGAAATTTAGCTATGTTATTATAACGATGTCTTTGCAATGAGGAGCTAAGTTCTTTATGAAAAGAGATGATGTGTTATGCTTCTTTGAATCCGGATCAAGCACTCTTCTGTGTCTTCAGTTAATAAATGCCCTGAGTTATTGCCAAGGCTTCAGATAGCTCAACCAGAATTCTAATAGTAAAGTCTTTGGAAAATAAGTCATTACTTAGGTGATTAACTAGTAGTGTACATTACCTTCCTAAAGTTCCGTCATCCTCACCTTCTCTCTTCTCCATTCCCATTCCCAGCACCATCGATCATTATAGCACTTCATCAACTCTAAGGTGCCATCTACTTTAAGCCTGTTATGTTATGAACTAGTAAGAAAGAAAAAATTCTGCTAATTAAACTGTAATATGGTGCTTTTGTTGAAAGTTATTTTGACTTACTCTGCTTATACATGAAAAATGCATAAAATTAAAGTGAGCTGATTTAGGTACTTGTAAAAATACACATTCAAAGCCTGACTCTTCCAAATGATTTTTGAGTCAGTTTTCCAAATTTTTGTTTTCCCACGTGTCATTGAGAATGTTAGTGACAACAGCCTTCTTTAGTGTGTTCCATTATTTTCCCATCACTCATTCTGGTTTGGTGGTCGTGTTTTCTTGACAATACTACAGACTGCCAACAGAAGGCTGGACATCTCTCAGTGACACAAAGGAAACGTGCTTCATCCACTCTCGGCGTCTTCTCTTTTAAGTCGTGGAAAGCATTGGTCGTGGTGTGCAAGTAACTATGAAATTGTGGTCATTTTCTCAAAAAGAGATACTTTATCAGTGCCAAATGTATCCCCCATTACTCCATTTCTGGGGTTTTCTGCATTCACAATCACCTTATCAGTGCTAATCACAGTCTATTTGTTTTGTAGACATTTTCTGTGGCACATGAGGAACTGGCCCTGCAGTCACGCTGTGGCTGTGCCAACGGTGCTAATGGCTGTGACTAAGTTCTCATGTGCACAGGCGGCAGCAGCCGCAGTACAGCTATCATTTGACCGTCAGCACTTGTAAGACCAATCTTGACCTCAGCAAAGTCACATGGTGACTAAGTGTCTTGGAGTTGATGAAACACATTATTTTGTTCCTAGGCTCTTAGTGTAGTTTTCTAACTGGTCTCCTTAACTCCAGATATGAACATGATGTACATTTTAATCTTTCAAAACCTCTGTTAAAATGCCAACAGCTCTCCAGATAAAGTACAAAGTCTATCAGGGATCTGCATTTCTACTTGCCTTTCCCACTTCGTCTTCCACTAACTCCCTCCATAAACCTTCTAGTCTGTCCCAAAGGTCTGTTCCTTCTCCTCTAATCATAGAAATGATGTGAAAATCGAAGATTTGAAATCCACCCTTTGCTGAAGTCTATGTAGGAATTATTACTCCCTCACTCCCACAGCCAGTGCATCAATGACTCCTACAGACCAGCCTCCCAAACACATCCAAATCCATCTCTTCTTCTTCTCTACTGCTACATCCTAATTCGTGGCATCCTCACTGGCTTCTCAGTGGCACCCACTGGGCTCCTAGTTTCTGCTCTTTCCTTTATAATCCATTTTCCATACAGCAGCTAGAGCAGGGGTGGGCAAACTTTTTGACTCGAGGGCCACAATGGGTTCTTAAACCGGACCGGAGGGCCAGAACAAAAGCATGGATGGAGTGTTTGTGTGAACTAATATAAATTCAAAGTAAACATCATTACATAAAAGGGTCCGGTCTTTTTTTTTTTTTTTTTTTTAGTTTTATTCATTTCAAACGGGCTGGATCCGGCCCGCGGGCCGTAGTTTGCCCACGGCTGAGCTAGAGTGATCTTTAAAATGACAGGCTTGTCCAGCTACGAGACCGATGTACCATCTGTGTGCAGAGGACTCAACAGCGTACTTCTTAAAGTTAGATTACCCGCTTCACCCCACAGACAGAAAGACTAAAGGAAGAATGGGTTTGGGTTAGGGGTGTGTAACATTTCAGTTACAGGCCCAGCTGTTTTGGCTCAGTGGATAGAGCGTCGGCTTGCAGAATGAAGGGTCCCAGGTTCAATTCTGGTCAAGAGCACATGCCCGGGTTGCAGGCTCCATCCCCAGTAGGGGGCGTGCAGGAGGCAGCCGATCAATGACTTTCTCTCATCATTGATGTTTCTATCTCTCTCTCCCTCTCCCTTCCTCTTTGCAATTAATAAAAATGTATTTTTTTTAAAAAATTCTTGTTTTAAAAAAAAGAATTCAGTTACTGTCTTTTTGAGTTGGATATACAAGTCTGGAGTGTAAGGGAGAAGTCAGAGCTGGAAACATGACTGTGGACATTCTCCTAAATCGTCTTTATTGTGCGAAGACAGCAAAGTCTGCTTAAACTCTGAGGCACAGCACACAGGGCCTCTCCGGTTACCCTGGTTACTCCATGTCTATTGCTCTCCCTCCCTCTCAGCCCTGACTTAACACACCTTTGCTGCTCAAATTGGATGATGGGCTCCTACCCTCTGGGCCTGTCTGCTGCCTCTGTTGGCACCAACTGCCTTGCAGAAAATTGGCCCATGTGCCCAGCGCTCTGCACTTGGTTGGCACGTAACAAGCATGTGCTGAATGGGTGAATGAGCACAAATTCAGTGGGTTTTCTATTGGTGGTAATTTAAATTCCTGCTTTTATGTTCATGCACAGAGTCGTTATCTTCTGATCCTGAGGTTTTGCTTCAAATTGATGGTGTTACTGAAGATAAACTGGAAAAATACGGTGCCGAAGTGATTCCAATATTGCAGAAATACTCCGAGTGGACACTGCCAGGTTCAGTATACAGCCAGATATGTGTTTTCTGAAAGCCTGTCTTAATGTTAAGCGATGCATCTCACTGGATTAAATCTCTGTGGTTTCCGGGAGTGTTCATGCTTCCGACACCTTGTCACCCTGACGCTCAAGTGCTCAGGGCACCCTTCAGTGGTGTGCCAGCCACCTCTGGCAGGACACCCTGCGGGATGCCAGCTACCAATCCTGCTACTAGGACCCAAAGGAGGACCTTTGAGCCCAGAAGTTGCTGGTTCTGTTCAGGCAAATACCTGGGGAATCCATAGGGCTGGTGCAGCTCCCGGGCCTGCCACCATCTCGCTCTGTGGTCCTTGGCAGGCCACAAATAACTTCTTTGTGCTTCAGTTTCCTTATCTGAGGAAGGAACATGTTATCTGAAAAGCATGTCTAAAGATAAAATGTAAGAGAGGAGTTTAAATATTTTGGAAAAATGAACATGGAATTGAAGTGCTAGATTATCTTATTGTTGTTAGCTGTCGAGAGAATCTGTCCAAGTCAGTGCAGCATTAGCAGATGTTCCCAAAGGTTGCATTAGGCCTGTCACAAAGCATCTCTAATTACGAACTCCATCGCTACTGAGCTATATAGAAAGCACTGGCTAAGAGGACATTGAGAGCAAAGGAAGATGTAGGAGACAGGACACATGCAGAAGTCCTCTAACAGACTGCCGTGTGATAAGACACAACAGGCCAAGTTCAATGTTTTTCCTGTTTCTGTAAGGATCTGGGTAGGGGTTTCTTTTCTAGGCTAATGGAAATAGTAAACAGGCTGAGAAACGAGTGAGCATGTGTTTCAAGTTCTGTCGGTTCATAATCGTTTTTTATTCATTAACAAAATGCTGCAAAGAAAGGTTTTCATACATTCCTCAGTATCGTCATTATTCCATTAAAGGCCTTGCTTAGACGATTGTGACAGTCCCTTGGGAACTTCATGTTTGTTTACCATAGTAACTTGTTGGGAAGGGTTTTTCCCACATGAGACAGGGCTGCTCTGTGGAAGCAGCCGGCCTGGTGATAATTGCTGCCACTATTGAGGGACAGGCTCTGTGCGAAGAGCTTTGTCTGTTTGGTATCACTCAGTCCTCACAACACCCATTTCACAGGTGGAAATGGGTGAGGCCTTTTCATATCCCCAAAGTCCCACAGCTGGGGTGACAGCGCTCTTTGCCCCAGCTACAGTGCCTTTCTGTGGGAACCAGTGTTGGAGGGACAAGGCCCGTCCTGTCCTGTCTACTGGGCAGCAGGGTAGCCTGAGGGCGAACCAAACCAGCCAGGAAATACCTCCCTTCAGAAAATGGAGGAATGAATTTGTCTGTGGGGGTTTCATGTTCTTTCCCTGTGTTGGGATGCCAGTACCTGTGGAAGTTACCGTCTTCTTGAAGTGTGTGCTGCCATACAGACCCATTTCCTGCATGGTGTGTGAAATGTGCCAAAATATTATGCAAAGAGGTGTTTTTGTCTTTGAGGAGTAAAATACGGCCTGGAAGTTTCTGACACTCATTTACTAAATAACTGATGTTCAGAAGGAAGGAACAGAGCATAGTTTATGTTTCTCTTATATCGGGTTATTTTTTCAGCATATGTAAATTGACAAATAAAATTTATCTTTTATATAGCACATTATACTTTTAAAAGAGCTTAACAGGATTAACTGCCCAAATAGTAACGGGTGTAGGTCATACACATAGAGTAGGAGCTAAACCTGAGATCTCTAGTTGAGTTAAAGAGAATCACAGATTGTTTTTTTTCAATATATATTTTTATTGATTTCAGAGAGGAAAGGAGGGGGAGAGAGAGATAGAAACATCAATGATGAGAGAGAATCATTGATCAGCTACCTCCTGCACGCCCCACACTAGGGATCAAGCTTGCAACCCGGGCATATGCCCCAACCGGGAATCGAACTGTGACCTCCTGGTTCATAGGTCGATGCTCAACCACAGCCACACTGGCCAGGCTCACAGATTTTTTTTTTTTTTTAATGAATTCTTAGCCTCTGTCTTTAAAAAAATTAATTGCCATTGAGCACTTTGGGGCTTTGTGAAATAAAAAAAAAAAAAAAAAAGTTCAGTTCCTGCGGAATTGTCAAACCCAGGTGGCAAGAAGACACCAGGAAAGCAGGTAGGTGTCAGCTGAACTGCGTGTGTTGTGCGTCTCCGTGTAGACGAACGACACTGGGACCAGCAGGCATCACCAGTAAATGTCTGCGTTGTCCATTTGCAGTTGAGGACAGCTCCCCACAGATGAGCCCACCCAGCAGCAGAAGCGCCAGGAATGGCTCGGAGGAGTGCGATGAGGAAACACCTATATCCTCTCACTACTTTGCAAATAAAACCAAAAATGAAAGAAAGCGGAAAAGGATGCCAGCCTACCAAAGGTCTAAAAGGAGAAGAACTGGTGGTGGTGATTTCAAGACAAAAGGGTAAGTTCTGCAATCCAGAGTATAAGGGAGAAAAGTATAAAAGTGCAACTGCTTTGGTTTTCTTTGAATCACTTATTAAAATAAACCATTGTTAAGTGTTGCTTGATTCAACATTTGCTTTAGCTTTCATTTTTTTTTAAAAAATATATTTTATTGATTTTTTACAGAGAGGAAGGGAGAGAGATAGAGAGTTAGAAATATCGATGAGAGAGAAGCATTGATCAGCCGCCTCCTGCACACTCCCTACTGGGGATGTGCCTGCAACCAAGGTACATGCCCTTGACCGGAATCGAACCTGTGACCTTTCAGACCGCAGGCCGACGCTCTATCCACTGAGCCAAACCGGTTTCGGCTAGCTTTTATTTTATGTATTTATTTTTTAACATATTTTTATTGATTTCAGAGAGGAAGGAAGAGGGAGAGAGAGATAGAAACATCAATGATGAGAGAGAATCATTGATCGGCTGCCTCCTGCACGCCCCTGACTGAGGATCGAGCCAGCAACCTGGGCATGTGCCCTAATTGGGAATCAAACTGCAACCTCCTGGTTCATAGGTCAACACTTAACCACTGAGCCGTGCTGGCTGGGCTGCTTCAGTTTTTAAAAATAATCTACTCCTAAGTTGATTATCACTAAAATTTTCTAGTTTATAAAAACTCCAATTTTGACTTTAACTTAGAAAAAAAATTTTTTATAATTGCTCTTCTTGAGTCTTTTCCACCTAAAATACTATAAATCATATACTAGCTGAATAAACAGAAACTTTTGTTTCCTCCTTACTTTTATGATTCTGTCAGTACTTGCTGTACTAATTGTATTGCCGCAGATCTATGGGCCTCCACTTGGAGGCCCTGCACACTCCCTGCCTTTCATCCATACCTGGGAAAGCCCCCCTCCCAATGTGCAGGGCAGCAGGGAAGAGTCCACAACAGGAAAATCAAAAGCTCAGGCAAGCCCTAACCGGTTTGGCTCAGTGGATAGAGCGTCGGCCTGCGGACTCAAGCGTCCCAGGTTCGATTCCGGTCAAGGGCATGTACCTTGGTTTCGGGCACATCCCCAGTGGGGGGTGTGCAGGAGGCAGCTGATTGATGTTTCTCTCTCATCGATGTTTCTAACTCTCTATCCCTCTCCCTTCCTCTCTGTAAAAAATCAATAAAATATATTTAAAAAAAAAAAAAAGCTCAGGCAAGCCAGTCTTACGAGAGACTGTGCAAATGGCTTCCATCCTCCCTTTCCTACATGTGCCTACCCCCGGGCTGGGACTCACCTGCTATGGGCGCTGTTAGCACGCCCAGGGGGAACAAAGGCAGTATTGTCAGGTGCTGGGTGATGATCTGGGCAGTGTTCGTATTTCTTCATCGTTGCACTGCTTCACCCAGCCCCTCTCCCTGTCTTCTGCAAGGACACTCTCTGTCCTCGCCAGGAAAGTGAGGTCTGGCAGGACCGTGACCATCCCAGCAGCCTGGGTGACCGCCTCCCAGATAACTGCATATTGTCCCAGAGATGCTTACAGAAAAGGGAAAGAAGTCCTTAGTCAATTTCTGCAAGCTGTTGTGTTTTTTCTTTTGCAGTTTTTTGTAACTCTCTTCCTTCTGGGTAATAAAAAAATTTTTTTTTTGAGTGAGGGAAGAAAGGGGAAGGCAAATGTTACCAAATTGTCACTTTCTTGTTAAGTCCATAAACAAACATCTTGCATGTGCTAATTCTTCTGCCAGGATACAGAAATTAAAGGCATTAGTAAATGTTAGTTTAATTTTGTGGTTTTTAATGCTCAAGTGACCAGCAGATGTTCTTCGGTGGGGACATTTTATTTTCTTCATTTATTCCTTCGTTTTGGGAAATACTCATTTCCTCAGGAGCCCACACAGAGTAAGAGTCCTTAAAAGGCATGTGGTCCAGTCCCCTGGACGTTATGATGTGGAAATAAGGCCTGGCCTGGGGAACTTCTGCAAGATTGAACCAGCTCAGTTTACAGCTAGGACTTGGACAGTGGCTCGCCCACACCTGCCCAGAGCATTATTTTTTTTTTAATCCTAACCCGAGGATATTTTTCCATTGATTTTTTTTTTTTTAGAAAGAGTGGAAGAGAGAGGGAAAGACAGAAAGAAATATCAGTGTGAGAGAAACACATTGATTGGTTGCCTCCTGCACCAAACTACAGGAGCCCAGACCAGGGTCCGGGCCAGAGAGGACCTGCCACCGAGGTACATGCCCTTGACCAGAATCGAACCTGGGACTTCTCGGTTCTCAGGCCGACGCTCTATCCACTGCACCAAACCAGCTAGGGCCCAGAGCATTTTCATTTCTGCATGTAGTCCCTGGAAAGTCCTTAGCCATGGTTATGATTTCATTTTTACTTGTTAGAACAAAGCAAACCATATTTTATTGGTTCATTGCCATTGGCTCCCTTATTCCATTTTCACAGCTTTTGTCTATTGAGGGAAGCACTTTGCCCTGTGGCCTAGAACCTGATCTAACCAGAAGTCAGGAAGCTCAGTCAGTCCCAAAGCCAGTCCCAGTTTTGGTGCTGGTTTTTAATCAGCCTGTGCGTCTGTGATGGGATTCTTCTCTGATCCCTGCGCCTAAAACCAGTCCGTTTTGTGCCTTTCTTTTACCTTTTCACAGCCTCTTTGTGTCTGTATTCATTCTCCTCGTTTCCCCAGAGCCTCTCTGAAAGATCCCTCCGGTTCCACTGCTCACCTGGCTGAGAGTCTGCACAATGGGAGGACAAACGTGGCTCTTTGCCAGGGTTCTTACCTCTCCACCCTACCGGAACCGTACCACTTGAGAATAGCACACAATGAACAAATTTTGTTCCCAAGTTGTGTTGCCAGCTCTCTAAGTGGGAGTAAAATGGATGGCCTGGGTGAGACGGAGGCTGCTGTTGGCAGATTCATTCTGTAAATCAACAGAAACAGCAGGTTTTTGCTCTGGACTTAGTATCTCAGCAGGAAATGTGCATAGGGAAACGCAGGCTGCGTTAGCACATCTTTGCCAGTTCTGTGGTCATACTGCCCTGGAGCAAGAGTTGAACAATGTTGAAAAACCACTCTTGACCTAGTCCCACCAGAATGTCATTACCACAGACCAGTGGCCCCCGAATTCAGAGATGGGAGGCCACTTGCCAGACCCGATGCTGTGGAATTCGATGCTGTGGAATTCGTGTTGGGCATGAATTCAGCCTGGTTACAAAGCAGCAGGAAATACTTGTGTAAGAAAAAGGCTTCTATAGAGAATGCTGCCGGCTGTTATCCTTGTAAACATGCGGCCCTGTGGGGTTTTTTTATTTATTTATTTTACATTTTATTGGGGGTGGGAAGGAGGAGGAAAGAATAGCTATTATCTTCAGGCCAGTGAGGGAAGTGAGGTGCTTGAAGGACTTTGTAATAGGCTGTGGCAAGGGCTTCTTCCCCGACTGTAAAGGCAGCGAGTGGGCGGTACAAGAACACAGACCTGGGAGTGTAGGCAATCCAGCAAGCTGCCGGCGACGTGGCGGTGACAGAGACGTGCCAGACCCGAGCCCTCGCGGGCTCCCCAGGGAACCACATCTGCAGCCTTCCCCCGGCTGGGGCCGGGCAGGAAGAGGCTCAGCTCTGCTCCGCCCCCATCTCCATGCACGCAGCCACCTTCTCTGGACTGTGCAAGCACGGTCATTCCAGAGTGTATTGTCCAGGCATTTGGGGCCTTAAAACAAGGTACCCGTACTTTCTTTATTTGATCAGAATAGGCCTGGGCTCTGTTGTCCCAAGGGAGAGGTCCGATTATCAGCTATGAAAGGTGTAGGTGGAGCGAAGGCACATGATTTGCCCTCAAGTCACAGAATTCAGGAACAGTCCTTGACATTTTAGGGAGATAAATTCATCTGAAGAACAGCAGAGTCCTTTCCTCCTTGAGTTGTAAAGGAAGCTGACCTTAACCCTGGGGGTTACAGGCAGAGAGACATGTCAGACCAAAGAAAATCATGGGTTGTGTAGCTCTTTCCAGGTTAAGAGGAAAAAAAAAAAGACTGTTTTTTGGGGTTTTATATAACATTTCAATTTTCTTTGTCACATTTTAGGAGATCCACCACGTGCAGAAAGATATCTCCTAAAACTAAATCCTCCAGCATCCCCGGGCCAACGTCAACTGCACGTGGTTCTCAGGCGGCAGCAGGAATCAGTAGAAAATTGGGGATTATGGCTCCACCAAAGCCTGTGAATAGACCGTTCCTCAGGCCGACATATGCATTTTCCTAACAACCAAATCTCAATGTACAGCGATCTTGTTTCTTGTTTGTCAGCATCTGACCATCTGTGAATATAAAGCTGTTACTTTTGTTATGCCATTTGTAATTTTTACCCGTATCTATTAATGCTTAAATAAATGCTTGGGGTGACAGTTCTATTTTTAAAGTAAACATTTTCTTTTGAATAAGCATGATTTGCTGCCACTGCAAGCCTTGTGGCTGCTGATTCTGAGAATGTCTGAAGCAGCAGCTGAATCATCTCAGTGAGAGAAATTCCAAGCACGCGTGAAACACAGAAGCTGAAGGAAGAGACACGCATGGGACGTAAAACTGTAGAAGGCGTAAGCAAAATTAGAAGACAGACAGAAAACAGGGGAAAAATATGACAAAGGAGTAATATCTGCAATATACAAAGAGCACCTATAAATCATTAAGAAAAGACAGACCAGTAGAAAAAAGGGTGTGAATAGGTTCTTCTCAGAAGAAGAAATAAAAACAGCCCACAAATATGTGGAAAACACTCAATCTGCCTCGTTAAAAATATGAAGTAACACAGTGAGGTGCCATTTCATTTTGCCCATTGAATTGTCAGCATTAAATAATATCCCAACATCTGGGAACAACAAGAAAATGGTCAGACACTCTGTTGGTGAGAATATGTTCAATGTTGGTGTCATCCTTCGGTACTAGGGGGCCTTACCCTATAAGACCCTTCATGAATAGTCTTAAAGTGGAATTTTGGCACCTCTTATCGGAGCTCCAGTACCCCGTTTTTGGAGAAGTCTTGTTTCTGAGCTCTAAGTAACTTTGGTGTCCCACTTCTTGACCTCAGTCAAGAGGGTAGAGCTGGGGAGGTCCTGGCTGGGCCGCAGGTGTTAAGGACAGAGTGGCTGGGAGCCTTGTGGCCTCTGCCTGGGGACTGGGTATGGGGTAGACCCTGCTCCCACTCTAAGGGACCACCCTTGGAGCTGCACACCTACTGACTGCCACCTGGGACCTTAGTGTGACGCATTTAACGGAGGAGACTGGCTGGACAGGAGGCCGCTGGGGGCTGTTACCTCAGGTGCCTCCCAGAGCTGACGTTTTTCGAGAAACCAACCTTCCAGCAAGTCCTGGCAAGTGGCCAGAGAACCTTCTTGGAGGAAAGGAAATGGAGGGCAGAGTAGCCAGTAGATGAGGCTGCTGGGACAATGCCCCCCCCGCCCCGTGAGGCCACCGTGCAGAGTTGGCAGTGCCCAAGGACATCTGTCAGGAGGTCATACCCTTCCACCAACAGGAGTGCTGGCTTTGAGGGGTCAGGGGCAGCCCCTGCACAGAGCTGGTGTCACAGATGTTGAGTCACTTGCCGGCTCTGACCTCATTCATTCATTCATTCCTGTATTGAGGACCTCATCTGCCTGGACAGTGGAGACTGCTAGCCCCTCAGGAGTGTCCACTCCGCCTCTAGGGGCTCCCGGGCAAGGGGACGATGGGTAAAGGCAGTGCCGGGGGAGCCCCAGGTGACGGAGTGTAGAAGCTTTGAGCAGCCAGCACTGTCACCTCCATCTTTATCACATCCCCGAGGCTAGAGCTAACTCATCCCCACCCTGCAGCAGGAATCTGTGGCCTGGAGACCTTTGACCTTTGACCAGGATCAAATGGCAGGGCCAAGTCCAACACCCAGCTCTTCTTAAAAATTTCTGGGTTGGAACAGGCTCTTCAATACCTGCGAGCACAGAAAATACAGATCCCCTGGAGAACGTGTCTGCGTCCACTCCGGGCAATCGCAGGAAGACCGAAGCCACTGACTTGCCCTGACCAAAACCAGGGCCTCTGGCAACCGCAAAGATGGTGACCGCAAAGCCACTCCAGGCTGGGCCCTGGTCAGGGCCTCTACGGGTGCAGAGATCACCACCCGGGAAGAGGGGAGGGGCCAAGTCCACCCAGGGCTTCCAGCCTAGGGCGGTTCACTGGCTCACCCTCCTCATCCCTCTGGAATTCACTGGGAGGACTGGAATCTGACTCCAGCTACATACACCCTCTCCCACCACAGCAACTCACTCTCAAGAGTTGACAGGTCCTTGCTTTTAACCCCCAGGGACAGGGGACCCACTGCCTCACGGGAAGAGGAGAAACATGGAGAGCCTACTCCATGCCAAGGGCTGTTCTAGGAACTTCCACATAATTTACTCTTTTTATCTCTCCCCGTCCCCCCACCCCCCCAACAGCCCTGGGAGGCAAGCACAGGATATTGGCCTTTTTTTTTTTTTTTTTTTTTTTTGCAAAAAATTCAGAGAGGTTATGTAATGGCCCATACCCACACAGCTAGGAAGCGGTGGTAAGTAGGGTGACCTACATCCCAGTTTGCCCTGAAAAGTCCCAGTTTACATCTGCCGCCCTGGTGTAATAGTTAAGGCAGGGCCTTTTCATTCTCGGAAGCCCTCAGTTTGGACAATATAAGGAATCCAAGCCAACCTCTCCCACCCCCATTTTCCCATCCAGAGCCCCAGGGGCCCCCTGCTCAGCACTGTAGGCTCCTGGGGCAATTCTCCAGCCCAGCTGAGCTGCGGTTTTTCCCCAGAAGAGGAAGCGGGGGCTGTGGTCCAGGTCCCCTTGCTCTTAAGAAACTGCTGCTTCTCTTCCCACAGCTGGGAGCTGCTCAGAGGCCGCCCTGTCTTTGGGAGGCTCCCCGAGTCCCAGCCCGGACTCTCCAGCTCTAAGCAGCAGCCATGGGGTTCACCGTGCCCTGGGCTCCTGCCTTAGCAGAGGACAGTCACCTGGGGGCCCTCCATGGAGGCCAGGGTGGAATCCACTCGATGCTCCTCCCTGCAGCAGTCACGGCCTCCGTGTGGCCTCACTGGGTTCAGAGAGGCCGGCTAGGGGGATGTCCTCGGAGACCCACTGGTTGAGCCGGCCCCGCTAGGGGCTCCAGGCCATGGGCTCAGCCCTTGGTGGCTGCGAGGGAAGGATTCCATTTCTGCATCTGGGCAGGGCAGCACCACAGTCGCTAGGATAAAGTTAGCCTTTAGAAAGCCCTCATTTTCCTGCTCTTCCCAGCCCACAACAGCTTTCCTCTGCGAGACCCGTGCTCTCTGTTGGCAGGAGAGGAAGGAGGGAGGGGACAAACTCCCAGGGAGTGGGCCCCTGTCCTCCCGGTCACTGCAGAGAGGACAGGACAAGAAGGTAGAACCCCCAGGAGAGGAGGTGCCCTCCCCCCCCAGGCAGGGGTGAGGGCCAGAGGCTGGGTCCCTGTGGCCTGCAGGTGTGGCAGATGGGGTGTTGGCATCATCACAGCTTGGTCCTACCTCCCACAGAAGATTCAGTGACCTAATGGCCCCTAGGCCTAGACCTGTTCAGGATGCAGTTCAGCCTGACTGGTTTGGCTCAGTGGATAGAGCGTCGGTCTGCGGACCAAAGGGTCCCAGGTTCGATTCCAGTCAAGGCCATGTACCTTGGTTGCGGGCATGTCCCCAGTGGGGGGTGTGCAAGAGGCGGCTGATCGATGTTTCTCTCTCATCGATGTTTCTAACTCTCTATTCCTCTCCCTCCTCTCTGTAAAAAAATCAATAAAATATATATTAAAAAAAAAAAAAAAGGATGCAGTTCAGCCCCGCTGTCTGTCCCTGTGGGTCCCCACACAGGCCGCAGGCATCCCTCAGTCTGTCCTGGGCCCACATTCTCAGTCTCTGCCAGGAGCCTCGAGGCCCCACGATGGCCAGACCCTGGTGGAGCTCGCAGGTCCCTGCCTCCCATGGTGACCCTTCGTGGGACACAGAACAGCCAGGAACCTCAGTGGCGACCTTCACTGCAGTCAGAAAGGGGCTGAAGAGCTTCTGTTAACAGACTTTGAAATCTCAACCTGCCCTTGCTGGTCTGACTCAGTGAATAGAGCGTCGGCCTGCGGACTGAAGGGTCCCAGGTTCGATTCCAGTCGGGGGCACATGCCCAGGTTCCAGGCTCGATCCCCAGTGTGGGGCATGCAGGAGGCAGCCGATCAATGATTCTCTCTCATCATTGATGTTTCTTTCTATTCCTCTCTGAAATTAATTTTTAAAAAAACTTTTTTTTTTTTTTTAAAGAAATCTCAACCTGGAAGGAAGCCCTTCTGAGAAACAGACCTAAGGCTGGAGTCTCGCTCGCACCCAGCACCCCCAGGCCTTCTCAGCGAGCAGCCGTGAGCCTTTCGTGACCCGGGAGGCAGTAACCCTGTAACCTCAAGACAGAAGCGTGAGTGTCTGCGGCGGCCGTGGTTTAACAGTTCGTGCCAGACACAGGCCGCCCACGTGAGCCCCACTGCGACTCGCCGCCTGCATGACTGCACGCGCACTGCGAACAGACACCACGCGCCGTCTGCCCCCAAGGTTCCCAGCACCCAGCCCAGCGACCCTGCTCCTTCCGAACTAGCTGAGTGATCTTTGCAAGCTCAGGCCTCTCTGAGCCTCAGTGTCTCATCCGTACAATGAACATCATGCCGGGTCCCTGCCTCCCAAAGTGGTTGTGGGCACTCTTTTGGTCCATCAACAGTTGGTGGCCAGGACACGGAGACCCAGGCATAGCCCTGGTCCTCGGTGAGGTCACGATCAGCGAGGGCAACAGCCAATGCTCTAACCCCCCGGGAGAAGAACAGAAGCATTATCGGGGAGTTGGGGTGCAGTGGGAGCCCCCAGCTGAGACCCAGTCCAGTCTGGGAGTCACAAGAAGTGAAGTTGGAGCCTTGAAGAGTGGGGAGGAGTTGAGAACAAGAGGAGACTGCAGGTGAAAGGGAAGTGCAGAGGTAAAGGGCTGGGGGTAGGAGGGAGCTGGGCCGGAGAGGGCACTGCCTAGGGCAGTGGTCGGCAAACCCATTAGTCAACAGAGCCAAATATCAACAGTACAACTATGGAAATTTCTTTTGAGAGCCACAGTTTTTAAACTTAAACTATATAGGTAGGTACATTGTTATTCACTTCATTAGGGTCCTCCTAAGGCTTAGAAAGAACCACACTCAAGGGGCCAAAGAGCCGCATGTGGCTCGTGAGCCGCAGTTTGCCGACCACTGGCCTAGGGCTTAGGACAGGCCAGAGGGGGCAGATGAGCCTGTGGAATTGCTCCCAGCTGAGGAATGTGGACTGGTCCCCAGGGGAGGCCCCAAAACAGGAGAGACAAGGTCTGATCTGAGCAATTAGAAAAATTGCTCTGACCCAGGGTCACCAAGGGATTGAAGAGGGTGGGGCTGGACGCCTGCAAGCGGGCAGCAGGCTCTCATTTGTCCAGCGAGAGTCCTAGCAGCCTTCAGGGTAACAGGTGACAGGAATGGACAGAGCCCACTGGCCCGGGAGGGGATGTGGGGGAGGGTGGGGCTGTCCCATGCTTTGAAGACACCCCAAGAGATGATGTTCCTCATCTGAGACCAGCAGTCCCTGTCCCTCCCAGTCAGAAGAACGCTCTGTTGCCTGAGTGGTCAATTTGGGGGCCCCTGCTCCAGGTCCTATCTCAGCCCCCTGGACAGAGGATCTCCTACAATGTATGGAGTGTGCATGTACGCATTCACTGCCTCCACGCTTGGCAAGTAATTTCTCAACTGCACACTTCCCCAACGCCCCAAAGCTAACTGTGTAACAATTTATTTTTTACTTAAGAGCATGTGATGACTGCTTCTTACTGACCCGGGAAGTCCCCCACGGCATGTTGTTAGCAGGACATACCACTGTCCACTGCTGCCACGCAGCCCAGCCGGGACCTTGGTCCCCACGTGGGCTGCAGGGAGGGCCGTGCACACACACGGTGCTCAGCAGTTATGTCTCGTAAAACACAGCTCCTTAAAAAAAAAGGCTACAGACAACATGGCTAGTAAAGCTCTGTCATTTTTTTTTTTTTAATATATTTTATTGATTTTTTACAGAGAGGAAGGGAGAGAGATAGAGAGTCAGAAACATCGATCAGCTGCCTCCCGCACAACCCCCACCGGGGATGTGCCCGCAACCCAGGCACATGCCCTTGACCGGAATCGAACCCCTCAGAAGCTCTGTCATTTTTATAATCAGAATAAAGCCAGGGCCCACCTCGGGGACCCCATTCCTGGGCAGAAAGCGACACTTCCTCGCTTGGCCACCCTCCTCACTTTGAGGGGACACGTGTCCCGGGTTGGGTCACCTGCCCAGTGACACTGGGAGCACAGTAGGAACTCTGGCTAAAGGAGAGGGTACTGCACAGGGGAAGGGAGAGCAGCCAGCCTCCAAGGACCCCCACCCACAGGTCCTGCACTTCCTCCTCTGGCCTGAGCTGCAGTCCGCGCTTTGCCCCACACCGGCATTGTGGCCGGGAGGGCCCGCCTCACAGCAGTGCCTAACAGCATTTGTTGGATGGTGGGGTAGATGAAGGGAACCCCTGATGGCATCTGCCTAGACCCGTGGTCGGCAAACCGCGGCTCGCGAGCCACATGCGGCTCTTTGGCCCCTTGAGTGTGGCTAGTCCACAAAATACCACATGCAGGCGCGCACATACAGTGCAATTGAAACTTCGTGGCCCATGCACAGAAGTCGGTATTTTGTGGAAGAGCCACACTCAAGGGGCCAAAGAGCCACATGTGGCTCCCGAGCAGCGGTTTGCCGAGCCGCAGTTTGCAGACCACTGGCCCAGACTGTCCTCCCCAGGGGAGGATGGGGGCAGCGCCTGGGGCCTGCTGGGCCTTAGACTCTCGCAGCCCGCGTGGCAGTGCCAGGCCTGTGGAGCATGGTGGCAGGCTGGTCACTGAAGGCTTCACCCCATCACCACTTATGTTGGCTTTCCCCAGACAAGTGAACGTGGCCTCAGTATTCACTTAGATTTCCGGGTGTGTGTCTGTGTGTGTGTGTGTGTGTGTGTGTGTGTGTGTGTTTTGGGTTATTACTGTCTTATGCTCAGAAATCCCGATGTCCCCATTTATTCGTTTGGAGGTGTTAAGACTTGCACAATCACCAGCTTTGGTTTCCAGCTCCCTGGCCTCCTTTGTACCTGGCGTCCACTCCTGTGGGGGGAAGGCTTTGGGGGGACCAAGATGCATGCAGGGGTGAAATTCAAACTTCAGTCCTTCCTACCCGTGCAGAGCTTCACATTCCCAGCCGAGAGGGCAGAGGCCCAGGCAGTGGCTTTAACAGCTTCGGCGTGACAGGAGGGCCCGGAAAACACGGCTTCGGAGTCAGCGGGTCTGCTGGGGCCCAAGGACCTGCACGCCTAGCAAGCTCCCTGCTGATGCTGCTGCCCGCCCCACCTCGGCCCACGTGTTCAGAACCACTGGCCTCAGCAGAGAAAGGGAACCGGGAAGCAGGTGTCAGCCCTCAGGGTGAGTGCGAACCTCAGCTTCTGGGAATTTTCGCTTGGGGCCTTGGGAGGTGTCCTCTCCATCCCTGGTTTCCCACGATGGCTAAGCTGCCTCGCTCTGCGGTCGGGTGAGACGGAACTGTCGACAAGGTGTTTCAGGATGTGGAACAGCCTTGCTTGGGGGGAGCCGTTTGCAGGAAAGGGTCTGGTGTCAGGAGAAAGCCAGGGCTCCAAAGCCGCCTCCAGCCGCAGTGTGCATCTTAAAGGGACACTCAGCCACAGGAAGCGGGAGCAGAGCCTCCGCTCCCAGCAGGCGCTTTGCTGAGTGAACTGGAGGCAGGACCGGTAGGAATGAGTGTAAGCTGACATTTCCCAGGCCTCGCCAGCCTGTGGGGTCACATGGGGTCATCTTACCCCCCCAAATTTGCCTGAGAGTGGAGTTCTGTCTCCCTGCCAGGCCAGGCCAATGCCACGTCATGATGTGATCCTTTGAGGACTCCCTGACAGGGGGCGTGGGGTGCCAATGTGTTACAGAGGCTTTCCAGAAAAACATCTTTTCTTTTTTTTTAATCCTCACCCGAGGATATTTTTCCATTGGTTTTTAGAGAGCTGGAAAGACAGAAAGAAACATCCATTTGAGAGCAACACATCAATTGGTTGTCTCCTGCGTGTGCCCTGACTACGACCCAGGCCTGGGAGGAGCCTGAAACCGAGGTATGTGCCCTTGACCAGAATTGAACCCAGGACCCTTTGGTCTGCAGGCCTGCACTCTCCACTGAGCCACACTGTCTAGGGCTGGAAACACATCTTTTTTGTGTTTACTTAAAGCAGGTTCTCAACCTGTGGGTCGCGACCCCTTTGGCGGTCGAACGACCCTTTCACAGGGGTCGCCTAAGACCATCCTGCATGTCAGGTATTTACATGACGATTCATCACAGTAGCAACATGACAGTGATGAAGTAGCAACGGAAATAATTTTATGGTTGGGTCACAACATGAGGAACTGTATTTAAAGGGCCAGAAGGTTGAGAACCACTAAAGCCTGCCCTCTACCTAGGTCCAATAGGACCCAGCTGCCCAACTGGGAACAAAGTCTCAGAACAGCATGGGGCCAGCCTCCCCCAGCTGTGAGTGTCCCCAGGTCATAGGCAGAAGGACTGTGGCTCTGCAGTCAGAGTGCTGGAAGGTAAAGGCCAGTGGAGTCGGCTTACTGTGTGACATTGAGTAAGTTACTTAACTTCTCTGTTCCTCAGAGATCATAATAGCCTAACCCTATGGGATTGGTTATGAGCATCTAACAAGACACTGCGTGGTCAGCATGTAGCACAGCGCCTGCCACTCTCCTAGCATGAGCTGTTGTTAGAGCGTAGACCCACTCTACATATTAGTTGTTTGTTGCACGCATTTGTGCAGAAGTTGACTGGCGAGTGAACTGGACATAGTTTTCACTCAGTGGGTTCACCATTCTTGAATTCATCCTTTTGTAAGATCCCTTTTAGAAAAAGAAGCCTCCTGCCCTGACTGGTTTGGCTCAGTGGATAGAGCGTCACCCTGTGGGCTGAAGGGTCCCAGGTTCGATTCCGGCCAAGGGCATGTACCTTGGTTGTGGGCACATCCCCAGTCGGGGGTATGCAAGAGGCAGCTGATCGATGTTTCTCATCGATGTTTCTAACTCTCTATCCCCTTCCCTTCCTCTCTGTGAAAAATCAATAAAATATATTTTAAAAAGAAGCCTCCTTCAGGCATGGCCACACCCAGCTCTCAAACCATCACAAGCATCTAGATATCAGAGATTGGCATATAGTACCCCCTAACCTAGGAGGTCTCAATCCAGACCCCTGGGTGATCAAAAGATAGGCATGAGAGGGTGTATAAGCCCTTAAATTGTATGCACTGGTTTTGTGTGTCTGTGCAGGTTTCTGGAAGAGGGGCCACGGCTTTCATTGAACTGGCTCCACCAGGTTCCCTGGACAGTGCAGCCACAGCCACAAATACCAGGGCCTTTCCAAAACCGAGACACAGAGCCAAAGATGGGAGCAGCTCAGATCTGCATCTCCTCCCATGAGGGCCAGGCTTTCTCCAAAGTGAGGAGAGAACTTCACACAAGAAAACGGTGAGAGCAGATTAGGAAGTGTACAGCCTCTGGCAAAAATGTGATGACAATTAACCATAATAACCAACTGTCTGCGATGTTGTCAGGGAGATAAGACTCGCGGATCAGTGAGCAGACCTGCCCCAACACCCACCCAGCGAATGGAGTACGTGGCTGGTGGCCATAGAGGCCAAGAATCAGACGTGGGAGGGCGTGTAGAGTCCATGGTGCAGCTCCCGCCAAAAATGGCCGAAGGACCTGCAGAACGGGTGAGTCCAGGCTCTGTCGCTCCTCAGCCACATGGGCCCTTGGCTTCTCTTAGCCTTTCTTTCTTTCATTTTTATGTGTGTGTGTGTCTGTACACACTGAGTGGCCAGATTATTATGATCACCCCATCAAGTACTTCATTGACACTTCCAAAAATACTGAATATTGAAAACTTCCTAAGCAAATACTCTCAAGGTTTTATTATTTTTTTTTCCTTGTCTAATATTTCTAGTTGTTTTATTTTACTTATTTATTTTTTCTAAATATATTTTATTGATTTTTTACAGAGAGGAAGGGAGAGAGATAGAGAGTTAGAAACATCGATGAGAGAAAGACATCGATTAGCTGCCTCCTGCACATCTCCTACTGGGGATGTGCCCGCAACCCAGGTACATGCCCTTGACCGGAATCGAACCTGGGACCTTTCAGTCCATAGGCCGATGCTCTATCCACTGAGCCAAACCGGTTTTGGCTCAAGGTTTTATTATTATTATTTGCATAACTAATTCACTTCATTGTACTGATGGGGTGGTCATAATAATCTGGTCACTTAGTGTGTGTGTGTGTGTGTGTGTGTGTGTGTGTATATTATTGATTTCAGTGAAGAAGGGAAAGGGAGAGAGATAGAAACATCAATGATAAGAGAGAATCACAGATCGGCTGCCTCCTGCACACCCTACACTGGGGATCGAGCCCACAACCTGGGCATGTGCCCTGACCGGGAATCGAACCTCGATCTCCTGGTTCATAGGTCGACGCTCAACCACTGAGCCACACTGGCCAGGCAGCCTTGCCCCCCTGTCTGGGAGTCCTCAAAGGATCATATCATGACGTGGCATTTGCCTGAGTGGACCCATTAAGAGATCCTTTGGGACATTGGTGGCCACGTGGCCTGTCTCCCTCCCCGGAAAGCCCGTGAACCTGGGTGACGTGTTCAGTGTCTGGTGCAGAAGTGGCCTGAGGTCAATCCAGAGTTCGTACTTCCTCCCCAGCTGCACCGTGTCTGATGGGTCAGGTTAGTCCCTGCCTCAAGGTTGCTTCAAGTACAACCCAGTGCATCACACAAGCTGTAGCCATCGTCAGGATTTACACACTCTCAGGACACACTTGGGGGCTCTATCTGCCCTCCTTTGGTAGATGCTGTACAGACGCAGGGCTGGGATTGGCCAATAGAAGGGCCTCTGGGGACAGGTGGGGTGGGAGAGGCCGAAGAGGGGAAAGTTAGCGGGGAAAGAGATGTCCTAGAGCAGTAATGGCGAACCTATGACACCTCTGACACGCGAACTCATTTTTTTGGTTGATTTTTCTTTGTTAAATGGCATTTAAATATATAAAATAAATATCAAAAATATAAGTCTTTGTTTTACTATGGTTGCAAATATCAAAAAATTTCTATATGTGACACGGCACCAGAGTTAAGTTAGGGTTTTTTAAAATGCTGACACGCCGAGCTCAAAAGGTTTGCCATCACTGTCCTAGAGAGAAAAAAATCGCCTCTTTATGTGAGGTTCCTTTTCTCAGCTCCTCACAAAAATCTCCAATGAACTGTTTCTTGGTACGTGACGGAACGGATCTGTTTTGAGCCCAGTGCCTCCGTTACTGAGCGCTGCTGCTGCTTGCGTGCCTTTCCAGGAAATAGTCCTCACCACAACCTGTGGAGAGAGTCCTTTATTTTTCTTGAGGCAGCTGGGGCGCAGAGGGCCCTGAAATGAGTAAGAGGTGGACCCATTAAGGGGTTGTTATGGGCTTCCTGATATCTGTCACCAGGCTAATGGGGCAGAATGGGGACACAGCCAGGGGCAGCCTGGCCCAAGGCCTGAGGGTCCCGGCCCAGTCCTCTCATCAGAGGATCAATCTTCATTGCCCAGTCATGGCCCAAACTGCTCTGCAGCCCCTTCCCTGGGGAGAGGGGGGCCCTCCCCCAACCCCTCTCCAGTGCTAATCTCACATCCCCCACTTCCCTTTTCTTTTTTAAAATATATTTTTATTGATTTCAGAGAGGAAGGGAGAGGGAGAGAGAGATAGAAACATCAGTGATGAGAGAGAATCATTGATCAGCTGCCTCCTCCACGCCCCAGTGGTGGGCTCGATCCCCAGTGTGCCCACCACTGGGGCATGTGCCCTTGACCAGGAATCGAACCATGACCTCCTGGTTCATAGGTTGACGCTCAACCACTGAGCCACGCTGACCGGGCTCCCCCACTTTTCTGATGCTGCTTTCTCAGCAGGATGGCTCCATTGCCAGCTGGCCCGAGGTCATCGCCAGGCCCTCCTCGTGCTAAGAGCAGGGCTGCCAGGCAGTGGGGGAATGGGGTGAGACAGGCATGAGGGGAAGTAGGGTCACTCCTCCGGGGAGGGTTGAGCTTAGTGGTTGCCTTCTGTCTGGCCACACCCCGTGGGGCTCAAAATTCCCTAGGGGCAGGGCTACAAATGTTCCCTCTCTTGGAGACCCAGAGATGGGAGGTCTTCATGCCATGGACAGAGCCCTGCCTGCCCTCGGGGTTAGGGTACTTTAATCTCCAGTCTCCAGCTCTGGGGTTGGCATTTCCAACTTTTCAAGCCTGTCTGTCGCTAATTTGCTGTGTGATCTTGGGCAAGTCGCTTCCCCTCTCTGTGCCTCACCAATAGGATGAATGTCCCATTTGCCCACCCACCCGAACATTCCAGAACTGTGAGATGTTCAGAGTCATGTCCTTTTACGTAACCGGAGCCGCATTCCTTTAACTGGACAAAAATGCAAATGGCTCTGGTAGATGACTCAGCAGTCCCCAAACCCAAACCTGCACACCCACATTGCTTTGGGTGTGGAGGGACAGACCCCACCCAGAACCACAAGATCAGAATCTCTCTGGGCCTCTGGGTGAGCAGCACCTGGATTATGCATTTGGTTTTTTTGGGGTTTTTTTTGTTTTTAAATATATTTTTATTGACTTCAGAGAGGAAGGGAGAGGGGGAGAGAGATAGAAACATCAGTGATGAGAGAGAATCATTGATCAGCTGCCTCCTGAATGCCCCCTACTGGGGATCGAGCCCACAATCCCGGGCACATGCCCTTGACCGGAATTGAACCCGGGACCCTTCAGTCCGCAGGCCGGTGCTCTGTCTACTGAGCCAAACCACCTAGGGCAAGACGTGCATTTGTAAGAGGCCGCCTAGCAGAGGAGTAGACTTTAGAAGGCAGACTGAGGGGAGAACATACTCTCCCTATCGCAATACCTGACACAGTGAGTCACAATGATAAATTGTTTATGAAAAGAATGTGCTAATGAACCAAGAGACAATTTCCACAGCAGTGGCCTCCAGGGCCCTCCATCCTCCCGGTCCTGGCCGCAGTGTGTGTGAGTAGGACACACTCCCAGCTAGACAGGGGGCCTGGGGTGCGGAGTGTGTCGGGGAGGGCAGGAAAGAGAAGACCTATGGACCCCAGGAGGGTGGCCTCGGTGGGTGGCTCTCCTCTCCCCTCCTCCTGTACATCTGAGGGGAACGAAGTCTGGTTCCTGTATGAGAATGAGTAGAGTGTCTGCAGGAGTTGCTAAATTAACGGAGCAGGATGGAAAGAACATGCAAGGCCACCCCGCCAACTGCCAGGAAAGGGAAGGAAATCACATGAGGGCATGAGTTGAAAGGGATCAAAAGCAGCTTCCTTGAAACTAATGGCTTCAGGATAGAGACAAGTGCACAGGAGCATGAATTAGATGTAAGAAGAGACAATTTAAAAAATAACATCAGGCCCTGGCCGGTGTGGCTCAGTGGATAGAGCGTCGGCCTGCAGACCAGAGGGTCCCGGGTTTGATTTAGGTCAAGGGCATGTACCTTGATTGCAGGCTCCTCCTCAGCCTGGGCCCTGGTCTGGGCTCATGCAGGAGGCAACCAATCAATGTCTTTCTCTCACATCGATGTCTCTCTCTGTCTTTCCCTCTCTCTTCCACTCTCTCTAAAAATCAATGGAAAAATATCCTCTGATAAGGATTAACAACAACAACAAATTTTTTAGAAAATAATAACAACATCAGGAGATGCAAAGAGAACTTGCAGAGGAAAGACACACATTGAGGACCCAAACAGGACCATTACACGTCTAAAAACTGAGTTACAACATGGTGCACCCGTCTGAAAAGCAAATGAATGACATGGAGAGAAACTTGAAATGATCACAATGAATTCAGAAAAAAGGGACAAATACAATCAAACAGTGTGAGAGAAGATGACCATGGAACCCAGACCTTCCCGCATACAAGGGGTTGGAGTCCCTGAAGTAGATTACCCAGCAGCTAAAGCAGAAGAATAGTTAGAGAGCCTCTCCCTGAAACAAAGGAAGGACCAAATGTATGGACTGAGAGGTGAATGACAGGAGAATGATCAACACCAAGAACAGAATGAATCAGGCTGAGTCACTAAACGTGAAGGTAAAGAAAACACCTCGCCCTAGCTGGTTTGGCTTAGTGGATAGAGCATCGGCCTGTGGACTGGAGGATCCCAGGTTCAATTCCGGTCAAGGGCACATGCTCAGGTTGTGGGCTTAATCCACAGTGGGGGACGTGCAGGAGGCAGCCAATCAATGATTCACTCTCATCATTGATGTTTCAATCTCTCTCTCCCTCTCCTTTCCTCTCTGAAATCAATTTTTAAAAAAATGTATTGCCCTAGCTGGTTTCACTCAGTAGATAGAGCGTCGGCCTGTGGACTGCAGGGTCCCAGGTTCGATTCCGGTCAAGCGCATGTACCTTGGTTGCGGGCACATCCCCAGTGGGGGGTGTGCAGGAGGCAGCTGATCGATGTTTCTCTCTCATCGATGTTTCTAACTCTCTCTAGCCCTCTCCTTTCCTCTCTGTAAAAAATCAATAAAATATATATATATTTTAAAATGTATTTTAAAAAAAAGAAAGAAATTTTCCCACAGCAACAGTCAATACCAGAAGACAAAGGAGCTAAGTCTTCAAAGTTGTGTGGCAAAGGGGAAACCAAGACTATTATACCCAGAGAGGTTGTTCAAATCTATAGACATCCTGGAAAAGGTCAGGGAAAATAGCACACAGGAGCCTTTTTGAAAATGAAATTACTGACCAGTGAAATCTATCTGACCATTACAAGGGTCAGGTGTTTTTTTTGTTTTAATTATAAAGGCAGTGTTTCTTAAAATACATTTCATTTTCAAAATTGAACTATCAGTTGCTGAAGTGTGTTTACTTTTGGGGGACACCCTGGATAGCCGCGGTGTTGAGATGTGAGTCCTCAGAAAGAGAAGGGAAAGCAGAGTCTTTTCCATACGCAAGGCCTTGAACTGTCCTCTACCGCTGACGCCGATGGCTCCATTTTCCCATCAGCTCTCACCCTTCTCCTTCCTGGAGGTCAAATGTAGGTCTGTGCTCCCGGAGTTGTCTTAGTCTCTTACCTATTTGCTTCTAAAGGAAGATTCCTGGGAAGCACGGATTTCAGCTCTTCTCACTATTCGGTTCTTTTTTTTTCTTTTCTTTTTTTAATATACACATATTTTTTATTGATTTCAGAGAGGAAGGGAGAGGGAGAGAGAGAGAGATAGAAATATCAGTGATGAAAGAGAATCATTGATCGGCTGCCTCCTGCAAGCCCCCGACTGAGGATCCAGCCCGCAACCTGGGCTCGTGCCCTTGACCAGAATCGAACTTGGGACCTTTCAGTCTGCAGGCCAACACTGTATCCACTGAACCAAACCAGATAGGGCACCACTTTTTGGTTCTTGGCATGGTGCCCCAGGTGAGGAAAAGGATCAGTTTTTTATTTTTTAAAATATATTTTTACTGAATTCAGAGAGGAAGGAAGAGGGAGAGAGATAGAAACGTCAGTGATGACAGAGAATCATTGATTGGCTGCCTCCTGCACGGTCCCTATTGGGGATCAAGCCAGCAACCTGGGCATGTGCCCTTGATGGGAATCAAACCTGGGACCCTTCAGTCCTCAGGCCGATGCTCTATCCACTGAGCAAAACTGGATAGGGCAAGGTTCAGTTTTTTAAAAGGCAAAATCATGACTCTCGTACAGTATAAAATGAATACATATCAACATTTTTATTTAACTAGTCAAGTAATTAGGGAACAAATAGTATGTTCCAAGTGGTTCAAAGGAAATTGGGACAGTGGATAAGGAATGTCACAGGACAACCATTAGTTGCATTCCACTGGACAAACGTCATTTGCATTTCTATGGACAGGAATCATTTGCATTGCAATAAGTTTTCTACAACTTAGATTTGCTCAAAGACCAAAAACAGTCACTCAAGTCATGGGGGCCCTAAGTAAAGAAAGGTGTCTTTTCTTGTCCATTTCAAAGTCAGTCCAGTTTTTCCTGTTACACACAAGAGATGACTCCAAATGCAAAACTCGGGGACAAAATGTGCTTTAAAAATGCAATGGAGCCGAAACCGGTTTGGCTCAGTGGATAGAGCGTCGGCCTGCGGACTGAAAGGTCCCAGGTTTGATTCCGGGCAAGGGCATGTATTTTGGTTGCAGGCATATCCCCAGTAGGAGATGTACAGGAGGCAGCTGATCGATGTTTCTCTCTCATCGATGTTTCTGACTCTCTATCTCTCTCCCTTCCTCTCTGTAAAAAAAATCAATAAATTTTTTTTAAAAATGCAATGGAATCACCTTACCTGGTTTGGCTCAGTGGATGAGCATGGGCCTGAGGAAGGGTCCTGGGTTCGATTCCGGTCAAGGACATGTACCTACGTTGCAGGCTGGATCCCCAGCCCTGGTTGAGGGGCGTGTGGGAGGCAAACAATCGATGTGTCCTCTTACATCGCTGTTTCTCTTCCTCTGTCTCTCTCCTTGTACTCTCTAAAAATCAATGAGAAAATATCCTCAGGTGAGGATTAACAACAACAAAATTAAAAGTGCAATGGAATCTACTTAAATACAGGACTAAGATGAAATACTAGGAGAATTATGGTGGCCGAACAGCGTAGAAGTGTTATAAACCTTGACCAAGTGAACATATTAGAATCAAAATCAGGAGTTGGGGATGGGGGAGATGTGTAAGGGGAATAGTCACCTTTTTCATCTCAGGAAATGATTGAGCCTGTCCCCAGTGAAGCAATTCTTCTTTTTCCCTAAGACTCCATTCTCTTAATGATTTTCATAAGCATTTTTTCTTAACATTAGAGAAATTCATTATGAACTAATCTCTCTTATGGAAAGTAAAAATTTATCTAAAATTCAGCAATTTTTCAAGATTTTCTTTCCTGTTCAACTCAAGAAAAATGAAATACTTTTAGTTTAAAATATCGTAGATGTGGTACAATCCCATCTTTTAAAAATATTTGGACCTACTTACCTTTCTCTCCACCTCTACCTCTTTCCCTCTCCAAAGTGCTCTGTGTAAATGACAGTCAGCAAATGTTAACGCTGCGTGACAGGCTGTATGAAGCATCTACTCTGTGCCAGGAAGGCCTAGGTGCGGGGATGACGGCAGAGAACAGAACAGATAAAAGTCCTACCTCAGGAAGCGGCTTTCTAAAGAGGGAGGGATTTGTTGCTCCCTTCTTTGTACTTTTCTATATTGCTTGTTTTGTTTGAGAATTGAGCATGTATCATTTTTATGAAAACATGTTCACTACTTTCACATACACACACACACACCCCTCAGATGATTGTTCCAAACAGCCAGAGTTGAGAACCACTACATGTTAAGCTGTATATCTCATGGATACCTCAGTGTAAATAAGTTTTCAGGAAGACAGCGTTTCTCTGCCCCAGAAGCCTCTCATTGTCATCCTTTAAAAAGAGAGAAAATCACCTGAGCTGGTTTGTCTCAGAGGGCAAGAGCGTCAGCCTACGGACTGAAGGGCCCCAGGTTCAATTTCGGTCAAGGGCACGTGCCTGGGTTTCGGGCTGGATCTCTAGTGTGGGGCATGCAGGAGGCAGTCGATCAATGATTGTCTCTCCTTTTTGATGTTTCTATCTCTCTCTCCATCTCCCTCCTCTCTAAAACCAATAAAACTATATATATATTTTTTTTTAAAAAAGAGGTAAAATCATGACTGTCATACATACAGAAAAGTGAACACGTGTTAAAGAGTTTATTATAGTCCTAAATTGGTGAGGGAACCAAGCAGATATTATCGAATGTGAAGAACAGACACATTTATTGATCAGGAATATTGAAATGAATGTGCAAATGGAGGCAAAACAGGGTGGGGGAGTCTGTTGGTGTTCCATAGGACAGTTCTGAATCTGCAGTCTATAGACAAGAATGGTTTGGCAAGACTATCAATTCCTACAATCCTCAGAGTTCATGGACTAGAATCAGGTAATCCCAGGAGTGCCCGGCAGAGACGAGATAACGCAGAGCTTTTGCACAGATATACGAATATTTTCTTACAACCCTGACCTCCAGAGTCCCTCACCTGGCCACTTCAGCCCTCATCTCATCCAGGAATCCTCCCTGGCTCCAGACTGGGGTAGGTGACACCCACTGGTCTCCCCAGTCCTTGAACTTCTGATCACTGTTCTGTCTTCTCTATCAGACTTAGGAGATTCTTAAAACCAGCTGTGTCTTCTCCATCTTTCATTGTGCCTGTGAGAACTCGAGAGACATTTTTTTACAAAATTATTGATCTGAAAGAGAGAAAGAGTGTGAGAAACATTGATTTGTTGTTCCACTTATTGATGCATTCATTGGTTGATTCTTTGTTTGTTAAATATATTTTTATTGATTTCAGAGAGGAAGGGAGAGGAAGAGAGAGATAGAAACATCAGTGATGAGAGGGAATCATTGATCAGCTGCCTCCTGCACATTGGACCGAGCCCGCAACCCAGGCATGTGCCCTTGACCGGAATCGAACCTGGGACCCTTCCGTCTGCAGGCCGACACTCTATCCACTGAGCCAAACCAGCTAGGGCCATTGGTTGATTCTTATATGTGCTCTGACCAGGGATGGAACTCACAACCTTGGCATATTGGGACAACGCTCTACCCGGCCAGGGCTCAGAAGACATTTGTTGACTGAGTTAGAGAACGAAGGAACAGTATGGAGTCCTGAAACTAGGGTGGTCCATAGTGTGCCGCCAAAGGCAGTGAAAGAGCTGGGAGGCAGCAGTTGAAGGTCAGTAGTGCCTCATGAATGTGTGGAGGTTTCAGGCTTGAACGTAATAAGGGCTCCTCAGAAAGAGGGTTCCAAGAGCCAAGGAGCTTGGAAATGCTGGGTCAGACCCACATATGTGGTTTGCTTTTTTCCTTGGAACCGCAGCACTTCGGGAGCCTTTAGTGCAACGGTTCTCAACCTGTGAGTCGAGACCCCTTTGGGGGTCGAACGACCCTTTCACAGGGGTCGCCTAAGACCATCGGAAAACACATCTATCATTACATATTGTTTTTGTGATTAATCACTATGCTTTCATTGTGTTCAATTTTTAACAATGAAATTGGGGGTCACCACAACATGAGGAACTGTATTAAAGGGTCGCGGCATTAGGAAGGTTGAGAACCACTGCTTTAGTGTATCAAAGTGACCTATGAATCTCTCAGAAGGAAAATGCCATGTTCCAGCGTTTTCTAAGCTTATCTGATGGTGGGGCTTTTTTTTTTTTTTTTTTATTGGAACAAAGATGAAGGTTCTGGAGAATGTACATTGCGAAACAGCAATTCCATCCAACCTGCCCGATTGACTTAATACATGCACTACGAGTGCCTGAGTCAGGATGCCGTGAGCAGCGTCAGCCCTCCTGCGGCCTTGGATACGTTCCTTAATGTCTCCACAACCCGCTGTCTTCGTCTGTAACGTGGAGCCGGAGAGAGAACTCGCCTCAATGCTGCTGGGAGGGTTCAGTGAGTTACTGTGGGGGGAACGCTTAGCACAGAGCCTGGTACGGTGTGTACTCAATAAATGTTAGCCGTGTCGTCCTTATTCATGAGAGCACAAGGTACCATTTACTGACGGCCTCCTCCCGCCTGACCCTCGCCACCACCCTGAGGCCAAAGGAGGAAGATGAGGCAGAGGAGGATAGAGCCCTTTGGAGGTGAAGTCCTTGGCCCGAGGCCTGAGAGCCGGCAAGCGGCCCAAGTTCTTGGACCAGGCGCAAGGCCCCGAGAACAAGCTAGCCGAGGGCTTGGCATGAAGTAGGCGCTTAATAAAGACTCTTTTTTCGATCCTGCCCTTCTCCCTCCTTCCCTTCCAGCCCACAGTCATGCTGAGCCCCAATCAGAGGGTCACCTCTGGCCAGGGCTAAGGTGGATGGACAGTGCTTGAGGCCAAGGCTCCCAGGTTGTTGGGCGGGGCAGGACCTAGGCTGAACCTGACTTCCATTCCAGCTGAGGTCCTCCCTCCCCTCCTCTTCCTCATCTTCCTCATGCCTCAGCCTCTGTGTGCTCCCTCAGGTATTTGGGGATGTGAGAATCCAGGGGTCCCTCCTCTTCAGCCATCCTGATGACAGGGCTCCACTCTCAAAACACAGAAGGAGCTTCAAGTCAGTGTTGATCCCATGCATAAAGGAAGGAAGCCAGTGTTCTGGGGCTTGAGTGGGTCTGCCAGGCCACCTGAGGCTGTCCACAGGATAAACACAGGTTCCCCCCGCGCCCCACCCAGGCCTGACCGAAATTGCTGCCCCAGCGGAAGGCTCGCTCACTGAAATGACTCAGCCCCGGTGCTCAGAGGCCGTTCCCATCTTTTATGAACTGAAGGTGTTTTCCTAACAGCTCGTGGTGATGAGCCAGCATTGGTCTGGAAATAGCACCATCATCTGGTCCAAAAGGCGGGTCTGAGCCCCCAGCCGCTGAGGCTGTAAGCCCAAGGGCGGGGCCTCCTTCATGCCCAGGTGAAGCCAGCTCCTTGCAAATAGCACAGATCCCCAAAGTGACACAGCGACTCACCCAGGCCACTTGCTTCCCTGAGGAACCCGAATCTGTCCTCCCCAGAGGCCTCCATGAGCCAGTGTCCTGGGACCAAGAATCTGGGGCTCAGCTCGGAACCAGGGGGGCAGGGTGGGGAGGAACCACCACCCAGCAGGGAAGATGCCCCTCCCTCCTCTCCCCCCAGCAATGACAGTCATGCTTGGGGACCATGAATGGATACACTAAAAGAGCTAATGTTTTGCCCTAGCTGGTTTGGCTCAGTGGATAGAGCATTGGCCTGCTGACTGAAGGGTCCCAGGTTTGATTCCAGTCAAGGGCACACGCCTAGGTTGCAGGCTCAATCCCCAGTGGGGGGCGTGCAGGAGGCGGCCGATCCATGATTCACTCTCATCATTGATGTTTCTATCTCTCTCCCCCTCTCCCTTCTTCTCTGAAATCAATAAAAATATATATATATTTTTTTTTTTTTAAAAAAAAGCACTAATGTGAACAAGAAGGGTGGTGCTTCATCCTCCCTGAGGACTCAGAAGTAGGGCTGCAGGGCGTGGGGCAGCAGCGCCCTCACTCAGCACCCCCCCCCCACTCCTCATTCACCCTTTCAGTCATTTATTGGGCATTTTCTAAGGGCCGACCTGCCAGCTTCACCCCAGGCTTTCTCATCTCAGCAAATGCATCACCGTCCTCCCCGCTAATTTGAGCAAAAACCCAAGGAGTCATCTTTGATCGCCATTTTTCTGATCCATCAGCAAATCCATTCTGCTTTACCTCTACTACACGTCCATCATTAGACCACTTCTCAGCCTCCACCACGACCAGCTCTCACCTCTTGCTTGGACACTGCAGCAGCCACCAGCTGGACTCTTGACCTCTGGCCTTGGCCTCTAAAACCCATCTCCAGCTCATCCTTATCATCATTCTGACTATATTTCCTGTCTTCAAGTCCTCCATCGAATCTTACCAAATAATGAAACTTTTTAAAAATATATTTTTATTGATTTCAGAGAAGAAGAGAGATGGAGAGAAAGAGAGAAACATCAACGATAAGAGAGAATCATCGATCAGCTGCCTCCTGCATTCTCCACACTGGGGATTTGAGCCCACAGCCCTGGCATGTACCTTGACCAGGAATCGAACCGTGACCTCCTGGTTCATAGGTTAACACTCAACCACTGAGCCATGCCAGCCGGGCCCAAATAATGAAACTTTTTAAAGAAATCAAGCAGACCCACTTTGGCATCAGGCTATAAAGAGATGAGAAGAACAGAAGAAGGGCCCAGAGGCAGAACTGTGCACAGATGAGAACTCGCTATATGACAGTCATCACCAACCAGTGAGGAAAAGACTGACTCTTATACACGGTATTAAAACAAGTGGCGATCCATATGGAAAAAGTAAAATTAGATCCACCTACGCCCACACACAGCTCCAGGTGCACGCAAGGCTTACATGTGAGGAACAAAATTTAACACATTGAGAAGACAATCTAGGAGAATATTTTTATGGCCTCAGGATAAGGAACGATTTTTCAATAAATTTTTTGTGAATTACAATATGCACAACAAAAATGCATGTCAGAAGCGTGCAGCTCAGTAAAATTTCACAACCTGAAAAGAGAATCCAAATTCAATACATACAACCAGCAGGAGTTTAGTTTCCAGAATATGTAAAGAACTTCTGCAAATCAAGAAGAAAGACAAAGGACCCAAAAGCCAATTCAGCATAAGTTGTGAACAAGCACCTCATAGAAAAAGAAACCTGGAGGGTCCTAGCCAGTTTGGCTCAGTGGATAGAGCTTCAGCCTGCAAACTGAAGGGTCCCGGGTTCGATCCCCAGTGGAGGGCGTGCAGGAGGCAGCCGATCCATGATTCTCTCTCATCATTGATGTTTCTATCTCTCTCTCCCTCCCCCTTCCTTTCTGAAGCCAATAAAATTATATTTAAAAAAAAAGAAACCCAGATGTCCAATAATCATATAAGAAGAGGTATCAGAGAAATGTAAATTAAAAAAACGAGAGATTATGTCTCATCCGCCAGATTGACAAAAAAATAAAAATAAAGAAGTTGATGCCACCACATGGGGACCCCAGCCTTAAACACGGAGGGCGTAGTAGATTGGTAGAGCCACTTGGCAGTGGCACAAGGTGGCATCTTGCCAGGTTGGAGGTGAGCATATCTGTGACTCAGGTCTTCTTTCCCCAGGTACCGACTCTCACATGAGTGCACCTGGAGGGAACCTGGAAACATCACTGAATTAGGATTCGGTCACAGTCAGGCAATGGAGATGGCCTGGTGATTAAACACAACAAAAGTGAGTAGTCAAGATCAACCAGGACATCTGCGCAAAGGCAGCACATGAGATGGGGGCAAGGCCAGAGCCTTTGGGAAGAGAGAGGAGACAACTGTCCCTTCCTCCACCCCCCCCCCACCCCCCACCACGCCTGAAGGGGCTGACTTTACCACTGGGGAGATTTTTGCACCAAGAAGAAACACCAACCGAAACCGGTTTAGCTCAGTGGATAGAGCTTCGGCCTGCGGACTGAAAGGTCCCAGGTTCGATTCCGGTCAAGGGCATGTACCTGGGTTGCGGGCACATCCCCGGTGGGGGATGTGCAGCAGGCAGCTGATCGATGTTTCTCTCTCATCGATGTTTCTAACTCTCTATCCCTCTCCCTTCCTCTCTGTAAAAAATCAATAAAATATATTAAAAAAAAAAAAAAGAAACACCAGAAAAAAACATGATTTATTTTTGCCTCACTCATTCTACAGGCAGTAAAGGTAAGCTCCAGGAAGAAGAATGGCCTGCCGTACTGGTGCCCAAGCTGAGATGCGATTCTGTTTCCTTTCTTATTTTTTTAAAATATATTTTTATTGATTTCAGAGAGGGAGAGAGAAACATCCATGATGAGAGAGAATCATGGCTCGGCTGCCTCCTGCACGCCCCACGCTGGGGATCGAGCCCGCAACTCGGGCATGTGCCTCGACTGGGAATGGAACCGTGACCTCCTGGTTCATAGGTCGATGCTCAACCACTGAGCCACACCGGCCGGGCTGACTCTGTTTCCTTTCTATGACTCCCCTTTTCTCCCTCCTCCCTGTGCTATGGCCCCTCCTCCCAAAGGCCTGGACTGGTGCCTTAGCCTCCTTTGGCCACACCGCTCCCTACTCAGAAGCATCCAGCAGCTCTCACCGCTCCCGACGCTAAGTCCAAACTCATGGTGTTCTCCTTTTCAAGGGAGTAAAACAACCGTTACTAGGCTCACAGGTTCTGTGGGCCAAGAATCGGGACAGGGCCCAGGAGGAACAGCTTGTGTTTGCTCCGCAGCATCTGGGGCCTCAGCTGGAGGACTTGAAAGCTGGGGGCTGTAATCCTGAAGGTGCCTTTACTCACAGGGGATGATGCAGCAGCAGCTGGGCATGGGCTGGAACGCTCCATGGGGCTCGGCCATGTGTCCTGGGCTTCCTCGCAGCATGGTGGGTGGGCTCAGAGAGAGAGAGAGAGAGAGCGCCCAGCTGGCGTGGCTCAGTGGTGGAGCGTCGACCTGTGAACCAGGAGGTCCCGGTTCGATTCCCAGTCAGGGCACATGCTCAGGTTGTGGGCTCGATCCCCAGTCGGGGACGTGCAGGAGGCAGCCGATCAGTGATTCTCTCTCATCATTGATGTTTCTATCTCTCTCTCCCTATTCCTTCCTCTCTGAAATCAATAAAAATATATATTAAAGAAAAAGAAAGAGAGAGAGGGACTTTACTATCTTTTATGACCTAGCAGCGGAGGCTATGCATTTTATTCATCAAGGCAGCCACAAAGGCCTGCTCCATTTCAAAGAGAGGGGAAATGGACTCTACCTCTAACGGTGGAGCCCACATGGGACCAGAAGTAGCTCTGTGGCCATTGTTAGATAGTGCACATAGGAAAATACTAATATTTAAAGCTGCAGCCCAGCCGATGTGGCTCAGTGGTTGAGCATCGACCCATGCACCAAGAGGTCGCTGGTTCGATTCCCGGTCAGGGCACATGCCCAGGTTGCAGGCTCGATCCCCATTGGGCGTGTGCAGGAGGCAGCCGAACAATGTTTTTCTCTCACTGATGTTTCTATCATTCTCCCTCCCTATCCTTCTAAAAAGCAATAAAAGCATATTTAAATATATATATTTATTTAGAGCTGCAGAGTCACAGCAGGCCTGGAATAGCAGCCTCAGGCCATGTGCAGAGGGAGAACAAGGCAGGGAGGCCAAGGACAGGGCTGCTGCGCCAGTGCAGGCCTGGCCAGGAGGGGCCATTGGACAGGAAGGAGGGACGGGGGGGGGGGGGGGGGAGGGGGGGATAGAGAGGGCCCGGATTGTGGTGAGGCTCAGGTATCATCTCAGCTCGGTCACCAGCGTGGCAGGTCGTTCTCCTTCTTGGAGCTTCCCTCTGTCACCTGTAAACTGAGTGAGACAGAAATATAAGGAGGAGGCTTCTTATTCATACTGTGGCTCCTGTGAGAATCTGATGACAGGAATGAACCCTCTCCTCGGGGGAAGAAAGATGCATTCAGCTCACAGGTGGGAAACTGGGCCGATGCTTCTGGAGCGCTCAGCGCCAGCCTGGCTCTGGTTAAGGATGGGGCTTCTGGACCCCGGATGTCTGGGTGTGAACCCTGCCTCACTCCTTACCAGGGAAGAGAAGAGACCTTGGGCAGCTGACTTGACCTCTCCGTGCCTCAGTTTCCCCCCTGTAGCAGCTAGGAAGGACCCCAACTCTCAGCGACTACAGCAGAATGGCAGCTGTTTCTCCTCTGGAAAAGCCCACCTGTGTGGTTGGTGGTGTTGGCTCGGGAGCTGAGACAGAGGAGCTTTGTCTCTTAGAAGATTTCTCCGCCCTGAAGACCCCCCTTAATCTCATTGCTCAGAGTGGAACCACGTGACCGGCCCCTGTGAGCAAGGGGGAGGGATGAGTCCTGGCTCCGTGGCTCTCAGCCAGGCCGGTATCGCAGCTCCACGGATGTCTGCAAATGTGTGGGGACAGTTCAGGCTGTCACAGTGACTGGGCATTTAGTGGGAGGTGCCTGCTACCACGCATGACACAGTCTTGCATGAAGAATTATCCCCCCAGAATGCCAAGAGCCATCCCCTGTAGCAAAGGCAATGACGAGGGACAGGCTGGGAAGGAGGGTCGGGGCAGCCAGCCCGTGGCACCCGCCACTGCGCCCACCCCTTGGGCTGCTATGAGGAGCCCAGGTCAGTGTCAGGTCAGTGCTCAAGCAGATGCCGGGCTTCCCTAAAGGTCAGGAGACTGCAGAGGAGGCACCCAGAAACCGCCGGGGGCCCTGCTGGACCCGCGGCCCAGGCCTGAGAGGAGGCACAGCCAAGAACAGCCGCGGCCCGGGAGGCGGGCGCACGTGGGACACGGAGCATCGCCGCTTGTGCTCTCGCCGCCCTCAGAGCTTCTTGCCTCTCTTTGAAGCCTGCCTGGCACTCGAGGGCTGCCCGGCGTGCCCTGCCACATCCCACAGTGTCACGCCACATCTCTCCGCCGCCCCCAAAGGGACCCTGACTCAGCAGACACAGCAGGGCAGGGCAAAGGAAGTGGGGGAAACGTCACGGTAGCTTGTCACCACGTCCGTCCATCTGGCCCAGTTCCCGGCAGCCAGGGAGTCAGCCCCCTGGTGGGTGTGGGCCAAAGCCACAGCTCCGCCAGTGGGCCCGCATCGCGCCGGCAGGGACTCTTCCTCCTTCGGGACCCGGGGACAGGACGGGAGAAGTCTGGGTCTGACCTCCGGCCTCGGGGATCTTCTGGGCTGCTCCTCAGAGAGCACCCTGCCCGGCTGGTGTGGCTCAGTGGTTGAGCATCGACCTAGGAACCAGGAGGTCCTGGTTCGATTCCCGGTCAGGGCACATGCCCGGGTTGTGGGCTCCATCCCCAGTAGGGGGCGTGCAGGAGGCAGCTGATCGACGATTCTCATCATTGATGTTTCTATCCCTCTCCCTTCCTCTCTGAAACCAATAAAGACCTATATTCCTCACTCCACAATTAGGTAAATTGTTTTAAAAATAAAAGAGAGAGCACCCTAATCCCTCTTCCCTTCCCCAAGCTCAGGAGAAACCAATTTTCTCCCCTCCAAACGTGACCAAGGCGTCTCAGTTCTGGTGACTGCCGAGCGGGTGTGAGAGGGAGGAGTTCCCACGGGAAGGTGAGGGTCACAGGCTGGGCTCCTAGAGCTGGGAAGTCCTCAGGTGATTCCAGCTGTCCTCCCTGAACACCTGCCGTGTGCAGGGCGCTGTGCCAAGCATTTTATAGAATTAGTTCATCCCGTGCTTATGACACCTTCGCAGGGGAGGTGTCATTATCCACATGTGATGGATGAGGAAACTGAGGCTCGGCCAAGTTCAGCCCCGGGTTAGCTTCCTCATTGACGGATCAGGCATCTGAGGACGACCCGCCCAGCGTGGGAGCAAGGCTTGTCTCCCTGGGCTGGGCCTGGCTGCTTTGTTGGAGGACATTTGTCCTGGACACAGGCCAGGCACTAAGGCTCGAATGGACATGTCGGGCCAGCCGCCAGGTTCCAGGCACCAGGCCTCTCCGACGTCTGCCCATTGCTGCCCCGTTGACTCACGGAGCCCAGAAAGTCCAGATTTTATAAGGTCAACCCAAGTGCCCTGGGACTGTACACTCGGCACTTGTTGACATGTAGGGCTAGAACAGCTTCTTCCGTTGGGTATGCGGACATGGGCCACACACGTGCGTTCTGTCTCCTAGCCCCGTGGTCGGCAAACTCATTAGTCAACAGAGCCAAATGTCAACAGCACAACGATTGAAATTTCTTTTGAGAGCCACATTTTTTAAACTGAAACTATATAGGTAGGTACATTGTTATTCACTTAATTAGGGTCCTCCTAAGCTGGCCTTTGCTAAAAACGTCCTCAATCTGATGGAGGTACGTTCGCTGAGGTCGACCCCTTCCAACTCTCCCATCCACACTCGTCTTGTATACTTGTTTCATCTGTCTCCTTTCGTTCATCCTCTCTGTATGTCCAAACCGTCTCCACATACCTTTCTCATTTCTCGACACTACATCTTCTTTCACTCCACAGCGTTCCCTGTACGTGCGTGCCCGCACGTGGTATTTTGTGGAAGAGCCACACTCACGGGGCCAAAGAGCCGCATGTGGCTCGAGAGCCTCGGTTTACTGACCACGGTCCTAGATCAACATCCAGTCATAGGCGACAGCTTCTGGGCCAAGAGTGGAAAGACTAGAGCTCCAGACCCAGCTGTCCCCACCAACCCTGACCTTGACCAGGTCTCACAGTCTCCCTGAGCCTCAGAGGAGGAATCCTAACCCTGTGATTCCCAAAGGGCAGGGAGGGAGGAAACACACTTCTCCTTTTTTAAATATTTTTATTGATATAAGAGAGGAAGGGAGAGGGAGAGAGAGATAGAAATATCAATCATGAGAGAGAATCACTGAACAGCTGCCTTCTGCATGCCCCCACTACTGGGGATCGAGCCCGAAACAGGCATGTGCCCTTGACCGGAATCGAACCTGGGACCCTTAAGTCCACAGGCCGACGCTCTATCCACTGAGCCAAACCAGCCAGGGCCACTTCTCCTTTTTTTAAAGTATATTTTTATTGATGTCAGAGAGGAAGGGAGAGGGAGAAAAAGACAGAAATAGAAACATCAATGATGAGAGAGGATCATTGATCAGCTGCCTCCTGAACACCCCCACCGGGGATTGAGCCTGCAACCTAGGCAGGTGCCCTGATCGGGAATCGAACCGGCAACCTCTTGGTTCCTGGGTCAATATTCAACTGCTGAGCCACACAGGGCTGGGCTGGAGACACATTTCTTTTGTCCCTCCCTCAGCGATGTCTCCCGCGCCACAAATAGCCATTGGGTTTCACCTCCTGTGCAAATGCTGGTAGGTTAGCAGTGACTGCTTGGGAGACTGTGGGGAGAAGGATTCCACAGCTGTTTGGTGATGGATTAGCCATGTCTGTCCTGGGCCAGGACTGAGGGGTGGTGATGCGTGTGCTGTGCGTTTACCGTAACTGCGATCCCCCAAGCGCGCTGTCCGAAGGGAGCCCTCAGGGAGTTCCCCAGGTGCTCCCCAGAGATAAGGTGCCCCGGTAACCCCATTTCTGTGAAGGCCAAGTCCTTGGAAATATTACGCAGCTGTTGAGAGGGGATTTTGCATTGGTTCAAGCCTCTCTTAGCCACTTCCTGTCCCAGATAACCGGCTCCCGTGGCTGCTCTGGGGTTTATCTGTGAGGTCACAACTGCTGCCTTGAGGCCTTCAATTCTCCTGTCGGAGAACAGTGCTCACAGGTTGCCTGCTTTCCTGGCAGTGCCCTTGCTTCTAAATGCCCCCATTACCCAAAAACGCCCCCTCCACCCCCACCCCGTGACCCATTCTCGGCTGACACGCAAATGTAGACCTGGTTTATGGGGCTGAGGTGGCAGCTGCCTGGCTCTCCCAGGACTGCATTCTCAAGGCAGAACCCGAAGTCTTTCTCATGATGGAATTCCAGACATGGTGGCGGGTCAGTGGGGACGCATCGGAGGCTGTGGGGGCGGCCTGACAGTCCTCAAAGTAGCCAGGCCTGTGAGTGTCCAGGTCGGTGCGACCCCACCTGTCACTGTTTACCTGCCCTGAGCAGGGCTCTGCTGTGTTTCCTCCTGGGACAGACTTGTTCCGTCCTGATAGGTGATTCCACTCCACCCTGCTTCCCAAGCTTTCTGGGTCGTAGAGCTCCCCACACAGGGCCAAGGCCCAAGGGAAAAGCCCTGTGCTGGTCATTGGCTCTAAATCACAGAGAATGCCCTAGGTGGTGTGGCTCAGTGGATAGAGCGTCGGGCTGCAGACTGAAGGGTCCCGGGTTTGATTCCGGTCAAGGGCACATGCCTGGGTTGTGGGCTCGATCCCCAATGTGGGGCCTGCAGGAGGCAGCCGATCCATGATTCTTTCTCATCATTGATGTTCCTATCTCTCTCTCCCTCTCCCTTCCTCTCTGAAACCAATAAAAATATATATGTAAGTAAATCACAGAGAATGACTTGGGGTGGTGGGGAGCATTTTGCAGGATCCCAGAATTTTCCTGAGAGAAGGAACCCCACCTCCACCCGGTACACCTGTCCTTTCCACAACCCCTCACCGAATGGATGTTCAGCTTCTGCTTAAATGGCTCAGTTGGGAGGGCTGGAAATTCTAGGCATCTCTCTCTTTTTTAAAAAATATATTTTTATTGATTTCAGAGAGGGAGAGAGATATAGAAACATCAATGATGAGAGAGAATCATATATCAGTTGCCTCATGCACATGCCCTACTGGGGACTGACCCCGAAACATGGGCATGTGCTCTTGACCGGAATCGAACCTGGGACCCTTCAGTCCGCAGGCTGACGCTCTATCCACTGAGCCAAACCAGCTGGGGCTCTAGGCATCTTTTGTTTCTTCTTTGTGTTTATTTTTATTTTTTTAAAATATATTTTATTGATTTTTTACAGAGAGGAAGGGAGAGAGATAGGGAGCTAGAAACATCGATGAGAGAGAAACATCCATCAGCTGCCTCCTGCACATCTCCTATTGGGGATGTGCCTGCAACCCAGGTACACGCCTTTGACCGGAATCGAACCTGGGACCCTTCAGTCCGCAGGCCGACGCTCTATCCACTGAGCCAAACCGGTTTTGGCAGTCTTCTTTGTGTTTATTATGTAGAGTGGTTTTCCACAACAAAATCATTCATTCAACAAATATTTAGGGAGCCCCTACTGTGTGCCAATAGCACTGTTGAAGCCACTGGGGATACAGCAGTGAGCAAAGCAGACAAAAACCCCTGCCCACACAGAGCTGACATGCCATGGGGGGGCGGGGGGGGGGTTAGGGTGGAGGGAAAGGCAACAAACAAACCAATAAGGAGAATACACAGTGAGTCCAATGGTAAAAAGTATTATGAGGAAAAATTAATCAAGGAAGGGGCATGGGGCGTGCTGTGTTTGCATTTTAGCAGTGAAGGCACCATTCCAGCAAAGTCCTGAGAGAGGAGAACAGGCTGAGGCTCATGGTGTCCTCTGAGAGGCCCAGACAGAGGGGAGGGCACTGCCCTGAGGTAGGAGTGCGCTGGAGAGATAGGGACCCAACGGAGGCCAGCGCTCTGCAGCCACACCAGCCAGGTGGGGACTGTGGGAGATGAGATGAGGTCAGGAGGGCACCAGGGTGGGGCTGATGGTGCTTACATAGTATGGCTTTTGTATGTGTGTGTGTCTGTGTGTGTGTTTTGTTTTAGATATATTTTTATTGATTTCAGAGAGGAAGAGAGAGGGGGAGAGAGAAACATCAGTGATGAGAGAGAATCACTGATCAGCTGCCTCCTACGCGCCCCCCACCGGGACCGAGCCCACAACCCCGGCATGTGCCCTTGACCGGAATCGAAGCCGGGACCCTTCAGTCTGCAGGCCGATGCTCTATCCACTGAGCCAAACTGGCTAGGGCAGTGGTTGGCAAACCGCGGCTCGCGAGCCACATGCGGCTCTTTGGCCCCTCGAGTGTGGCTCTTCCACAAAATACCATGTGCGGGCGCGCACGTATAGTGTGAAGTTGACTTAAAACTTTAAGTAAAGTTTATTCAGTTAATTTTAGGGAACGTTGTGGAGTGAAAGCAGATGTAGTGTCGAGGATGGAGAAAGGTATGTGGAGATGGTTTGGACATACAGAGAGGATGAACGAAAGGAGACAGACGAAACAAGTATACAAGACGATTGTGGATGGGAGGGTTGGAAGGGGTCGACCTCGGCGAATGTACCTCCATCAGATTGAGGACGTTTTTAGCAAAGGCCAGCTTAGGAGTTACCCTAATTAAGTTAATAACAATGTACCTACCTATATAGTTTCAGTTTAAAAAATTTGGCTCTCAAAAGAAATTTCAATCATTGTACTGTTGATATTTGGCTCTGTTGACTAATGAGTTTGCTGACCACTGGGCGAGGGCCATAGTGTGGCTTTTGTAATGCAAGAAGCCAATTTTTTTCAACAGGAAAGAGTTGGATTCTAATAGAAGCTCAAACCCAGACAAAAAGAAAACCCAAATCCGGTCCCGGTGAGCCAAGTGAAGACCACATCAGAACTGCACGGTGAGACCAGCGTTTCTGGAGCGCCAACGGTGCCTGGCACGTCATCTGGAGCCACAGGGACAGGGTAGCTGAGTTTTTACGATCAATTGTATCGATCCAGGAAAACGGAAACCAAAATAACTCTGTGAGGTAAGAGGCCTGGCGGAAAGGGCCGGGCTTCCTGGGGCACAGTGGGGGTGAGGGGAGGGTGTTAGGGTTCTCAGGCCTGGATCTGAGGAAGGGGGTGGAGGTGGGCATGGATGGGTGTCCTCCCCTGCCCCCTTGGGCCAGTGAGTGACTCAGTTAGGGTCCAGGCGTTCATCATGTAAATCTTAGTGTGAGTCAGGCCCAGCAGCCTGGCCTGCCCGGGTATCCAGACCCCTGAGGGCCAAACCCACACCCTGGGGTGTTCAGGAAGCCACCTTCCAGAGAATTCCACTGGGTTCTCATGTTCCTCACCCAACTATGGATACGCCCATTGACCAGGAAGCGTAGGCCACTCAGATGTGGTCCGTGACATGGTCCCTAAGCTTGGGCCGAGGGCTTCAGTCCCAGGCCTACCTGATGGCCTTGTCTCTCCAGGAATCAGCTGAGGCTGTGACAGGGAACAAGGACAGGCCCCGGGGACAAGGAAGGAGCCAGCAGGCAGCAGCAGGAGGGAGGGTGGGAGATGACTTGAGGCGGGGCCGGAGCAGAGGGAAGTGGCAGGCCACAGGGAGGGGCTGGCGACAGCGCAGCCGGGCAGGGACCAGGGGAGAACATTCAGAACTCCTAGTCCTTCGCCAGAAGTTAACAAAAGTCATTGTTACAGTCACGGACATAGATCCTTATCTTCTAAATGGTATATTTTGGCGTGAGCGTGTTTATGCTCTTTGATGCTGGAAGAGGGGAGGCGGGGTCACGTGACCAGGCTGGGCACACTTTCACCCAGAACGGGCGTGGGGAAAGGGTTCCGAGGGAGGCCAGGCCCTGACAGGGGCTGCGGGTCCCACACTCCCCTTTTCACCCTCTGCCCGAGATGCCTAGTTTCCTGCCCAAGCCCCGCACCAAAGGGCATAGACAGTGGGCAGTGATGGGCAGGGCCTGAGGGCAAACGGAACAGTGGGGTCCAGGCCCCAGCCACCAGCCCTTGCCGTGGTCACTGGGGTCAGCCGGATACAGGCCCACATGCTGGCTGTGCCACATTTTGTACACGTGTCCTTGACAAGTTGTCGTTTTTTATTATTATTAATTATGTTTTTGTTAATCCTCACCCGAGGATATTTTCCCATTGATTTTTTTATTGATTTCGGAGAGGAAGGGAGAGGGAGAGAGAGAAACATCAATGATGAGAGAGAATCACTGATCGGCTGCCTCCTGCAAGCCCCCAACTGGGGATCGAGCCCACAACCCGGGCATGTGCCCTTGACTGGATTCAAACCCAAGACCCTTCAGTCCACAGGCTGACACTCTATCCACTGAGCCAAACAGGCTAGGGCTCCACTGGTTTTTAGAGAGAGTGAAAGGGAGGGGGGAGAGAGAGAAAAACATTGATGTGAGAGAGACACGTCAATTGGTTGTGCCCTAACCAGGGCTGGGAATCAGACCTGCAACTAACTGAGTCACGTGCCCTTGACGGGAATCGAGCCCGGGACCCTTCAGTCCGCAGGCTGACGCTCTACCCACTGAGCCTTGGCAAGTCCTTTCATCCTAAGGCCCTCATCTGGGAAACGGGCGTGCTTTAAGGGTTGTTTGGAGGATTACATAAGACCTTGCACGCGAAGCACTCAGCACAGTCCGGCCAAAGAGCGAGTTCCGAGTAAGTGTTACCATTACGATTATTTTCATCATCATTACTGCCGGCGTGACCACCTTCCAATCTACTGTTGACACAGGATTTCACTGCCCGAGTGCGCATTTGTGTTGATGATTTGCGTTGGCACCAAGCAGTCCTTTTTAATTGCTGCTGGCTAACAAGAAAAGAGCAGAGGCGGATTTAATGCGTAAATGATGTGGCGAAGCCAAGAGGAGGCCAAGTGATGTAACAGCCCACAGTGCAAACAGAAGTATTGCAGTCATTCAGAGAGAGAAAAGTAGTGGGAGAACTGAGTCACCCCCAGCACAGACATGGCAGCGCCCACCGGCCTGTCCCATTCACCAGGGGGCCTGCTCTCATTGGTCAGCCCCATGTCTCCGTATGCAGCAATTTGGTCTCCGAGAAACAGCATCATCCTTCCCATTGAGCTAATGTTTAATGAATTGTGTTGGGTTTGTAGTTTTGTTTATCTTTATTGTGTAAATTTCTCTAGAAAGTAGTGCTAAGTAAAAAAAAACAAAACAAAACAAAATAAAAACCCAGCCTGACTGGCGGGGCTCAATGGTTGAGCATCAATCTATGAACCAGAAGGTCACGGTTCAATTCCCAGTCAGGGCATGCATATGCTTGGGTTGCGGGCCCAAACCCTGGTGTGGGGCATGCAGGAGGCAGCTGATAAATGATGTAATATATATAAAAATGTAGAGGGCTAGGGCCAATGAAAATATATTTTAAAACAAACAAACAAAAACCCAGCCCTACCCAGTTTGCTCAGTGGTTAGAGCGTCGGCCTGCGGACTGAGGGGTACAGGTTTGATTTCGGCCAAGGGCACGTGCCTTGGTTGCAGGCTCAATCCCGGGGCCGTGGAGGAGGCAACCAAACGATATGAGCCTCACATCGATGTTTCTCTCTCTGTCTTTCCCCATCCCTTTGACTCTCTCTGAAAATCAATGGAAAAGTTATCCTTGGGTGAGGATCAACAAACAAACAAAAACCCAAATTATAATGTGCCACCTTTTGATAAAAAAGGGAAAAACTATAGGAATAGAGAGGTAGCCCTGCCCGCGTGGCTCAGGGGTTGAGCGTGGACCTATGAACCAGGAGGTCACGGTTCGATTCCCAGTCAGGGCACATGCCCGGGTTGCAGGCTCCATCCCCAATGTGGGGCGTGCAGGAGGCAGCCAATCCATGATTCTCTCTCATCACTGATGTTTCTGTCTCACTCTCCTCCTTTTTTCCTCTCTGAAATCAATAAAGATATTAAAAAAAAAGAACAGAGAGGTAAATGTGTGCATATATATAATTTTTTTCTTTTTTGCAGAAAGGAACACTGGAAAGATCAATCAGATGGAATGAAAATTGGTACTCAAGTGTGGAGGGGGATTGCACAGAAGGAGCAGAGGTAGGAGCAAGATTGCTTTCTGTGTGTTTTCCGGTCGTTTTGACCTTTGAATCATTTTGGATGGAGGGTTGCATGAGAGCGAAAGGAGGACTGTGTACCTAACATAACAGAATCACTTACCTCCGTCAGCCTCGGGCGGGGGGCTGGGAGGGGAAGGGGTTGCTTCCCAGGAGAGCATCTTCCTAGAATACTATCCGGAAAGTATTTCTTCTCCCTAAAACGGAGAAGGTCAGGAAGGCCAGTCCTGCCGAGACTCTGTGAGCAGAAACTCAGCGAGCACAGTGGTGTGGCCGACACTGGGAGACAGTACAGCCACTGGTCCCCATGGAGCCAGACTGCCAGGCCCCTTAGAAAGCACTGCCCGCCGGTGTGTCTGCCATGGGTGCTGGAGCCTCCAGCCCCAAGCAGGCAGCAGGCGGTGAGGTGGCAGCTGCCAGCAAGGCCCTGCCCGCCTCCATCCTCCTGGTTCACGCGCCCCAGCCGGCGGCCCACATCTTCTGCAAATCATGAGGTGAACAAGTTGGGGAACACAGCCGCAGAGGACGGTGCTGACCTCTGACCTTAGACGCAAGAGGTCAGAGGAGCGGGCAGCTGACAAAATAGGGACCAGGCACCGCGCTCTGAGCCCAGACAGCAGTGCAGGGAGGCTGGCAGGGCTATCGAGGAACAATAATAACCTAAGAGCACCAAGCAGGCGAGGCAGTGAGGGCAGAGATTTCATCCATGAAAGCCTGGGTGTAGGCCAACGAGGGAGAGCTGGAAAGGCCTTCTGCCTTGGACGGAAGGGGGGGGGGGGGGGGGGGTTACTTGATCACAGCGGCCATTGCCACAGGCCAGGCGCTGTGCTGAGCCTTTACAGCAGTGGTTCTCAACCTTCTGGCCCTTTAAATGCAATTCCTCATGTTGTGACCCAACCATAAAATTATTTTCTTTGCTACTTCATAACTGTAATGTTGCTGCTGTTATGAATCATAATGTAAATATCTGATATGCAGGATGGTCTTAGGCGACCCCTGTGAAAGGGTCATTCGACCACCAAAGGGGTCGCGACCCACAGGTTAAGAACCGCTGTTTTACAGGCATCGAATGATGAGCTGTACCCCATGTGGCAGATGAGGAAACTGAGGCCCCAGAGGGTTACATAGTTTACACAGCGGGCATTCAAGCGACTTTCAGAGCTGGGATTGGCCCCAGGGCTGGGCTGGGAACCCGCACGCTGGACCACCGCCCACGGGGTTTGTGGCCTGGACCACAAATTATAGAAATATCAACCAGGCCTACTGGGAAGTTGCAGGTGACCAGCCTTTTCCAAGAAAGCGTCAAATGTTCATCAGAGCAGAGCCACCCACATCACATTTTCCTAAGGAGACAGTGGGGCTGATTCAGCCACCGTTCTCTCCCTCTTCTGGAGGCAGAAAGCTTTCTTTCCATTCTCACTCCCCAGGTCCAGGTCTTACAAATTCCCAGCAAGCTCTCTAGACCTCAGCTTCTTCATCTGCAAAATGGGGGTAAGAGTAGTGCCTGCCTCAATGTTGTGAGGAGACACAAAGGAGGCCATTCGTATAAAGCACCCAGCACAGTGCCTGAGATGGAATGAGTGCGCGCTGTTAACCCAAAGCTTCCCCGATTGCCAGGTTTCCTACTACAGCTGCCCACGTGGGTGTGGTAGAGGGAGAAGCACATACGCGCCCAAGCAGTTGGGCAGTAGAACCTCAGGCTGGCCGGCCAATTCGCAGCCTATGGAGGCCCCAGCTTCCCAGGGCAATGGGTGGCACCCCGTCCTTCCCAGGCCTGCTCAGGAGCCCACAAGCCCATTTCCGGGATCAGGAAAGTCACTGTTTCTCCAAGCCGGCCCCCCACCCAGCATGGAGCAGGAGAGGGTCACTAGCAGGGCCTCCTGCGGAGGGCTGTACCCCTATATGTCTCCTCCCCCAGCAGTCACAGGGGCCTTTAAAAAAGGTAAATGAGTGCCCGGCCGACGTGGCTCAGTGGTTGAGCATCACCCTGTGGACCAGGAGGTCGTGGTTCGATTCCCGGTCAAGGGCACATGCCCCGGTTGCTGGCTCGATCCTCCGTGGGGGGCGTGCAGGAGGCAGCCGATCGATGATTCTCTCTCATCATTGATGTTTCTATCTCTCTCTCCCTCTCCCTTCCTCTCTGAAATCAATAAAAATATATTTTAAAAATATTTTTTTCTTTAAAAAAAAGATAAATTAGTGAAATTCTCCAAAAACTGTCCACTGCTCTGAGAATTTCATTCACCGTCCTGACCGGGCTGCCACCTGCTCCAGGATCTCGTCCTTGCCTACCCCTCTCATCCCGTCTCTCCCCACCCTCGCCCTCCCACACGCTTGGAGAAGTGTCTGCTCTCCAAGTGCCCAAGTGCATGCGCTCATGTCCCAGGCCTGTGTCCTCTCGTCCCAGGCCCGTGTCCTCTCATCCCAGGCCCGTGTCCTCACGTCCCAGGCCCGTGTCCTCACGTCCCAGGCCCGTGTCCTCTCGTCCCAGGCCCGTGTCCTCTCGTCCCAGGCCCGTGTCCTCACGTCCCAGGCCTACGTCCCAGGCCTGCCTGGGAAGCCCTCTCGTCACACCTCAACTATCACTTCCTCCCAGGCACCCTCCCTGGCCACCCGAGGGACTGTCCCAGGCATAACCACATCACCCTCTTTATGATTTCTTCCCAGAGCACTTCCGATGACCTGAGCTCCTCTGATGAACGGGCTTATGGTGCTGTCGTCCGCCTCCCTCACCACCACGCGAGCCCTGGAGGAGGTCCTGCACGCGGCGAGCTCTCTGTCAGTGTCTGAGGAGTGAGTGAGTGAGCGAGTGAGTGAAATGCCTGGTGCACAGCCCACCCTCCACAGAGGTTTTTATTGTCACACATAACATATCCCCATCCCAACCCCTCTTCTTTTTTTTTAAAGATATTTTTATTGATATCAAAGAGGAAGGGGGAGGGAGTGAGAGATAGAAACATCAATGATGAGAGAGAATCATGGATCGGCTGCCTCCTGCACTCCCCCCACTGGGGATTGAGCCTGCAGCCCGGGCATGTGCCCTTCACCGGAATCGAACCCGGGACCCTTCAGTCCGCAGGTCGATGCTCTATCCACTGAGCCAAACCAGCTTGGGCCCAAGCCCTCTTCTTGCTTCTAAGCCTCCCTCAGGCTCCTGGAACTTCGGTGGAGGTCTCCTTCAGCTAAAAAGCACTCCACTGTCCGTAAGAGGCCCTCACTGTTTGCCACCCACAGTTCCCTCACCTGGCATGTCTGGCACCCTCTCTGCCAAAGGCAGCCCCTTAGGCACTAGCAGTGCTGGCGCCTTTCATGTGCAGGTTGCACGGGGCGGACTGCTCCCCAGGTGTACGCACCGTGCCCCACTGAGCCAGGGCACCGCCCGCCTCCGGGAATTGGCTGGCTTTCCCCCCAGCAATGTTTGTTTTAGGGATTAAAGTTAGAGTGGCGGAGCCTGTCATTTCCAGAATCATTCCTTCCTTCCCTGGCGGCCAGCAGTTCGTTTGTTATTTTATTTTCCCAAGACCCTGATCACAGCGTCCCAGACAAGTTGGTTGATAGCATCATCCAACAGAAAAACTCTCCGATGCTTGCTTAGCCATGGCCAGACTCGCTGGCTTCACGGGGGAGGCCTGGACCCAGAGTGGCACCCCTTTCGAGCCTTTTTCGGGTCAGCCTTGAGGCCCACCGTCATTTTCTCCCATTTCTCTTTTCTTTTCTTTAAAAATATATTTTATTGATTTTTTACAGAGAGTTAGGGAGAGAGATAGAGAGCTAGAAACATCGATGAGAGAGAAACATCAATCAGCTGCCTCCTGTACATCTCCTACTGGGGATGTGCCCACAACCCAGGTATATGCCCTTGACCAGAATCGAACCTGGGACCCTTCAGTCCGCAGGCCGATGCTCCATCCACTGAGCCACACCAGTTAGGGGTCTCTTTTCTTTTTAAGTAGTGAAGTAACCCCCACCCAGACACACCGCCTTTATCTGGCACAGTGCAGAAATGGGCTGCCCTGGCCGGTTTGGCTCAGTGGATAGAACGTCAGCCTATGGACCAAAGGGTCTCAGGTTCGATTCCAGTCAAGGGCACGCACCTTGGTTGCAGGCTCCTTCCCAGCCCGGGCCCTGGTAGGGGCGCCAGTAGGAGGCAACCAATCGATGTGTTTCTCTCATAGTGATGTTTCTCTCTGTCTTTCCCTCTCTCTTCCACCCTCCCTAAAAATCATTGGAGAAATATCCTCGGGTGAGGATTAACAAAACAAAACAAAAAGAAACTTAACTCTAGAAGGAAAAAAAAAAAAAAAGAAACGGGCTACCTCATGTTAGTAAATTTTCAAAATAATGTCTTCCAGGCACCAACACTTGGAACAAATAAATTTTAAAAACAGCTTTGTTGAGGTGTGATTGACACACTGTAAACGGAGCATGTTTACAGTGTGCAGTTTGATCTGTGTTGACGTTCCCATACGCCCGTGAAACCATCCCCACCGTCTAGATAATGAACATATCCATCATTCCCAAGAGGTTCCTTCCGCCCCGCGGCCCCCTCCCCGGCAGCCACCGATCTGCCTTCCAAAGGCACATTCGATGCCGAGCTGCCTCACCCACTTCCCCACCCTGTAAACAGGGGGATCAGCCCGATTGTTCCCGTCCTGGTTCTACATGATCATTAACGTTACTGAAAGCCGTGTCCTCAGATGTCAGGGAGAGACGCAGACTGCTTGCCGTGCGCACTAAATGGCCCCATTGTTGCACTGCCGTGCCTGGCAGGTTGGGGTTTCGGAGTTTCTCCCTCGCTGCCAGCTGCCTCGGTGCACAGTTCCCAGCAGACCACTCCTGGGGCCTCGCAGGCTGCACACCATCACCTCCTCCCCGCCATTCCCATTCCTCACTCCCCACCAGTGGTCCTCAGCCAGGGGCACTTTTGCCCCACAGGGCACTTTTGGCAATGCCTGGGGACATTTTTGGTTGTCCTAATGGCGGTGGGAGTGCCGCTGGCACCTATCAAGTGTTGAGAGACGGGGGTGTTGCTAAACATGCGACGCGCACAGGACAGCCCCGTGAAAAACAGGGATCCAGCCCAAGAAGTTAATGTGCTGAGGTTGAGAAACCCCTTCCAGATGCCAGAACTAACTGGGAAGGGAACAAGAAGTCAGGACAATTGACGGCTGTACTTTTCTGGATCAAGAGGGAGAAGGAGCCCTGGCTGGTTTGGCTCAATGGATAGAGCGTCGACCTATGGACTGAAGGGTCCCGGGATCGATTCCGGTCAAGGGCACATGCCTGGGTGGCGGGCTCGATCCCCAGTAAGGGACGTGCAGGAGGCAACCGATCCATGATTCTCTCTCATCATTGATGTTTCTCTCTACCTCCCTCTCCCTCTCTCTGAAATCAATAAAATATATTTTTTAAAAAGGGAGAGGGAAAGGCAGAGGTTTATTGGAGCTGCAAGGCCTCATGGTAGGACAGAGTCAGGAAGACCTTAGCTGTCTCAGCTACCTCCTTCCAGGCGTGGGCGCTGGCTTCCAAGGAGAAGCTCTAAGGGTCTCAGCTTGAAGCACCAGGGCCCAGCACTCAGTAGGCGCTCAATGAATGTCTCTCTGTCTGATTGCACCCAACATACCTACTAGGTGCTCAGTCCTGGGTAGCAGTGGCTAGAGTCTAGCCCAGGGGTGGGCAAACTTTTTGACTCGAGGGCCACAATGGGTTCTTAAACTGGACCGGAGGGCCGGAACAAAAGCATGGATGGAGTGTTTGTGTGAACTAATATAAATTCAAAGTAAACATCATTACATAAAAGGGTACAGTCTTTTAATTTTTAGTTTTATTCATTTCAAACGGGCCGGATCCGGCCCGCGGGCCGTAGTTTGCCCATGGTTGGGCTAGACGTTGAAGGCAAGGCAGGAGACACAGAAGGGAGCCATTAAAACCGACCAGTGAGTGTAGGACTTGGCAGAACCAGCTGAGGAAAGATCAGTGCAGACCCACCCCAGTAACTGGGAAAATGAGGGCTGGCCATGACGGGATCCTGTCCCAGCGGCCCAGCCATTTCACCACCAGATCACTTCTGGCTCCTCCCCCCACCCACAGGCACCCTTTTTGCTTGTCTTATAAAGGAGACTTTCTCAAAGTGGTTTAGCCAGAACGGGCAGGGCCCTGCCCCAGGTTGGGGTAGGAGGAGCCTGGCGGTTGCCCAGCAGCGCTCAGGAGGGACTCCAGGTGTCTGCAGCTGGATGGTGAAGTATGGGCATGCTTTATTCCCCTCTGCATGACTTCCAGGTTTTGTTACTTGATTATACTGTAGACCAGCGGTCGCCAACCTTTCGGACCTCACGGACCACCGGTTGGCGACCACTGCTGTAGACGCTCCTGAAAATGCATGTAGGCAAGAAGAAAGCTCACAAATCCCACCCTTTCAGAGAAAACAATTTTGTTGTGTGGCCTTCTATTCAAGTATGAAGGTGGCGTAGACGTTTTTTAAAAATATTTTTTTTTATTGATTTCAGAGAGGAAGGGAGAGGGAGAGAGAGATGGAAACATCAATGGATGAGAATCATCGATCGGCTGCCTCCTGCACGCCCCCTACCGGGGATCGAGTGCAATGTTGGCATGTGTCCTGACTGGGATTCGAACCGTGACCTTCTGGTTCATAGGTCGACGCTTAACCACTGAGCACACTGGCTGGCAGTGTAGACATTTTTAGGAAAACCAGGTGTGGGTGCTGCAGTCGAAGGCTTGAGGTGCCTGAGAGTGAGGAGGAGGCTTTGAGAGAAGGGACCCCCGAGAGCACACCACGGGGACACTGGGAGTGCCCCTGGTGAGTGTGACTGGGTGGATTTAACTGGGGGGTTGCTCTACGGAGCCTCCCAGATTAGCCCCAAATCCAGAGAAAAAGAGGCCTTGCTGGCTGGGTACTTCTCTCCCAGGTCTCTGCTGGAAAGGTGAGAACCCCAGTTACAGCCCTCTTCCCTTGGGCCTTAACCATCATGTCCTGCTTCCCCCCACAGGTGGACATCCCTCCTGTTCGCCAGGCTTCTGTCACATGGTGCCCCAACCTATTGACTGCTGTGTTGAACTGATCCAGTGGGATCCACAGGTCAGTACAGCTCCTACGGCCCCAAGTCCGGACTCCTGGGCTCTAGGGGAGTTAACTTCCTAGGGCAAGCATGTCAAACTCAAAGGCTAACACGGGCCAAATAAACGAGGCATGAGGCCCGCTGGCCGAGAGTTTGACATGTTTGTCCTGGGGCCTTAGGGCCTCTGATATGGATACCGAGAGAACAATACCTGCCCACGGGACTTGCTCCCTTGAGATCAAAGACCTCGCTGGCTAGCAGTCAGCAACTGAAGCAAGCTGGACTCCCTCCAGAGGGGTCTCAAGGAGAGTGGCTGTAGCAACAGAATCCTGGTACATGACAACCGCATGGGAAACCCTGGGTGAAGCCAGGGCAGGTGCTCACTTGCTCAGTCCTAGCCTCTCCCCTCCTTCCAGCGATGCACCTCTGAGCAGCACAGTTCCAGGAGTTCAGCTCTAAGTGCCAGAGGCAGGCTTGGAGGGCCAGGCTTGGAGGAACCGGCAAGTTCAGTGCCGCCTCTTCCTTCACCCCAGACCACCGAGGCTCCCCTGGGACCAGCCTCCCGGATGGGTGGGGGGCCTAGAGGCAGCCAGTGTTGCTATCTCTCTGGCTTGACCTCTCTTCTAGGTCTGAGGACAAGAGGGAAGGGGACTGGGAGACTCCAAGGCTAGATGGGGCCAGCTCTGTCCCAGTTTCCCCTCAATGGGGTTCCCTTGCTCAGACTAAGGAAGAACCGTGACTCACTTCCTGCCTCGCTGGGTCTGACTGCAGAAGTATTGTTTCTACCAACAGTGGCTGCTGCTGAGGGGACTACCCCAGTGTGGCCCCCACAGCCAGTCCCTTGTTGGGGAAAGTTCCCACTCCCAGTCTTCTCCCCCAGATAAGTTATCGGAACCCCTCATTCTTCCCCAGGTTTCCGGGTTTTGCAGCATTTGTAAGGATGCCTGTATGATACCTTATCCTATTAACTGAATATTACTCCATTTTATTTTTTAAAATTAATTAATTAATTTATTTATTTATTTAATTTATTTTTGGTATTCCTCACCCGAGGATATTTTCCCATTGATTTTTAGAGAAAGAAGAGAAGGACAAAGACAGAGAGAGAAGCCCCAATGTGAGAGAGACACATTGATTGGTTGCCTCCCGCATGCGCCCCCGACCAGGGCCAGAGATCAAGCCTACAACCGAGGTACGTGCCCTTGACCAGAATCGAACCTGGGACCCTTCAGCCCGGCTAGGGCTAGTATCTCCATTTCAGAGGGGGTAAATTGAGGCTTAGTTACTGTGTGTCTAAGGTGGTGTAAAATAGTACCACAGAGATTTGAACCCAGGTTTGCTGACTGGCGTGTCACAGAATGAGTCCTTAGGGATGTCATCTAACCTCTCTGGCCCGATTTTGCCCTGTGTAAAATGTAGTGATGCACAAAAGGTACCTAAAGGAGCCCAGCCAGTGTTGCTCAGTGGTTGAGTGTCGACCTATGAGCCAGGAGGTCAAGGTTTGATTCCTGGTCAGAGCGCATGCCTGGGTTGTGGGCTCCATCCCCTTTGGGGAAGGGGGGGCGATCAATGATTCTCTCTCATCATCTGTGTTTCTATCCTTCTCCCTTTCTCTCTCTGAAATCAATAAAAACATATTTTTTAAAAAGGTACCTAAAGGAAAATGTAGTCACTACATCGACCTCATAGGGCTTGCAGTGAGGAAGAAGCGAGTTACAGGGGAAGAGCTGAGAAGAGCAGTCGGCTCCCGGCAAACACTGGGCCGTGTTCGTTTCTGTCCTTCTCCCCAAACCCGTGCTGAGGAGGCCACTGGACAGCACTGTGCTGCCAGGTTATCTCTGGGTGAACAGGAAGGGATGGGCAGAGGCTGCTCTGCGACCTTGGACTAACCTCGCCCGGGGAGCTCTTGGCCACATGTCCCCTCTTTTCTCTCGCAGCTCAAGCAGGGGCGGCCTCGCCAAGTAGCACAGACGTTTTCTAGGGCAGGGACCCAGGGAGGGGGCCGAGTTGGCTGGTACATTGCAAGTCCCAGGCTGCGGGCTCTGCTAGGCACCGCGGCCTGCTAGCTCGGGAACTGGGACAAATTATTTAAACTTTGTACGCCTCAGTTTCCTTATCTGTAAAATGGGATTAGTGTCAGCTTGAAGGGATTATGTGGGTTAAATAATGTACATAAGAGGGAGATAATGTAAAGTGCCTGGCCCGGTGCCCCGTCGGGCGGTTACATGAGAAGGCGGTGGGCTTCTCCTTCTGCTTCCCCACCTGTCTGTGCAGATAACAGGTTCAGGCCAGGTCTCGGCTCCCGGGACAGTGGGTCCGCGGTTTGCCGCCTGCTGTGCGGTCCGATCACAGGTGGGTGCCCCCGATCCGTCGTCCAGGGCATTTACCCGGTCAGGCTCAAACTCGCGGCTCCGGAGTGGGAAGTGGGGGGGGCGGGCCAGTTCCCCCCAGAATCCAGCCGCCTCCGGGCTCCCAGATACGCCTCAAGCCCTTCCCAGCCCAGGCCAAGGGTCTGCGGGTCTCCGCGCCTCCGGCCGGAGGAGCTCGCAGCGCGCAGAGCCGAGCCGGGCGCGGGCGGTGGGGCCTGGGGGACGCGCCCGGAGCCCGCGATGGCGTTGGGATCGCCAACCCCGTCTCCTACCCGCCACGACCGTGCGCCGGCGGCGGCGGGCGCCCCGAGGCTGCAGGGCCTCCGCCCGGGGCCGGCGCTGCTCTCCACGCGGGCCGGGCGGCATGGGCGGCGGCGGGACGGAGGCGGCGGCCGGGAGCGCGGAGGTGGCGCCGCGCGGGGGGAGGGGCGCGGCGGCGGAGGAGGAGGAGCCGGGGCCGCCGCAGCCGCTGACAGCGGCCGGAGTAAACAAGCCGCGCCGCCGCGGCCCGGCCGCTGCCCCCGCCCGCGCCGGAGCCCGAGCCCAGGCCGAGCCCTGCCCTCGTCGCCGGCCGGGCCGAGGCCGCGCCGCCGCGCCGCCCGCCTCCGCGCGGTGACGCCGCTGCCGGGCGCGGGGAGCGCGCGGAGCTCAGGCCCCGCCGCCGGGCTCTCCGCTCGGCCGAGGGCGCCCGAGCCGCCGCGGCGCTCGCCCGGAAAAGTTTCCCCGCCCGGGCTCCCCGAGGTAAGCGGCGAGGGTGCGGGGCCCGGGAGCCGGGGCCGGGCCGGGGAGCCGCGGGCCGGGCCCGCGCCGGAGGCGCCCCCCGAGCGCGCGGCCCGGCCTGCCCGCGTCGGTACTTTTCCGCTGGGGCCGGGCGAGCCCTCTGACCCCGGGGAGCGCCGCGGGGCCGCCGGGGCGGGATGGGGAGGGAATTCCAGAGGCGCCGGCGCCCCCCCTCCCGCCCCGCCGTGCCCCGGGGGCCGCCTCCGGCTCGGCCCCTCCGCGCCGGGGGAGGAGGAGCTGCTGCGGGCGGGGCGGGGGTTGGACCCGGCCCGGCCTCGCCCCGCCCGCACACCTGGGCTGCCGGAGACTCAGGTGCGGACCCGCGGCGACCGGAGGCCGGCGCAGGTAGGTGCTGGGCTGCCTCCCGCCGGGGCCTGGCCGCGGCCCCCGCTGCCCCGGACGGACGGGACGGAGGGGCGGCCTGCCGGCCAGACAGGTCTGACAGCCGGCGGCCAGGTCGGAGCTGCTCCCCCTCCGGCCCCACTTCCTGGTCCCGGCCCCGGACCGGCTCTCTCGGGAGGCGTTGGAATTCTCCGGGCAGCGCGCTGCGGGCGCTGATGTGGCCTAGCGGCTGGGCAGCTGTGGCCAGGTGTGGGCGCGAGCCTGAGCCTGCTCGACCCCAGGGGTCCCAGGGTCACTATCTGCTCTATTGGGCTTCCACGTAGGACTTGATTGGGTTGTGTGTGTGTGTTTTTTCTAAGGATTCTGTGGCTTTAAAAAAAAGTTTGAAAAAAATCTCTTGGCTAGCAGTTTTTACCACCAAGGAAACTGAGGCTCAGAGAGGAAGTGACTTATCTAAGATCACACAGCAAATGTGAGTCGGGCAGGGACTGGAAGTCACAATTTCAGGGGAGCCTTTCAGTGTCTGTAACAGGACCTGGCTTGGTGGTGGGAGAGGCCGGAAGGAGAGACGGGATCAGGTTTCCCCGGGCAGCCTGGTCCGCGCCAGACCCCCAGACCTGGGGGTCGGTTCAGTGTGGGTGCCTTGGAGCGGCTGTCGGTTTCCGGAGGTTCCCGGGGCCAGGAAAAGAGAGGACGCAGCCAGGAGGAGCACCCACAGCTCTCTCTCCGGCCACAGCTGAGTCCCATGTGAGAGGGCATCACGGGAGGCTAGAAATACAGCAAGAACTGGGACTCAGGGTGAGTCAGAGTCTGGGATGGGGGTGGGGAGAAGCCCATTCATTCATTGTTCTCAGCGCCTGCTCTTTGGGGAAATGGGGGGTCCGAGCTCCCTCCAGGATGCTGAGGCAGGGCTGTCTGGGGGGGTGTCGGGGCTCTGTGGAAGCCATACCCCCCCTGCCACAGTGGGGAACGTTGGCCCCAGCGAGCACGCCCTTGCTTGGGGATTGTTCGTCGGTGCCTGTTTTCTTTTCCGGGTGCTGCAAGGTAATTAAATAGTTGGTTAATCACCTTTAACGCCAAGCAGCTGCCGCTCGCTCCATCCACAGTCGGCGGGAACTTGGGCTCGAACCAAATGAGCCCAGTCTTAGCGTGGGGGTTCCAGCAGCGGGGCTCACAGCGCTGTGGTCAGGGGGTGACTTTGCATGACGCCTGGACCCAGGAGGCAGCTATCGTGGTGGCAAGAGGGGGAGAAGAGGCCTCTTTTCCATCCGTTCCCAGAGCCCCAATGTCCTCTGTTAAATGAGGGGCTTGGGGCCCCTTCACCCCCTGCGGCCAGCGGTCTGGCCGTCCAGCCATTGCTTAGACCAGCTTTCGGGAACTGGGCCGCCGGAGGCCTCCTGGGGCTGTGGCTTCCGAGCCTGTCCCCTGAGAGCCATGTGGACTTTGACCCTCCAGGGTGAGGAGCTGCGTTGTGGATGCCGCCTGCCATCAGCTGTCAGGTTATTTTGGTGTAAACTGAAAATGCTCCAGGAATAGCCCGAGTCCCCCCAGCCTGCGTGGTGGGGCTGCGACCGGGGGAGCAGTGTAGCCGCGGGGGCCGGTCATGGCTGAGGGCAGCCCCAGAGAAGTGCCGGGTTCCCAGGGGTGAGCCTGCCCGCCCAGCTCCCAGGGGAGCGTCATTTTGCCGCCTGGCAGAGTGGCTTTCTGTGGAGCTGGGCCATGGGAGTGGCGGGGCATCCTGGGCCCTGGCGCTGAGATAGGACACCTTGGGCAGCCCCACAGGGGCCTCCCCCAACTCCCCCCACCCCCACCCCAGGGGCTTGGCTTCTGCCGAGTTAGGGGCCCTCTGTGGGGACAGTTATGTGGCCCTGGGCAGAGAGGTCCCGCTGTCTGTTTGCTAAAGGAGGAAAAACAACACGAGGTCTATTGATTCAGCCTCACCTTGGTGCTCCTGGCCCGGCAGCCAGTGTTTGCCCTGGCTGCCCGCTCGCTGGGATTACGAAAGGCTGGTGGGCGTGGAAGGAGCAGGGGGGCTGCTGGGGACCTCCAGGCCCCGGGGGGGACAGGGCTGGGCAGCCCCGGCCGTTCCCCAGGAAACAGCAAAAAGGAGTCTGGGCCCCTGACTTTGATGGTGGCCGAGGGTCTGGGCCGCAGAGGGAGGGGAAGCCATTGGGATCCCTGCGCTCAGCCGGCGCCACCTGGGGTCGCCCACTTTTCTTCCCAGGGGCTGTGCCTCTTTGCAGGTAACTCGGGGGCTGGGGCTGCTTTGCCGAACCAGGAAACCCCCGTGAACTTTGTAGATGCCGCCCCTTAAGGAACTTTAAAAAGCCAACATTTTGTTCCTTTATAAAATATCCCTGGGTAATGTGGAAAGCAAACGGCGACGCAAAGGAGAAAACAGTTCCTCGTCATGCTCACCGTCCTGGGAGAGCCATTGTTAACGTGTGAGCGTGTGTCTGCGCAGCTTTTGTTTTGTGGTTATATATAAACACACATGTATAAATAGTTCTTTAAAGACAAAATGGAATCGCTCGTACGTGCTGCTTTGTAACCCACCCTTTTTACTTTGATTCTGGGGAGCATGTATTTAGTTGCTCTCATTCCGAGTGACTCAAGCCTTGATAGTCTTCGTCCCACTTCCGTGTTCTTACGTGGAGAGAGGCTTGGGCGCTGCGTGTGTGAGGGGTCCAGCCGCCTACCTCGCCGCTGACCTTGGGGGCTGGTGTCCACTCCTCTCCCCCAAAGCCCTGTGCGGCCCCGCCTGGAGGCCTGCCTGTGTGGGAAGGAGCTGGAGCCCGTGCCTGTGGGGGACTCACCCTCTCTCCCTTTCTTCCCTTGTCCCTCTCAGAGCCTGCGGCCCGCATCCTCCCGCCACAGCCCTGCCCGTCTCGGCCCCATGCCCCCGCCAGTCAGCCCCGGGCCACAGGCAGTGTGTCGGCACGTGGGAGCCGAGGCCCTGTGACCAGGCCGAGGAGGCGAGGGCTCTGTGGTCCCAGTCACCTGTCCCCCCATGGAGCTGAGGCCCTGGTTGCTATGGGTGATAGCAGCAGCGGGACCCTTGGTCCTGCTGGTGGCTGATGCCCATGGCCAGCAGGTCTTCACCAACACCTGGGCTGTGCACATCTCCGGAGGCCCGGCTGTGGCTGACCGCCTGGCACGCAAGCATGGCTTCCTCAACCAGGGCCAGGTAGGTGTTCTTACTGCCTGCCGGCCTGGGCCTACGGCCTTCGGGGGGTGGGCCGGTGAGGGCAGGGGTTCTGGCACTGGGCGAGAACTAGGGGGCTTGTTTTCTCAGGGGCACGTTCCCAGTGGCCAGGGGATGCGAGCAGCGCCTGCCCTGTCCTGGGGCTTCTAGCCTAGGCTGCTCAGAGGACCAGTGTCCCCCAGGGAGGGGCAGTCCCCCTCGGCCCCCTGCACCTTCTTGCTGCCTCCTGGGCAGGGAGCAGGTGCCCTGCCTCGCCCTGCCATGGTGTGCCTCCCTGGAAGCCCGGTGCCCACCCCCATCCCCCACCTCCCCGGGGACTGGCAGATGGACAGCCCAGCTCCCTCTTCCTGCTCCGTTGCAGATCTTCGGCGACTATTACCACTTCTGGCACCGAGCTGTGACAAAGCGGTCCCTATCGCCTCACCGCCTGCGGCACAGCCGGCTGCAGAGGGAGCCTCAAGTGAGTGCAGCCCCGGCCTCCCCTGCCCCACCCTTTCCTTCCTCCCGCTCCTGCACCCACACCGGCTCCCTCACCCCCTCGCAGGTACAGTGGCTGGAGCAGCAGGTGGCAAAGCGACGGACCAAACGCGACCTGTACCTGGAGCCCACGGACCCCAAGTTTCCCCAGCAGTGGTACCTGGTACGTTGCCTGCTTGGGCCCTGGGTCCCCCTCTCATTCTTCCTCTTTCTGTCTGCTGAACAGCCTTTCCCTAACCCTCCCTGCTAAGCCTGGGGTGCCCTCCCGGAGTTCTTTTTTTTTTTAAGGTAAGCCATACTTTCTTTAAAAAAATATGTTTTTATTGATTTTAGAGAGGGATGGAGAGATAGAAACATCAATGATGAGAGAGAATCATTGATTGGCTGCCTCCTGCACGCCCCCTACTGGGGATCGAGCCCGCAACCCAGCATGTGCCCTTGACTGGGAATCGAACCCAGGGCCCTTCAGTCCTTAGGCTGACGCTCTATCCACTGAGCCACACCAGCTAGGGCTCCCAGAGTTCTTTACGCTTCCGTGGAGCCCAGACAACCAGTTGTGGCATTATAGGAGCAGCAGTGGGGGAGGAGGAGGTTTGGGGATGGTGAAGGGATTCTTCCAAGTACCCTGACGTCACCCCCTTAACCACATCTGATAAGTGCCGGGTGATGGGCGTGGGTGTCTCCACAGTCTGGCGTCACCCAGCGGGACCTGAACGTGAAGGAGGCCTGGGCCCAGGGCTACACGGGCCGCGGCATTGTGGTCTCCATCCTGGATGACGGCATCGAGAAGAACCACCCGGACTTGGCGGGCAATTATGTGAGCAGGTGGGGGGTGGGGGCGCGGTGCTCCCCATGAGGGTGTCCAGGGCAGCCCTGTCCTGCCAGCCTGGCTGGGCTACTCCCGACAACGGCCGTGTCTTTCCCAGGATCCGGGGGCCAGTTTCGATGTCAACGACCAGGACCCTGACCCACAGCCTCGGTACACACAGATGAATGACAACAGGTCAGAAACCGCAGTCCCAGGCCTGCTGGGGCTCTGAGGGAGGGTTTGGTCAGGGCGGAGGTGGCCACGGACCAGGTGGCGGGTGTGGCAGGGGACTGTGCTCACACCTGGGACAGAGGTCATGGGTGGAGGCGCTTGGTGACCCTTCTCCTCAGGCTGCGCCTGCCCGGCTCTGTCCACCACTGACGCTACGTCTTGGCCCTGACAGGCATGGTACACGGTGTGCGGGCGAAGTGGCCGCGGTGGCCAATAACGGCGTCTGTGGCGTGGGGGTGGCCTACAACGCCCGCATCGGAGGTAGGTGTCGGCCTGGGCCGCCCACCGGCTTTGGGAGGGTCCTCTGGGTGGGGGTTTTCTCTGTCCGTTTTCCCACTTGGGTCCTTTGGCCACATGGCTAATCCTTAGACGGCTCTTAGCAACTCAAAGAGCCGAACCCCCAGTGCTGGTGGCCCTGTGCTGGGGTGAGTGAGTGTCTCTGAGCAGGAGCCTCCCTGCATCCTCACCATCCATTCCGAGTCCGTACATGGCGGGCTTTGATCACCGCGCTCCTGTGGGAACCCAGAGACGTGGCTGATCCAGAACATTCTTTTTCTCCCCTCCCTGGGTCTTGTCTTTGAGAGGAAGAGGCAGGTCCGGGAGTCAGGGCCCCGGGTCTCCCTGCGCAGCCTCTCCCCTCCCCTCCCCTCCCCATCCTCCGGGCGCAGGGCCGGGCGTGCTCCAGGGTGCCCCTGGCAGCGGGACCCATGCAGCATCCCTCCCCCCTTGTGGCCAGGGGTGCGCATGCTGGATGGTGAGGTGACAGACGCGGTAGAGGCACGCTCGCTGGGCCTGAACCCCAACCACATCCACATCTACAGCGCCAGCTGGGGCCCCGAGGACGACGGCAAGACCGTGGACGGGCCAGCCCGCCTCGCCGAGGAGGCCTTCTTCCGGGGCGTCAGCCAGGTGAGGCGGGGCCGGGCCGGCCTCTGCGGCAGGCTGGGCGCTCTGCTTTCCGCAGCTTCCTCCCTCGTGTTCTTCTGTTTCTGCTTATTTATTTGGGGGCTCAATTTTAATTGTACACAAAGCATGTCTATTAAAATGTTAGGGGACTAGAAGGACAGAAAAAGAGAAAAAGCAAATTAAAATCACCCATCACTCCACCTCCTGGAAGCACCACTCTGAGCCTTTGGTGGTCCAGGTGTTCTGTTCATTTGTGCACGGACAGACATACTGGCGTGTATACCTGACTCACCAGGGGGCCTGGGCCGGTGGGCAGGGGGTCCCTGAGAATGAGGCCCCAGCCTTCCCCGTCTCCAGCGGCGTCTCTTCCTGCCAAGCTTCCCCCAAGGCCTGTTCCCCAGTGACCCCATTTCATTCTGTCCACAGGGCCGCGGGGGGCTGGGCTCCATCTTCGTCTGGGCCTCAGGGAACGGGGGCCGGGAACACGACAGCTGCAACTGCGACGGCTACACCAACAGCATCTACACGCTGTCCATCAGCAGCGCCACGCAGCTGGGCAACGTGCCCTGGTACAGCGAGGCCTGCTCCTCCACGCTGGCCACCACCTACAGCAGCGGCAACCAGAACGAGAAGCAGATCGTGAGTCGCCCGTGGGCGCGGGGAAGTGGGCTGCTCGCCAGCTCTGCCCAGACCCATCTGCCTCCCACCCGCATGCGGCTGGTAACACAGTGGTGTGGGAGTTGGAGGGCTCTCTGAGACTCTTGGGGGCCGTGGAGCCCCTGAGAAGTGTAGACTCTCCCTGAAAACAATCGTTCTTTTTTTTAATACATTTTTTTTATTGATTTTAGTGAGGAAGGGAAAGGGAGAGAGAGGGAGGAACATCAGTGATGAGAGAGAATCATTGATCGGCTGCCTCCTGCACGCCCCCTACTGGAGATTGAGGCCGCAGCCTGGGCCTGTGCCTTTGACCGGAATCGAACCCGGGACCCTTCAGCCCTGAGGCTGACGCTCTATCCACTGAGCCGAACCGGCCAGGGCCGATCGTTGCTCTTAATGTTCTCCAACCTCTAGTGCAATCCCCTTGTTCCTTGGGAGTGTGGGAAAGAGTCTGACACTCGCCTGTCCCTAGCAAGGCAGCACTGGGACCTACGGACTAGGCCTGGCTCGCCACACCACCCATGGGCGCAGGGCCTGTAGCAGAGGCAGGGCAGGCAGGTGGCCACTCTGGTCTCCACTCACCGTATGCCCAACACCACTGTTGCCCCTGCAGGTGACCACTGATTTGCGGCAGAAGTGCACCGAGTCGCACACGGGCACCTCGGCCTCTGCCCCCCTGGCAGCTGGCATCATCGCTCTCACCCTGGAGGCCAAGTAAGTGGTGGGAGCAGAAGGGGAACGTTGCCCGTACAGCGCCCCCTGCAGGGCAGCCCTGTGTCTCTAGCGCCTGCGCCAAGAGACTGAGCCCCGCCTCTCCCTCCCTCCTTTGCAGTAAGAACCTCACCTGGCGGGACATGCAGCACCTGGTGGTACAGACCTCAAAGCCAGGGCACCTCAATGCTAATGATTGGGCCACCAATGGTGTGGGCCGGAAAGGTGAGGACAGGGTGCCCCGGGGGCCGGACTGGGGGTCCTTGGGAAGCACTCCGCCTCCCGGCTGACCCGCCTTCCCTTCCCTTCCCTTCCCCACAGTGAGCCATTCCTATGGCTACGGCCTGTTGGACGCAGGCGCCATGGTGGCCTTGGCCCAGAACTGGACCACGGTGGCCCCCCAGCGCAAGTGCACTATCGACATCCTCACTGAGCCCAGGTGAGGGCTGGGGCTGGGGCTGGGCTGGGCTGGGAGGGCCCTGAGAGGGGCGGGGGTGTCCTCGGGCCCCTCCGGGCTCGGCTGAGGGACCCTCCTGGTGCTCTCTGCTCAGGGACATCGGGAAGCGGCTGGAGGTGCGGAAGACGGTGACGGCCTGCCTGGGAGAGGCCGGCCACATCACGCGGCTGGAGCACGCGCAGGCGCGCCTCACCCTGTCCTACAACCGCCGGGGCGACCTGGCCATCCACCTGGTCAGCCCCATGGGCACCCGCTCCACTCTGCTGGCCGCCAGGTGCTTGCCCTGTCCCCTCCCCTGCACGGCCCATCCTCCCCTCAGGCCCGCACACATTCATTCATTCACTCGCTCGCTCATTCACTCACCTAGTCCTGATGGCCGCCGAATGCTCCCCCTGCTGGCATTTTGGCAGGGATGGTTTCGCCCTGTGGGACTGTCCATATTGCAGGGATCCCCGATTCCACCCACCAAATACCACGTCTGCGTGCCTGCCCTCGCACATTTCCAGAAGCTTCTGGTTAAGACTGTCTGGCCTAACGGGAGTCAGAGCCAGCAGGCGTTTCCAACCCTGCGGCCGGGTTGGTGTTGCAGGGGGAGGGTGTGGTGGGTTTGGGGCTCCTGGCTGGGGTCCCCCCGGGCCTGAGACGGCTGTGTGCCCCCTGCTCCCCCAGGCCACATGACTACTCGGCGGATGGGTTTAACGACTGGGCCTTCATGACAACCCATTCCTGGGATGAGAACCCCTCTGGCGAGTGGGTCCTGGAGATTGAAAACACCAGCGAGGCTAACAACTATGGTATGGGGGACACTCGAGGGTGGGGGGGGCCAAGGGGGCGCGCCAAGGTCCCCGTGGGGTCCCAGTGCCGCTCACTCTGGCCTCCTCCCCCACCTGGAATAGGTACGCTGACCAAGTTCACCCTCGTGCTGTATGGCACGGCGCCCGAGGGGCTGCCCACGCCGCCCGAGAGCAGCGGCTGCAAGATGCTTACGTCCAGCCAGGCCTGTGTGGGTCAGTAGTGGGTGCTGTTGGGTTTGGGGTCTGACACTCGGGGACACGAGGTGCTTCTCCCAAGCCATGCTGTGGGAGGAAAGGGGGGCAGAAGGGATGCTGAATCCCTTGGGGTGACACCGTGCTGGGGCTGCCCTGGCCCTGGGCTCACCCCGCCCCCTCTCCCTCCGGCAGTGTGCGAGGAAGGCTTCTCCCTGCACGAGAAGAGCTGCGTCCAGCACTGCCCCGCGGGCTTCACCCCGCAAGTCCTCAGCACGCACTACAGCACCGAGAACGACGTGGAGCCCATCCGCGCCAGCGTCTGCGCCCCCTGCCACCCCTCATGTGCCACGTGCCGGGGGCCCGCCCCCACGGACTGCCTCAGCTGCCCCAGCCACTCCTTCCTGGACCCTGTGGAGCAGCTCTGCTCCCGGCAAAGCCAGAGCAGCCGGGAGTCTCCGAAGCAGCAGCCGCCGCTGCCGCCCACCCAGCCCGCCCCGGAGGTGGAGGTGGAGCCGCGGCCCCGGGCAGGGCTGCTGCCCTCGCACCTGCCTGAGGTGGTGGCGGGTCTCAGCTGCGCCTTCATCGTCCTGGTCTTCATCACTGTCTTCCTGGTCCTGCAGCTGCGCTCAGGCTTCAGCTTCCGGGGGGTCAAAGTGTACACCATGGACCGCGGCCTCATCTCCTACAAGGGGCTGCCCCCCGAGGCCTGGCAGGAGTGCCCGTCAGACTCCGAGGACGACGAGGGCCGGGGCGAGAGGACCACCTTTATCAGAGACCAGAGCGTCCTCTGACGAGCGCCCGCCGCCGCCCCTCCAAGCCCATCCCCTCCTTGGGCACTTTTTAATTCACCAAAGTATTTTTTTATCTTGGGACTGGGCTGGGACCCAGCTGGGGAGGCAAAGGGGGCATGGATGGCTTCCCACCTGACCCTCAGCCTCCTGGCTGCCTGAGGTGGGGCCCCAGGACCAGCCGGGGGCAGGGGAGGGCCTCCCCCACCCCCAGCACCCTGTCTGCGAGGGAAGGAGTGAAACCGTAAGGACGGCTTTCCGAGCTGTCCAGGCCTCAGCTGGAGCTCCCTGCGGCGTCAAGGGGGGAAGCCCTTCCCTTGGGGCTCCTGACCCGGCTGCAGCTCCGGCTGCTTCCCTGTCCCTCTAAAGCAATAATGGTCCCCAACCAGGCAGCAGGGAGGCTGACCAAGGGACACGTGAGGAGGAGGCCACCTCTCCAAGGGCTTGCGCATCCCCGACACCGCCCCCACCTCTGATGAGCCTCAGGCAGAAGCAGTGATGGAAGGAAGGGACCAAGGCGAGGCAGGTGCTTCCAGGGTGTGTGTGCGCGCACCTGTGTGTGTGTCTCTGCTCACCATAGCTGGCTGCCCGCTGAGCGAGGCCGGCCCAGCCAAGCCCCACGCTGGCGTCCTGACCACCCCCCTCCCGCCGGGGGCTAAGTCCCTGTTTTCTGAGCCCGGGGCTGCCTGGGCTGTTGGCACCCAGTCCCGGAGCCCCTGGGTGGGTGTTGGGGAGGGACGGTGGCCCAGCCGGCCTCTCCCGCCTCCCACCCAATGCTGCTTTCCCCTGTGGGGATCTCAGGGGCTGTTTGAGGATATATATTTTCACTCTGTGATTATTTCACTTTAGATGCTGATTTTTTCTCTTTTTTTTTTTTTTGTATTTTTAATGGGGGTAGCAGCCAGACCACCATCTCCCCACACCCACTTTCCACCCTGCTATTCTCCCAGCTGCTCTGGCCCAGAGGTGTGGGGGGGCTGCAGCATGTTGCTGGGGAGTGCGGTGTAGCTGAGCCCCAAGTTCTGAGGAGGCTGGCCAGCGGGGGGCCTTGGAAATGGGGATCGCGGTAGGAGGGGTGACTGTTCATGATTCAGATGGGGCTTGCCGTGCCGAGGGCTCATGGGTCACTGGTTCTCCAAGTGCCAGGGGTGGGCAGGCGGCACCGTGCGCCCTCCAACACTGTGCCCTGGCGGAGAAAGCACTGGCCTGGCCTGCCCCCTCCCCCCAAGCTCCGCTCTTCTGACGTGCCTTTTGCACCCCTCCCACTAGGACAATCAGTCCCCTTCTGTTTGGGAGCCCTCTTCTTTCTCACCCCGAACCCCTCCTGGCACCCAGCCACCTGCCCAGGGGTGCCCGCTCCCCGCCCTCCCTTGTGGCCAGCCCGGCTGGTTTTGTAAGATACTGGGTTGGTACACAGTGATTTTTTTTTTTCCTTGTAATTTAAACAGGCCCAGCATTGTTGGTTCTATTTAATGGAAACCGATAATATTAGAAGTTTTAAAGTGATTAAACTTGCATACCTATGCAATCGAGACCTGGTCTCCAGTGTGGTGGTACTGTTCTTCCCAGGACCCCGGGACTGCATGGGGGGAGGGGCAGGGGATGGGGATGAGATGCCCAGTGTGATGTCCTGCGTGCCTCGAGGTGGGCCCAAGTCAGGACCCCGAGGCCTGTCTGCTGAGGGGTCCCAGGGCCTCCGTTAGGGAGCAGAGGGGTCTAGAAGGAGGCAGCAGCTGGAGACAAGCCCCTGGGGTGGGACAAGCTGAGCACCCCACCCCACAGGCCCGGTGTCCAGCAGGGGGTGCCCCATTGCTCAGGGTCTCCCTTGGCTGAAGGAAGTGGCCTGGCCACCAGGTGCAGGGCTGAGGCCTCCGGTGGGACCAGGAAGGCCGGGGTGCTCCAGCTGGGAGACCCTAAGGCCCAGCTGGGTAAACTCTACCCCAGCCCCACCCCCACCCCCAGGTCTCCCTGGAACAGGGAGCTCCTGCCTAGGGCAGGGGAGTGGGGATTGGTCCATCAGGACCTGTGCCTGACAAGCAGGCCTCTCCTTGGTAGATTGACTTGGAAGTTTTCCTTAAATGGAGCCCGCACCTGGGTGCCCCTTGGAGAACCCTGGGGTGGGGAGGGCCTGGCCTATGCTCTCCGTTACTCTTCCGGCCACTGGGCTGCTGCTAGGACTGCTACCTGCCGCCGGACTCCCAGGCTCAGAGGCCCGGCAGCCTCTCCCAGCGCCCGCCCCTCCTAGGCACCCTGGGGCCACTCTCCGTCCCCACCCCAGGCCCTGGGGATTGCTGGCCCAGGCTGCCCTCGCAGGGCTATTCTTCCCCGGCCCCTCCTCCCTTCCGTTTCCGCGGCTGGGGCTGGGCAGGAGGGCCGGCAGGCATGGGGGCTACTGCCCGCCCCTTCCCCTCAGCGGCCCGCCCCGGGGTCTGAGCCAACTGAAACCCGGGAGGAGGAAGCACCGAATCAGGAACTGGCCAGTTGGCTGGGCCTAAGGCAGCCCTCGGCGCCCCTGGATCAGCTGCCCAAGCTGTGAGTGAGTGGTAACTCCTGGCCAAGGCCCAGGAGGCAGGCAGGGGGCGGGGGGGTGGGGGGGGGGAGGCGGCCCAGGGGCAGGGGCTGGGGCCCAGCAGGCTAGAGACACGGGGGCGGGTGGGGCAGGAGTGGCTGCAGGAGCAGGGCCCAGGCTGTGGGTGCCCCATTGCTCAGGGTCTCCCTGGGGCGCCTGCAGGGGAGAGCTGGGCCCTGCCAAGGGCCCTGGGTGCATGCGCCCCTGTAACGGGTGCTGGGTGGGAGGCCTGGCACACAGGAAGCAGTGAGAGTCAGTCCCAAGCCAGGTGGTGTTTGTACCTGTGAGTGCTGGTCAGCAGGACAGGCCCCCACCTTCCTCCCTCCTGCCTGCAACTCCTCTGGGTCCTCAGCCCCCAGGCCTCCCTGCCCTCCTCCTCCACCTCCAGCAGCTGCCTCCCCCGCTGACGGCCTCTCCTTTCTCTGTGCCCAGAACAGCACTATGGGCTTCTCTTCGGAGCTGTGCAGCCCCCAGGCCCACACGGCCGTGCAGCAGATGCAGGAGGCCGAGCTGCGGCTGCTGGAGGGCATGAGGAAGTGGATGGCCCAGCGGGTCAAGAGTGACCGGGAATACGCGGGCCTGCTGCACCACATGCAGGACAGCGGGGCCCAGAACCGGGCCGGCCCCGACAGCCCCATCAGCCAGGTGGGCCTCCTCGCCCCCTTCCCACCCTCGCCCCGAGGAATGCCTGTGGGTTCCAGGGTTATCTGCCTGCCCCTTCCTTTCCCGAATGCCCCTGGGGAGGGTGAGAGAGGGGGCAGTCCCAGGCTCCGAGGCCATTGTCCCCTCCCCGTGACCCCTCCCGCCCCCGCAGTCCTGGGCAGAGATCACCAGCCTGACGGAGGGCCTGAGCCGGTTGCTGAGGCAGCACGCCGAAGATCTGAACTCCGGGCCCCTGAGCAAGCTGAGCCTGCTGATCGGGGTGCGGCAGCAGCTGCGCAAGACCTACAGCGAGCAGTGGCAGCAGCTGCAGCACGACCTCACCAAGGTGGGTGGGCGTCCTGGGCCGTCACCTGGGCCTCTCTGCCCACACTTTGAGCTCAAAGGGCTGGCTTTGCACAAGAGCCCCTGGATTCACAGGGAAGTGGAAGTCCTGACCGCAGGCCCGCCCCCCGCAGCTTCCTTTCCCGCCTGGTTTGCTGCCTCGCCGGGCTTGGGCTGCCCTCCAGCGGGGCCTCCCCGTGCATTTTACTTTCTGTCACTCTGTGCCTCTGGGCAGAGTGCCGGGAGTACAAGGATGAGTGGTCCCGCCATTGCCTGGGTAGCGCAGGGCATCAGCGGGCTCTGGGGCTGAGAGACAGGGAGAGGAACGAGGGCTAGTCTGTCTGTCCTTGTCCTGGGTGGACTCCTCTCAGGGCCCAAGGGACGCCACAAGGCAGCAGTGTGGCCCCAGCACAGAGGCCCCAGCACAGAGGTTAAAGACGGGGGCTGTGAAGTCGGCCTGCCTGCATTTGAATCCGGCTCAGCTCCTGCGTCTGTTGCTCTCCCAGCGCCTGGCGCTGTTTACCTGGGTGTTTCAGCCTGTCATTCAGCGATTTTCAACGGGTGTGCTGCGGCCCACTGGTGCGCCACAAGAATTTTATTTTTTAAATATATTTGTATCGATTTCAGAGAGGAAGAGAGAGGGAGAGAGAGAGAAATATCAGTGATGAGAGAGAATCATGGATTGGCTGCCTCCTGCACGCCCCCCACTGGGGATTGAGCCCGAAACCCGGGCATGTGCCCTCGACCGGAATCGAACCCGGGACCCTCTGTCTGCAGGCCAATGCTCTATCCCAGGGGTCCTCAAACTACGGCCCGCGGGCCACATGCAAATACAAATATTGTATTTGTTCCCGTTTTGTTTTTTTACTTCAAAATAAGATATGTGCAGTGTGCATAGGAATTTGTTCATAGTTTTTTTTTAAACTATAGTCCAACCCTCCAACGGTCTGAGGGACAGTGAACTGGCCCCCCGTTTAAAAAATTTGAGGACCCCTGCTTTATCCACTGAGCCAAACCAGCTAGGGCCACAAGAATTTTTAAAACTTGCAATACCTGACTGTTTAGTCAGGGGCACTGACCTCTTTTCCCTTAGATTGTCAAGTAAAAAAAATGACAACAGCCAACACAACAACAGCCATCCAGTGTGGCTTGACTCATAAATATATAAGTCATATAATGGAGTTGCGTCTTGCTGGTCGAGAAACATCAACGTGATTGAAATACATCGATTGGTTGCCTCCGGCACATGCCCCAACCAGGGCCAGGGAGGAGCCTGTAACGGAGGTACATGCCCTTGACTGGAATCGAACCCGGTCCGCAGGCCGACACTCTATCCACTGAGCCAAACCAGCCAGAGCAATAATTGCTACTTTTATTAGTAGTAGTGTTTTGTAAGCCAATCAAAAGTATCCTATTTGTTTTGCCAGACCGGCAAAAATATATTTTTCGGTGTGCCGCAGGATTTTGGTGATGAGTTTATGTGTGCCATGAGATGAAAAAGGTTGAAATTGCTGTTCTAGTTCAACGTTCCGGTCAAGCCCCTGTACCACCCCCAGGGTCCAGTGCAAAAGCCAGCCTTGCTGTGGACCCACAGCGGCCCCTGGTGGCCAGTGTCAACCCATTCTCCTCTCTCCCCAAAAGCTTATCTAAAACACAGGGTCTGCCAGCCCTGGCTGGTTTGGCTCAGTGGATAGAGCGTCAGCCTGTGGACTGAAGGGTCCCGGGTTCAATTCTGGTCAAGGGCACATGCCCAAGGTCGCAGGCTTGATCCCCAGTAGGGGGCGTGCGGGAGGCAGCTGATCAAGGATTCTCTCTTATCATTGATGTTTCTATCTCTCTCTCCCTCTCCCTTCCTCTCTGAAATCAATAAAAATATACTTAAAAAAATAATAAAAATAAAATGTTCACCAGCTGGCCCTCGAAGGAAAAGGCTCGTGCAGTCTATGCGTTTCCCTCGGTTACAGATGGGGAAACTGAGGCTCAGAGGAGAGGCTGGAACTGGCCCGACAGCATCCCAGTCCCTCAACAGGGGAATTGGGACGAGAACTCTGGTCTCGACCATCTATTTTTCCTGCCCCCTTGCAGGACTCGGTGCAAAGTGAAAATGTGGGGCCCTGTCCAGGAATTACTATTTTTTTTTTCCCAAGAAAGTCATTTTATTCTCATGAAATATAATAAAACTGTTTAAGCCCTAACCGGTTTGGCTCAGTGGATAGAGCGTCGGCCTGCGGACTCAAGGGTCCCAGGTTTGATTCCGGTCAAGGGCATGTACCTTGGTTGCGGGCACATCCCCAGTGGGGAGATGCGCAGGAGGCAGCTGATCGATGTTTCTCTCTCATCGATGTTTCTAACTCTCTATCCCTCTCCCTTCCTCTCTGTAAAAAATCAATAAAATATATTTAAAAAAATAAAACTGTTTAAGCTATGCTATTCTGTTATGGCAGCCTGAGCTAAATCATCCACCCTGCCAGACCCCTTCATTGATGGTGATCTTTTTTTAAGCATTTTAAGTAGGAATTTCTTTCTTTTTTAAAATCTTTATTGTTGACAGTATTACAGATGTCCCCTTTTTCCCCCCATTGACCCCTTCCAGCTCGCCCCTGCCCCAGGCCCTCATCACCCTATTGTCTGTGTCCATGGGTTGTGCATATATGCTTTCAAGGCCTTGTCAAAGAATTATTGACCATTTCAGGATGGCATCCACAGTGTGGAGCTCTATGTGCCTGCAGCGGGGCCCTGCCTGCCACCAGATACCACTCTGGGCTGAGGAGGGGCAGTTGTCACTTACCCCGTCCTCTCTCTGCCTCCCCAGGGGCTGTCCTCGGCCCAGCTCCTCTGCCGTAGCCTCGGCCGCAGAGGTCAGGCCCCAGAGGTCCGCCGGCCCTTCCTGGGGCTTGGCCTTGGACTTGCTGCCCTGGGGACCTGCTGACCACACTGCCTCTTCTCTCTCCCCAGACCCACAACCAGGACATTGAGAAGCTGAAGAACCAGTACCGAACCCTGGCGCGGGACAGCGCCCAGGCCAGGCGCAAATACCAGGAGGCCAGCAAAGGTGCGTGGCTTCCCTCGGACCCGTCCACAGGTGCCCGGAGAGGAGGCAGGGGCTGCCCAGGCCTCTGTGCCGTCACCCACACCCCCTCCCCTTAACCTCGCAGACAAGGACCGCGACAAGGCCAAGGACAAGTACGTGCGCAGCCTGTGGAAGCTCTTCGCTCATCACAACCGCTACGTGCTTGGCGTGCGGGCTGCGCAGCTGCACCACCAGCACCACCACCAGCTCATGCTGCCCAGCCTGCTCCAGTCGCTGCAGGACCTGCACCAGGAGATGGCCTGCATCCTGTGAGCCCCGGGCCCCCGCCCCACCCCGTCACAGCCCCATCACCCTGCCCCCGTGCCCAGAGGCAGGGTCCAGAGAAGTCAGTCCCGTGACAGTGATGGTCGTAGAATCACGTGGGAACGGGCCTTGGGCCGAGGATTGGAGCCATTCGATGTGTATCTGAATCACATGATCCCAGGGCCCCTTATTACAGGGTTTTAATTATATTTATTGAGATCATTCTAGGCTCTGGGATACAGCAGAGAAAAACACCAAAAAATACCTATCCGCTAAGATCATTCATGTCAGGGTAGAGAGGAAAGAGAGTCAGTAACTAAAGTAAAAAGCATGTTAGAAGCGACAAGTGTTCTGGAGAAAACAAAAACAAGGAAGGGGCGGTGGGGAGGCAGCCTTAAACAGAGTGGTGTGAAAAAGCCTCAGAGGTGGAGGCATGGGCCAGGGGATGCTGGGAGAAAAGCCACACCAGGAAAAGGGAGCAGCAGGTGCAAAGGCCCTGAGGCAGGAGATGGCCTGAAGTGAGGGGAAAGCGAGGAGGCCGGTGTGGCCTGCACAGAGTCAGGGAGGGGCTGAGTCAGACGCGAGGCCGGAGCTGTCCAGGCGTGGGGGCTGCTGGGCTGTAGAGGGTCCAGCAGGCCACTGCAAGGACTTTGGCCTCAGGGGGCAAGGCCAACGGCAGGGAGGACCAGACAGGAGGCATCTGCAGTAATCCAGACCACAGCCCGTGGCTGCTGGGACCCATAGAGGGGAGAAGGGGTCAGGTGCTGGGTGTAGGTTGAAAGTGGTGCAAGTGGGACGACCTCCTGGACTGGAAGTGGGGCGTGGAATAGAGGCGTTCAGAGTGACGCGGAGGGTTTGGCCCGGCGCTCCTGGAAGATGCAGTCGCCGTTAGCTTACGTGGAGAAGGCTATGGGAGAAACAGGTTCCAGGTTCGGGAGCCAAGAAAAGGAACTCCCTTTCAATGAGTGGAGTTTGGTGTCCAACGGGGGGCGTTTGAGTACGTAGATGGGTACTTGAGACTGGGGCTCTGAGGAGGTGCTGGGACTGGAGACATCAGTGTGGGGGTCGCAGCACATCGATGACTGATGCATGTGTGATTGTAGCTCACTTTTTTTAAAAAATGTATTTTTATTGATTTCAGAGAGGAAGGGAGAGGGAGAGAGAAACATCAATGATGAGAGAGAAGCATTGATCATCTGCCTCCTGCACGCCCCCTACTGGGGAGTAAGCCTGTATCCTGAGCAGGTGCCCTTGACTGGAATCGAACCCGGATCCTTCAGTCCGCAGGCCGACGCTCTACCCACTGAGCCACACGGGCTAGGGCTGTAGCTCACTTTTAACCAGCATGTTCGTCGTGTGTACTGCATACCACGCACAATCTCACTGGGCCCTCATTACCACTCCCAGCTCCCCCATCACACATAACAGGGAGTGGAGGTCAGGAGACGGTCAGTAGTTTGCCTGATGGGCTGGTCATTTGGCCTGTCAGCGAGAAGGTGGGGGCTCAACCCCCCACTGCTGACTCCCAACCCAGAGTCGGGGCCCCAGCTTCCCAGCCTTGCCCCAGCCCGAGGCCCGGCTGACCCGGGGTCCCGTCGGGGGGGTAGGAAGGAGATCCTGCAGGAATACCTGGAGATCAGCAGCCTGGTGCAGGACGAGGTGGCGGCCATTCACCAGGAGATGGCGGCAGCCGCTGCCCGCATCCAGCCCGAGGCCGAGTACCACGGCTTCCTGCGGCAGCACGGGTAAGATGGCCTTGGACTTGCTGCCCCTCCTCGCCCCTGCCCGGCACCGGAGCTGCTGGCCTGTTCCCTGACCGGGCCCTGTCCCCCCCGCAGGTCCGTCCCTGACGTCCCACCCTGCGTCACCTTCGATGAGTCGCTGCTGGAGGAGGGCGAGGCCCTGGAGCCGGGGGAGCTGCAGTTGAATGAGCTGACGGTGGAGAGCGTGCAGCACGCGTGGGTGGCAGGCCGGCACGGGGCGGGCGCTGTCTGGCTGCAGGGGTTGTCCGAGGGGCGGCTCCAACCCTGCCCTTCCTCCTGGCACAGGCTGACTGCAGTGACCGATGAGCTGGCTGCGGTCACCCAGATGGTGCTCGGCCGGCAGGAGATGGTCACTCAGCTGCAGCGTGAGCTCCGGCACGAGGAGCAGGCCATCCACCCCAGGCAGCGGTGAGAGGTCCCACCTACAGCAGCCTCCCCCCCCACCCCGCCTTGCTGGCTGCAGGCTGAGCCCTCTCTCCCCGGCCCCACCTGCCCGCCTGCAGGGTCTACCTGCTGAGCAAGAGGCAGGTGTTGCAGGAGGAGCTGCAGGGGCTGCAGGTGGTGCTGTGCAGCCAGGCCAAGCTGCAGGCCCAGCAGGAGCTGCTGCAGGCCAAGCTGGAACGGCTGGGCCCCGGCGAGCCCCCGCCGGTGCCCCTGCTGCAGGATGACCGCCACTCCACGTCGTCCTCGGTGAGCGCCCCCACCCCCACCCACGGGGCCACCCAGCCGGCCTGCCCGGGCCGAGCTCCTCACTGTCGCCCTCCCCCTCCCCAAGCCTGGCCACCCGCTGACGTCTGTCCCTGGCCTCAGGAGCCGGAGCGGGAAGGGGGAAGGACGCCCACCCTGGAGATCCTCAAGACCCACATCTCGGGAATCTTTCGCCCCAAGTTCTCGGTGAGTGAGGCCTGGCCGGCCCGCGCCTCTGCCTGCCCCTTCGCCCAGGGCGTGGGCCGGCCAGGATCTCAGAGAGGCCGCCCTGAGCCCCTCTGACCGTGGTGTCTGAGTGGCCACTGGGTTGCCCAAATAGAGAGAAGGCTCTGCCCAGGCTACTTTTATTGGGTGTCCTGGCATAGGTGTCCCCGGATCCTGCCAACCCCACTCCCCTTCCCTCTGCCACCACAGTGCTAAAGGGACCTGCAGGCTTGGTTACCCCACAGCTCTTCCTGCTGGGGTGGGGGGGGGGCAGGGGCTGTGGCCTGGTGTGAAAGGCAAACGCGTGGTGTGGGGCCGGCCAGCTGGCTTCCCGTCCCAGCTCTGCCTGGAGCCCGCGCCATTCTCGACAGCCTGCTCTGGGGCGTGCGGACGGCTCGGCCTGCTCCTGGGGTGGTTTGGGAGGACTGAGGGGCCTGTAAGACAGACACCCTCCTGACCCCCGCTGGCCTCCCGGTCACCCCCCTCGCTCCTCCCCTGCCCCTCCCCAGCTCCCCCCACCGCTGCAGCTCATCCCCGAGGTCCAGAAGCCCCTGCACGAGCAGCTGTGGTACCACGGGGCCATCCCGCGGGCAGAGGTGACGGAGCTGCTGACACAGTCCGGGGACTTCCTGGTGCGGGAGAGCCAGGGCAAGCAGGAGTCCGTGCTGTCCGTGCTGTGGGACGGCCAGCCCCGACACTTCATCATCCAGTCCGCGGACGTGAGTGCGCCGGCCCCCCCTCCCGGCCGCCGGGGGGAGGGGGGGGCTCCCCGGGGTAGGAGGGTGCCTCCCTGGCAGAGCGCCCGGGCCACCCTCCCGGCCGCCGGGGGGGATGGCCTCGCCAGGGGTGAAGGGGTGCCTCCCTGGCAGAGCTGCCTGGGCCACAGAGACCCCTCAGTTCCTGCAGCCAAACAGGCTTAAGCCTTCAGTGCGGGTTCTGCCCGGAGGAGGGGAGCCATGAGGTTATACCTTTCTTCCTCCTTTTTTCTTTTCTTTCCTTTCCTTTCCTTTCCTTTTCTTTTCTTTTCTTTTCTTTTCTTTTCTTTTCTTTTCTTTTCTTTTCTCTTCTCTCCCCTCCCCTCCCCTCCACTCCCCTCCCCTCCTCTTTTTTCCTTCCTCCCTTCCTTCCTTCCTTCCTTCCTTTCTTTTTAATATGTTTTTATTGACTTGAGAGGGAGGGAGAGATAGAAACATCAATGCTGAGAGAGAGTCGCTGATCGGCTGCCTCCTGCACGCCCCACACTGGGAATCGAGCCTGCAACCCGGGCATGTGCCCTGACCAGGAATCAAACCGTGATCTCCTGGTTCAAAGGTTGATGCTCAACCACTGAGCCACACTGGCCGGGCAGGTTATGCCTTTCTGCAGTGTCTCTGCCTCTCGTCCTGGGCAGACCCTTTCTCCCTGCTGCTCCCCGCCCCCTCCCCCGAGGGCTCAGGCCCCCTCCCCCGAGGGCTCAGGTCCCCTCAGCAGTGGAGGCTGCTGACCCCAGGACGCCCTGCCCCGCAGAACCTGTACCGACTGGAGGGCGATGGCTTTCCAAGCATTCCCTTGCTCATCGACCACCTGCTGCGCTCCCAGCAGCCCCTCACCAAGAAGAGCGGTATTGTCCTGAGCAGGGCTGTGAACAAGGTAAGCCTGCGCCCCGGCCACCCACCCCGCCCACGGCAGGCCTTGGGGAGCGGGGTTCAGGCCCAAAGAATCGGGCAGGAGGGCCTTTCCAGGTCCCCAGTCTCTGGGCTCCACACAGGGGCAGCCACCTGCTGGATTTGGAAGGTCAGGGCCACTCCCATCCACAGGCTGGCGAACTTTGGCCCCTGCCTGGTCCCCAAAGTTCCCCGAGTAGGATCCTGATAGGGTCCAACCCCCATTTTACAGACTAACAAACTGAGGCACCAAGAAATGAAAGATGTAGCCTCGGTGGGAGATGTTCAGTCTTTCTCAGGGCCCAGTACACCTTCCCTTCGCTCGCTTCTGACCCCGCCCCCCCTTCCTCAGGACAAGTGGGCGCTGAACCACGAGGACCTGGTGTTGGGCGAGCAGATTGGGCGGGTGAGTTGAGTGCCCTGCGGCCTCCTGGATACCTGCATTGTCCCACTTCCTTCCAGCCCCCCCACCCCCCGAGTCACACCAAGGCCCCCCTCCCAGAGCTCTTCTGCTTCCTGCCTCTCTGATCCCCAGCTCGTACCCTGCTCCCCTCCCGGCCACCACCATGCACCATTCTGCAGGAAACAGGGGAAGTCCCTGCTGCTGGCACCCCCCCCACACCAGCCCCTACCCCACCCACAGGGCCCCTGCCTCCCCACCCACAGGGCCCCTGCCCCCCCCCCCCCTCACAGGGCTCTGCCTCCCCCAGCACAGGGTCCCTGCCTCCCCCTCCCACAGGGCTCTGCCTCCCCCCGACAGGGTCCCTGCCTCCCCACCCCACCCGCCTCCCCAGGGAGCTGTGGTGTGCGAGAGGGGACGCACTGTGCTCCTGTGAGCTATAAAATACCTGCTTAGGAAAGAAGTCAGTTTCCTAACGATCACAAGGCTTTTCCAACCCAAGGGAAAGTAGCTGTTGTTATTCTTTTGTTTGTTTTTTAAATATATATTTTTATTGATTTCAGAGAGGAACAGAGGGAGGGAGAGAGAGATAGAAACATCGATGATGAGAGAGAATCATGGATCAGCTGCCTCCTGCACGCCCCCCACTGGGGATCGAGCCCGAAACCTGGGCATGAGCCCTTGGCCGGGAATCAAACCGTGACCTCCTGGTTCTGAGGTCGAGGCCCAACCACTGAGCCACACCGGCCGGGGCGGAAAGTGGCTTTTGGATTGTCTGTGTCACTTCTCTTTAGTGAGCATGTCAGAGGTGACATTCCCTGCCTGTCCCATGTGGACGCCCTCGGTCCCCTAACCAGGGGTAAACCAGAGAGCCGGGATGGGGCCTTGAGCCAAGGGCGGGTGGGGGCCCGGTGGGCTGTCCCCTGAGACGAGGGCACTGTGGTCCAGAGACGACGGGTAGGAACCCCGGACCGTTGCAGGGGAACTTCGGCGAAGTGTTCAGCGGGCGCCTGCGAGTGGACAACACCCTGGTGGCGGTGAAATCCTGTCGGGAGACGCTGCCGCCTGACCTCAAGGCCAAGTTTCTGCAGGAAGCCAGGTAGGTGATGACATAAGGGTCACCGCCGTGGCCCCTCAACGGGCTCCTCTGGCACGGTGACAGAGAGCTTGACTTCCGTGGTGTCATGTCATCCTCACAGACCCCCCACCTCCACCAGGGCAGAGGGGTTCAGGCTCAGTGACCCCACCCAAGGTCACACGTCCAGGCCCCCTGACCTCAGAGGCCAAGCTCGCTCTTCTGCCCTTTCCCCGTCCTCCCTCGGGCTCCCTGGGGCTCCCTGGGGCTCCCTGGGGTTCCCTGGGGTTCCCTGGGGCTCCCTGGGGTTCCCTCGGGCTCCCTGGGGATCCCCGTCCTCCCTCGGGTTCCCTGGGGTCCCTGGGGTTCCCTGGGGCTCCCTGGGGCTCCCTGGGGTTCCCTCGGGCTCCCTGGGGATCCCTGGGGCTCCCTGGGGTTCCCTGGGGTCCCTGGGGCTGGGGTAGGATGTGTAGGCCCCCACGGTGGGAGCCTAAGCAGCAGTGCCCGCCAGGATCCTGAAGCAGTACAGCCACCCCAACATCGTGCGTCTCATCGGCGTCTGCACCCAGAAACAGCCCATCTACATCGTCATGGAGCTGGTGCAGGGTGAGCCCAGGGCCAGCTCTCCAGGGGTGGGGACCTCAGCCCCCTGGGTCGGAGCCCCCCCCCTGCCCCCGCCCCCGCCTGCAGGAGGCTCAGCAAGGCTCCCCCATCCACCCCCAGGAGGCGACTTCCTGACCTTCCTTCGGACTGAGGGAGCCCGGCTTCGGATGAAGACTCTGCTGCAGATGGTGGGGGATGCAGCTGCGGGCATGGAGTACCTGGAGAGCAAGGGCTGCATCCACCGGTGAGCGGGGAGCACCCTCACACAGCCCAGCCTGCCCCCCTCACCCCCACGTAACCCCCCTAGGTTCAGGCCGTGCTGTCACCCAGCACCCCTCATTCACCTGCAGGTCCGACTCCAGCGCTGGGGTTCGCCTCTCAAGGGCAGAGAGCAGTCTTTTTGTTTTTTGCTTTTTTGGGTTTTTTGTTTTTCTTTTCAGAGAGGAAGGGGAAGGGAGAGAGAAATAGAAATATCAATGATGAGAGAGAATCATTGATCGGCTGCCTCCTGCACGCCCCCCCACTGGGCAGCGAGCCCACAACCCAGGCATGTGCCCTTGACTGGAATAGAACCCGGGACCCTTCAGTCTGCAGGCCGACACTCTATCCCAGCTGTGGGCAAACTACAACCCACGGGCCAGATCCGGCCCCTTTGAAATGAATAAAACTAAAAAAAAAAAAAAAAAAGACCGTACCCTTTTATGTAATGATGTTTACTTTGAATTTATATTAGTTCACACAAACACTCCATCCATGCTTTTGTTCCCGCCCTCCGGTCCAGTTTAAGAACCCATTGTGGCCCTCGAGTCAAAAAGTTTGCCCACCCCTGCTCTATCCACTGAGCCACACCAGCTCGGTCAGAGAGCAGCCCTTGTTCATGGGTGTGCCTGGGGGGCCCAGGTCAGGCCGGTGGCAGGTGCTGCATGGACGGTGACTGAGTGAGGCCCTTTCCTGCTCTTCCCAGGGACCTGGCTGCCCGGAACTGCCTGGTCACGGAGAAGAACGTCCTGAAGATCAGTGACTTCGGGATGTCCCGGGAGGAGGAGGACGGGATCTACGCCGCCTCGGGGGGCCTCAGGCAAGTCCCCGTGAAGTGGACGGCACCCGAGGCTCTGAACTACGGTAAGCCAATGGCATCCAGGCCTCGAGGGCCAGCCCGGGCTCACCTCCCTCTGACCGAGGACGTGGCGGCCCTCTCACGCCGCCCGCCCCCTTGCAGGCCGCTATTCCTCCGAGAGCGATGTGTGGAGCTTTGGCATCTTGCTCTGGGAGACCTTCAGCCTGGGGGCCTCGCCGTACCCCAACCTCAGCAATCAGCAGACGCGGGAGTTCATAGAAAAGGGTAAGGCAGCCCGCTCTGACAGCAGCCTCGCAGCCAAGTTTTGGGGTGTTTTGGTTTTTTTTTTAAAGATTTTGTATTGAGCCCTGACCGGTTTGGCTCAGTGGATAGAGCGTCGGCCTGCGGACTCAAGGGTCCCAGGTTCGATTCCGGTCAAGGGCATGTACCTTGGTATCGGGCTCATCCTCAGTAGGGGGTGTGCAGGAGGCAGCTGAATCGATGTTTCTCTCTCATCGATGTTTCTAACTATCCCTCTCCCTTCCTCTCTATAAAAAAAAAAAAAGATTTTGTATGGATTTTTAGAGAGAGGAAGAGAGAGGGAGAGAGAGAGAAACATCAATGATGAGAGAGAATCACTGATCGGCTGCCTCCTGCACGCCTCACACTGGAGATGAAACCCGCAACCCAGGCATGGGCCCTGACCAGGAATCGAACGGTCGATGCTCAACCACTGAGCCACACCGGCCGGGCCCAAGCGTTTGTCCCTGTGCTGCAGGGGGACTCCTCCGGGTCCCCTCACCTTCCGGTCTTCCCACTGGGGCCGAATAAGATCAATCAGTCCTGTAGCTGCCACCGAGTGAGCACAGCAGGGGAGGCGGGAATGAATCTGTCCCTTTCAGAGAAGGAAAAACTGAGGCTTGCAGAAGTCATACAACCAGCGCACGGTGGGGTTGCGATTAGGGCCTCTGTGTCCTTGGGGCTCTTGGTGAGGAAGCGTGGCTCCTGAAAAGCAGTGCGGTTTACTCAGTTCCCACTGCTCACGGGTTCGGTTCCCCCCTCCCCCCCAGGGCTGCAAGGGGGCCTCAGACTCTCTCCTCACGCCCTGGTGCTGTGCTCATCCTCACAGGGGGCCGCTTGCCCTGCCCCGAGCTGTGCCCTGACGCTGTGTTCAGACTCATGGAGCAGTGCTGGGCCTACGAGCCCGGGGAGCGGCCCAGCTTCAGCGCCATCCACCAGGAGCTGCAGTGCATCCGAAAGCGGCACCGGTGAGGCTGCGCCGCCTCTCCAGCCGGGGGCCTCTGCCTGCGAGATTGTACCTCCTCCCCAGGGCCAGCTCCCAGCGCGGCGGCTCTTCACAGCTCTGGACTCCAGGCACCGGCCTCCGTGCCCCCGGTGGGGATGCGGCCCCATGTCTGCTGTGCATCGCGCTCCTGCCAGGGCCTCCTCTTCCAAGCAGAAATAATAAACCACTTGTGCCGCCTAGTGCTCTTGGCATGCGCGCTCCCCTGGAGGGCAGGGCTTAGGACAGTGGTGGCGAACCTATGACACGCGAACTCATTTTTTTGGTTGATTTTTCTTTGTTAAATGGCATTTAAATACACAAAATAAATATCAAAAATATGTCTTTGTTTTACTATGGTCGCAAAGATCAAAACATTTCTCTATGTGACACGGCACCAGAGTTAAGTTAGGGTTTTTCAAAATGCTGGCACGCCGAGCTCAAAAGGTTCGTCGTCACTGTCTTAGGAGGAGCAGAGGAAGGAGGACGGGCAGTGTTCACGGGGCAGAACCGACGCGGTTCGAGGGGCCTGTGCAGATGTCAGGGTGACGTCCGAGTCAGGAAGCCCAGATGCAAATCCAGGCTGGCACTGGAGGCCTGAACGTCATGAGCGTATCAGTGTGCGAGAGCAGCTGACACTGCGAAGTGTGCATCGATCACTTGAGATTCAGGAGAGAGGAGAGGGTCAGGGCAAGTTAGAGCTTCCCTCAGTGGCTGCAGGGAAAGAAATGGCTTCGCGGGGAGTTTCTCTCTCACACACGCTTACTGAGCAGTGGGGTAACAGAGCTCTCATCCCTGAGTCCCCCTGAAACCCACAAAGTGACCTGAAACTGTACCAGCAGCACCAGGGAAGGTCTAGAAGCATAAACAGGAAAGATGTCTAGCGCCAAAGAACAAAGCAGAACTTTGCGGCCAAATGGCCATTCCCCCCAAGAAAGTTGAGGAAATAGTTGACGTCTCTTTTCAAAGACATGAGAGGCCTGTAACTTCTTTAAACAAGAGAAACCAGTTCGAGTATGACTCAATGGAAGTATTAAGAAGTCAAATCATATCTTTATTGGAAATGGTGAAAAGCAGAACTTCTGCTTCTGGGTAGGATGTGGTAGATCTCTGCAGGCCACCACTCTCGTTGCAACAAGGAGGAGGAAACATATAGAAGATGATAATCGTCATTTTAAAATATATTTTATTGATTTTTTACAGAGAGGAAGGGAGAGAGATAGAGAGTTAGAAACATCGATGAGAGAGAAACATCGATCAGCTGCCTCCTGCACATCTCCCACTGGGGATGTGCCCGCAACCCAGGTACATGCCCTTGACCGGAATCGAACCTGGGACCCTTCAGTCCGCAGGCCGATGCTCTATCCACTGAGCCAAACCGGTTTCGGCAATAATCGTCATTTTTAAAGAGAATGGAGAGTAGTTAGGAGAGATAAGAACCAGATGAACTAAGATGCCAAGGAGGAAAGGGCCCCACCCAGGTGAATGCTTGATGGGTGGTTATTTACGCCCCTGAGACATGCGATGAGCAAGATTGTCCTAAACAGAGGAAAGGAGAAGTGAGCCGTTTCTGTGCTATGGATTGGGCCCCAAGAGGAGCCTAAAATGCAAAGCCAGTTTTTCCCACAGAACATTTGCTGAGTTTTGGAGCCATCTAGGCCATTGGGAAGGGGCTGGGCTGGGAAGACAAGTCCCACAGCCTTGCAGGATTTGAGAGGCGGGACCTGAAACAAACCAGTAACTCCCCCTTAAGATATTGGCCAGATCTCGAACCTGTGGGTTGGGAGGCTAAAGAGCTAACCCTAGAATCTCTGAAGAGCAGATTTTGAAAGCTGAGAGAGACGGACAGTGGCCAGGCTTTCAACCCCAAATCCAAGAGGGCCACTCCTAAGGGACAGGGACAATCCAGGGGAGGACTGAGAGTTACAGAGCTGTAACTCTGCCCCATCTTAGCTCAGCACTTGACTACTGACTACAACAGGAACAAGAAAAATATCGAGGTGACTAGCTCCTCTGGGTTGGGAGGTATGGGTGGGGAAGAGGAAAGGAATAACATAGTGTGAAGTCCCTAACCTTTTTCTTTTCTTTTTTTAAATATATTTTTATTGATTTCAGAGAGGAAAGGAGAGGGAGAGAGAGATAGAAACATCAGTGAGGAGAGAGAATCATTGATCAGCTGCCTTCTGCACGCCCCCTAATTGGGGATCAAGCCCACAACCCAGGCATTTGCCCTTGACCAGAATCGAACCTGGGACCTTTAAGTCTGCAGGCCGACGCTCTATCCACTGAGCCAAACCACCAAGGGCTCCCTACCCTTGTTTTACACCCAATATGCAACATGCAAACAAAAATTATAAAATGTGCAAAAAAAAAAAATAAAGAAAAATGGGGCCAACACATAAGAGAAAACATAAACAACAGAAGTAAGACCACAGATGATCCAGATATTGGAGTTGGCAGACGACGATTTTAAAAAACTGGTTAATTTGTTAAATGGGGTGGGGGAAGGGTGGACAAAATACAGGGAAATATGGACACTTTTAACAGGGTTGTAATTTACTTAGAATCAAAGGAGCAGGTAGAACCAAAAAATGCCATCCCCCAAATTTCAAACTCATTGGATGGGTTTCATAAAAATTCATAGAACTAAAGTCACACTTCTAGAGATTGAAGACAGAATTAGTGAACTTGAAGACAGATTAATAGAAGGTGTCTAAATTGAAGTAGAGAGAGAGAAAAAACAAAAACAAGAAGGGGGTGGGGGGTAGGGAGCAGCCTAAGGCACAGATGGGAATTCATTTATACGAGTGATTGGAGTTCCAGAAGGAGAGAGAGACGTTAGGACCAGAATAAACTGACAATGACTCCAACAGGAATAAGAAAGCCCTCTGATCCACACAGCAACACTGATGGATCTCAAAGACGTTGAGTAAAGAAGTCAGACATGTTCAAATCCCACTTCTGACACCAAAAAAAAAAAAAAAAGGTCAGACATGGAGGAGTGTATACTTTCCAACCCATTTCATGAAGTTCAAGAACAGGCAAAAACTAAGCAATAGAGAAGTCAAAACAGTGGTTATGTCTGAGGGGTACTGCTGACGGGAAGGGCTGTGAGCACGGAGGGGCACAGCTCCACCCCTGCAGGTCTCTACATGGCCTTGTGGGCAAGGCTTGAGCAGTCTGCCTGGCGTCTTGACAGTTGAGAGAATGTGCTACAATTACTCGTGGAGCAAGGGGACACGCAGCCATGTTCAACTGTTGGTGACAGACAGCGGAGACTGGCCCACTCCTTTTGGGGAGCCGTCGTGTGCCGAGTAGTATCAGTCATTTCAGCCCTTATTTTTGGCCTCACTGCTGCGAAGCTGTCCTGAGGTCATAATTCAAAAAGAAGACAAATGTGGAATTAATGGAGATACTCATTGCAGTATGACTTATTCTGCTTCAAACTTACAAAACTCTGCCTGGCCGGTGTGGCTCAGCATTGACCTAGGAACCAGGAGGTCACATGCCCGGGTGCAGGCTTGATCCCCAGTGAGGGGCGTTCAGGAGGCAACCGATCCATGATCTTCTCTCATCACGTTTCTACTCTCTCTCCCTCTTCCTTCCTCTGAAATCAATTTTAAAAATTAAAAACAAAACAAAGCACACAGCCCTAACCAGTTTGGCTCAGTGGCTAGAGCATTGGCCTGTGGACTGAAGGGTCCCTGGTTCAATTCCAGCCAAGGGCACATGCCTGGGTTGCGGGTTCGACCCCCAGTAGGGGGCGTGCAGGAGGCAGCCAATCAATGATTCCCTCTCATCATTGATGTTTCTCTCTCCCTTCCTCTCTGAAATCAATAAAAAAAATTTTTAAATATTTTAATAAAAGAAACATAAGATGACAAAACCCAGCCGCCCAGTAAAAGGAGAATCACCCAGACAACTAGAGGATGTTTTAGTCGTTGGGTGGCGAGCAGGGAAAGGACAGCGGTGGGTGCCCCGCACCGACAGGAGGCAGCACCCCGGCCTGAGACTGTGGCATCGACATCAGGTTCCCCGGGCGGAGCCGGGCGGCGGGCCGGGGCGGGAGGGGGTGCTCCCGCTGCTGTAGGATCGCGCGCCGCCTCCAGTGAGGTTCGCACCGAGGAGCCCGGCTCTCCTCGCGGCCCGCAGCGCGCACGGGCCGGGCCGGGACTGCGGCTGCGCACTGCGGCCGGGTCTACGGCGCGGGGCGCACGGGAGGCGCGTGGCGGCCGGAGCGGGCGGGGCCGGGGCGGCGCCGCTGTCCCCGCCCCGCACGCAGCTCCGCCGGCGGCCGCGGGAGGAAGGGCCGGGCGGGCGGGCGCAGTGGAGCGCGCCGGCGGCCCTGGCCCCGCGGGAGCGCGGCTGCGGCGCGCGGAGTCGGGGCGGCCGCCTTCCCTGCGTCGCTGCCGGGCGCGGGCCGCCACCCGCGGGGATGCGAGGGGCAGCGCGAGGCCCGCGGGGCCCGGAGCGGCGCGAGGCCGGCCGCACACGGTAATGCGCCGGGCGGACGCGGAGGAGGGTCCTGCTGTCCCGCCGGGGCCCAGTGTGGGCAGCGGGAGTGCGAGCGGCGCCTCGGGGTGCCTCCGCCGGTCCCGGGACCGAGACAGCTGCCCGGTGCGGGGCGCGGGGTGCGGGGTGCTGGGCTGGCCGACCCGGCGCAGGTGCCTGCCTCCCGGGTGAAACCCCCCCCGCCCCGTCTCTCTCCAGCTCCACCCACTTTGGCCCGGAACCTGCCCCCAAAGGCTAAAAATATTGCCCGGAGGCTCCTGAGCGGAACCGGACCGCGCTCAGCGGGGCACAGGGCACCGGCGACAGCGCTCCGAGCCCCGCACTGCCGGCTGCCGGCGGCCTCTCTCCGCGGCGCAGGCAAGTGGGGGGCCCGCGGGCGGGGCAGCGGGCGCCGGTCGCCCGAAGTTACCTTCCTGTCCGGCCTGTCCCCTCCCTGCCCAGGGGACCCCTTCAGCAGCGATCACTGCTGGCTTCCCGGGGGGTCCCCCCAATGCCGTCCAAGCGGAGGGTGCAAGTTAGCTCCTGCGCCATCGGGACTAGCGGGAAGGTACAGAGGACTGGGTCAGTGTGAGCATCAGCTGCTCGGTTTTCAGTCCGTCCTGTATTTCCTGATGGGAGCGGAGCCGTGCCCGGCGAGTGCCAGCCTGGTCCCCGAGGGCAGGGAGAAAGGCTTTTCTGTGGGTCTTTAAATCAAAATAGCTGTTGATTCCTCTGGAACTAGAAACCACGTGGTCCAGGAGCCAGGACGCCCACCTGCTGTGCCGGCTGCGTCTTCCTGGACCAGCTCTTGGGGGGGCTGGTTACGATCGAGAGGGTGTGTGGTGACCTCTGGAGTCAGAGCTGGGAAGTTTGTTATCTCGCGTGTTTTTTATAGCATCAGCCGGTGGGGGGGGGGGGGGGGGGATCTGCTCTCCTGAGGAGGAGGAGGCAAGACCAGGAGGAGGTCTGTGTCTCAGCCAAGAGAGTCCGATCCCCGCGGGGTGAGGACCCACACTGAGCGCTGGGACTTGCTGTTCTGGAGCTCCCTTTTCTGGGGAGTCGGGCAAATAGAGGTTCCCGGGGAGCAGCTCTTGGGATCCCCTTGGAGCGTTTGGCGGAAAGATCCCCAAGGGGGTTTGGCTGTTGGAGCTGAATACGGTGCCCCTCCTGCCAGGTGTGTGTGGCGGCCAGGATGAAGCTGAAGAAGCAGGTGACGGTGTGTGGGGCCGCGGTCTTCTGCGTGGCCGTCTTCTCGCTCTACCTCATGCTGGACCGAGTGCAGCACGACCCCACCCGGCACCAGAATGGCGGGAACTTCCCCCGGGTGAGTCAGGCCTGGCGGCTGAGGTCTTCACGCACAAACCGTCAGGGCTCAGCGCCCAGCTGGAGGGTCATGTCAGCCCAGGACAAGAACACTGCTTCCCCCTGGGCAGCTTTTCTTTTTTTTAAAAAAAAAATATATTTTTATTGATTTCAGAGAGGGAGAGAGAGACAGAAACATCAATGATGAGAGAGAGTCATCAATTAGCTGCCTCCTGGCACGGCCCCTCCAGGGATCAAGCCCGCAACCCAGGCATGTGCCCTTGACCAGAATCGAACCCGGGACCCTTCAGTCCACAGGCTGATGCTCTATCCATTGAGCCAAACCAGCCAGGGCTGGGCAGCTTTTCTTTAACCCCGAGCTAAAAACAATGATGCCACGGAAGGAGGAGGGGGAAATGGCATGATGGACTGCTGCTCTGTCTTGGGAATTTTTTTTTTAATATATTTTTATTGATTTCAGAGAGGAAGAGAGAGAGAAACTTCAATGATGAGAGAGAATCACTGATCGGCTGCCTCCTGCACACCCCACACTGAGGATCGAGCCTGTAACCTGGGCATGTGCCCTTGACCGGAATCAAACCCGGGACCTTTCAATCCGCAGGCCGATGCTCTATCCACTGAGCCAAACCGGCTAGGGCTGTCTCGGGAATTCTTGGCAGATATTGCTAATGGATTGCACCATGGGGCCCGGATGCAGTCCTTGTGGGCACACAGGCTGCGCCGTGTGGAGAATAGGCATGTGAGGTGAAACCTCGGCCTCCCGGGGCTAGAGGGCGAGGGTGCTCCCAGCCCAAGTGGGTTGCAGTCCTCCGGAGTGATTGGCGCCTCTTCCTTTATCTGGCCAGAGCCGTTACCCCCGTAGGCTCGTGGTTCTGCCTTCCTCAGGGCAGGCCAGGGTCACAGTCTGGCCTCAGGTGCAGGCCGCAGGCCGAGAGCACCCCTGAGGCGGCAGGAAGGAGCGGACGGTGACTGCTCTCTGGTTTTCTGGCAGAGCCAAATTTCTGTGCTGCAGAACCGCATCGAGCAGCTGGAGCAGCTGCTGGAGGAGAACCACGAGATCATCAGCCACATCAAGGAGTCCGTGCTGGAGCTGACCGCCAACGCCGAGGGCGCGCCCGCCCTGCTGCCCTACTACACGGCCAACGGCTCCTGGGTGGTGCCGCCGGAGCCCCGGCCCAGCTTCTTCTCCGTCTCCCCCCAAGACTGCCAGTTTGCTCTGGGGGGCCGGGGCCCGAAGCCGGGGCTGCAGGTAAGAGCCTGAGCCGGCGGGGGACCCTCGGGGGCCCGGGAGGCGCCACTGAGCCGGGTCCTGCTCGGCAGATGCTGACGGTGTCGGAGGAGCTGCCCTTTGACAACGTGGACGGCGGGGTGTGGAAGCAGGGCTTCGACATCTCCTACGACCCCCACGACTGGGACGCCGAGGACCTGCAGGTGTTCGTGGTGCCGCACTCGCACAACGACCCAGGTAGGGCCACAGCGCCCCGCAGCCGGGCGTGGGTTGGGCTTGCTTTTTTGAAAATATATTTTTATGGCCCTGGCTGGTTTGGCTCAGTGGATAGAGCATCCGCCTGCGGACTGAAGGGTCCCAGGTTCGATTCCAGTCAAGGGCACATGCCTGGGTTTCGGGCTCGATCCCCAGTAGGGGCTGTGCAGGAGGCAGCCGATCAATGATTTTCTCTCATCATTGATGTTTCTCTCTCTCTCTCCCTCTCCCTTCTTCTCTGAAATCAATAGGAAATATATAAATATACTTTTAAAAAATATTTTATTGATTTTTTACAGAGAGGAAGGGAGAGGGATAGAGAGCTAGAAACATCGATGAGAGAGAAACATCGACCAGCTGCCTCCTGCACACTCCCTACTGGGGATGTGCCCGCAACCAAGGTACATGCCCTTGACCAGAATTGAACCTGGTACCTTTCAGTCCGCAGGCCGACACTCTATCCACTGAGCCAAACCGGTTAGGGCTATATATACTTTTTTTATTGAGCAGATAAATCAATAGGAAATATATATAAGTATAAATATGTATACTTCAGAGAGGAAGGGAGAGAGAGAGGGAGATAGAAACATCAGTGATGAGAGAGAATAATGGATTGGCTGCCTCCTGCACGGCCCCAACTGGGGATCGAGCCCACAACCCCCGGGGCAGATGCCCTGACGGGAAACCGAACCGTGACCTCCTGGTTCATAGGTCGATGCTGAACCACTGAGCCACGCCGGCCGGGTTCAGCGGGCCCTCTGATGGCCAGGGTAAGGGAGAGTCAGTCGAAGAAGGTGTAGCATCTTCAGGGGACCCTGTGTTGCTCCCCAGGCTGGATCAAGACCTTTGACAAGTACTACGCGGAGCAGACCCAGCACATCCTCAACAGCATGGTGACCAAGCTGCAGGAGGACCCCCGGCGCCGCTTCCTCTGGGCCGAAGTCTCCTTCTTCGCCAAGTGGTGGGACAACATCAGCGCCCAGAAGAGAGCGGCCGTCCGGAGGCCAGTGGCTGTCGGGAGGCGAGGGAGGGCCGTCCTCTGGGCCTGGGATGGGTGTGCAGGTCGCGCCCGAAGCTATGGTCCCACTGTGGCGGGAGGGGCGAGGGAACGCGTGCAGGGGTGAGGCCGAGAATGAGATGACAGGAACTGGGTCGAGGGTCACTGTGTTAGGAGAGATCAGAGTTCTGTGAGCACAGAGAAGAGAAAGCCAGGAGCCCTGACCGGTTTGGCTCAGTGGATAGAGCTTCGGCCTGCAGACACAAGGGTCCCGGGTTCGATTCTGGTCAAGGGCATGCACCTTGGTTGCGGGCACATCCCCAGTAGGGGGCGTGCAGGAGGCAGTGGATCGATGTTTCTCTCTCATCGATGTTTCTAACTCTCTATCCCTCTCCCTTCCTCTGTAAAAATATCAATAAAATATATTTTTAAAAAAAAAGAAAGAGAAAGCCAGGAGCCAGGCCCCTGGACGCTCAGGTGGCGTCCGCAGGTCAGCAGGACCAGGACAGCAGGGAAGTGGGCTGGTGGGAAAGGAGAGCCCGTGTCCGTCCCCTTGGTCCCAGGTTCGCGTGAGCTGGCTGTGAGGCCATGCGCCCGGGTCCCAGCACCTTCTGTTCAGCACGACTGGCCAGATGCCCCCCCTCCCCGCCCCCATGCTGAGTGTGAGGCCTTCACTGCAGGCTGGTGGGCACCGGGCAGCTGGAGATGGCCACCGGAGGCTGGGTCATGCCCGACGAGGCCAACTCCCATTACTTTGCACTGATCGACCAGCTCATCGAGGGACACCAGTGGCTGGAGAAGAATCTCGGTGAGGCAGGCTCAGGAGAGGGCATCTGCCCCAGAGCTGGGCCCAGAGGGTAGCTGGGGGCTGTCGGGTGCAGGGTTGGCAGATGGCGGTACCGTTGTGTGCTGATTCCCCCATCCGGGGCCCGGTGTGATGGCAGGAAGGGAGCTGGAGGTGGGATCGTCCCGGGAGGCCCGGCGTGGGGTGTTCAGGGCTCTGGCTTCCGTTCCCCTGCCCAGGTGTGACCCCGCGCTCGGGCTGGGCCGTGGACCCCTTCGGACACAGCCCCACCATGGCTTACCTGCTACGCCGTGCCAACCTGACCAGCATGCTGATTCAGAGGGTGCACTATGCCATCAAGAAGCACTTCTCTGCCACCCACAGCCTGGAGTTCATGTGGAGGCAGAGCTGGGGTAAGGCCAGGTAGGGTGGAGTTGGTGCCCGTGGTCACCCTCCCCGGGGAAGGGCAGGGGCCTCAGAGCAGGTCACCATGGGGGCACTGCGTACTTCTGAGCCTTCCCTGCGTCCTGACCCTTGACCTGCACGTCCTCTGCAGCCTTAAGTCTAGGTCGAGCCTCCTCCTTTTTTTTTTTTTTTTTTTTAATCCTCATCCGAAGATATTTTTCCATTGATTTTCAGAGAGAGTGGAAGAGAGAGAGAAAGACAGAGAGACATCGATGTGAGAGAAACACATCGATTGGTTGCCCCCTGCACGTACTCCGATCGGGGCCCGGGCCGGGGAGGAGCCTGCAACTGAGGTACATGCCCTTGACCGGAATCGAACCCAGGACCCTCAGTCCCCAGGCCGATGCTCTAGCCCCTGAGCCACACCGGCCGGGGCAGAGCCTCCCCTTCCTTGGGGTGCCTGCAGCTGGGGCGGATCGCTGTCCTGCGGGTGCCCCTGTGCCCAGCTCCCGACACGGCCGGCTGGGGGCTGACTGGCCGCCGTGTCCTCTTCAGACTCGGACTCCAGCACAGACATCTTCTGCCACATGATGCCCTTCTACAGCTATGACATCCCCCACACCTGCGGCCCGGACCCCAAGATCTGCTGCCAGTTCGATTTCAAACGCCTGCCTGGCGGGCGCATCAACTGCCCGTGGAAGGTGCCTCCTCGCGCCATCACAGAGGCCAATGTGGCCGAGAGGTACGGCCGCCTGCCCGGGCTCTGCTGCTGGGGCTTCGTAAGGGGGGAGCGGGCTCGGGGGTGCGTCAGGCCCACGGCCACTTTGGTGGCAGCTCCCTGACGAGTCCCCTGGAGACGGAGTGTTTCTGAGGAACCGCCTTTCCCACATGGTTTTACTTCCTCAATGAGCACGTTTTCCCGCCCTCACAAACCGTCAGAGCCGCGTGGCTGACCCGCGGGTGAATAATTCTCAGATCGGTACAGTTCCTTCCAGCCTTCAGCCTGATGTCACCTCGGGCATCAGCCTCCCGCCCCTGAGAAAGCAGGCTCGTTCCCTTTGAGACAATCCCCGGGGGCCCCTAGAATGTCGCTGTGGCTGAAATCGGCCCCCTGGGAAAGTGCAGGTTAAGAGGGATCAGAAACAGCGATTTAGCCAGAACCAGTCTGGCCTTAAGAATACAACAGGTCCAACTGGTTTCCAGGGTGCAGCCTCCAATTTCCATGATGTCCGAGAGGTAAGAGTACATGTGACCGGAGGGAGGGCGAGCGGTCTTTTGTTTCCAGATCCAGAAACCTAACTGCAGCTCCCAGACAGACACAGAGGCTCGGGCTGCGGAGGCAGGCCTTTTCTTTTTTTTCTTTTTCTTTTTTTTAATATATTTTACCGATTTTTTTTACAGAGGAAGGGAGAGGGATAGGGAGTTAGAAACATCGATGAGAGAGAAACATCGATCAGCTGCCTCCTGCACATCTCCTACTGGGGATGTGCCCGCAACCCAGGTACATGCCCTTGACCGGAATCAAACCCGGGACCCTTCAGTCCACGGGCCGACGCTCTATCCACTGAGCCACACTGGCCAGGGTAAGGCAGGATTTTCCTTAGCGCAGCCTCCATGGGCCACAGGTGCCAGCCCAGGTGTGCAGCGAGCCAGTCACAGAATAACTTCATTTTCTCCTTTGAAAGGCTTTCTCGGTGGGTAAACGAGGGGGAAATGGTATTTGAGGCGTCCTCTCCTGAAAACAAAATAGAAAAGTAGAGGCTGACCAGCACGGTTAAGTGGCTTAGTCGCTGGTTGAACTGCGACACCAAAATATGATATACCATATTTTGTGTTTTTTTAAAATATATCTTTATTGATTTCAGAGAGTAAGGGAGAGGGAAAGAAATAGAAACATCAATGATGAGAGAGAATCACTGCCTCCTGCACATCCCCCACTGGGGATCAAGCCCGCAACCCAGGCATGTGCCCTTGACCGGAATCAAACCTGGGACCCTTCAGTCCACAGGCTGATGCTCTATCCACTGAGCCAAACCAGGTAGGGCTACCATGTTTTTGTAGGTTGATCTGAAAAGAGAAAGGGGGCCTGGCCGGTGTGGCTCAGCGGTTGAACATTGACCCAGGAACCAAGAGGTCACCGGTTCGATCCCTGGTCAGGGCACATGCCCGGGTTGCCAGCTCCATCCATCCCAGTGTGGGGCGTGCAGGAGGCAGCCAATCAGTGATTCTCTCTCATCATTGATGTTTCTATCTCTCTCTCCCTCTCCCTTCCTCTCTCTCTCAAATCAATAAAAATATATTTTTTTCAAAAAGAGAGAGAAAAGGGGCTTTGATAATATGCTACAGGTACCTGCTTGTTTATTGATTTTACCAGTAACTTGGATGAAAAAGAAAATAAATGTTTATATATAGTTCCTACCAGGTGCCAGGCAGGGTTCCCTTGTTCTAGCAAATACTAGTTCGTGCAGTTTATTTTATTCCTCATAATGGTGTGATGGTGGATACTGATATTATCCTCATTTCATAGGAACTGAGGCCCAGAGAGGTTAAGGCACTTGCTCAGGGTCACTCAGCGAGTGCAGGCGGAGCTGGGGTTGGCACGGTCCTGCTCCCGAGTGCAGGCCCCTCCCTCCAGGGCTGCCTCACTCACTGGTGGACAGAGGTAGCCGGAGTGTCAGGGTCCCGATCCCAGCAGTTTGGGACGTGGGTCGAATCTGACACCTCAGGTTTATTAGGCACAGGTGTAAGTTTCCACCCTGAGCTTCAGAAAACAATAGAAACTTCAGGATGAGGAGAAAAGACCTTGAGAGCCACACGCATGGAGAAACGGCAACTGACATTAGCACCGCGGGGGCTGCCAGCCACACCCACGTAGACACTCGCCACTCCCATGGGAGCGCCAGCCGGAACAGGGCGGGTTCTGTCTTCCCTGTGGGCCAGCCCCGCCTCGTCCCCTGTATCCATCACTGGGTCCCTGCACCGAGGAGGGTGGGCACATCTTTGGTATGTTTTAATATGTATTTTATTGATTTCAGAGAGGAAGGGAGAGGGAGAGAGAGAGAAACATCAGTGATGAGAGAGAATCATGGATCGGCCGCCTCCTGCACGCCCCCCCATTGGGGATCGAGCCCGCAACCCGGGCATGTGCCCTTGACCGGGAATCGAACTCGGGACCCTTCAGTCCCCAGGCCAACACTCTATCCACTGAGCCAAACCGGCCAGGGCCTTTGATGTGTTTGAAGGAGACTCACAGGGAAGGAGGACTGGTCTGCTGTGTGTGGGGTCCGGAGATGGAAGCCATACCTGCAGCCCAGCACGGCGGCTCTCCGCCCGTCAGCACTGTGGAGAGCGCTGGGCTCCAGGACGGGGTCCCACCCCCCAGGCGGGCACCTGCAGGCCCGGGACTCCCCACCCCCACGGGGTGCTGCAGAGGGGCCGCGGGGGCTCTGCTCAGCATCCTGTCACACCCCCCTCCCCCCCAGGGCAGCCCTGCTCCTGGACCAGTACCGCAAGAAGTCCCGGCTCTTCCGGAGCAACGTGCTGCTGGTGCCGCTGGGCGACGACTTCCGCTACGACAAGCCCCAGGAGTGGGACGCCCAGTTCTTCAGCTACCAGCGGCTCTTCGACTTCCTCAACAGCAAGCCCGACCTCCACGTGCAGGTGCGGCCGCCGGCCCTTCCTGAGGCTCCCGACCGGGGTTCCCTCCCGACTTTCCCAGGGCTTCCCTTTTTTTTTTTTTTTTTTAAAGGATTATTTTTTGTTTATTCATTTGTCATGTTTTTGTCCATCCTCACCTGGGGATATTTTTCCATTGATTTTTAGAGAGAGTGGAAGGGGGAGGGAGAGAGAGAGACACATCGATTGGTTGCCTCCTGCACGACCACGGGGCTAGGGCCATACTTTATTTTTTATTTTTATTTTTTTAAATATATTTTTATTGATTTCAGAGAGGAAGGGAGAGGGAGAGAGAGATAGAAACATCAAGGATGAGAGTCATTGATTGGCTGCCTCCTGCGCGCACCCTACTGGGAATCGAGCCCGCAACCCGGGCATGTGCCCTTGACTGGAATCGAACCATTCAGACTGCAGGCTGAGGCTCTATCCACTGAGCCAACACGGCTAGAGCTATTTTTTATTTTTTAAGTAAACTTTTTATTGTTGATAGTTGATATTTATAATAGATATTTCCCCTTTCTCCCCTTTTCCCCCCATCCTCCCAGCCCCTACTTACCCCCTCCCACCCAGGTCTTCCCTTCCCTATTGCTGTGCCCATGGGCTGTGCCTATTCTTTGGTTTATCTCTTCTCGTCCCCCAGCCCCACATCGAGCTGTGTCAGTCTGTTCCATGCCTCCCTCTTTGGCTCTTATTTTGTTGGTCATTCATTCTGTTCATTAGATTCCGCCGATAAGTGAGATCATGTGGTATTTGTCTTTCCCCTCTGCCAGAATTCTCTCCCAGGCCCCCCGTGAGGGTGTGAGGCCGGAGGGTGGCAAGGACAGGGTCCGAGTTGGCGGGATCCCGGCCGCAGCCCCGGGCCCCCGTTCCCAGGAGGCTCTGGCACTGAGGGGAACGGGTTTTCGGGGTCCCCACAGGCCCAGTTTGGCACGCTCTCCGACTACTTTGACGCCCTGTACAAGAGGACGGGGGTGGAGCCGGGGGCCCAGCCCCCGGGGTTTCCCGTGCTGAGCGGAGATTTCTTCTCCTACGCGGACCGGGAGGACCATTACTGGACCGGCTACTACACCTCCCGGCCGTTCTACAAGAGCCTGGACCGCGTCCTGGAGGCGCACCTGCGGTGAGCCCGGCCGGCAGCCCGGGGTGGAAGGTGGGCGGGGGGTGGGGGAACCTGGGTGTCCTGGGGCGGGTGGGGCGCTGACTCCTCTCTCCGCACAGCGGGGCGGAGATTCTCTACAGCCTGGCAGCCGCTCACGCCCGCCGCTCCGGCCTGGCCAGCCAGTACCCGCTCTCGAACTTCGCCCTCCTGACCGAGGCCCGGCGCGCCCTGGGGCTCTTCCAGCACCACGACGCCATCACGGGCACTGCCAAGGAGGCCGTGGTGGTGGACTACGGGGTCAGGTGCGGCCCTGCCCACCCTCCCAGAGAGAGGCCGTGCGGGGCGGCCGCGGGCAGCCTGGGCAGCGTGTGTGGGCGTCTCCCCCACAGTCCCTCTCCTGTCCCCCAGGCTGCTGCGCTCCCTCGTCAGCCTGAAGCAGGTCATCATCAACGCGGCCCACTACCTGGTGCTGGGGGACAAGGAGGCCTACCGCTTCGACCCCGAGGCGCCCTTCCTCCACATGGTGAGCCTGCTCAGGGGACCCCCTGGCGTGGGCGGTCCCACCCCAAGAGCTGGGGGGTGGGGTCTTTCTCCTCCTCTTTCCCTGCCCTGTCCTGGGGTGCGGTCTGTGCCCAGTGCAGCTGCTGGTCCCCACCCGTGTCCTGGCGGCAGGATGCTGCGGCAGGCCGAGTCCCGGCTCTTCCCTTCCCACCGTTTTTTTTTAATACATTTTTTTTTATTGATTTCAGAGAGGAAGGGAGAGGGAGGGAGAGAAACATCAGTGATGAGGGAGAATCATGGATCAGCTGCTTCCTGCACGCCCCCTACTGGGACCATATGCCTTTGACTGGATTCGAACCCGGGACCCTTCAGTCCCCAGGCTGACGCTCTATCCACTGACCTGAACCAGCTAGGGCCCCTTCCCACTTTTTTTTTTTTGAAATAAGAACGCCATTTATTTTATTTTTTTAATATATTTTTATTGATCTCAGAGAGGAAGGGAGAGAGAGAGAGAGAGAAACATCCATGATGAGAGAGAATCATGGATCGGCTGCCTCCTGCACGCCCCCTTCTGGGGATCGAGCCCACAACCCGGGTATGTGCCCTTGACCGGGAATCGAACCCGGGACCCTTCAGTCCACAGGCCGGCGCTCTATCCATTGAGCCACACCAGCTAGGGCCTTCCCACTGTTTAATTCCAGGATGACACTCGCTTAAACCACGACGCCCTGCCAGAGCCCACGCTGATCCAGCTGGACGCCTCGCCCAGGTGAGCCGGACCAGCCACGCCCGGGACAGAGCTGTTCTTCCCCCCGCCCCCCCGCACCTCCTGGCGAGCTCACCCTCCCCCCGCAGGTACGTGGTGCTCTTCAACCCGCTGGACCAGGAGCGGCTCAGCGTGGTGTCCCTGCTCGTCAGCTCGCCCCGGGTGCGCGTCCTGTCGGACGAGGGCCAGCCCCTGGCCGTGCAGGTCAGCGCGTACTGGAGGTCCGCCACCGACATGGTCCCCGACGTCTACCAGGTGAGCCTCTGCCCACCCTGGGCCTCTGTCCCTCGGCACCAGCCTCCCGCCCTCCCCCGTGCTCCCCGGGTTGGGGACCGGGGTCCGGGGGGAGGGGTTGCCCAGAGGACAGTCGCTGGTGAGGTTTCTGTCCTTGAAGGGAAGGCGAGGTCTGGGATAGTCCTGGTGAGAGTCCACGTGGCATTCTATTGCCTGCCATTCATTCTTTCAGCAAACCTGTATTTTTTTATTTGTTTTAAATAATATCTACTTGATTATTTTTATTGATTTCAGAGAGGGATAGAGAGATAGAAACATCAATGATGAGAGAGAATCATGGATGGGCTGCCTCCTGCACGCCCCCCTACAGGGGATCGAGCCCGCAACCCAGGCATGTGCCCTGACTGGGAATCGAACCCGGGACCCTTCAGTTCGCAGGCCGAGGCTCTATCCACTGAGCCACACCGGCCAGGGCTCAGCAAACCTTAGTGTGGGGCTGCCATAGTCTCCCAGTGTCATTGGAGATTCGTAACAGTCTGACCAGGGGCAGGTAACACCACCTCCTCTTTCCCAGGAGGGGACGGAGGCCCGGTGGGTGCAGGGCCTTGCTCAGGCCCAGGACCCGCATCCCAGGCCTGTGCCCAGAACTGACGCCAGGCTGTGCCCTGTGCCGTAGGTGTCTGTGCCCGTCCGCCTGCCGGCGCTGGGCCTGGGCGTGCTGCAGCTGCAGCCGGGCCTGGACGCCCACCGCACCCTGCCCTCCTCCGTGCGCGTCTACCTGCAGGGCCGGAAGCTGGCCGTCAGCCGGCACGAGGCCTTCCCCCTCCGCGTCATGGACTCCGGCCCCGGCGACTTCGCCCTCAGCAACCGCTACATGCAGGTCTGGTTCTCAGGCCTTAGCGGGCTCCTCAAGGTAAGGCCCGGCGGGAGCCCGAGGGTGCGGGAGCCGCGGGAGCCGTGGGCCGGGAGCCTGAGGGTGCGGGCCCCGGAGCTGTGGGCCGGGAGCCTGAGGGTGCGGGAGCCGCGGGAGCCGTGGGCCGGGAGCCCGAGGGTGCGGGAGCCGCGGGAGCCGTGGGCCGGGAGCCTGAGGGTGCGGGAGCTGCGGGCCCCGGAGCTGTGGGCCGGGAGCCTGAGGGTGCGGGAGCCGCGGGAGCCGTGGGCCGGGAGCCCGAGGGTGCGGGAGCCGCGGGAGCCGTGGGCCGGGAGCCTGAGGGTGCGGGAGCTGCGGGCCCGGGAGCCGTGGGCCGGGAGCCTGAGGGTGCGGGAGCTGCGGGCCCGGGAGCCGTGGGCCGGGAGCCTGAGGGTGCGGGAGCTGCGGGCCCGGGAGCCGTGGGCCGGGAGCCCGAGGGTGCGGGAGCCGCGGGAGCCGTGGGCCGGGAGCCTGAGGGTGCGGGAGCCGCGGGCCCGGGAGCCGTGGGCCGGAAGCCCGAGGGTGCGGGAGCCGTGGGAGCCGTGAGATCCGTGGGCCGGGAGCCGTGGGCCGGGAGCACGCCGCCGCCCGGCTGACGTGGGCCTCGGGGACTGGGCTCCGCTCCTGGGGACGTTCGTGCGCGCCCTCCCGGGGGCAGGCCTGACATGCCGGTGTGGGGCCAGGGGTCAGGGCTGTGTTTCTCGGCAGAGCGTCCGAAGGGTGGACGAGGAGCGGGAGCAGCGCGTGGACATGCAGTTCTTGGTCTACGGCACCCGCACGTCCAAGGACAAGAGCGGCGCCTACCTCTTCCTGCCTGACGGCGAGGCCCAGGTACTAGGGGTGCGGCGGAACCCCGGGGGCCTGGGGCCTCGCTCCCAGGGCACAGGAGACCTGTGGACGGGGCAGTGGGGAGGGCCTGGGCCTTCCTCCGGGGTGGGCCCTACTGGGGGCCTGGCCTGGGAGGGGCGGGGAGCTCACCCCGGCGGGCTTGGCCCAACTCAGCCAGGGTCTCGGGCCAGGGCCTGCCGGGCACAGCTCCTTCCCGGCCCGGCCCTGGGCGGGCCCCTCCCTGCTCTGCCCTGTGCCGGGGCTCAGTGCCACCCGCTCTCTCCCAGCCCTACGTCCCCAAGGAGCCCCCCGTGCTGCGCATCACCGAAGGCCCCTTCTTCTCGGAGGTGGCGGCGTACTACGAGCACGTCCACCAGGTGGTCCGGCTCTACAACCTGCCAGGTGCGCCCGCGGAGGAGGAGGGCAGACAGGTGTGGGCCCCCGGCTGTGACACGCGCTTCCGCCCGCCCGGGCCCTGTCGGGACAGCTCTTCCCGACCCGTGGTCGTCTGAGGCAGGGATGACGCTTAATTGATTCTCTGGGCGTAAAGGTTGTCCAGGAAGAAACGCTGGGGATGGCCTGGGGGTGGGCGCAGCCTGTCCAGCCGCCTCTCCGGCCGCGGCCCAGCCTCACACGCTCCCTCTGTCCCTGTGCCCAGGGGTGGAGGGGCTGTCGCTGGACGTGTCCTCGCTGGTGGACATCCGGGACTACGTCAACAAGGAGCTGGCCCTGCGCGTCCGCACGGACATCGACAGCGAGGGCACCTTCTTCACCGACCTCAACGGCTTCCAGGTGACTCGGGGGGCCCGGGGACCCCTCGGAACAGAACTCGGACTGGGTTTTGCTTCCGGAAGTCGGAGGCACCGGGGTGAGGTCAGGAGGGGTGCCTGCCCTGATGGAGAAGAGGAACCAGGCGAGAGTGGCCAGGGAGGGACCCCTTCAGACTGGGGGCCCCCTGGGGCCCACGTCAGGGCCTGGATGCCCTTGACCCGCTGGCCTGCCCCCCAGGTGCAGCCCCGGCGGTACCTGAAGAAGCTGCCCCTGCAGGCCAACTTCTACCCCATGCCCGTCATGGCCTACATCCAGGACGCCCAGAGCCGGCTCACGCTGCACACGGCACAGGCCCTGGGCGTCTCCAGCCTTCGCGACGGTGAGTGGGAGCAGGAGCCACGTGGGGGGTAAAGGGCAAGAGAGGACGCGCATCCTGCCCCCCCGCCCCCCAGCCTCTCCGCTCTCCAGTCCCCCCGCCCCTTCCAATCCGCATCTCAGCCCCCCGCCCCTGCCCCGTCCCCCTTGCGAGAGGGGGCGAGCCATTAGCAGCTGCCAGTCACAGGCGCCGCTGTCACCCTCCCCCCTGATGGAGGCGCCTGGGGGTGGGTGCCCCTCAGGAGGCATCAGAATATTGAACAGTGATTCTCTCTTTTTTAAAAAGAATTATTTTTTATTGATTTCAGAGAGGAAGGGAGAGGGAGAGAGAGAGAGAGAGAAACATCAGTGATGAGAGAGAATCATTGCTCGGCTGCCTCCTGCACCCCCCCTACTCGGAATCGAGCCCGCAACCCGGGCATGTGCCTTGGCTGGGAATCGAACCCGGGACCTCTTGGTCCATGGGACGACGCTCAGTCCACGGAGCCACCACAGCCTGGCTGAAGGTTGGTTCTCCGCTGAGGTGTGCAGTCCCCTCCGGCCAGGGACGGGAGAGGGACAGTTGGAAAGATGCATCGGTGTTGTAATGAATTATTTAGCAAAGGAGAAAAGGATGTTCCGTTTTCCTACTCATGGTCATTAAAAAGGAGAATGACGTTCTTAAGAATCAAACAAGGGCAAGAGGTGCCGTAGCCTGGAGCTGGGCAGCCGGGCGAGTGAGCCAGGTGCCCCGTGCCCTCGGGGCGATGTGAACAGCTTGCACCTTCGGAGCCGCTGTGCAGGGCTGAGCCGCGGCCTGTCCGGGCTGTGCAGGGGCTGGCGGTGAGGGCTGTGCTGGGAGAGTGACCCCTTCCCCAGGGTCACCCGGCTGCAGAACTTCCTTTGGTCTGTCTGTCTGCCCCTGGGCTGTGTCCACGCTTGGTGCTCTCTGCCCTTCCGGGAAACAGCGTGCTAAGAAATGATGGTTTTATTTACTAATTTGAGAGGTGGGGGGGGGGGGGGGGAGAAAAAGAAGAAAAAGAAAACCACATTGATTCTTTGTTTCACTTATTTGTTTTTTTTCTCTTTTTTTTATTGCTTAAAGTATTACAAAGAGTATTACATATGTCTTTTTTTTTCCCCCCGCCCTTGACAATCCCCTGGCCTCCCCTACCCCCCAGTGTCTTATGTCCATTGGTTATGCGTATATGCATGCATACAAGTCCTTTGGTTGATCTCTTACCTTCCCTTCCTGCCCCCCAACCCTCCCCGGCCTTCCCGCTGCAGTTTGACAGTCTGTTCGAGGCAGCTCTGCCTCTGTATCTATCTTTGTTCAAAAGTTTATTATGGCCTCTATTATCCATAAATGGGTGAGACCATGTGGTATTTTTCCTTCATTGACTGGCTTATTTCACTTAGCATAATGCTCTCCAGTTCCATCCATGCTGTTGCAAATGGTAAGAGTTCCTTCTTTTTACAGCAGCATAGTATTCCATCGTGTAGATGTACCACGGTTTTCTAATCCACTCATCTACTGCTGAGCACTTAGGCTGTTTCCAGATCTTAGCTATGGTGAATTGTGCTGCTGTGAACATAGGGGTGCATAGATCCTTTCTGATTGGTGTTTCTGGTTTCACTTATTTGCGCATTCATTGATTGATTCCTGTATGTTCCCCGACCGGGGATCGAACCCACAACCTGGGCACATCGAGATGACGCTCTGACCAACTGAGCTACGCAGCCAGGGTCTAAGAAATGACTGTCGTATGTGCAGGAGTCTGTTTTGGGCCTTTCAGCTACCTTTCTGTGATTGCTTGGGGAAGACTGCGGCACCGCCGACATGAGAACCGGGGCTGGGATGGAGGAACGGAGGGAGGGCCCGTGTGTGTGTGTGTGTGTGTGTGTGTGTGTGTGTGTGTGTGTGTGTGAACCCTCCAGAGGTTCTTTAAAAAGCAGGCGCCGGGAGAACCCTCACCCCCGCACTATACGCCAGCCTCGCAGTGCGCCCCCCGCCCCCAAGCGCAGAAAGAGAACCCCGGCTCTGAGATGGTCACTGCCGTCTCTTTTCCCCTGGGCAACCCCCATGACCCTCCTCCCAGCCTCTGCCCAACTGTCCATCTGGCTGTCCCCTCCTGCCCGGGGAGGCGGGCAGAGCAGGACTCTGTCCCCGCGTGGGGCAGGTGCGGAGAGAGTGTCAACTGCCCGGTTAGGCCTGGGAGCGGCTGCTGGAGGCTGGCCGGCGCTGGCAGTGTGTTTATGCGGCCGGTCCAGATGCTCCTGCCTGGACATCTGGCCGCCCCTGGGGAGTCACGGGGCAGGGCCGTGTCTGCCGGGTGACCTGCCCCCGCCCGGCCCCTGGTGGCCTCCTCTGCGAGGCCGGCCCTTCACGGAGCCCCCTCCCAGCTCTGGGTCCCAGGGCTCCTTTCCCTCCCGGGTGATTCAGCTTCTGCCCACCGCCCCCACCCCGGGCTCTGTGGCCGGGTTCTTCCCAAGGTCACTGTCTGCTCCCATCGGGACTCACAGTTCGCGCCCGCAGGCCAGCTGGAGGTGATCCTGGACCGGCGGCTGATGCAGGACGACAACAGAGGCCTGGGCCAGGGGCTCAAGGACAACAAGAGGACCCGCAACCACTTCCGCCTCCTCCTGGAGCGGCGCACGCTGGGCAGTGAGGTAGGGTCGGGCCTCCCTCCCTGGGGTGGCCCTGGGGTGCAGCGAGGGCTCGGGGAGCACAGCCTGGTGCCTGGGTCAGGGGCGGTCAGTCTCACACCCTGAAGCTCCACCTCATGCAGCCTGGCGCCCCCTTCGCTTGCACCCCGTCTCCAGTGCCCTGTGCTCACCTCCCGCCTCCATCTCTGCACCTCCCCCAACCCTTTCCCTCGGCCCCCTGGTTCCCCAGCCCTCTCTCCGGCAGCCCCTCTCACCTCATGGCTTTTTTAAAAAACATTTACATTTTGCCCTAACCGGTTTGGCTCAGTGGATAGAGCAGTGATGGCGAACCTATGACACGCGTGTCAGAGGCGACACGCAAACTCATTTTTTTGGGTGATTTTTCTTTGTTAAATGGCATTTAAATATATAAAACAAATATCAAAAATATAAGTCTTTGTTTTGCTATGGTTGCAAATGTCAAAAAATTTCTATATGTGACACGGCACCAGAGTTAAGTTAGGGTTTTTAAAAATGCTGACACGCCGAGCTCAAAAGGTTCGCCATCACTGGGATAGAGCGTCGGCCTGTGGACTGGAAGGGTCCCGGGTTCGATTCCGGTCAAGGGCATGTACCTGGGTTGCGGGCACATCCCCAGTAGGGGGTGTGCAGGAGGCAGCTGATGGATGTTTCTCTCTCATCGATGTTTCTAACTCTCTATCCCTCTCTCTTCCTCTCTGTAAAAAATCAATAATATATATATATATTTAAAAAATAATAATAAAAAAATAAAGACATTTAAATTTTAATACCTTTTTTAAAAAATATTTTTTTATTGACTTCTGAGAGGGAGGGAGGAGAGAGGGATAGAAACATCAATGATGAGGGAGAATCATTGATCAGCTGCCTCCTGCACGCCCCCCACTAGGGATCCAGCCACCAGCCGGGGCATGTGCCCTGATTGAGAATCGAACCCATGACCTCCTGGTTCATAGGTCCACACTCAACCACTGAGCCACACCGGCCGGGCCTGGCTTTCTCTCCAAACTGGCACCATGTTTAGGGCCTCGGTCTGTTAGCAGCAGGAGCATAACCGAGAGACAAGGGCCGGCAGTGGGTGCTAAGCTGGTGTCCCTTAGCAAGCTGTGGCTGGAATTGGAGCGGTGGCAGCCTACCCCTCCGTCCGCCGTGTCTGTGCCTCAAATAGAGCCCGAGCTCTCAAGATACTGACTCTGCTCTCTGGGAATTTATTTGAGGTATGCGTGGGGGATAAGCCATGTGTGTAGAAGGACCAGGTACAAGACGGTGTGTCCACTGGTTCTGAGGAGCCAGAGAACGCTGTGGTCCGAGGGGGTCAAGGACAGCATCCTGGAGGAGGGGCCACCCGGGCCCGGCTCTGATGAATGAGGGTCTGATCTCCACCCACGGCCCAAGGCCCAGCGGGAAAGACCCATCTGAATGGGGAGGAGCAGTGAGTCCACTCGGACTAGAGCTGCCTGACCAGCGTGGGAGCCACGCGGCTGTTTAAGTTCATTAGAGCTACCCCGGCCGGCGTGGCTCAGTGGTTGAGCATCGACCTATGAACCAGGAGGTCACGGTTCAATTCCCGGTCAGGGCACAGGCCCAGGTTGCAGGCTTGATCCCCAGTGCGGAGTGTGCAGGAGGCAGCCGATCGGTGGTTCTCTCTCATCACTGACGTTTCTCTCTCTCTCCCTCTACCTTTCCCTTCCTCTCTGAAATGAGTAAAATATATTTTAAAAAAAGACTGGAGGCTGGGGTGCCAGTTGAAAGGCCATTCAAGCCCCAGCCGGTGTGGCTCAGAGGATAGAGCGTCGGCCTACAGACTGAAGGGTCCCGGGTTCGATTCCGGCCAAGGGCACATGTCTGGGTTGCAGGCTCGATCCCCAGTGTGGGAACTGCTGGAGGCAGCCGGTCCATGATTCTCTCTCATTATTGATGTTTCCATCTCTCTCCCTCTCCTTCTCTCTGAAACCAATACAAATATATTTAAAAAAGAAAAGCCATTCAAGCAGCAAAGGCTGGTGGCTTGAACCTGAGCCATGGGAGAGAGAAGTCGGGTTGGATGTGAGGACACAGCAGGGGTGGGACTGGAGACCAGGCAGAGGGAAGTGGGGTTCTGGGCTAGTGGGAGGGGGGCGGGACTAGGGACAGAGCTACAGCACTCAGGACAGTCGCTGCCCCCGAGGACAGGTCAGTGCAGCCTGTGAGTGTGATGTCCAGGTCAGCCATCCAAGTGTGTCAGTCGGCTCAGCCGTGGGGACCGCTGGGCCGAGGCTCAGGGCGCTGCTGTGGCCGTGGAGGGGCACTCGGATGACCATCTCCATCAGCCCGTGCCCCTGGCGGAGAGCACCTCTGCCTGCCGTCCTCCCTGAGAATCTGACCTCGGTGACGGGAGGTGCCGCTGAGGCGAGTGTGCTGTTCACAATAGTGTCATGAGAGCAAAAAAACCCACAAAAAGTAGAGGAGAGTGAGTAGCCCGCCGCCTTTTTTAAATTGATTTCAGAAAGGAAGGGAGAGAAACATCAATGATGAGAGAGAATCATAGATCGGCTGCCTCCTGCACGCCCCACACTGGGCGCCGAGCCTGCAACCCGGGCATGTGGCCTGACCGGGAATCGAACCGTGACCTCCTGGTTCCTGGGTCAAAGCTCAACCCCTGAGCCACGCCGGCCGGGCCGGGGGCCCTTTCCAAGTGGTGTGCGATGGGAGGTGGCCGCACTTGAAGGGTCCTGGAGCCAGGCCCCCCTTGTACCCAGACCCATCGGGGAAGCTCTTTCCAAAGGAACTGGCCGGGTTGTATTTCATCCTCACCCTCACCCCTCACCCACATCTCGGGCCAATCTTGCAGGTGTCAGATGGCCACTCCACCAGCTACCCGTCCCTCCTCAGCCACCTGACCTCCGTGTACCTGAATGCCCCGGTGCTTGCCCTGCCCGTCGCCAAGCGGCAGCCCCCGGCTCCCGGCCTGCGCTCATTTCATCCTCTGGCTTCCTCGCTGCCCTGTGACTTCCACCTGCTCAACCTGCGCACGCTTCAGGCTGAGGTGAGGATCCCGCTCAGCCCCGGATCTCCAGGACCAAATTATGGCCTGTCCTCACCCACGCTCCTCTTTGTCCCAGCACCGCCTTCGGGGCAGAGGTGCTGCTGCACCTGTGAGCCCCGGGGAGCACCTGTGAGCCCCGGGGAGCACCTATGAGCCCCGGGGAGCACCTGTGAGCCCCGGGGAGCACCTGTGAGCTCAGGGGAGCACCTGTGAGCCCCGGGGGAGCATCTGTGAGCTCTGGGGAGCACCTGTGAGCCCCGGGGGAGCATCTGTGAGCTCCGGGGAGCACCTGTGAGCCCTGGGGGAGCACCTGTGAGCCCCGGGGAGCATCTGTGAGCTCAGGGAGCACCTGTGAGCCCCGGGGAGCATCTGTGAGCCCCGGGGAGCACCTGTGAGCCCTGGGGGAGCACCTGTGAGCCCCGGGGAGCACCTGTGAGCTCAGGGAGCACCTGTGAGCCCCGGGGAGCATCTGTGAGCTCAGGGAGCACCTGTGAGCCCTGGGGAGCATCTGTGAGCTCAGGGAGCACCTGTGAGCCCTGGGGGAGCATCTGTGAGCTCAGGGAGCACATGTGTGCCCCCAGGGGAGCACTTGTGAGCTCTGGGGGGCATCTGTGAGCTCAGGGAGCATCTGTGAGCCCCGGGGAGCACCTGTGAGCTCGGGGAGCACCCGCCTCACTGCCTTGTGCTGTCACCAGGATGAGACCTTGCCCTCGGCAGAAGCCGCACTCATCCTACACCGCAAAGGCTTCGACTGTGGCCTTGAGGCCAAGAACTTGGGCTTCAACTGCACCACAAGTCAAGGCAAGGTGAGCAGGGCCCAAGTGTGGGAAGGGAGCCCCTGAGGAGAGGAGGTAGGGAGATGGGGCAGCTGGGAATGGGAGGCGTGAGAGAGGTGGGTGAGACTGCAGTGAGGTCAGGCAGCGATCAGGGGGCTGGAGGGGAGCTGGGAGGGGGCAGGTATCACTCTGGGTATTTGAGAGAGAAAAACGGAAGCTGCTGACATTTGTTTTCAAAGCTATGGAGGCCCAGTGGTGCAAGTTCTAGACGAGATGCCCATCAGACACAGAAATGAAAATCCAAAAGCACCCTGGCCAGTGTGGCTCAGTGGATAGAGCGTCGGCCTGCGGATCAAAGGGTCCCGGGTTCGATTCCGGTCAAGAGCACATGCCTGGGTTGCAGGCTCCTCCCCAGCCCGGTCCCTGTTCGGGGCTCGTGCAGGAGGCAACCAATCTATGTGTTTCTCTCACATCGATGTTTCTGTCTTTCCCTCTCTTTTCTTTTTTTTTTTTTTTAAATATATTTTATTTGATTTTTTACAGAGAGGAAGGGAGAGGGATAGAGAGTCAGAAACATCAATGAGAGAGAAGCATCCATCAGGTGCCTCCCGCACATCTCCTACTGGGGATGTGCCCACAACCCAGGTACATGCCCTTGACCGGAATCGAACCCGGGACCCTTCAGTCCGCAGGCCGATGCTCTATCCACTGAGCCAAACCGGTCAGGGCTCCCTCTCTTTTCTTTTCTCCCTAAAAATAAAATATCAATGGAAAAATATCCTAGGGTGAGGATTAACAAAAAACAAACAAAAAACCCAAAAGCCATCAAGCTGTACTCGTTGTGTAAGCCGGCACCCACAAACGCCTCCACGCGCCAGGTCCTCAGAAGAGGACCAGGACATGGCCCCTGCCCCCCAAGAGCTCACCGCTCGGTGCAGCGGTCCCGACCCCGGGTCCAAGGTCAGGCTCGGGCCGAGCACATCTGGGTGAGCCTGGGGCCGGGGCAGACCCGCACGTGTGCGTAGGCACACGGCTGCTGACGGCACAGCGAGTACTGGAGGAAGAGCTGCCCCCCCAGCGTGTCAGCACCCAGCACGGCCTTCCCCCCTCTCCTCCGCGCAGGTGGCCCTAGGGACCCTCTTCCGCGACCTGGACGTGGGCTTCTTGCAGCCGACCTCCCTGACGTTGCTGTACCCGCTGGCCTCGCCCTCCAACAGCACGGACGTCTCCCTGGAGCCCATGGAGGTGGCCACCTTCCGCCTGCGCCTGGGCTAGGGCTTCCCGTGGCCGCAGGGGAAGGTCCTCCACGTAAGGTCGGGTCGGACCAGCCGCACTGGGCACCCCGTCCCGCTCGGCCCCTCAGACCGAGCTCGGCCCTCGCTTCCTCTTTATTGTTGCTGCTTCTGTGTTCGGGGGCCACCCACAGCCCGGTGCCGGGCGGCCAGGGCAGACGCTAGTGAGACCGGGACAGAAGGCCCTGGGTCGGAACGGGCAGGGCCCGCCGCGGCTTCGGGGTGTGAGTGACCGGCAGGCGCCCATCCTTTTCCCAAAATGGGATGGAGGAGAATCGGGAGAGGTGGGGAGGCTGAAACCGCCAGCCCCAGGGTCGGCCGGTCCTAGGGGATCTCGTGGTTGTGTGGGGACCGTGTCCCGGGGTGACGAGCAGGCACAGAGGGGTGCCGGAGGAGGGGATGGGGGAGCAGGAGGACCCCCGCTTTCTGTGAGGGCTCCACTCCGAGTGCTCCCTGGCGGGAGGACGCCCTGGAGACTGTCGTGGCTGGAGGTCAGGGCACTTCAGGTGCAAAATCCCCATCCCAGACTGGGCGCCTGGTCTGTGTGTTGATCTTGAGCGGGGTGGTGGCAGGGGTGTGGGGGCCCTCCCTCCTGCGGACTCCTCTCTGGTTCCTGTCCTCTGCACACCACGGTCCCCGCGAGCCCCTTCCAGCCCCTTCCAGCCATAGGGGTGTGTGGCCCGGCGCCCAAGATGCCCGCGCGTCTCTGGAAGAACCCGGGTCCTGGTACAGGGACCAGGGACATGTGAGTGACTGAGGCCTTGTGGCTGCTCACCGGCCTTCATCTCAGCTTCGATGAATAGAGAACATGCTGTGATAGTCTCTATAGACGCTGAAACGACATTTGGCAAAATTTACAAGCTATCCCTTATTAAAACTCTCTAAGATTAGAAAGAGACGTGCTCATCTAGGTAAAGGTCTCTCTCAGAACCAACAGGTGATGGCATTCCAAAGAGCCCAGCCTCACAGGCGTTCCCGTTCGCGCCAGAAACTAAACTGGCCGAGGGCTCAGTGCTCTTTAGGGGAGTCCTGGCACTGCTGGCCCGGCAGCGGGCGGAGGACGGAGAAGAGAAAGTCGCAGTTGTCGTTCTTTGTAGACGATAGAAGGGCCGACCTATAAAATCTGAGCGCGTCAGCAGAAGACCCGTTGGCCGCATTCTGTAAGTTGACCCAAATGAACACACTTTATTTTCCTGGACAGACCCTGCTCTCTCCACACAGCCCGTACGTTCATGCTGTTCCCGTGCCGTGGGGTGCTTTTTGGAATACCACAGGTTCTAAAGTGCATTTGGAAGAGTAAATGTGTGCGAACACGAAGAGGTCTGAGTCCTGATGAATCGGGGTGCGTGGGGTGGCCGTGTGGGGGCGGGGGCAGGCACTTGTCCTTCGGGGCTCCCCAAAGGACGCGCAAGCGACCGTGAGTTCAGCGCTTGTGACCTGGGGTGGGAGCAGGCACATGGGCTGGTGGGACGTGCACAGACCCAGGTATTTGGGAATTCAGGATAAAAGGAGTATTTTGGGGGGAAAGATGGGTTATTTAATAAGCAGTGCTTTACTCTCTCTGCTTCCTGCCGCTGCGTCGGCAAGATGGGGGAGCCGAGCTAGCTTGAATAAAGACTCTTATGCTTTTGAAAATGAAAAAAAAAAAAAAAGAAAAAAAAAATAAGCAGTGCTTTAGGACAACTGGATCTGTGAAAGTGACTGAGATCTCTACCTCACAGTTTCCACAAAAATTAGTTCCAGAGGGAAAAAATAATAAAGCTAAACTCTAAAACCACTGAAGAAAATATAGGATATTTTCCAACCTATGGTGTGGGAAGGCCTGTTATAAACATAGGAAACCTAAAAGGTTTATAATAATAAGGGAAATGATGTAATGAGGGAAAAGAAAGATTTTACCACAAAATATTCAAGGTTTCTGTATGATGGAAGACATCGGGGTTAAAATGCAAAAGACAGATTTGGAAGACAATATTTGCCCGAGCTGGTGTGGCTCAGTGGATAGAGCGTCGGCCTGCAGACCGAAGGGTCCCGGGTTCGATTCCAGTCAAGGGCACGTACCTTGGTTTCAGGCTCCTCCCCGGCCCGGGCCCTGGTCAGGGTGCGTGCAGGAGGCAACCAATCGATGTGTTTCTCTCACATCGATGTTTCTCTCTGTCTTTCCCTCTCGCTTCCACTCTCCTTATAAAGCAATGGGAAAATATCCTTGGGTGAGGACTGACAAAAAAAATAAATGGGTGAGTACGATTAGGGGGAAAGCTTGCTGTGGGGCCCTGAGGGAGAGCCGCTGGGCCTGCTAAGCAGCTACCTGACGCTTCAGGCTGCCCGGGGCCCATGGAGCCCTGCCTCTCACGGGGAAGAAATGAGATTACTGTGAAGGGCTTAGCATAGTGCATATAGGAGCTCCACAAACATGAGCTGTAATATTAGTAAAGGATGCCAAGCAATTACAGCATAGCAGGTGTTTTGTGTTTTTTTAAAAAAATATATATATATTTTTTAATGATTTCAGAGAGGAAGGGAAAGGGAGATAGAAACATCAGTGATGAGAGAGAATCATTGTTCGGCTGCCTCCTGCACGCCCCCTACTGGGGATCGAGCCCGCAACCCGGGCATGTGCCCTTGAATGGGAATCGAACCCTGACCTCCAGGTTCATAGGTCGACGCTAACCACTGAGACTGCTGGCCGGGCTGCAGGTGTTTGCTAGCATACTGTGTAATCAAAAGAAGGGATAATCTGTGAAGCCCCTATGAAGTCAGCAGAATAAAGGCTCTTTGGAGGCCTTAGATGTTGCTCATCTGCTGGGAATGAACATGTTTACTCCTACGCACTGGCCTCCTCGAACTACATGGCAGCATTGCGCAGGGAGCAGTCAGGTTCACCGGGATCGCATGTTGGCATTCCAGCTCTGTGGCCCGTCCTGACAGGCTGCTCCCTCGGCATGAATGCCGGGATGAGGGTCTGTGGAGCTGAGCTCTGGCGACCTGGGACTGACATGTGACAAGAACAAGAAATGAAACCTAACTGTAGTGCATGGGGGGAAAGGCAGATACCTGGGCACAGCCTGTTGAACCAGTCTCCGGGAGGAGGGACCAAAGAGTCGGCATGTTGACAAGCCCCGGGTGGTGGTTCTGCACGCTCATTTGGAAATGGGCCTGCAATTCCCAGGCAAGCGGCAGCCTCGACCATGGAGCTCTGGCCCTGAGGCCTCACAGTTACAACCAAAACTGGAACCAGGACCTAACGCAGGAGCAACTCCAAGCACCGGGAATGGGGAGAGCCGTGTTCCTCCCTGCACCTCTCCAGCCACCTCCAGCCATCCGTGTCCATGAAGAAGGGAGGGCTGGCCCGGCCGGCGTGGCTCAGTGGTTGCGCGTTGACCTAGAAACCAGGAGCTCAGGGTTCGATTCCCGGTCAGGGCACACGCCCGGGTTGTGGGCTCGGTCCCCAGTAGGGGGCGTGCAGGAGGCAGCTGATCAGTGATTCTCTCTCATCATTGATGTTTCTCTCTCTCTCCCTCTCCCTTCCTCTATGAAATCAATTAAAATATATTTAAAAAGAAGGGAGGGCTGTATGGCTAGTGGGAACCATGAAGAGAAAGGCAGATTCAAACCAAGATCTACGTCCTCCAACGCAGGGTGGGCCAGGCCCGGGCAGAGCGCTGACTTGGCTTCTGGGTGACTCTCACCTTCAAGTTGAACTCAAGTGGTTTCAGGGGGAAAAAGTTACTTATCTCGTACTTGTCTGTAAGTTTCTGATGGTTTAAATTTTTGTAAATTGTAAAAAATTAATTATATTGGTTCAGGTCAAACAGTTTATCTAAGGAGCCTCAGATTCACAGTCCAGATCCACTGGCTACTTCAGACCTGATCGCTCCTCTGTCCAGCGGTCAGAATGACCATGATTGAGGTCACTCTTGCCTGGTTACGGGGCCCAGCAGCATGGCAGACCCAGAGAGGGCTGGTCCTGGGTCTGTCACTATGTGATTTATTTAATGATTAATGAGTCTTCTTATTCTCCATAGAATGAGAGTAATCCCTGCCCTCCCCAGCCCACTCATCTGGTTATTTATAAAGAACATGACATACAGTGAGGTTTGTAAAACATCAAGTACCTCGTGGCGGTCCCTTTATATTTTTAATGTATTTTATTGATTTTTCTACAGAGAGGAAAGAAGAGGGATAGAGAGTTAGAAACATCGATGAGAGAGAAACATCGATCAGCTGCCTCCTGCACACCCCCTACTGGAGTTGTGCCCGCAACCAAGGTACATGCCCTTGACTGGATTCGAACCTGGGACCTTTCAGTCCGCAGGCCGACTCTCTATCCACTGAGCCAAACCGGTTAGGGCGGTCTCTTTATATTTTCATTCTCATGATACAGAAGGGGTTTATATTTGTTTAAATGTCCTGAGACTTAAATTGAAACCACTTAAAACTGCAGAATTATTTTTCAAGTTTGGTAAATATTGTTTTTAACATTTTATAATCCCACCCCCTGAAAAAACTAATAATAATAAAAAAAATCCCAAATCTCCAAAAAGTACTGCAGCTTGCACGGCCTTAAGAGGATTACACTGAACTTGATCGGTTTATCTGGGACTGTCCTGAAACTCATTTCCTTCTTGTTAATCCTCAGCAGAGGTTATATTTCCCCCCATTGATTTTTCTTTTTTTAATCCTCACCCAAGGATATTTTTTTCCATTAATTTATTTAAGACAGGAGGGAGGGAAGGAGAGAAATATCGATGTGAGAGTCACATCAATTAGTTGCCTCTCACACACGGGATCAAACCTGCTATTTTGTTAATTTTTTAGTCTTCATAATTTTTCCATTAGAGTGGAAGGGAGGGGGAGAGACAGAGAGAAACACCGATGTGAAAGAGACATCAATTGGTTGCCTTCGACATGTCCTCCTGCCCCCACCAGGGCCGGGAGCCTGCAACCTGGGTATGTGCCCTTCACCAGAATCGAACCCGGGACCCTTCAGTCCACAGGCCAACGCTCTATCCACTGAGCCAAACCAGCCAGGGCAAACCTGCCATTTTTTAAAATATATATATTTTATTGATTTTTTTTGTTTACAGAGAGGAAGGGAGAGGGATAGAGAGTTAGAAACATGGATCAGCTGCCTCCTGCACACTCCCTACTGGGGATGTGCGGCAACCAAGGTTCATGCCCTTGACCGGAATCGAACCTGGGACCCTTCAGTCCACAGCCGAGGCTCTATCCACTGAGCCAAACCAGCCAGGGCAAACCTGCCATTCTTGAACGGGAATCGAACCCATGACCTTTCAGTAGGCGGAGCAAAGCTCTAACCAATGAGCAACACCAGCCACGGCAAACTCATTTCCTTTTGAAGTCCTCATTTTGTTGCCTCTTTTTTTTTTTTTCCTGCTGAGAGTGCACTGGGCCTTCTTGGGGTGAAAAGCCATCCTGGGCCAGAACGGAGTGGCTGTGACCTAACAATGTCCCGGTCCCCCAGGTGCGCCCTTTCCAAGGGGCTCATAAACCTCCCGGCGCCGCAGAACCAAAAACTCCTCCTGCGATACGGCCGCCCCGCCACGCACATGCCACTCACAGCACCGCAGCCTCCCAGGTCCCGCCCACCCCGGGCTATGTGGGAGGGGCCGCTTCCGGAGCAGCCGGAACTCCCTGTCGCTTAGCAACCAGGTGACAGGCTGCGACCCGGGCCTATCCAGTGGCCGTTCCTGCGCTGGGCAGGAGCTGCGAGCGAGCGGGCGGCGCGCCTTTCCAATACACCTGCCCGCTGGCCCGACTCCCAACAAGGACGCCCACCATTCACTGGGCATCTGTCAGGCTCCTTCAAGCACGTCACGCTGTGGAACCCCGAGAATTCACCACCTTTTCACCGACAAGAAACCAGGCCGAGAGGCGAAGGCCCTCAACCCGGGGGACCTGGCTCAGGGCGGGAATCCCACCTGCCGGTCCCCCATCCCAGAGCCTGGAGAAGGAGCAGCAGCTCAAACTCGACCCGAAATGCTTTATTTTCCATCATGACTATGCAACGCGTGTCTGTATAGCCCGAGGGACCGGAGATCCCACCTGGCAAATGGCAAACGGACCCAAGGCCTGAAGGGCAGTGAATGCATTGGAAGTGGACGGGGTGCGCCTGGCCCCCACAATCCAGGCTCAGCTTACTTGGCAGGAGGCCTTCAGGGTGGGAAAGGGCAAACGCTCTGGGCCGCTGGGCGGAGTGAACCACGGAGGGTGGAAAGGCTGGAGAATGAGTCCCCTCCGGCCCGGGCAGGGCTGGAAGCTGTGCCGCCCGTTGGCTCCGGGCTCCAGGCTCCAGGCTCCGCTCACAGCGCCAGCCCCCGCTCCTTGAACAGCTGCTGCAGCGCCTCTTCCAGCGGCCGGCTGGTGCCCTGCAGCCCTTTCACCACCTGCGCCGCCCACTCGAAGTATTCCTGCACCCGGTGCTCCGACCACCCTGCGTGGGAAGGGACAGAACACGGCCCGTGGAATGGCAGCCGACTCCCTGCAGGGCTTGGTGGAAGGATGTGTCTTGAAATCTGGCCCAGCTCCGGTATTTCTGCCCCATGAAAGCAGACCAGAGTGGTCTGGCAGGGACTAGTTCGGGCCGCAGTGGTCGGCAAACTGCGGCTGGCGAGCCACATGCGGCTCTTTGGCCCCTTGAGCATGGCTCTTCCACAAAATACCGACTTCTGCGCATGGGCCAGGAAGTTTCAATCGCACTGTACATGCGCGCCTGCACGTGGTATTTTGTGGAAGAGCCACACTCAAGGGGCCAAAGAGCCGCAGTTTGCCACCACGTGCTTGGGGGATTAACCAGAACGCCCAAGCTTTCCCCCCTGCCCCCCACACTCCCCGCCCCCAGGGGAACGGAGCCACCTGGGCCTCCAGATGATGGACCTTCCCTGTCCCCCCAAAGCAGGTGGGGGGCTCCTACCCTCTGGGGTGCAGCGATTCAGGTCCCTCAGGTTGTACAGCTTGTCCGCCAGCTTCACCAGCTTGGCCCCCGGGCTGCTGTGGGGCGCGTGCTCCACCTGCAGCCTCTTCCTCTCCAGCTTCGGCAGCGTCTTGTCATCCGTCACCTCCTCCACCAGCCGCCGCACCTGCGCCCCGAAGTGCAGCTCCAGCTCATCGAGGGTGGTGTCCGTGTCCTCCACCGTGTCATGGAGCAGGGCCGCCTGGGGACAGGCTCCCACTTAGCCCTGCGGCGCCAGCCAGAGCTGAATGGGGCGCCGGTCCCCACCCCAGCCTCCTGCCTGTCGGCGGAGGAGGGAAAAGTTACCTGCAACACCGCAATGTCAGTGATTCCCGCCTCGTGGGTCAGGATCCGAGCCACACCTGGCGGGCAGAGCAGGCAATCAGACCGGAGGGGGTCCCAGCCCGAGTGTTGGTGGGATTTGTTTGGAGCCAGATGTGGCCCCTCACTCACTGGGTGTCCCTCGGGCGTGTCCTTGACTCTCTTTGGGTGTCAGCCGTACACAGGGAACAGCCATGCCCGCCACCCCGGATGGTCTGAGGCTGCATCACCCTCAGTGCGTGGCACAAAGCTTGGTGCAGAGTAGGTGCTCAACGAGGTGCACGGTCCCACCCCCCCGTCCCCTGGCGCCGCTCAGTTTACTCCCGGGGCTGCGCGCCCACCGATTGGGTGGTTGATGTACGGGGTCCCCTCGGGGTCCATCCGCCGCTGCCGTCGGTGCTTGTGAGCCGCGAAGTCGGCAGCTTCCAGCAGCTGCGCCACCTCAGAGCCCATCGCGCCGGTGGGGGTGCGACTGAGGTTCCGCGAGGAAGGGAAGCCGGACCGAGCTCCACAGCGCCCCCTGGCGCCGCGGAGGCCGCGGGGATTGTGGAATCCAGCTCAGAAGAGTTCCTCTTGGGGGTGCCATCCTGGTGGGAGTCGGGGGGCGGGCAGGTCCTGGTTCAGGGCGCTCTGCTGGGGGCGCAAGAACAAGTCCTGGTTCTCCGAGGCCACACAGTGTGCCGATTCCAGGGCACGAAGGCACCGGTGGCTGTTACTGAGGGGGCAGGGCAATTCGCCTAACCTCAAGGTCAGAGCCAGCTTGTCCCAGGAGGGACTTCTCCCCCCATGGAAAGACAGTCTGCAACCTATCAGTGCTCTGAAAATTCCCAAATGCTCTAAAAAGAATTCTCCCCGCGGGGCGGGCCTGGTTGCTATGGGCACGGAGCCTCACTTTGGGACCCAGGAGACCACTAGGGCCTGACCTTCTGGAAATTGGAGCCTTTGCTGGAAGCCCTGCTGAATTGCTTCAGATTTAGGCTCCCAGCCAGCAGTGATGTTTCTGCAGGAACTGGCTTATTTATTTTTTTAAAATATATTTTATTGATTTTTTACAGAGGAAGGGAAAGGGATAGAGAGTTAGAAACATGGATGAGAGAGAAACTTCAATCAGCTGCCTCCTGCACACCCCCTACTGGGAATGTGCCCGAAACCAAGGTACATGCCCTTGATCGGAATGGAACCTGGGACTCTTCAGTCCCCAGGCTGACGCTCTAGCCACTGAGCCAAACTGGTCAGGGCTATTTTTTTTTTTTAAGTTAGTGATTAACATTGGAGTTGCTGACTTTTTAAAATATATATATTTATTGATTTCAGAGAGGAAGAGAAAGGAAGAGAGAGATAGAAACATCAATGATGAGAGAGAATCATTGATAGGCTGCCTCCTGCACACACACACACACACACACACACACACACACATACCTGCCCCAGGGAATTGAGTCTGCAACCTGGGCATGTGCCCTTGATTGGGAATTGAATCGTGACCTCCTGGTTCATGGGTGGACGCTCAATCACTGAGCCATGTTAGCTATACAGGAACTGTCTTCTTTGCTCTCAGGTGCTGGGACAAAATTTGCATTTTTGTGCCATAAGGGTTCGTGCATCAGTCCCCAGGCACCGGCTGTGGGCTCTGGGGTGATGTGTGTCGCCACTGCTGTTCTGGGAGCATGACATTGTCAGGCCTCCGGCAGGCATTAGAATAACACTTAACATTGCTGGCGGGCGGCCTCCAGCCTTTTGGATAAAGTCCATCTCAGGGGAAGGCGGCTATGAGGTATGAGGGTAAGAGGACCCTCACACCCTGGAAGAGCTTTGCCTGTGACATGGATCAGCTCGTTGCTAAGTAAACTCCAACCACACAGGCAGCTTGTGTGCTCTGGCTGTCGCTAGTGCAGATGAGGGCTCAGGGGGAAGGTCAATGAAAGGACTCACCCTGTTTTCAGCTCGTCTTGGTGGTTGCCACGACACAGAGGGTAGGGAGGGAAGTTCCAAAGGCTTGAACTGAGGCCTCTGGGGCCTGAAACAGAGCCATCAGCATTCCCAGGGCCTCCACGGCAGCCTGGAGAATGGCTCTAAAATGCATATCTGTTCACTAGGCTGATGGCTCCACTTCTTTCTCACCCCTCATTCTGTCCTCTAGTCTTCTGAGCCCTTCCCCTAGAGCTCAGAAAACCTTAGGCCGCTTGGAGCCACAGTTCCCACATTTTCCCTTTTATTAAAATATATATTTTTAAATTTATTTCAGAGAGGAAGGGAGAGGGAGAGAGAGGTGTAAACATCAATGATGAGAGAGAATCATGGATTGGCTGCCTCCTGCACATCCCCCACTGGGGACAGAGCCCACAACCCGGGCATGTGCCCCGACCAGGAATCGAACCGTTACCTCTTGGTTCATAGGTAAAAGCTCAACCACTGAGCCACGCTGGCCGGGCAACAGAAGACACACTCCATCACTTTTAACTCTCTCTAGAGGTCTGTGCCAGTGTGTTCATAGCCCAGGGGCCTTGGGGCTTTGACTGTTATTTCCTTACAGTTTGCAGCCATAGCTCAGTAAGAGAGACGCTGGGGTTCCTAGGACCAGGGCAGAGGCGGCGGTGGCCTCTCAGGGGCTCCCAGGGGAGGCTGTCTCTGGAGCTACCGCTGCTCTTCAGCTGGTGACCCTTGCCCAGCCGACCTCTCTCTCAGGTACAGCAGTCTCCTCCTATTCCCCACCCCAACCCACTTCTGGTCCCCTACTCTCTCAGCAGGAACTGAGCTCCTCTGGGAAGCTGGTTGGGAGGGAGGGAGCCTGCCCTTCCGATAAGAGCTGACCCCTTTCACTCTCCCCAAGGCGGGGAGTAGGGTGCGGGCAGACCATTTCTGCCTGTCGCCAGCCCCCTGCCCCTCCCTTCAGCATTGGCTCAGCACCCTCACTTGTGCCAGACCATCCACCCAGTATGCCAGCAAGACCCTGCTTTCTTGTCCTCAGCTCTCTGATGCTCCTGACATAGTCTCCTGCTGCCACCTGCAGGCTGCAGGGGCTCCGATGCACTTGGGCGGGGCTGTCCATGCCTCAGCCCAGTGACAACTCCAGCCCCAAAGCCACGGGAACACTGCCAGTGAGTTTTCCAGGATCTGGGGCTTTAAGTTCCGGGACGGGAGGCCTGCAGCTTGCAGACTAGTGGAGAGACAGACCTCAAAACAGAAAACCACGTAAACACATGATTGCAAACCATTCGGGGAAGGAAAAGTCCCAGGGCCCTGAAAGCAGGTAACAGGAGCCATGTCTACGTTGTGGGGCGAGGGTCAAGGATTACACACATTATAGTCGGGGTCTGCAATCCTGGATCTTCCCATGGATGGCTTAAGGGCACCTGTGAGCCCCCTGATTAGTGTTTATAAGATTCTGCATTTATCCAGGGTGGGGGCTGAGCTTTCACTGAACTCTCACCTCCTGACACTGTCTCCTCTCCCACCGAGGCCGGCTCCTAGCGCCGGGCCTCCCCAGGCTGCTGCTCGCGACCCAGTGACCGCAGACCTTGTGCCCTCCCGCCGCGGTCAGGGTCCGGGCCAGGGCGCCTGCGCGTCTCCCTCGGGGTGTTCCCACGCGCGCCCCCTGCAGGTCTCGGTGGGAACACACTAGGCGCGCCCCCAGGCTCCTCTGCGCATGCGGAGCCGGCCGAGCGCCCCGCCCCTCCCGACGCGCGCACGCCTTGGTCCCGCCCCCTCTCGGCCGGCGCCAATGACGTCAGGGGGCGGGGCATCCCACGGCGGATTCCGGCGTCTGGGCTCCGCCCGCCCCAGAGACCGCGACGGCGCGCGCCCGGGAGGTCCTCCGCGATGACTGTGAGTAGCCCCGGGACCCCCACCCGGCCACCGTCCCGGGGGCGGGGGGAGTGTGTGCCCATCCCCCGCGCCTGGACCACCTCGCACCTGCTCTGCCCACTCCCCGCCGCCTCCTCGCCCCTGTCCTGGCCCTCCATGGGGGGCTGGTCCCCGACCCCCAGCTCCGGGCGGGCCCCGAGCCCAGCGCCGACGTTCGCACCGCTCCCCTCCGCAGGCCAGCTCCGTGGAGCAGCTGCGGAAAGATGGCAACGAGCTGTTCAAATGCGGGGACTACGAGGGCGCCCTGGCGGCCTACACCCAGGCCCTGGATCTGGGTGCGACGCCCCAGGACCAGGCCATCCTGCACCGGAACCGGGCCGCCTGCCACCTTAAGCTGGTGAGGGGGGAGCCCGGGCCGCCGGGGCCGCTTTGTACATCTCGCCGCTGCGGGGGGGGCCCTGGCCGGACATTCACCTTCTCAGGCCGCCCACACCTGTGGGATGTCTTTGGGGGCCCCCGGGTGGTGGGGGGCCGGGTGGTAGGGGGCAGCCCTGCCGCTCTGTGGAACGCAGCCAGCCGCCTGCTCTTCTTTTGCAGGAAGATTACAGCAAAGCAGAAACCGAGGCCTCCAAAGGTGGGGGACGCTCCCTGTGCGGAGGGAGCTGTGGGGCTCTGTGGTGGGCGAGGACCTGGGACCCTGCATGACCACCTTCTCCTCTTCCCCTCTGGAGCGCACCTGCCCGCCTGCCCACTTCCTCGGGCCTTTCCTTTTCTGCAGCTGCCCTCACCTTTTCTGCGGCCGGAGTGCTGAGCCCCGCATCCGTCCCCCCACCTTCCTCTGGCCCTCGAGATCTTTCCCTCCTGCTCCCGCCTGGAGACGGTGGCCTCCTGGGTGCTGACCGAGCTCCCGTTTGTGCTCAGCCATCGACAAGGACGGCGGGGACGTCAAGGCGCTTTACCGGCGGAGCCAGGCCCTGGAGAAGCTGGGCCGCCTGGACCAGGCCGTCCTGGACCTGCAGAGGTGCGTGAGCCTGGAGCCCAAGAACAGAGTTTTCCAGGAGGCGCTGCGCAGCATTGGGGGCCAGATTCAGGAGAAGGTGCGTGAGTGCCGGGGAGGGCACGTGGCGTTGACTGGTGGCGGAGGGACCCTGGGAAGGGGTGTGGGTCGAAGGCGGAAACACAGTTCTGCAGAGAGGAGGGCACGAGAGCTTACAGAACGAGAGCTTACAGAACGACGCTCAGCCTTTCCAGCGGGTAGGGAATCGCAAACTAAAATACCAGCAAGGTGTCGGCTTCTTGTCGGTCTGTCTGGCGCTATTTAAAGTTTGTACACTTGCCCTATCCGGTTTGGCGCAGGGGTCGGCAAACCGCGGCTCGCGAGCCCCATGCGGCTCTTTGGCCCCTTGAGTGTGGCTCTTCCAGAAAATACCACGTGCGGGCGCACACATACAGTGTGAAGTTGACTTAAAACTTTAAGTAAAGTTTATTAAGTTAATTTTAGGGAACGCTGTGGAGTGAAAGAAGATATAGTGTCGAGGATGGAGAAAGGTATGTGGAGATGGTTTGGACATACAGAGAGGATGAACGGAAGGAGACAGACGAAACAAGTATACAAGACGAGTGTGGATGGGAGAGTTGGAAGGGGTCGACCTCAGCGAACGTACCTCCATCAGATTGAGGACGTTTTTAGCAAAGGCCAGCTTAAGAGTACCCTAATTATAAGTTAATAACAATGTACCTACCTGTATAGTTTCAGTTTAAAAAAATTGGCTCTCAAAAGAGATTTCAATTGTACTGTTGACTAATGAGTTTGCCGACCACTGGGCTAGAGCGTCGGGCCTGTGGACCGAAGGGTCCTGGGTCCGATTCTGGTCAAGGACACATACCTTGATTGCAGGCTCCTCCCCAGCCCGGACCCTGGTCGGGGTGCGTACAGGAGGCAGCCACTCGATGTGTTTCCCTCACATCGATATTTCTGTGCCCCCCCCCCCCTTCCATGCTCTCTAAAAAATCAATGAAAAAATATCCTCGGGTGAGGATTAAAATAAATGAATAAAGTGAGTACACTTGGCTAGAAGGCGGGAGGGAGACGCTGAGGTGGCGAGGTTAGGGGCGTAGCCTGCTCCTGGCTGCCGGCGGGTGTGCGTTGGTGCAGCTCCCTGGGGGAGCGCTTCAGCATCTCTCTTAAAATGGTAAACGAGCAGGTGCTGTGTCCGGTGTGTTTACCTGTTGCACCTCAAGTGTTGCCCATCTGTGTACACAAGCTGGCGTGTGGGTTGATTGCAGCCTTGTTGGTCTTCATGAAAACCTGGAACTGGCCTCAGTGCCCAGCAGCGGGGGAATGGCTGGCTACACGGGGTGACGTCCTACATGGCAGTTACCGAGAGCTGAGAGTAGGTGGACCCGCATGCACAGGCGTGGAAGGCTGATGCTTAAATGGGAAAAGGGAAAACATACAGTAACACATACAGTATGATGTCATTTATATTAAAACTAGAGGCCCGATGCCCAAAATTCCTGCAAGGGGCTCGGCCCTCACAGTCCTGGCTTCATTCGGAAGGACATCTGGAAGGACGTCCAGAAGGTCTTTTGGCTGTCTGGTCTAATTAGCATATTACCCTTTTATTATTATAGATGTTTTCCCCACATACACACCCAAGACCACCCCCTATTTTTTCTGCACCCACACTTGGGTATGTAAGTAGGGAGAAAAATAACTAAAAATACACATGAAAACGTCACCCGTGCGACCTCTGGGGAAAGGAATGGGATGAGGGGGCTTTTCTAAGGAGACCTGGCTTCACCTGCTAATTTTTTTAAGTAGAGAAGCATTATTTGTGTGGCATAGGCGCTCACAGAATTTAGGAGAAGAGAATCTGAAGGCCATCGTGAACTTTACCCAAGCTTGAATTAACCAGATCATTTGGTGTTAAAATGCTGAAACAGTAGAAGCAAATAATGCGATGGCTAATTCCTCATTGAAAGGTCGAGACCTGGGAAAGCAAACTGTTCCTTTTTTATTTCTTTTAACATTGTCCCAGCTGGTTTGGCTCAGTGGATAGAGCGTCAGCCTGTGGACTGAAGGGTCTCAGGTTCGATTCCAGCCAAGGGCAGAAGGAGAGAGAGACAGAAACATTAATGATGAGAGAGAATCATTGCTTGGCTGCCTCCTGCACGCCCTCCACTAGGGATCGAGCCTGCAACCCGGGCATGTGCCCCAACTGGGAATCGAACCGTGACCTCCTGGTTCATAGGTCGATGCTCAACCACTGAGCTACACCAGCCGGGCCAAACTGTGCTCCTTTTGGTGCCAGCTCTGTTTGATTCCCAAGGTCTGCCTAGAGCCCTTGTTGAGAAGGATTAGGGAGCATCTGGGCCGGGCAGGAGCGTGTGCCATGACTGATTAGTCATGTTGCCATGGATGCAAGAGGGGCAGGGACCCAGGGCCATGGGGAGGGAGAGGCCTGGGGTGATCCTGATCATTCAGATTATTTTCAAAAACTCAAAAGGAGGACATCTACCCAAGGGGAGTGTGGGCAGGACCTCACCCCCTGCTGGCTCCCTTGCAGGAAGTGTAAGTGCTGCCCCAGCATAGACGGGGCCTCTGGGAGGGGTAGCCTTTGGCGGAGAGGATGCCTCCCCTCTGAGCAGCACTGCCCTCCGCATGGTGCCGCCCCTGCTGACCAAGCGGGAAGTCGCTCAGGGAGGAAAATAGCCGCGGGAAGTTGGGGAGAAGCTGCCAGGCGAGTCCCTTCCTGCCCACGGGAGCTGGGTGCTAGCCCCAACCCAGACCTCCTCGCCGGGCCTCCCAGACACGGGAGCCAGGCGCTGGGAGGAGCCGGAGAGAACAAAGGGGCTGTGTGTGTGTCTGGCCCGAGGCGGCGGTGGGGCCCATGCTGTCGCTCTGTCGCAGGTGCGGTACATGTCCTCCACGGATGCCAAGGTGGAGCAGATGTTTCAGATCCTGCTGGACCCCCAGGAGAAAGGCACCGAGAAGAAGCAGAAGGTGAGGGGCCTGGGCCGAGTGAGAGCTGGTCTCCCGGTGGGGCTGCCCGGCCACAGTGCCCTGTGTGCTGGGGTTCACCCAGAAGCCCCCGAGGGCCCCGTGCCTGCCTTTCAGTCTTTGCCTGGGACTCAGGACCCCTACCAGCCCTGAGAGCAGGCTCTTCCCCTCCTTACAAAGAAGGGGCCCAGCCGGCGTGGCTCAGTGGTTGAGCATCGACCTATGAACCAGGAGGTCACGGTTCGATTCCCAGTCAGGACACATGCCCGTGTGTGGGCTCGATCCCAAGTGAGGGGCGTGCAGGAGGCAGTCGATCAATGATTCTCTCTCATCACTGATGTTTCTTTCTCCCTCTCCCTTCTTCTCTGAAATCAATAAAAATATATTTAAAAAATACAAAAAAAACCCCAAAGAAGTGCACTGAGGTTCGGCGAGGTTAAATGGATAGCCAGGGTCACCAGCGGGGCCGGAGCGCGGGGCCTCTGCCCGCCAGGCCCTGTGCGTGGTGTCACAACATGAGGAACTGTATTTGAAGGGCCAGAAGGTTGAGAACCACTGTCCCCTTTCACGCAGGCTTCCCAGAACCTGGTGGTGCTGGCCCGGGAGGAGGCCGGGGCGGAGAAGATCTTCCGGAACAACGGGGTGCAGCTCCTGCAGCGCCTGCTGGACACGGGGGAGGCCGACCTGATGCTGGCGGCCCTGCGCACGCTGGTCGGCATCTGCTCTGAGCACCAGTCACGGGTAGGTGGGGGGCTGCTTCCTGCCACCGTCCGTCCGTGCGTCCCTCCGTCCGTCCATCCTGCCTTCCACCCCTCATCCTCCAAAGACAACTTGAGGCAGAGGACAAGGAGGCCTGTAACAGGAGAGGAGAATATAACACGGCTCCAAAGAGGCCAACATGATTGGGGCCACCTGGGGCCGGGAAAGGGCAAAGCCGCCCACCGACACTGGGGTGCCTGCTCTGGGGGGTGGTGTCGGGGGGCTTCTGAGCGTGGCCAGTCGTTCCTGCAGCTGCTCACGGAGCTGCCCGGGCGGTGCAAGCAGGCTTGTCTTAGACACAGCGCACCGTCCTCCCCAGAGCACCGCCTGCATTTCCCCAGGGGGGTCCTCACGCGGGAGGTGGTCAGCGATGTCACCACGGTGTCTGAGACGGAGACCAGATATGAGGGGCCCGTCACTCGGCTGACTCTCAGCGCAGACGCGGCAGCAGGAACAGCCCTGCCCTGGCCGGTGCGGGGAGGCCTGCCCCGGGGGACAGGGACTTGACCGTGGTTGCTTCTAGAGGAGCCCACAGTTCCTGGGTCAGCGGGGGAACTGTGACGTGTCCTGCGAAGGTGGTTTAGGCCAAACTGAACCCCCGGCCACACTCAGGACCCGCCGGTAGGGCTCTTGCTCTCCAGCTGCCCTTCCCCAAGCGAGGCTCTCCTCTCTCCCCCAGACAGTGGCCACGCTGAGCGTGCTGGGGACGCGGCGGGTGGTCTCCGTCCTGGGTGTGGACAACCAGGCCGTGTCGCTGGCCGCCTGCCACCTGCTGCAGGTGATGTTTGATGCCCTCAAGGAAGGCGTCAGGAAGGGCTTCCGAGGCAAAGAGGGCGCCATCGTGGTGGGTGAGTGGGGGCGGGGCTGCGGTCGCCTGGGTCTGTCGTGGCGGGGGCGGGGCTGGGCGCCAGGCCTTTTGGGAAAATGGCTGATGACAGTGTTTTACTCCAGGTTCTTCTATTTTTAAACCCTCACCTGAGGATATTTTTCCATTGGTTTTTAGAGAGAGGGAAAGACAGAGAGAAATATCGATGTGAGAGAAACACATCAATTGGTTGCCTCCTGCACGAGCCCCAACCAGGGCCTGGGCTGGGGAGGAGCCTGTAACCCAGGTACAAGCCCTTGACTGGAATCGAACCCCCGGCGCTCTATCCACTGAGCCACACTGTCTAGGGCTACTCATAGTTCTAAGCAGTCAGGGTGCCTGTAGGGAAGCTGGAGCCCAGCCCAGAGCTCAGGATGCAGGTCCCCCTCCCTCTTAATCTCTGGCCTCTTGAGAAAGTTCAAAGGTCAGGCAGGGCTGGGCCACCGTGTAACCGAACGTCTTCTTGCTGCCAGACCCCACCCGGGAGCTGAAGGTCCTCATCAGCAACCTGCTGGAGCTGCTGACCCAGGCGGGCGTCTCGGGCCAGGGCCGCGACAACGCCCTCAGCCTCCTGATTAAGGTGGTGCCCCGCAAGTCTCTCAAGGACCCCGACAACAGCCTCACCCTCTGGGTCATTGACCAAGGTAGGCGGTGCTGCTTTTAGGAAGGGCCAGGGCTGAGCACGCGTGTTGCCTCTCGCTTGGAGGGGCAGCGCCAGCCGCGGGTCTGCTCTGAGCGCACCCTGGGGCCTGTGCCCGGCCCTCCACCCCCGGAGGCAGACCCTCCAGCTGGGACATGTGCCCACGCACGCACACCGAGCAGGCCCGCGAGTATCGCTTCTGTATGCAGGGAGAATCTTAAAGTGTAATATCTGAGCTCACACTGGTCTTTGTCCCTAAAGGATACGCAAGGAAAGCTTGGCAACAGGGCCCGCGTGAGCTCACCTATCGGGTGCTCACCTTTTGTTACCTCAGTAAGCCTGTGAGGGGTGATTGCTGTTTTCTTTGATTTCAGAGAGGAAGGGAGAGGGAGCGAGAGATAGAAACATCAACGATGGGAGAGAATCATTGAGCAGCTGCCTCCTGCACGGCCCACACTGGGGATGGAGCCTGCACCCCAGGCATGTGCTCTGACCTGGAATTGAACCCAGGACCCTTCAGTTCGCAGGCCGACGCGCTATCCACTGAGCCAACCCAGCTAGGGCTGTGATTGCTATATTCCCTTCAGTTTTTATTTTTAAAATATATTTTTTATTATTTTTGTTAATCCTTACCTGAGGATATTTTCCCATTGATTTTTTTTTTTTTTTTTAGAGAGAGAGAGAGTGGAAGGGAGGGGGAGAGACAGAGAGAGAGAAACATTGATGTGAGAGAGACACATCAATGGTTGCCTCCTGCACTGGCCCCAACCAGGGCCAGGGTGGAACCTGCAACTGAGGCACATGCCCTTGACCGGAATCGAACCCGGGACCCTTCAGCCCAAAGGCTGACACTGTCCACTGAGCCAAACTGGCTCGGGCTGCCCTTCAGTTTTACACACGAGGAACCTCAGAGCCCCAGACGTCACTGCTGAGGCCCTGCCCTGCCCACACACCCGCCTCCGAGGCAGCAGGTCAGCCCGACAGACAGCCTGCCCCGCGCACGCTGCCTGCGCAGCGTGGTCCTGCCGTCCCGTGCCTTTCCCAGAAACCTCTGCCCTGGGCCCGTCGGGGCTGGACCGGCTCTTCTGCTTCTGACCAGGGTGTCCTCTCAGGTCTGAAGAAGATCCTGGCGGTGGGGGGTTCTGTGCCGGAGCCTCCCGGGGAGCTCGCGGTGACCGCCAACAGCCGCATGAGCGCCTCCATCCTCCTCAGCAAGCTCTTCGACGACCTCAAGTGTGACGCCGAGAGAGAGAACTTCCACCGCCTCTGCGAGAACTACATCAGGCGAGCGAGGCGCCGTCTCCGCTGCCGGGTCCAGCCAGGGTTCTGGCTCCTTGTGGGTGGGGGAGGGGGGGCAATGAAAGGCTTTCGACTCGGGCAGCGGCCTGGGGAGGACGCGCAGGGGCCACGTGTCCCAGGCCCACGCCTGGTTCCACAGGGACCTTCTTTCCCAGTTCTCTGTGATGCCACCTCCAGCCCAGACCCAGCGTTCACTGAGCACTTACTGTGTCCCTTTGAACACAGCAGTGCAGCGTGCCAGTCCTGCTCTTTTTTTTTTTTTTTAAGAAAAATATATGTATTGATTTCAGAGAGGAAGGGATGGGGGAGAGAGATAGAAACAGCAATGATGAGAGAGAATCATTGATCGGCTACCTCCTGCACGCCCCTCACGGGGATCGAGCCCGCAACCCAGGCCTGTGCCCTTGGCCGGGATCAAACCTGGGACCCTTCAGTTCACAGGCCGACGCTCTATCCACTGAGCCAAACCGGTTAGGGCTGTCCTGCTCTTAAGGAGCTTACAGCTGAGAGAACACTCAAGACAGATTACGAAATAAGAACAATTTCAGCCCTAGCTGGTTTGGCTCAGTGGATAGAGCATCAGCCTGCGGACTGAAGGGTCCCAGATTCGATTCTGGTCAAGGGCACATGCCTGGGTTGCACGCTCGGTCCCCAGTGTGGGGCGTGCAGGAGGCAGCCGATCAATGATTCTCTCTCATCATGGATGTTTCTATCTCTCCCTCTCACTTACCCTCTGAAATCAATAAAAATATATTAAGAAAAAAAAAAAGAACAATTTCAGATCTCACTAAGGACAGAGGAGACAAGCGGGGTGGTGTGAGTAAAAGGCGGTATGTTGTCAGGGAGGGCTCGATGGATCGGCACTGCTGTCCAGGAAATGGCCTTGGCAACTTTCCTTGCTGTCCCTGCCCACGTGTGCGCACACCTGGCCGGTGGGAGGAAAGGAGGGTCCCCTATGCCGGCCCTGGTGTGACAGCCGCCCCTGTGCCCTCAGGAGCTGGTTTGAGGACCATGGGCTGGCCGGGAAGCTGCGGGCCATCCAGACGGTGTCCTGCCTCCTGCAGGGCCCCTGCGACGCCGGCAACCGGGCCCTGGAGCTGAGCGGCGTCATGGAGAGCGTGATCGCGCTGTGCGCCTCTGAGCGGGAGGAGGAGCAGCTGGTGGCCGTGGAGGCCCTGATCCACGCGGCCGGCAAGGCCAAGCGGGCCTCCTTCATCACGGCCAACGGCGTCTCGCTGCTGAAGGACCTGTACAAGCGCAGCGAGAAGGACAGCATCCGCATCCGGGCGCTGGTGGTGAGATGGGCGGCCCGGGCCGGGCACGCGGGCTGATGGGCAGGGTCCCCCGGCTGGCGTCTCAGGGTGCAGCCCCAGCTCAGTCTGGGAGGCAGTAGGGGGTCTGCAGGGCTTGTCCAGGCCAGAGGCACGGGCCCTGCCTCCTCCCAGAGGGCTCAGGGTCCGTCAGAGAGAGAGAGCCCTGGTGAGAGAGGGCCCCTGACAGGCTGCGCCCTGGAGGCGGTGGGCGGAGCTCCAGGAGGTGATGATTAGTTTGGAGGACACGCTGGGCCAGGCTGGTCGGAAGGGCTGTGAGGGAAGGCTGGGCCTGCAGGCAGTCCCGGGAGCTGGTGGTTGGGGCCACCTGGCCTCCAGGAGCCTGCAGCCCTGCACGGGGGGAAGCCCCAGGGCACTTGGTCTCTTCAGCCCGTAAGGATCTTGACCTTGGCTGAGGCACCTGTCTTCCCCCACATCTTAGCTCCGCCTGTAGAAAGCTTTTTTCCCTTTTTTTGGTGTGAGGTGGAAAACAGCTAACTCCCAGGGGTGGGGCCCAGAACAGCGCGGCGGCCAACTGGTTCTTGCCTCTCCCTCCAGGGACTCTGTAAGCTGGGCTCGGCCGGAGGGACTGACTTCAGCATGAAGCAGTTTGCTGAGGGCTCCACCCTCAAACTGGCCAAGCAGTGTCGGAAGTGAGTCACCTGGCGTTGCTGCGGCTTGCCCTCAGGAGGGGCTCTGGGAGGCGGTGGGGTCTCCTCACTGCCCTGCTCTCCCCCAGGCGACCCTCCTGGTCCTGCCCTGTGAGCTGCTTCCTGTTTTGAGTGGATGCCCAAGCCCCTGGCGTTCTCTCCCTCTCCCCCCTGCCCGATCCTGGTGGGCTCCCTTCACACCACCCCATCTGACGGTTGTCCCTGCCCTGCCTGTGCCCAGGTGGCTGTGCAATGACCAGATTGATGCGGGCACTCGGCGCTGGGCAGTGGAGGGCCTGGCCTACCTCACCTTTGATGCTGACGTGAAGGAGGAGTTTGTGGAGGACGAGGCGGCCCTGAAGGCTCTGTTCCAGCTCAGCCAGGTAGCTCCTGGCTCTGCAGTTGCCTTGGGACTCTGTCTAGGATTAGAGCCCAGCAGGCTTCCTCGGCAGACCGTGGCCAATGGGGCTCGTGGCCCCAGGGAGGGAGGGCTGGCAGCCGGAGTGGTCCCACTGTGGCGTCCGGAGTGGTCCCACTGTGTGGCGTCGGAGTGTTCCCACTGTGTGGCATCCGGAGTGGTCCCACTGTGTGGCATCCGGAGTGGTCCCAATATGTGGGATCCGGAGAGGACCCACTGTGTGGCGTCCGGAGTGGTCCCACTGTGAGGCGTCTGGAGTGGTCCCACTGTGTGGCATCCGGAGTGGTCTCACTGTGTGGCGTCCAAAGTGGTCCCACTGTGTGGCGTCCGGAGTGGTCCCACTGTGGCGTCCGGAGTGGTCCCACTGTGTGGCGTCCGGAGTGTTCCCACTGTGTGGCATCCGGAGTGGTCCCACTGTGTGGCATCCGGAGTGGTCCCAATGTGTGGGATCCGGAGAGGACCCACTGTGTGGCGTCCGGAGTGGTCCCACTGTGAGGCGTCTGGAGTGGTCCCACTGTGTGGCATCCGGAGTGGTCTCACTGTGTGGCGTCCAAAGTGGTCCCACTGTGTGGCGTCCGGAGTGGTCCCACTGTGGCGTCCGGAGTGGTCCCACTGTGTGGCGTCCGGAGTGTTCCCACTGTGTGGTATCCGGAGTGGTCTCACTGTGTGGTGTCTGGAGTGGTCCCACTGTGTGGCGTGGGCATACTGGCCGCCCCACAGTGTTGGAAACGATGAACTCTCCAGAGGAGTTGGGGGTCACGTGTGTGAGCTTCCAAAGGCTGGAGCCGGGCTGGGGCCTGGGCACGTTCCCAGATTCGTCCTGGTGCCCAAGCCGTCCAGCCAAGGGTAGAGCTGGGGCCCGGGGCGCAGGCAGCATTGGTGTCAGCGCTGCCCTGCCCCCTGCTCCCGGCAGTCCGAGGAGCGGTCGGTGCTCTTTGCGGTGGCCTCGGCGCTGGTGAACTGCACCAACAGCTACGACTACGAGGAGCCCGACCCCAAGATGGTGGAGCTGGCCAAGTACGCCAAGCAGCACGTGCCCGAGCAGCACCCCAAGGTGAGGGCGCCCCCGGAAGGAGCTTGGGGGAAGGAGCTCCCCTGGGACCGGGTGATCCGGGGCATCCACAGCAGACAAGCCTTCCATTTACGGGGTTTCTTCCCCTTGGTTTTCATGGTCATCGATCTGCTGTGAGGAGGGTCCCCTCTCCCTGTGTAATGAGCCGGAGCCCTGTGCTCAGCCGCCTCCTTCCCCAGGACAAGCCGAGTTTCGTGCGGGCCCGGGTGAAGAAGCTGCTGGCGGCGGGTGTGGTGTCCGCCATGACGTGCATGGTGAAGACCGAGAGCCCCGTGCTGACCAATTCCTGCCGGGAGCTGCTGTCCAGGTGAGCCTGCGCCGTCCGAGGGAGCGGGGCCTGGTGCCGTGGCCTCTGGGGTGGGATGTCTGCCCGCCGGGCCCGGCCGCCCACCACCGCGCCTTCTCCCCGCAGGGTCTTCCTGGCTTTGGTGGAAGAGGCGGAGGACCGCGGCACGGTGGTTGCTCAGGGAGGGGGCAAGGTGAGCTGTCCACACTCCCTCCTGACTCAGTGGCTGCTGTACCAGCAGTTGGTGTTAGATGTGGAGCAAAGAGCAGTATCAGTGGCCCTGGCCAGCTTGGCTCCGTGGATAGAGCATCCGCTTGCAGACTGAAGGGTCCCAGGTTCGATTCCAGTCAAGGGCACCCGCCCGGGTTGTGGGCTGGATCCCCAGTGGGGGGTGTGCAGGAGGCAGCCGATCCATGATTCTCTCATCATCGATGTTTCTCTCTCTCCCTCTCCCTTCCTCTCTGAAATTAAAAAAAAGCATTATAAATGGCGGGAGGAACGTCCTCCTGCTGAGTGGGTGATGCTGAAGGGGCTGGGCTCCTGTTAAAGGTGCTGAGTCGGCCTTTCCCTGTGTCGTTGACCTCCTTAGCCCCCTGCCCAGCACAGCCCATGTCTAGCTCTTGAATGGTGTTTCCGGAAGTGTTTGGGTGGCCTATGGGAGACCTCAGAGAGGGTCTGAGCCCCGTGATCTGCAAGCCTTGTGGGGGGCGGAGAGGGGATAGTGAGGGCGCACAGTCAGGGCATCGGGGCCTGACAGCTTGGGCCTCACGCTCCAGGCACGTCATGACCCCTGAAGGGCTTGTCCCTATAGGCTCTGCTCCCGCTGGCCCTGGAAGGCACGGACGTGGGGCAAACAAAGGCCGCCCAGGCTCTCGCCAAGCTCACCATCACCTCCAACCCAGAGATGACCTTTCCCGGAGAGCGGGTGCGTGTCCTCCCGCCCAGCCCTGGCCCCCCCTCCACCCCTCGCTGGGCCCTGATGGCCTCAAACCCGGCTGTAGCTGAGCCCCGGGATGGGGAGGGCAGCCTGCTGCTGGGGGGACCGCCGGCTGCAGGGTCAGCGGGCTGGTGGGGGCTGGGCCGTGTAGCCCTGACAGTGGGGGGCACATCGCAGGTCTATGAGGTGGTCCGGCCCCTGGTGTCCCTGCTGCACCTCAACTGCTCAGGCCTGCAGAACTTCGAGGCGCTCATGGCTCTCACGAACCTGGCGGGGATCAGTGAGAGGCTCCGGTAAGGCCCTCGGGATGCGGGCCTGGGCGGGGTTTCGGGGCTTAGGTTACCCCCAGGGAAGCACTTCACAGTTTGGTCCTTGCTGTGTTTGAGAGCCTCTGCCATACAGCGGAGGGGACAGTTCCACGAGGACAGGGTTCTCCGCCATGCCCTGGCCGGTGTGGCTCAGTGGGTGGTGTGTCAGCCTGCAGACCAGAGGGTCCCGGGTTCAATTCCGATCAAGGGCACATACTTCAGTTGCAGGCTTGTCCCCAGTCCCAGACAGGGCATGTGTGGGAGGCAACCAATCGATGTGTCTGTCTCACATCGATGTTTCTCTCTCTGTGTTTCTCCCTCTCCTTTCCACTCTTTCTTAAAAAAAAAAATCAATGGAAAGATATCTTCAGGTGAGATTAATGAAAAGAAAAAAAATGGCTCTTGGCCATAACTGCAGGTTCCAGAGTCATCCTGGTTTCCTTGGTTACTGGCGTGTAACCTCAAGCAAGTTACTTAATCTCTCCGTGCCTCAGGTTCCCCCTCTGTGAAATGGGATGGTTATAGTACCCGCCTCGTCAAATCCTGGTGAAAATAATTAAATGAGAAAACGCATGTAAATGCTCTTAATACGAAGGTGCCTGGCTCCCGGCAATGTGCCCAATTGATACATATTTGCTCTTTTTTTTTTTTTTTTTACATTTGATTAATGGAGGAAATATCTTTTTTTTCTCCTTTTAATTGACTTGATTTTTTAAAAATATTTTGTTTTATTGTTTAAAGTATTACAAAGAGTATTACGTATGTCTCCTTTTTTCCCCCCCTTGACATTCCCTCCGTATTTGCTCTTATTGTGACCTTGACTGCATGGCTCACTCCTCAGCCTTGGTTTTCTCTTCTGCAACTAGTCATGCCAGTCACACCTGCACCTCCAGCAGGGGGTGTGGGGAGGAGGAGGTCAGACAGCCTGAGTGCCAGGTCAGGGTCAGGGCTCAATGGCAGTGTCAGCATCGCCATCGCCACCACCCTCATCTCCGAATTCCTGGTTCAGAGCCTTTCCCATGGTCCCACGTCAGCGCCCAGGCCTGGCTAGAAGGTTGGAACCGCTGCAGTTCACACCTGGTGCAGGAGGGCCCTTGGACATTGCCCCGGGAAGCCCTTGGCCCAGGGCTGGATTGTACGGGGACGCGGTGGTGGAGGCCCTGATGGCGCCAACCCGCCCACCTTGGCTCCGCAGGCAGAAGATCCTGAAGGAGAAGGCTGTGCCCATGATTGAGGGCTACATGTTTGAGGACCACGAGCTGATCCGCCGGGCGGCCACGGAGTGCATGTGCAACTTGGCCATGAGCAAGGAGGTGAGGCGTGGCCCAGGCAACCACGTGGGCAGGGGTGCAGAAGTGCCTGTGCCCTGGGTGGCCAGCTGACCAGGTCGCCTCCCTCTTCCGGCCACAGGTACAGGACCTCTTCGAAGCCGAGGGCAATGACCGCCTGAAGCTGCTGGTGCTGTACAGCGGGGAGGAGGACGAGCTGCTGCGGCGGGCGGCCGCCGGGGGCCTGGCCATGCTCACCTCCATGCGGCCCTCTCTGTGCAGCCGCATCCCCCAAGTGGTCAGTGCCTCCTCTGCGGGGAGGGAAGGGAAGGCGGGTCGGCATTGGTGGGTGGGTGTGCCCCTGCCGGGGCTCAGCCTGTGGCTCGTCCCCTGCAGACCACGCACTGGCTGGAGATCCTGCAGGCCCTGCTCCTGAGCCCCAACCAGGAGCTGCAGCACCGGGGCGCCGTGGTGGTGCTGAACATGGTGGAGGCCTCACGGGAGACGGCCGGCACCCTGATGGAGAGCGAGGTGCTGGAGATCCTGTCGGTGCTGGCCAAGGGCGCCGAGGGCCCCGTCTCCAGGGCGGCCGCGGCTTGCCTGGGGAAAGCGGTGGAATATGGGCTCATCAAGCCCAACCAGGATGGAGAGTGAGGGGCTGTCAGCACCACTGCACATTGCAGCCCAGGGGACCACGCGTACAGCTGTGGCCATAGGGGCTGGGCTGCCAGCACACTGGCCTCCTCCCCGGCTGCCCTTTGGAGTCCTCTGCCCTGAGTCAGGGGCCACGCGCCACAGCCCTGCTCACAGCACTACCTCCAGCCTCACGCAGAGGGGCTTTTCCTACCACTGCAGACACTGGGAAAGGGGCGCACTCCTCACTCAGCCAGGGTCCCCCCACCCGGCGGCACTTCCGGCAGCCTCAGGCAGTGATCACCGAGCCCACCACCAGGGCTGCCCGGCCCCTAATAAAAGCGTGTGGAACTCAAGCGTGTGGCCTGTCCATGGGGGAAGGCTGGCCATTGGTCACTCTCTGGAGCAGGAGCTGGTGGGCCCAGTGCCCACGGGAGCCACTTCTGCGAGGGAACCCCATGGATTCCCCACCCCTGGGCCAGTGGGTCGCAGCTTAATCCTGTTGGAGGCCCAGGGGTTAAGCCTAGAATCTAATCAATAAACAAAGGAGTGGGTTTAGGGTACAGACTCCGGGATGCTGGCCCTTCAGTACTTGTGTCTTGGCATTGAGAGTCCTCTCTGACCACGTGCAGGGCTGGTGGGCGTGTCCCCGGGCTGCTCCTCCCTCCGGCGCCTGGACCGCGGCTAAGCCCAGTCGAAGCTCATTGGCTCCACGGGATAGATGACAGGTCCCGGAGCCAATGAGAGGCATGGTGGCAGAGGCGCCCGCCTGCTACGGCTGCTTCCGGTCGGGCTGCAGACTAGCGAGCGTGAGGGAGACTGGGTGGCGGGGTGCTCCCGCCCACGAGCCGCTGCTCGCCACCCCTTCGCCTCGGCTCCTGAGGAGGGTCCCCTGAGGGCTTCTAGTCTGTGCTCCGCGGGGGCGGGGGCCGGGCCCTCTGGTCCGCCTCTGCCGCGGACCCACGCCCACCGGAGGTTCGTTCACTTAGCAGCTTGGGCCGCAGTGGCTCCGCGTAGGCCTCGGGACCGGCTCCACGGGACCTGGGCTGGACAGGCCGCGGCGGGACCGCAGACACCGAGGTGAGCACCGCCCTGTGGCCGCCGGTGGGCGCCTCGCCCGGCGCGGGCCTTCCCAGCTGCCCCCGCGCTGTCGGCAGGTCCCGGGCAGGTGACTCCCTGGGTGCCGCCCGCGCCCCGCCTTCCCACCTGCATTCTGCCCCTCGGAAGGGGCTGCCTGACGGGGTGGAGGGCCTCCTGGCGCCGGGATGGACCCGGAAGGCGTTAGGAACCCAGGTCCGAGTTAGGAGCTTTGGTCTCAGGGGAGACGCAGGATCTGACCCCAGAGTCCTGACCACGCTGCGCTGAGAAAGCGGGGTGCTGTCTCCCCACTGATGTGTGAGCTCCTTGGGACAGACAGCGTCCCTCTCGGGCCAGGGTAAAAGGATCCATAAATGCGTGTGGAATGAATAGGAGACTAGATGGGGTCCCGGAAAACCCACAAGCACCCAGGGCCATTCTCATCTACTCGAAGCGCTGGGTGTAATGAGCTCGCGCCTGTGCTTATGATGGTAGTGCCAGCCCTTGACCCTTTATCTGCATCTACTCCACAAGATTGGTGCAAACATCCCATCCCCTACCTCCGCCTTTGTCAAACCGAGGAAACGGAACTGAGCCCGGAGAGCGTAAGGGTAGCTGAGGACACAGGCCCTGCTCGCTGCAGAAGCAAACCCGGGAGCCCGCGTGGGGGTGTGGGGGGGGGGGGCGGCTGTCACCCGCTGCTGTCTCCCTGTGGCTCCACAGCTTCCACTGGTGGGAGGAGCGCTGTGCGGGGAGTCGGGGCGGGGCTGGAGTTGGCCCGCTACCCCTCTGGGTCGGTCGGAGGCTGCGTGACTGGGGAAGAGTTACCTTCTCTGCCTGTCAAATGGGGACCATGCTAGTTCCCAGCATGACATGGAGAATGTGCCGGGCACTGGGCAGTTTGGAGCCGAAGGGGCTCAGATCCTCGCCCAAGGCCTGAGGAAGAGGGCGCTTAACTCCCTCGGGCCTGCTTGGTGGGACGCTGAGCTTGCTGGAGCCAAAAGGGAGGGCAGGGACATGGCCCCACTCGAGGCAGCGCGGAGTCCCCCTGACCCTGGTGGGGCCTGAGCCCAGGCTCCGCCCCGCGAACGTGGGGGAATGGCTGCCGTCCGCTCTGTGGCCAGGAGGGTGGTGCTCTCCCGTCTCACAGGTCCAGCCAAGGGCCGTCTGCGAGGTTCCAGTCCCGTCGCCTGCCCAACCGGCTGGCGGCCGGCAGAGGGCGCCCGAGGCCATGGCCGAGGAGCGCCCCGGGTCCTGGTTCGGCTTCGGTTTCTGCGGCTTCGGGCAGGCGCTGGGCTCGGGCCGCGGGCGCCAGGTGCTCAGCCCCGAGCCGCTGCGCGTGCCCGACGCGGGCACCGACATCTGCGGCGTGAGCGCCGCCTGGAGCTACACCGCGTTCGTGAGCCGTGAGCGCCACCGTCCCTCTCCCGGCCCCGCCCCCTTCAACTCCGGCCCCGCCCACTCCCCCCCCTCCCACTTCAGGCCCCGCCCCCGCTATATGTCCCCGCCTCCTGCTCAACCCGCTCCCCTCCCCGGCCCCGCCCACTCCCTCCAGGCCCCGCCCCAGCCACGTGTCCCCGCCTCCTGCTCGCCCGCTCCTCTCCAGGCCCCGCCCCTCCCTCCCACCTCAAGCACCGCCCCCTCCCTCCAGGCCCCGCCCCGGCCACGTGTCCCGCCTCCTGCTCAGCCTGCCCCTCCGCAGGTGCGGGCCGGGTGCTGTTGTCGGGCTCCGCGGGCGGTGCGGCGGACGGCTGCCGGGACGCGTGGGCCTCGGAGACGCTGCTCGTGGTGCTGCGCGACGTGCGGGGACCCGGGCCCGGGGCCGAGCTGCAGGCCTGGGCGCCCGGCTCGGCGCTGCGCGGGGAGCCCCGCTGGGCCCAGACCGTGGTGCCGGAGGCCGGGCGGGAAGACGGAGCGGCCGTTGGAACCCGGGCCGGGCCGCTGCCCCTGCTGCCCTGCGCTCGCGCCTACGTGAGCCCGCGGCCGCCCTTCTACCGGCCTCTGGCCCCGGAGCTGCGGGCGCGTCGGCTGGAGCTGGGCGCAGAGCACGCGCTGCTGCTGGACGAGGCGGGCCAGGTGCACTCCTGGGGCGGGGGCAGGTGAGTGACTGCGGAACGGGGGCGGGAGACCGGGGGCGCGACCGGCGCTGACGGGGTCCCCTCGCGCAGGCACGGGCAGCTGGGCCACGGGACCCTGGAGGCGGAGCTGGCGCCCAGGCTGCTGGAGGCGCTGCAGGGCCTGCGCATGGCCGAGGTGGCCGCGGGCGGCTGGCACTCCCTGTGTGTGAGCGGTGAGTGACGCCGAGCCTTCCTCCTCTCCCAGTGTTTTGGGGGCTTCGCCAGTCCTTGCAGGCTCCTCCCACATCCATCAGCTCGCTCATTCATGACCCCGAAAGCCTCTCAAATTGCGCTCCTCTGCCACCACCGTCACCCGCTCACACTTGGGCTTCTGTTAGGGGTGTCACCACCCTGTCCATCCGCCCCCAGCAAGGGCTGTCTTTCTCAAATGCCCCCTGAGGATGCCTGGCTGGCGGGGTTCGGTGGTTGAGCGTCCACCTATGAACCAGAAGGTCATGATTCGATTCCCCTCTCGGGGCACATACCCGGGTTGTGGGCCCGATCCCCAGTGTGGGGCGTGCAGGAGGCAGCTGATTAATGATTCTCATCATTGATGTTTCTATCTGTCTCCCTCGCCCTTCTCTGAAGTCAATAAAAATAAATTAAATGTAAAAAAATAAAATGCCCCCTAAGGGAGAATGAAGGGTGTGGAGCAAGGAGAACGGAGGAAAAGGCTGCAGGTGTCTAGGGGGCCATGACGTGTGGCTCACAGTGGACTCGTGCCCGCAGGGAGGATGGAGGGGGTGAGTGAGCCGTGGTGGTGACCTGGGACCCCAATGAGGAGTTTCACTTGGGGCTGGGCGTCCATCCGCTTGGCGGGCGGTCCAGGTGCCCGTGATCCCAGGGCTGTTGATGATTTTCTCAAGGGTCTGCATCTGGGCCTCTGGCTGCTACTTACATCACCTGGGGCCTCTGTAATCCACCTGTGCCAGCCTGCCCCTCCCCCTCATTCATGTAACGGGCTGGGTGGGCAGCCAGGCGCAAGAGCTACTGGGCTGTAGGGAACAGCAGATGCTGGGAACAGAGCAGGCGCTGGGAGCAGCCCAGTGGAAGGCTCACACTTGGGGTCCAGAAGGAATTTGAGGCGTAAGTTTGGTGTCCTGGTTGGAGCCGGGATGCTTCAAACCAGACGTCCCAGGTTCAGATCATCACTCTGCCCTTTGTGACCTGGGGCAGGGCGCTTGGCCTCCCGGTGCCTCCAGTTCTCTCTCTTTTTTTTTTTTAAATATATTTTATTGATTTTTCACAGAGAGGAAGGGAGAGAGATAGAGAGAGTTAGAAACATTGATGAGTGAGAAACATCCATCAGCTGCCTCTTGCACATCCCCCACCGGAGATATGCCCGCAACCCAGGTACATGCCCTTGACCTCTCAGTCCGCAGGCTGACGCTCTATCCACTGAGCCAAACCGGTTTCGGCCAGTTCTCTCTTGACGAAAGTGGGAACCTTGTGTAAAGGGGGCTGTTGTCATATACCCTCTTAGGGCTGTTCTGAGCTTTAAAGGATTCTGTTGGACAGGAGCTTAAAACACTGGCACGGGTGAAAGCCCTCGATATCGATACTGATAACCATTAGCTACTGTTGTTAGTGAATTTTTAGCGCCGGGGCTGTTGCTACAGCCGACAAACGATAGTGATGTGGAGGCAAGCAGGGTGCGAGCTTTGAGAAGGACCAGTGGCAGGTGGGCTGGGCCCAGGGCATTTGAACAGGGGCCCGTTTCTAAAGTGTGTGCACGTGTGTGGTGTGAGGGGGATGGGGGGGGGGGGCGATTTAGCAACAAAGGGAAAATGGAGAGGAAGGGCCAGCAAGAGACTTCCTTTAAGCCAGTGGTTCTCAACCTTCTGGCCCTTTAAGTGCAGTTCCTCGTGTTGTGACCCCCAACCATAAAATTATTTTCGTGGCTACTTCATAACTGTAATGTTGCTACTGTTATGAATCGTCATGTAAATATCTGATATGCAGGATGGTCTTAGGCGACCCCTGTGAAAGGGTCGTTTGACCACCAAAGGGGTCTCGACCCACAGGTTGAGAACCGCTGGTTTAGAGCATCGGACTGAAGGGTCGCAGGTTTGATTCCCGTCAACGGCGTGTACTTTGGTTGCTGGCTCCATCCCTGGCCCTGGTTGGGACACGTACAGGAGGCAACCAATCAGTGTGTCTCTCTCACATCGATTTTCTCTCTGTTTCTCCCTCCCTTCCACTCTAAAAACCAATGGAGGGCCCTGGCCAGTTTGGCTCAGTGGATAGAGGGTCGGCCTGTGGACTGAGGGTCCCGAGTTTGAGTCCCGGTCAAGGGCATGTCCCTTGGTTGCAGGCTTGATCCCTGGTCCTGGTCTGGGTGTGTGCAGGAGGCAACCAATCGATGTGTTTCTCTCACATCCATGTTTCTCTCTGTCTTTCCCCTCCCTTCCACTCTCTCTAAAAATCAATGGAAAAATATCCTTGGGTGAGGATTATCAGAAAATAAAAATAAAAAAAAATAATAAAAACCAATGGAGGTGAGGATTAACAAAAAAAAAAAAAGGAAGAAGAAGAAAGAAAAGTGTGACCTGAAGGCACTTTAGGGGAAGGGACCCTGTTAAGACAGACACTGTTGCCCTAGCTGGTTTGGCTCAGTGGATAGAGCATCGGCCTGGGGACTGAAGGGTCCCAGGTTCGATTCCAGTCAAGGGCCCACGCCCAGGTTTCGAGCTCGATCCCCAGTGTGGGGTGTGCAGGAGGCAGCCGATCCTCATGGATGTTTGTATCTCTCCTCCCTTCCTCTCTCTGAAATTAATAAAAAAACATTTAAAATAAAAGAAGACGCTGCTGGTCCTGAGGAGGCACCCCCCTGGGGCAGGGTTGTCCCCAGAGAGTGAGTGGGGGAGGGGGGTTGGGGAGATGCAAGGGGCTTAGGAGGCGGAGGGGGTCCCAGCCTGTCTGATGGGCCCCTTTCTCTCTCTCAGAGATGGGGGACATCTACATCTGGGGCTGGAACGAGTCGGGGCAGCTGGCCCTGCCCGCCAGGGGGCTGGCGGAGGACAGAGAGACAGTCGCAGGGGAAGGTGAGTCTCAGCTATTTTAAAAAAAAATTAATTTATTGATTGATGGATGATTTTAAAGAGAGGAAGAGGAGAGAGAAAATCGTTTTGTTGTTCCACTTAAGCATTTATTGATTCTTTTTTTTAAAATAAGTTTTTATTGATTTCAGAGGAAGGGAGAGGGAGAGAGAAACATCAATGAGAGAATCATTGATCGGCTGCCTCCCACACACCCCCTACTGGGGATCAAGCCCACAACCCGGGCATGTGCCCTGATCAGGAATCAAACCGTGACCTCCCGGTACATAGGTCAACGCTCAGCCATGAGTCACGCCGCTGGGCCATTGGTTGATTCTTGTACGTGCCCTGGCCGGGGATCAAACCCGCCAACCTTGGCGTTTGGGAACGATGTTCTAACCAACTGAGCTTCCGGCCAGGGGATCTCAACTCTTGACTCCTACACGTTTCTGTCCTTCCTGATCCCTGGCCACAGGCTGGCCTGAGAGCTTACAGTGCTCAGAAGGGACACGTGACATCCCTGGGGCCCAGGACACGGGACTGAGTCTCACGGGGGGGGGGGGGGGGGGGGGTGGGGAGGGCGCAGCGAGGCTGGTGCCTGCACCCCGTGCACTGCAGCACTTCCTGGGGCGAGGGCCCGGCACCAGCTTCGGAAGCTGCCATCCTCGCTCTCCCTTCTCTGAAGCCACTGCACTGAGGGAAGACGGTTCTGGGGTGAAGGGACCAGCGGGGACTGAGGATGGAGCCGCCCCCTTCATCGCCGTGCAGCCCTTCCCGGCGTTACTGGATCTGCCCCTGGGCTCGGACGCGGTCACGGCCAGCTGCGGGTCCCGGCACACGGCCGTGGTGACGAGTGAGTGTGCCCGGTGCGCCCGGTGGGCCGTGGTGACGAGTGAGTGCGCCCGGTGCGCCCGGTGGGCCGTGGTGACGAGTGAGTGCGCCCGGTGCGCCCGATGGGCCGGCTCAGGGTAGAGCAGGACGTTGGACCGCCCATCAGTCCGCCCGTCAGTCCACCCGCTCTGGCTGGTGGGTGTGTCCCCTAAAACACCACCATCGTGCAGAGTAGCTGCCTCAGCACATAGAGCCCGACCTCCCTGTGGTTCTCTCTGGAGGCTGGTGCTGCGGCCTCTGCACAGGCGCAGACCCCCGGCCTCCCGTCACCTGGCAGCAGGGCCCGCCGGCCAGCTGTGCAGTCGCCTGAGCTCAGTAGCTGAGCTACTTGATCCCCAGTAGGGGGCGCTGTGAGGCAGTCGGGTGGGGAGGTCCTTGACTAGCCCAGGGGGACGAGCTGGTTAGAAAGAGCCAGCCCGTGCTGAGTGGTGCTCCGCCCGCCCCGCCCCTCGGTGTGCAGTGTGCGGCGCGGGCTGGTGGCCGGCCAGCTGGACGGCTGCCTCGGGCAGCACGGTGACCGCCCCACTGTCCTTTCGGTTGCAGGGACCGGGGAGCTCTACACCTGGGGCTGGGGTGAGTCAGGCTCTGCCTCTGTGATGCGTGAACCCAGGGGAGGGCGGGAGAGGGGAGGGCCGAGCCCCTGACGGAGGGAGGAGCCGTCTCTAGAACGGGGCCAGGCACTCGGCTGAGAGATATCAGTACTTCCCATCTGCCTTTCCTTCTTTTTTTCCTAAATGTTTCTTCTTTTCTTTTCTTTTCTTTTCTTTTCTTTCCTTTTCTCTCTCTTTCTTTATATATATATACATATACACACACACACACACACATACACATGCACTAGAGGCCCAGTGCATGAAATTCATATGGGGGTGCGGGGGTCCCTCAGCCCGGCTCGCCAGCCATGAGCCCTGCTTCTGGCTGAGCGACACTCCCCCTGTGGGAGCACACTGACCAACAGGGGACAGCTCCTGTGTTGACCATCTGCCCCCTGGTGGTCAGTGCACGTCATAGTGACCAGTCATTCAGCTGTTTGGTCGGTTTGCGTATTAGGTTTTTATTATATAGGATATGGATCTTTTTCCATTGATTTTTAGAGAGAGTGGGAGAGAGAGGGAAAGACCAAGAGAAGCATCGATGTGAAAGAAACACATCGATTGGTTGCCTCCTGCACAAGTCCCGACCAGGGCCCGGGCCGGGGAGGAGCCTGCAACCGAGGTACTGCCCTTGACTGGAATTGAACCCAGGATGCTTCAGTCCACAGGCCAACGCTCTATCCACTGAGCCACACTGGCCAGGGCCCGTCTGCCTTTCTGGAGAACTGTTTGTCTTAGGGGGATAGTTAGCCAGCGTCTGTGAAACACCTTGTGGTCTGGCACTGGGCTCGGAGCCCCTGGGGTCCTGAGAGGCAGCTGGCCGGAGGCTGGTCCCCTGAACTCACAGCAGATGCCACAGGTGCTGGCTGAGGCCACCCAGGGGCTGGTTTCCTGCTTGGCAGGGAGCAGCCCCGAGGAAGGCCCACGGAGGGCATGGCCAAGGGTCTCGTTTCCCTGTAGGGAAGTACGGACAGCTCGGCCACCAGGACACCGCCAGCTGGGACCGGCCCCGCCGGGTGGAATACTTTGTGGATAAGCAGCTCCAAGTAACGGCGGTGCGCTGTGGGCCCTGGAACACCTACGTGCACGCAGTGGAGCAGAGGAGCTGATGTACGTAGACAAGGGCATGGAACGAGTGCCCAGCGCAGTAGAGTTATAAAGCCGCCACCTGTGAGGCCCCCCAGAGCCAGGAACGCCAAGGAGGCCCCCGGGGCCCCGCCTCTGCCCATCAAGGCCTTTCGGCGGCTTCCCCTTAGACCAGCGTTCTCATCTTGGTCCTCGGGTTGGAAACACCCAGAGAGCTTTGGAAACGGGTGCCCAGGGCCAGCATCAAAGGCCCTGACATCAGCCCGGCCGGCGTGGCTCAGTGGTTACGTGTCGACCTCTGAACCAGGACGTCACGTTTCGATTCTGGTTGGGGCACGTGCCCAAGTTGTGAGCTCGATCCCCAGTGAGGGGTGTGCGGGAGGCAGCCGATCCATGATTCTCTCTCATCATTGATGTTTCTGTCTTTTTCTCCCTTCCTCTCTGAAATCAATAAAAATATATTTTAAAAAAACAAAGGTGAAATCAGAACCTCAGGGGTAGATTTGAGAGCTTCGAGCGCCGCCCCTCACCCCTCCCCCCGTGATTCTGCGGCAGCGCCAGGATTGGACCATCCTGTGTGCTCCCTGTACCACAGTTCAGTATGTCTGCTTCTGGACTTGAGGTGAACGCAGTCACGCTGTGTATGTCCTCTGTGTCTCATATTTTCCTTCAGCAACACCTGGCCTTCCATTGAGGAGTAAACCTCAGTTATATCCTCTTGGGTTGATGGTCATTTCAACCTATTTTTAATTGAGTTAAACTACACATCAGAAATTTACCACTTACCTGGCTAGGGTGGCTCAGTGGTTGAGCGTCAACCCATGAACCAGGAGGTCACAGTTCGATTCCTGGTCAGGGCACATGCCCGGGTTGCGGCTCGATTCCCCAGTAGGGGGCGTGCAGGAGGCAGCCGATCAGTGATTCTCTATCATCTCTCTCCCTTTCTCCCTTCCTCTCTCTGAAATCAATAAAAACATACTTACAAAATAAACTTCCCACTACTCACTTTTAAGTGCACAGTTCAGGGTGTTAAATGCGTTCGCACTGTTGTGTGGACACCAGCACCACCATCCCCATATCTCTCAGCCTGTAAATCCGAGTCGCTCTACCTGTTAAGCAATAACTCCCCCTCGCCCCCACCCCCCGACCCCTGACCCCTGGCATCAACGTTATACTGTCTTTATGACCAGACTACTCACGTACCTGACGTGAGAGGAGTCATACGGTACTTGTCTTCTTGTGGCTCAGCGTCATGCCCTCGGGTTCATGCATGCTGTGCCATGTGTCAGAGTCCCTTCTTTTGGGGCCCGTGTAATGTTCCATCGCATGTAGAGACCACATTTTGCTCATCGGCTCATAGTCAGTGGACACTTGGGTTGCTTCCATGTTTTAGCTGATGTGAGTAATGCTGCTGCTGTGGACGTGAGTACAGATGTCTCTTTAAGACACTGTTTTCAATTCCTTTGGCTGTCTGTGTACCAGGAGTGGAATTGCTGGGTCATGTGGAAATTTTTTTAAAATATATTTTTTTATTGACTTCAGAGAGGAAGGGAGAGGGAGAGAGAAACACCAATGATGAGAGAGAATCGTGGATCGGCTGCCTCCTGCATGCTCCTTACTGCAGATCGAGCCCGCAACCCGGAACGTGCCCTGACCAGGAATCGAACTGTGACCTGGTTCCTAGGTTGACGTGTGTTAGCTGTGACGGCCACGCTGACGGCGGGAGGTGGTGTCTCGGTGTGGGTTTGCCTTTCCCTGACGCTTGGGGATGTGGGGCATCCTCTGCTGGCAGGTGTGCCCTGGCCGATTGTGTCTCTGGAGAAATGTCACTCAGTCCTTCGCCCCTTGTTGAATCGGGGTGGCTTGTTGAGTTTTAGGAGTTGTGTACGTATTGTCTGCCCATGGACCCCTCATCAGACATGTGATTTAGACATATTTCCTCCCGTTTTGTCAGTTGGCTTTTTACTGTTGATAGTGTCACTTGATGTAAAAAATTTTAAATTTTCACAAAGTCCAGTTTGTGTGCTTCTCTTGGTGTCTGTGCCTTTGTTGTCACGGCCGAGAACCACTGCCGAGTGCAGTGAACGCTTCTGTTCTGTCGTTTCTGGTTTGTTGTATTGGGTCGCGCATTCAGACCTTGGTCCACTTTGTGTTGTTTGTTTGCTTTGGGGGTTTTGGTGATTGAGACGGTTATTAAAGCTGGACAGTGACAGAAGGACGGGCCTGGCATCACAGAAGCAGCAGGAGCGCCGGGCGGGCCGTGGGCTCACTGAGAAGCCAGAGGAAGGGGGGCCGTGGGGACCGTGCGGGGTTTGGTGCTGGGGGCTTGCCCGGGATGAGCTGCCGCTGCCCCTTGCCCCCTGGCTTTGAGTCTCTGGGAGCCCCAGAGTTTAGGGGACGCACGCCTATGGGGCGTGGGGGGAAGGGAAGGGAACGGCGGTTGTGCTCCGGGAGGGAGAGCGCCCCAGGGAATTGTGGGATGTGCTTTGAGATAAGTGTCCACGCTCATTGTTGCTGTTGGGTCGCCAGTGCCCAGCACGTTTATTGCAGAGCCTGTCCTTTCCCATTGGATGGCCTTGCACAGTCATCACGAGTGGGCAGCCCTCGCCGGCGTGGCCCAGTGGTTAGGGCATCGGCCCATGCACCAGAGGGTCTCGGGTTTGATCCCAGTCAAGGGCACATACCTGGGTTATGGGCTCGATCCCTAGGAAGCAGCCGATCAATGATTCTCTCTCATCACCGATGTTTCTCTCTCTCCCTCTCCCTTCTTCTCTGAAATAAAAATGTATTATTCCTAAGTGTTTATTCTTTTGGATGCCATTCTAAATGGAATTGTTTTCTTGATTTCATTTTAGATCTTTCATTACTAACATATACAAATACAATTGATTTTTTGTGTGTTGATCTTATATCCTGTAACTTTGCTGAATTTGTTTATTAGCTCAACTAGTTTTTTGGTAGATTCATTAGGATTTTCTATGGGGTACCTCCCCTAAAGGTATACATACTTTGAATGATTATAAAATCGGTGTTCTGAGGGAACCAGCCCCGCGTAGGTTAGCTGGGCTTTTTGAAAACGCTTTTTTCATGTTGGGGAAGTTCTCTTCCAGTCCTAGTTAGTTGAGTGCTTTTACCATGAAAGGGTGTTGGAGTATGTTCCCCCCTCCGTTCTATTAAACATTAATAGGTTTTGGCATGTCGAGCCATCCTTGCGTTTCTAGGGTGTATCCCATTGGTCAGGGCCTATCATCCTTTTAATACTCTGCTGGATCCCGTTTGCTCGTGTTTTATTGAGGCTTTTTGCCTTTATATTCATAAGGGATATCGTTCTGCTGTTTTCTTGTGATATCTTTGTCAGTTTTGGTATCAGGATAATGCTGGCTTTTGAGAACGAATTAGGAAGTGTTCCCTCCTCTTCAATTTTACATGCTTGCCCTGGCTGGTTTGGCTCAGTGGATAGAGCGTCAGCCTGCGGACTGAAAGGTCCCAGGTTCGGTTCCGGTCAAGGGCATGTCCCTGGGTTGTGGGCACATCCCCAGTGGGAGGTGTGCAGGAGGCAGCTGATGGATGTTTCTCTCTCAACGATGTTTCCAACTCTCTATCTCTCTCCCTTCCTCTCTGTAAAAAATCAATAAAATACATTAAAAAAAAAAAAAGAAACGATGAGAGAGAGTCATTAATCAGCTGCCTCTGACACACCCCCTACTGGGGATCAAACCTACAACCCAGGCATGTGCCCTGACCAGGAATCGAACCGTGACCTCCTGGTTCATAGGTTGACACTCAACCACCGAGCCACACCAGCCATGCTTCAGTTTTTTGGGAGAGTTTGAAAGGTATTGGTGTTAATTTTTTTTTAAAATGTCTGGTAAAATTCACTAGGGAAGCCATCTGGTCCTGGGTTTTCTTTGTTGTGAGGTTTTGAGTACTGACTCAATCTTGTTACAGGTCTATTCTGATTTCCTTTTATTGTTATTATTATTATTACTATTACTGATTTTAGAGAAAGGGAGAGAGAGAAACATCTTCTTTGTTACAACAGTTATTTTTAAAATTATTCAGTGTTTAAGTGACTATATAACGATCACATAGTCAGTGATTCATTACTTCACACACTGGGCAGGAAAGTGTGGAGTATTTCTATTGTACAGCTGGTTGGTTCAGGGAGAGTGAAAATCTCCAGCATTTAGATGGTTGAAGAAATTCTCATTTAAAGTGTGGGCATGTCTGAAAAGACTTAATCAGCACCTTTATATGGCTCTGGGTTGAAGAAAGACAATTTCGACTTGTATTATAATTTCGGATATAAGTATTGCTTCCCTGGCTTGTTTTTCATCTCCATTTGCATGGGAAAATTTTTCCGTCCCGACTTTCATCCTGAGTCTTTTGTCCTGAGGTGGGTCTCTTGTAGACAGCACATACATGGGTCATTTTCTTTTAAATATATTTTTATTGATTTCAGAGAAGAAAGGAGAGGGAGAGAGAGAAACATCTATGATGAGAGAGAGCCATAGATCGGCTGCCTCCTGCACGCCCCCCACCGGGGATCGAGCCCACAACCCGAGCATGTGCCCTTGACCGGAATCGAACCCGGGACCCTTCAGTCTGCAGGCCGACGCTCTATCCACTGAGCCACACCAGCCAGGGCCATGGGTCGTTTTCTTATCGATCCAGCAACCCCGTGTCGTCTAATTGGTGCGTTTGCCCCACTTAGTTATGCATTCCTTGGTGGCTTCTTGTTGTGCCCCGACTGGGGCGTGAACCCACAGCCTTGGCTATCGGGACAAACTCCAACCAACTGAGCTGCCTGGCCAGGGCCCGGGTTTCCTATTTCTTCTTCTTTTTAGATTTGTTTTTAAATCTGAATTTACTGTTGGTTTCTGCGTTATCAGATCTGTATGAGGCACCGTGTGCCCCCCGCCCGAAGTCAGAACTTCCCGTCACCTCATGTTAGGGCCCTTCTCCCCCCACCGTCCTTCCTCTTTCTTCTGGCGGCAGGTTTGGTAGTTTGTGTGTTTTTAGAAATTTGTCCATTGCCTCCAGGCTATCTACTTTATTGCCACTAATTGTTGTTAATTAATTGTTTAGTATTCCTGTTCTTCATGGTGCTGAGAGGGCAGTGTTAACACATTGCGGACCAGTCGTCGTATCGCTAGCTTTACCCAGTGGCCAGATAAGTTTCTATGGAACGAGTACAAAAAACGTTTTACATGTTAAAACACGAGGATTCTCGTGATCTGTCCGCAATGTGTTAAAATATCCAGCCAAGATTGTGAATCTATCTTTCTCCTTTTGATTCAATTTCTGACTTTATCTGTATGCACTGTGAGGTACATACAGATTTGGGGTGCTTATATCTGCTGTAGGTTGCCCCTTTTTACCATCGTGAATTTTCTCTCTCTGGGGGCGGGGGACGGGGGGCGGGTGTGCAGGAGAGTCCCTCCTGCCGCTCTCCGTGGTGCTGATCTCTCCCCACCGGGGCCTGGCGACTGTGCCCCGGTCGCACCTGGTTGGTGAGTTCCCTTTGGGTTCTTTGTCTTGATAACAAGTGTGCGGTGTTGACACCGCTGGGAAGTAGTTGAACTATGACTTTAGCTCCATGGTGTCCACACTGGCTTTCTGTTCTGTGGATACTGCCACTGCCCCACACGCTCCTCCTTCCTCTTTGGGGGGCAGGCAGACAGGAGGCCCGGTTCCCCGGGAACCCCGAGAATATGACCCTGTTGGGTGGCAGCTGATCTCGGCAGCGGGAGGGGCGAGCTGGAGGTGCCGCCGTGTGGGAAGTGGTGACTGCCAGGCGGGAGGCTGAGGTTCCTGGGGAAGTGGCCACCCTGCCATGCGCCCCAGGGCAGCCTGGGACTTGGGTCCATGAAGGGGTCCCAGCAGGAGTTGTTAGCACCCCCACCCCACGGGGAAGAGCTGGTGTCCTCCAGGGCTCCCAGGAGGGGCTGGACTGTCAGGTCAGAGAAAGGAGACCAGGGAGGTCTGGAGGTGGTCAGGTCTCCAACACTGTGATCAGGGGCAAGGATTGGAGCTGGGAGGTCAAAAGTCAAAGGTCAGATGCCATAATGAAGACTTGAGGGGAGAGACCACAGGTCTGGGTCTGGGGTCTGGGATGGAACCGCCTCATCTCTGCTCCTCGCCTCGGCTGCGGGGCCGTGGCCTCCCTGGAGGTGGTGCTGAGGCAGTCGCTGTCTGCGCTGGGGGGTGACAGGTTGGGACAGGCACAAAGGTGACACGGGTGCTGGATGTCCCGCAGGCTCTCAGCATCGCCACCTACAGGCCTGATGTGCTGACCCCGAAGACCCGCACTGAGATGGATGGCAAAGGAGGGGGAGTCAGGTGGGGGAAGTGTGTGGGAAGGGGTGCCAGTCCTTGGTGCACCTCTGGGGATGCCCATGCAGGTGCACATGGGCGATTGTGGCCACTTAACACATGCCCCCCTCCTAGCGCCCTGTTGGAGGCGGTGCTCAAGGGACCGTCCTGTACTGGCAGGTGAGAGACTGGCCAGTGTCCTCTCCCAGGAAGGGCTGGCTCCTCCGCCTCCAGCCCCTGCCTCCTGGTCCTCAGAGGGTCCTGGGCAGGGCTAGGGGCTCAGGACCTGCTGGGCCTTCCCGGGTCAGGGGACTGGCCCTGAGCCTAGAGCTCTGCTGGTCTCTGGGGGGTCAGTATATACCCAGCGTGAGGCATGTTCCGGCCTCTGGGGCAGATGGGTGCGGGAGGGATGCCTGGTGTGATTCTTGAGCTGAAAATGGAGATACAGGGACAGAGAGAGGGAGGGCCAGTGAGCTGGAGCCTGGCCGAGTGGCCACGGGGGCGGACCGTCTGGACCGGCATCCCTCCCTGCACCCTTGCATGGGCACGTGAGGGTCCGCATGAGCCAGGGTGTGTCCGGGTGACTGTGTCTGTCAGGGAGTGTCTGTGTGCACATCAAGCATGAGGGCTCCTCCCAGCCTGCAAGGGGACCCCAGCAGAGCTCACACCCTGAGAGCAGGGAGGGAGGGAGGCGGGGAGCCCTCCCCGGGGTCCGGAGCCTGGCTCTGCCCATGTGTTGGCTGACCCTGACCAGGCCTCAGTTTCCCTTTGGCGGGACAGGATTAGATGCATCCCGCACAGTCCGGGACTTGTCTTGGCAGGAGCAGCAGCTGCGTTCTCGTGAGAGTAAGTCGAGGCAGCTGAGCACAGGTGTCCCCACCCCAGGAGGCAGAGGGGCTGCTGGGGAGCTGCCTGTGGGACAGAGGAGGCCAGTTCCCTCTTCCACCAACTCCATTCCATAGCCAGGGGCCCCTTGTTTGGGGGTTCCCCACTTTGGGGGCTCCCCTAAGGCAATCACGACGGTGCATAGCCACCTGTGGGTCAGGCTGCAGTCCAGCTGCCAGTGGTTAATGGAACACTTGCGCCCTCGTGTGGCCTCGCAGGGAGCACAGCTGGGCTCCCCTGAACCTCGCAGTCCTGGGCCTTCTCTGCCCCTCCTCCCACTCCCCACAGGCCCTTCAAGCTCCAGCCCAGGGACTCGCCCCCTGGGTCTCATTTTCCTCTCTCACTGTTTCTCAAGCAGCAACGCTCTGAGCTCTGGGCTCCTTCCATCTGCTCTCTGCCCACCACCGGGCTCTGCCTCCCGGGGCCTCGCAAATGGGCTGACAGAGGCTGTTGGTCTCCACGTGGTGCGGCCCCTGGTTCTCAGGCTTCCTCTGGGCTGGGGGCAGGGGGTGGGACAAGCTGGGTAAGGTCCACAAAGCCCGCCGTCCTGAGAGCCGGCCGTTTTAAATAAATACTCCCCAGACTGTTGCACATGGGTTAGTGTCCAGAGTCTGGAGAAGGTGACTTTGACCATTTTTGCCAGCGTTCTCATTCCTTATGGAGCAGTTTTTAGACGTCCTTACCCACATTCCTGCTGCCACCACTCCTTTTCTTTCTTTTTTAAGTATATTTTTACTGATTTCAGAGAGGAAGGGAGAGGGAGAGAAACATCAGTGATGAGAATCATTAATCGGCTGCCTCCTGCACGCCCCCGACAGGTGCCCTGACTGGGAATTGAGCCCTGACCTCCTGGTTCATAGGTCAGTGCTTAACCACTGAGCCACACCCAGCTGGGTACCACTCATTTTAGTCATTTTCAACTGTTAAAACCAGTCCTCCCGTGAGTAGCTTGTATTAGAAAATTGATGTGGCTAGATTTATCTTTATTAACTATCACAGCATTCACATGGCCCATCAGCATTGTCACTTTAATCGTAAACACAAGAGCCACCAACTAGGTGCACAGATGTGTTGGCGGTAATCGGTGAGCAGTTCATTGCTCAGCACTGCTTATTGGGGGAACATTTCACACTTCCATCGGCTTACGTGCTCTGTAGCCTCTGACAGTGGTGAGAAGCCGTACGTTGGGCCCTGGGCTAGGCCTCCGTCCACAGCCCCGAGGTCCCTGCGGCTGAGGGACCAGCCGTGTCTGAGGGACCCTGTGCTGCTCGCCTTGCAGGGCATCCCAGGCTGCTGACCAGGACTGTGGCCGAGACCCTGGAGCACAAGCAGGTCTCCGGGCGGCTGCTGCACCGGCAGATCAAGGGCAGGTGAGTGACACCTGTGCGGCCACCCCACCCCCCAGACAGCTCTCCCTGCTCCATGGGCTTCGTGAATCGGTCCTGACTGTTTCTTACAGCCAGAGAGCACCCTGTCAGCTCCGAGGGCCGAGAACCCACGGGAGGGGCTCTGTCTGGCCTCTCGCACCTGGCGAGTGGTTTTGAGATTTACCCGTGTTGTTCACATGTCAGTTCATCCCTTTCTGTTACTGAGCAATACTGTCATTGAGTGGATATTCCACAACTTATTTTTTAGATGGAGTGGGAGAGACAGAAACTTCTATGTCAGACACACACTGATCGGCTGCCTCCTGCTGAGGTTCGTGCCCTTGACTGGGAATTAAGACCCTTTGGTGCAGGGGCCGATGCTCTAACCACTGAGAAACTGGCCAGGGCACTATTTCACAATTTAAAAACCTATCCATGTGCTGACACGGGGAAGGAGAGGTGGGTCTTCATTATGGCCAGGCAGGGCTGGAGTCTAGGGTCCCAACTTCCTGTGCTGAGGGGCGGTTTCCATGGCAGCTGCCTGGGCCGAGCAGGTCTCCCCTGACAGTGTCTGTCCTTTGTGACCCCTGCCCTGGTTCTCGGAGGGCAGTTTTGGCCGCACCTCTGGGTGTGTTCAGGGTGTCGGCCTCTCCAGCACCCATGGGACCTGAGGAGCAAAGAGGAACTTCCAGGCGCTCACTGCCCCGTCTCTGGGTCCTGAGTCCCAGCCAGGCGGCCCTGCTCTCTGCCCTTGTCCTGCTCACAGTTGCTGCACGTAACGTACAGGAAGACTAGGGAGGAGCACATGTGTGTGTCTTGTCAAGGCTCCGTCTTTCATTATTGGTGCTTGGGTTTCACACTTGTCTGTGCAAGTGTTTCTACAGAATAAATTGTAAGCAGTGACGTTTGTGGGGATTAGAATGCACACATTTTAAGAATTAACTTTGCTGTAAAGTGGCTTCCAGAAACATACGTTTTAACTCTGACGGTGACGTGTGAGAGTGCTGGCCAGCACTGGTGCTATCAAACTTGTGGGCTGAGGAGGTGTCTCTCTAACGTGCTAACTGGGAATTGATTATTAGTGATTGTGAATAATCCTTGTGCTCTGGGTCCTCTGATCCTGATCCAGATGTTGAGTCCCCGGAGCAGGTGTCGCTGCTGGTTTGGGGTGTGGAACCCTCCCGCCCTGGTGTCGCTCAGCCCCATGCACACCAGCAAGCCTGAGTGGTGAGTGGCCTTTTTAAAAAGTACCTATGATGAACTTCCTTTTTTAAATCAAGATATTTATGGTAGAAAAAATAGAGAAGCCAAAATTTTAATGATCACTTGGTAACCCCATAACTTTCAAATCCTGTAAACATGTTAACATTTTAGCTTTAATACTATTCTTACAGGTGTTACTTCTATATAAATATGTAATATACACATAAACTGAAATATTTAAAATATTTTAAGAGTCACTGTACCTCATGGTGGCCGGTCATGACACTGAGGTGACAGGCTGGTGGGCCACCTTTTTAGCACCTCGCTGGGGCCACATATCACATGCCTCATCTTTGCTACAACAATTAACCCCTCGAGTGCCAGGAAGCGCAATCGCGCTGCCTGTCTTTCGCCAAAAGTGCCGGGAGCGCTATCAAAGCTTCAAAATGGCGTCCAGTTCTAAGTTGGCTTTTATTAGTGATGATGATATGTCAATGTAGTAAAGGTTTCCTTAAGTTTTTTAATATGTAACTTCATTTACTTGTGATTCATAATTTTTTTCCTAAACTGCTGTAAAATCAGCAAAAATGCCTTGGCAATTTTAGCATAGTTCCTAGGATATTGGTGGGCACTCAGAGGGTTAAGTCTCAGCCAATGGCGTGTCAGGCCCCTGTCTGTATTTGGTAACACCTGAGTGTTGCTCACATGCACGTGGGAGAGGTCAGGTGGCGTGTCTCCCTGCTGACGGCTGTGGCTCTGCTTCTGCAGAGGTGAGTCTGAGAAGAAGCCCTCGCGTCAAGCAGCTGGTACTCGGCAGGATGAAACCTGGTCCCTTCTATTCTGCGTCTCAGCCACAGCCTCAAAGTGTGCAGAGGGTTCACTCGTCTCAGCAAAGCCGGTCAGGTAACGTGCCTGCCCCACGTCCACTTGGTGGGAAGTATTTTTGGGGAAAGCAGGGTGAAACTTGAGCATGGAGATGAGAAAGGGTGAGCAGAGAGAAATGAGTGGGATCAGATAGAAGGAAGAGAGGGTAAGAAGAGAGATCTGGGAGAACATTGAGGGAGATGAGAGTGAGATTGGGCAGACAGGTGAGCTGAGGGAGGGAAAGGGTGAGATCAGAGAGAACAGGAATTTCAGGGCGATTGTTCAGAAAGAGGGTAACAATCGCTCTGAAATTTAGAGGGGAATGAGAAAAGTGAGAGGGAAGAGAATAGAGGAGCTCAGAGGTGAGAAGAGGTAACAGGGAGAGTCAGAGTGAGAAGAAGGTGGGAGAGGGAGACCAGGAGAGTGCTGAGAGGGGAGCTTGGACAGAAAGATGAGTGAAATCTGGAGGGAGATCAGGGAGCTGGATCGAGCTCACGGAGAGAAGAGAAAGAACAGGAATTGCAGAGAGTTGAGGGAGAGCAGAGAGGGCTAGAAGACACCATTCTGAGAGAGAAGCATGAAATCACAGAGAACGAGCTGAGGGAGAGAAACAGTTGAGAGAAATGAGTGGGATCAAAGAGGGAAGAGAAAAAGTGCTGACTGAGCTTAGAGGGTAGGAAGAGAGGTTAGAGTAAGAAGAGAGAGGAGACAGGGAGATGAAAGATGAAATCAGACAATTGAGCTAAGAAATGAGTGGGATCAATCAGATGGAGGGGGGAAAATAGAGGGAGACTGAGTTCACAGGGAGAGAAGAGAAAGATCAATCAGACAAAGAGTAGGAATTTCAGAGAAAGAAAAGAGATCAGAGGGGGATAAGAGAGATCATTGAGCTGAGGGAGGGAGAGGATAGAAAAGGAAGAGAGAAAAGAGATCAGAAAGAGGAGACAGTGAGACGAAAGGGGAAAAAGAATAGGAATTTAGAGTGAAAAGACAGTTTAAAGAGAGTAGAGTGAGAAGAGAGAACAGGGAGTTCAGAGAGAGGGAGGGAAGAGAGAATAGGAGAAGACGAAGAGATTGAAACAGGAGGAAGTGCGTGTGGGATGTGCTGGGACTCACTGCGCTGTCCTGGGCCACTCACCTGCAGCGTGCTCCCAGTCATACACGCCTGCACCTGAATCTTTTTTAATGGAATTTATTGTCATCACATTGGTTAATAAAATCTACAGCTTTAGGTGTACAAGCCCATAATATGTCATCTGTATATGGTATTTGCGCCCGAATCTTTAGTGTGTGCATGAATGACAGAGGAGGAAGGGGTGGGGTGCAGAGTCCAGGTTTGAATGAGGGATTTTCTTAACGAGCTTAAGGTCAGTATCCCAAAGGCTGCTCTGGTTTGGAGAATGTGCTTTCTGCGTCTATACCTTCTACACTCGACCTGCAGCCCAGCCCCCCCCCCCCCCCCCCCCCCACACACACTCGATGCCTGGCGCACAGTAGGTGCTCAGTCATTGAAATGCCAGTGTAGGGGGTGTGACACCCAGGCTGCCTCAGGCAAAGGTCAGGAACAGTCATGTTGGAGAGAAGGCACCCGTGCCTGATGGGGTGACGCTGAGGCGCACAGCAGAGCCGAGTTACCATGTAGCACTCACCACAACCCAGAGGAGCAAACACCTCACTCCTGACACTTGTCCTCGGTGGCCTCCTGCCTGAGGACAAGGCCTCCCTGTGGTTCCCCTGAAGCCATTTGGGACAGGATGGATGGAACAGGCTCATCAAACACACTGGGTGGGCTCCCCTGCCTCCCTCCATTCGCTGTGATTCCTTCTCTTCCAAAGACATTTTAATGAACATTTGAATTATTTACAGTGACCACAGGCATCCCATTCCCAGGGTTTGGTGACCCAATGAATGAAACAGGCGTGTGTTTCATCATCAGGTGGAGGCTGTGTGTGGGGACAGAGGTGGGAGGGTGCACACAAGCTCCTTTGTCACAAACCTTCTCTCAGATCCTGTTGTGATGAGGAAGCCTTTGAAATGCAAGGGCCCAACATTCCAAGGTGCTGGGACACGTGCCCGCAGAGAGGAGCAAGGGGAGGTCTGAGAGATGCCCCGAGGCCTGGCAGCCTGGCTGTGGGCACACAAGTTGCTTCAGGCATTACAGGAGACCAGAGAGTCCCCAGCATCACCATTACAGCCAGATGCAAAAAATAAAGTGCACTACTTTTCTGTTAAATTTTGACGAGAACCCATGCTGCTCTAAGTCCAGATTCCCTATTAAGATCTCCATTTCATTGGTGAAGGAAATGAGTTCAGACTGAATAAATAACTTCACAGCCACAGAAAGGCAACTTAAATCCAAGTCCGACTCCAAACCCTATTCTCTCTCTCTCACCAGTTAACCAACTGGAAGTTGGAAGAAAGAATCGGGAAAGGAGAAGAAAACCATGAAGAAGATGAGACACACACAGTGAGAAGTGACGCGCTCACGCTCACACTGCCCGCGTCTAAGCCGCGCCTGGACGCTTCCTGACATCACTGGCAGCTCACGGGGAGGGCGACTTAGCAAGCTTTCTGAGAGGTTCTTAACATCCTCAGGCTCCAGTGGTGAGATGAAATGCCAACGAAAAATGATGCAGAACATTTGCAAACAATAGACGAGAAATTGTGGCTTTTTGGTTTCACCTGTATATTCTAACTGTTAATTTGATATTAGTGACCATATATGGCTTTTGAAACCAAGAAAATGTTCCTTAGCACAGAGCAGGACGAGTGGTCTTACATTCATAGTTTACTGAGGACCAAGGTAGCAATGGCTGGTTTGACAGCCCTCATTCACCAGACTTGGGTCTTGGGAACCCCTATCCTCCAACAAAATTAAATGGCGGAACATAACTGTGTGCCATCGCTGCATATCCTAGAGGAATGAAGGCACTGCCCCCAAATGGTCCTGCGATAGACGTGGGCCGTATCCGTCACAGCACATCACAGGCTCACCCAGTTGTCTGCCGAACCAAATGCAAGAGTTTAAAGAGCAAGGGGAACACTTCTCTAGGTCACCGGGGCACTGCACTCGTCTGAGTCCCACCCCGTGCACTGCCCCCCATCAGCACCTCCTCTCTCCCGGGTCTCGGCACTGGAGGCTTTTATACTTGGTCACTCTGGAGATGACATCATTGAACCACGTCTCTCAATCCCGACTGAGGGCAGCTGCTACATCCCTGTCTCAGCCTGGACCACGCCACTGACGTCCTCTCCCTACTTGGTACCTGTGCCTGTGCACATGTGAAACTTCTGTCCAGACCAAACTCCTGCTCTTCCCTCCAACCTGATGGGGCTGTAGTTCCCTCTCCTCATTCAAGGGCAGCTCCATATTTCTGTCTTCAGGCTCAGAACTTTGGGGTCTGTCTCACCCACACACCCAATCCACCAGCAGATCCTTTAAAATAGAACCAGAATCCAGTACCAGTACCTCCCTCTGGGTCAAAACACCACCACCTCACACCTGTTGCCTCCAGCTCTGCTCACCCATAGTCCACTTCTCACAGAGCAAGCAGGGCAACCTTCTCAAGATAGAAGGTGGATTGCGTTCTCACTCCGCTCTATATCCACCAATGAATGCTTTTCTATTCCATAAAAAGTAAAGCAAAAGTCTTTACAATGACCTGCCAGGTTGCACAAGATCTAAACCTCACTCCTTCTCTTTAAAGGGCTCCTCACTTCAGCGCCTCCCCACACACTTCCGGTCCCACCACCTGGTCTCCTGGCTGCACTGAGCACACAGCTCCCACCCCCCCACCCCCAACACACACACCTCAGGGCTCCTGTACGGGCTGTTCTGTGCTCTGGGAACACTCCCAGGGGCAGAGTTCTCTCACCTTCATCTGAGAAATGAATTTATATTTTCCAAAGGAAGTGCTTATAAAATGAGCAGACTCAGTGTCCAGCTATGGATTCATTTTCTATTGAAAAGGGCACGTTCCGTGAAAGCAGACACCTCCCAAATTCCAAACCAAACCTGGCCCTCCAGCCCCAGCCACACACCAGGGAAGTGAGATGGAAATTATAAGCTCAGATAAGCCAGGTGCCCTCCATCCCCATGAAGAAGGCTCGGGAAGGAGACCTCATGGCCCCCAGCCTAGGTCTAAGGACCCTAGGAAGTCACCTGTGGTGTTTTTGCAAAAAAAGATACCCTTTGCCCAGAAACTTGAAGTGTAAGCTCTGGCTCTCTCAGGGGTGGCATTTCACTCTGATCCACAGCACAATAAGCACGCACAGCACCTAACAGAAGTTTCAAGTACAGGAAGGCAGACAAACGAACAGAGAGGAGTTCACATACGGCCGAGGCCTCAGAATGCAAGTCTCCCTTCATCACCCTCAGGTGACACCTGCCCTTAGACCTCGATGTGCACAGCGCTGTGGCGATCACCATGATGCCATGAAAAAGGGAAACATGGCCGGGACACACCACTCTTCAGTGTGACTAATAGGGAAGAAAGTTCCATAATTAAGCTAAAAGGAACATTGGGCAGAAAAAAACATGGCGCAAATTTTCTTTAAATACAACTCGGAGAAGTTTCATGAGGAGACCTGTTTTACATGGACTCTGGAGGAGGAGGGAAGACGGAGCGGGTGCAGTTAGCCGTTCATTCACAGGAAGCAGTTGCTGAGAACCTGTGTCACCCTCGCTATTACAGGCAGCTGTATTAGAGACCGCTAAAACCAAACATTTCCCACGTGGAACTCTCAGACCCCTTCCTCCCCCCCGAATCCTCCATCTAATTAAACGAGTGCACCCTTCACCCAGTCACTTAGTCCACAATGTAGGCATCTTCCTTGATTCCTCTTCTCTGATGTCCCTTCTACAATCCGTTGAACAGTAGGTGCTGCCACCGCCATGTTAGAATTACATTATGGGCCAGATCAGACCTAACCAAACCTATGGCTACACACGGAGCCGACCCCAGTCGTTTCTCCCCTAGATCACCACCAAGGCCTCTCCCCAAGGGCCCTGCCTCTGGGCTGCCACACTGTCCGGCGCCCTGCACAGGCCGATCCACGCAGAGCAGCCAGAGGGATCCTTTTAGCAAGGAAATCAGAGCAGGTCACTCCCCTGCTCAAAACAGGCCAGTGACTCCCCTCCAGGTGTTGAATAAAAGGGAAAACCCTCAGCAGGGCCCGGAGGTGCGTCCCTGCTCACTGCGCAGACTCCCCTCCCTCAGCATGGCCAGCTCTCCTGCCTCCAGAGCGGACACTGGCTGTTACCTCTTCTCAGAAAGCGCATCCCAGGAGCCTGGAAAGGCCGGACACTTCCCATCACGTGGGTTTTGGTTCAAGTACAACCTCCCAGACCGTCCTACCGACAATAGCCTTATCCCACTGTCTAGACACGGACCCCATGGCATTTTCTTCTTAGAAATTGTTTGTTCTCTTGTTTAACACCTAGAACTTTCAAAAGAAAATAATTTCCCTGTGAGGCCAAGACTGTCATTCACCATCATTTCTTCAAACCGCAGACCCGTGCCTGGCACACAGTAGGTGCTGAACACATAATTGTTCCGTCGAAACAGTCTCGGGGCAGAATAAGAGTGACGACGGCATCACTTCCACAGATGAAAGTGACATTCCTACTCTGAGAAAAATTAGAGAGTAAACAGTTATTAGACGGAATCCCAGGGATCTTATAACCCCAGCAAAGGTGGAGAGCAGGGAGGGGAAATGAAATAAGTGGGATCCTGGCTTTTCTTTTCCTCACTGTGTGTGACTTTGTGTGTGTGTGTTTTAAATGTATTTTTATTGATTTCAGAGAAGAAGGGAGAGAGAGAGAGAAACATCAATGATGAGAGAGAATCACTGATTGGCTGCCTCCTGCACTCCCCACACTGGAGTTTGAGCCCACAACCCAGGCATGTGTCCTGACCGGGAATTGACCGTGGCCTCCTAGTTCATAGGTCGAAGCTCAACCACTGAGCCACGCCAGCTGGGCCTAAGCAAGCTCCTCAACCTCCCTCAGCCTCAATTTCTCATTTGTTCCAAAGATCAAATGAGATTACAATATAAAGAGTCCCCAGAGATCAGACCCTGACAGACACTGGTTCCTTCCATGCCTACTTCTCTCTTTCCCGTGACAATCAATGAAATCTCGCATCTAAAACGGCACATTAATGACATCCAGCAGTCAGAACTGGGGTCCAGGCCAAAGAAACCTCTGAGAAATAGCTGGCACTTTCATTTCAGAGGAGCGTAGTTCTAGCAATAAATGCTCATCTACGTGAGAACTTAACACTAAAAGACACCAGGACACTTACAATGTCATAACCAAACCCCAATGAAAGGTCACCGTGGCCACCACTAATCCGTTTAGTCCTAGAACCCGGGCTGCACACCCAGGGCCCCTGGGAGGTTGGGGCAGTCCGTGCGCTGACCATGGCGCCCAGAGGGGGGGACAACGCCAGCCCCCAGAAACGAAGCCTGACGCTGGGTCTCTATGAAGAGAAAGAGACACAACTTTGCAATTTCCCAGAAACACGGCATGTGTTGAAGGCATTCTGAAGGAGAAATAAAAGGCACCCAAATTGGAAAGTAAAAAGTAAAACCATTATTTGCAGAGGGCGTGATACTGTATATATAGAACGCTAAAGATTCTACCAAATTTACTAGAGCTGATAAATGAATTCAGTCAAGCAGCAGGATACAAAACAAATACCCAGAAATCAGTTGCATTTTATACACCAATAATGAACTCTCAAAAAGGGAAACTAAGAAAACAATCCCATTTTGCATAAGAAAATACCTAGGAATAAATTAACCAAGGAGATAAAAGACTTGGAAAATAAGACACTGAAGAAACTGAAGCTACAAATAAACAGAAGCATTTACCGTGCTCATGGATAGGGAGAATAACCTCATTAAAATGTCCATCCTACCCAAAGCAATCTATAGAGTCAATGCACTTTCTATCAAAATGGCATTTTTCACAGAACTAGAATAAATAATCCAAAAATTCATATGGAACCACAAAATACCCCAAATAGCCACAACAATCTTAAGAAAGAACAGAGGTGGTGGTATCATGCCACCTAGAATCAAACTATAAGGCTACAGTAATGAAAACAGCATGGTAGTGGAATAAAAACAGACACATACATCCATGGAACAGAATACAGAGCCCAGAAATAAACCCACACCTATACGGTCAATTAATAAATGACAAAGGAGGAAAGAACACACAATGGGGTAAAGACAGTCTCTTCAATAAATGCTGTTGGGAAAATTGAACATACGTACAAGAAAATGAAATTAGACCAACTTCTTACACCACATATAATGAACTCAAAATGCATTAAAGACCATGTGAGACTGGAAACCATAAAACTTTTGAAAAATATAGGCAGTAAAAAAAGTGCTCATTACATTTGTTTGATAACCAACAAGTCTAATCGTGTCCCTCCCCCTTAACACCCTTCCTTGGCCCTTTCTTCCCCTTTTCCTCCCAGGCCCAGCTTGCTGCACCCTTGGAGGAGTCGTTTCTGACCCTGCACGGTGCCCGCCCTCCCTGCCTTTGGGCCTTTGCACCTGCTAAGACGGGTTTCTCTGCTTTCACTCTGCCCCACCCAGACCCTGTCTGTTCTCCACTGAAAAGCCGTATTGATTTAGCACATAGAGCAGATCATCTTACTCACTGCTTCAAAACCCAGTGGTTCCACTGCTACTTGAATGTAACACGAAGCCTGACCATGGCCCGAGGCCCCGGGTTACCTCGCCCAGCCTTCCTTAGATCTCACCTGCGCTCCTCACTGCTGTGCTCACTGAATGACCAGCCCACTTCCCCTCCAGCCCGGCTTGCTGTGCCCCGGCCTCAAACGCTCCCCCAGCGCTTTGCAGGGCTGGCTCCTTTTCATGCCACTGAATGTCACGGCATCGGACCAGCCTTCCCTAACCTCTTAGCTAAAGCAGCTCCCACCCCACCAGGTGCGGTTTTCTGGACAGCACTTACCAGCGCCTGGTGTCGCTCCTGTTTGTCGCATCTCACCCTGCAGGTCGGAGCTGCAGGAGGGCAGGGACTGTGTGCGGATCTTGAGTGGCGAACTCCGGGTTCAGTAGATGCCTATTGACTTGGTGAGTCAATGAACGCGCAGCCCACATGACAGACACACATTTACACAGGCTCACACTCACCTCTGCACCTTCAGTTACAGCTGCACAACGCTCCACTCTTATCAGCAAGGTAGCCACTGTACCTCTCTGTGCACTTACTCCCGCACTGAGAGGCCTAACAGTATAAACACTTTCACCCCCACCACAAACATAAGTGCGCGCGCGGTTTTCTGCAACATCTTATTCCCACCAGCAATACAGAGCCTGACTGCCTTTGCCAGGACAAGCCTCACTGCACCGTGATGCGTTCTTTTTCCTAGTCCGCCCCCAGCGCTCTGGATTGTGCCACTTCTGTAGCTTCTGCAAGAATCCACCAATCCCAGGCCATAACTGCGCTTCTTCCGGGAGCACCTCCTAAGCTACAGAAATGTCTCACCATTCTACTGGACACCTGTAACTCACAGTTTTCAATGTCAAGTATAACTGAAATATACAAATTAATGATACAAAACATCAAAACTAAACCTAAACTTCTAATTGGTTTTAAAATAAAAAAGCCACACAGCTTCACCCTATAAAACCTAGTCCCGTTTATGACAAATGCCAATGAAACTACAAGTTTCCTCACGTTAACTCATCCCTTTATACATCAAGACTTAGGCTTTTTTCTCTCAAAATCCTTTTTTGATCAGCCCTGGCCGGGTAGCCCAGTTGGTTGCAGCATCATCCCAGTACACCAACGTGGCTGGTTCAGTCCCCAGTCGGGCACATACAAGAATGCACAAATAGGTGGAACAACATGTTTCTCTCTCTCTCTCTCTCTCTCTCTCAATCCCTTCCCCTCTCTCTCTCTAAAATCAATACAGAAAACATTTTTTAAAATCCTTTTTATCAGATTAAGAGATGTTCTTCATTTACACATGCACAAAACAATATGTATTACAAAAAAAAAAATTTCTAAGTAGAAGTAGAAACTTCTGCTTTCCACAGACCAAAGCAACTAAAATCTTATTTGGGAAATTTTGAAAACACAATCTATTGTTTTTGTAATCTAACAACACACATTTTTATTTATTGTTAACAATATCTATTTTACAACAGGACAAGTATACACAGACTAAAACAGCAGGGCTCCCACGTGCAGCCCGAGCCACACTGGAAGCCTTAGAACCATTTAGTGCTCTGACAGCAGGACTGCGCGGGTGGAGCAGGAATAAATAATAGTGCTTTTGGGAGAATCGTAGTGACCAGTAGAGTAGCTAAGGACGGGGCCCCACTGAGTACGGTGCAGCGGGAACTATGCCCCAGGACTGACATGTGCAAAGTTCTAGATCTCCCAACAAAGTGTCTAAGGACCACTAGGCCTGTGATGGGCTTTCGTCTGCAGCCAGGCCGTGGTAATGAGCCTGCCCGGGGTTTCAAGCACACCTACACTGAGAGAAAGGAAAGCCACCCCGTGTAACTGGGTCCAGTCTAGGCCAGGAAGCCACAGCTAGCTGACTGATCAGGGCTTCTTAGGGATGGATGTTGGTTGAATTGAGGATTCGGGAAGTAGCATCAGAATTGGAGGCCTTTGAAAGTTCTCGCTGTGGAAAAATAGACACCGTCAGTGGCGATATTCCCTCTCATGCATGCCCGCCCTCGTCAGCTTGGGTTAGGTGGCAGCGTAGGGCCCCTGAGGGCCGCTTCTCTGACACAGGTGCATAGCACAGGCTGTGTTAGGAACGAACGGGGAGGCACTCTGAGCACCATTCCATCAGTCACAGGTTAAGCACGTGACCCATCCCTCAGCCAGTCCATGTGTTAAAACCCCACAGAAGAGAAGTCCCTTTTGTGTCAGAAAGTACTCTGAGTTGCCGAGCTGGGTTGACAACAAGCTTTGGCGTCTGAGCCCTTTATAAAACAATGGGCCAGACCACATATCTACCAATCCCTGGGGCTGAGGGCCTTGTAACCTGCCGGTGATCTGATCTCATGCTGGAGCACATGGTACAGAAGGAGCAGAGAAAGCACAGAGGACCACGAGAAGGACAGGTGTTAGTAGAGGTTAGTCTACTGGCTGCATGCGGCCTGGCGGACGCTGCCACCCACAGCAACCAAAACCACATGCCCCTCCTTCGGCTTGACCACAGGTGAGCAGCTACAGGTGCGCTCCAAGTGGGCGAAATGGGGCTTGACTGAGCAAGCCAGAGAGACGCCTGGACCCGCAGTCCAGCATTCAGCCAGCCGGAGTGCACCCAGGTAGAATCACAGCAATCATGTAATTAAAAAAGGTGCCAGAATAGGAAGCTAACTTCAGGGCTCAAAGCGAGCTGTAGCCATGGACACTGGGCCATTGGCCATCTCCCAGCAGGAAGAGAGCTGGCACCCACGCCTGTAACTCGGCATCCCCAAGGTTAAGGCAGCCTCGTCCTCTCAGCAGGAAGCTACTGAGAGAAGAGAGCACGTCCCTTAAATAAAGGGCATTGCAGGGAAGTGTTGGTAAATATGGAGGAGGATACAGGAGCTGAAGAGCGTTCTGGGAAAATGACTTTCTCCCACAGCCTCATATGCTTTAGCAGCTCAATGGGACAGAAACAGGCAAAGGCAAGGAAGTGAGCGTTGGCCAGCTCAGAGCGGACAGACAGGTGGCATTCAGCCCCGAGGGTTAGTAAGGCACATACTCCAGGGGAGAAACATCACGTAGGCCAAGAACCTCATTCTAAGCAGCACACAGCTGGGGCTCCCCTCCCAGGCCAGGGGGCCGCTATTCTTTCCAGCACATGGGAGGCCTCTGATGGCACCATCGAGATGCTGAAAGCTTTCTGTTGTGAATAACACGATACAAAAACTTTGCCTGATGGTAGGTGGGGCTGAGAATCCAATCCAAGTCTGCATAAGTTTTCTTGTGAATCGGCAGGTTAGGGTGCAGGAACTGAAGCCGGTGACTGGTTATAAGTCTGCTTCAGGAACTCCTGCTTCCTTTGTAAAAAGGGCCTGTGTTCCCACAGCCGACGATTACTGGTTAGTGTAGCCCTGTGCCCAGATGGGAATGAAGCCAGCAGACGACAGATTGGTTTGAGAAAGGGACATGGGACATGCAGGGGTTGCCATACAGACCTGAAGCCCAACAGTGGAGCTGTCAGAGAGGGACGGATCCTTCTAAGAACAGAGAATTAAGACAATTACCAAGAACTCCACCAAGAGAGCACCAGGGCAGTGCTGAGAAGGGTCGCCTCCTGCAGCCAGGGACTGGTATTTCTCAAGCAGAAGGATCCGGATTACATGTCTACTTGCTGCTGTCAACTTCCTATACCTCCCGGAAACCCCCCCACCCCATGCACGGCCAAGGCAGGAAAGGGATTCTCAGCCCCCAAAACGCTGTCCTAGCTGAGCGCCTGGGGCCCCGTGGGAAGACACCCACGGCCCCAACTGTGTGCTCCCCAGAGACTGGCAGATATTAGAAAAGGTCAATTACCGCAAACTCAGAGTAGGTGCTGGCAACAGAGTTAATGCTGAAGTTGCGCTGGAGGGGGGCCGAGCTGGGGTACCCACCGCTCAGCAAGCTGCCATTGAGCTCCAGGTTCTCCTTGTCGGCTCCGTGCCGAACAGCACGGGGGTTTTTCTTCCCTGAACAGGTGGAAGTGAGGATTGGCTGTGGGGAAAGGAGAGATCAGCATGTTATCCTTATAATGGCCACGCGCGCGCGTGCGCGTACACACACACAGAGACTATACCATCTTAATATCACTCATTGTCGGTAATCCTATACAGTGCTTGATGTAAAAAACAAATGAACAACCAAAAAACTCTTAATGATTTGCAGAACACCTATCTTGAGCATCATCTGTAAAACACATTACAGCACAGACTCCCCTCCTGTCTCCTTCAGCGAGGGGACCCGATTGCCTAGTGACCCAGTGTCAGGGCTGGAACCCACGTGCAGGGCCCTTGCTCAGCAGCCACTGAAGACCTGGCTTTGAACTGAGCGTGTGGAGCCCACCAGCTCCCCCCAGCTTCCCAGCCCCCTCCCAGGGCTCCCCCACGATACCAGTGGGGCTCAGCATGGCCATGTTCTTCTCTCATTCGGTTTTAGCTTAACCAGCTTGCATGTGCCAACTCGCAGCATCTCAATGATAACTGAATCCAGGGGTCTTAGAAACTGGAACCAGTAGGCGGGGCCCCTGGATAAACAGGCTGGGGTGGTGCTGGGGACGGGCTGGTACGCAGAGCTTACTAACCTTGCTGCCAGAAGGTGGAAGTCGAGACACGGGGGAGCGGTAGACTGTCCCCCCAAAGGCAGGCCGAATGCTACTGTTGGCCGTGGCATTGGACATGGTGGTAGTGTTCAGCTGAGGAAAAGAGAGAGATTACTCATTCAGGGAACATGCTCAGCAATCCACCCCAGACGACAGAGAAATGAGTCTGGGAAGCATCTAACAAAGATGCATTTCCATAAAGAGCTTTGAACAAACTTGTGAAAAGTGTTCAGAGCCTATTAATGTCTAGTTCATGGAGCTATAAAACGGTATAACCGTCTGTTTCTAAAACCAGACAGACACCTATCATATATATGACCCAGCCCGGGAGAAATGAAAGCACAGCTCCATACAAAGACTCAGACATAAATATTTATAGCAGCTTCATCTGCAATAGCAACAAACCAGAAACAAGCCAAGATATTCGTCAGGCGAGTGGATAAGCCAACCACGTAGTCATACAGTGGATGCTGCTCAACCATAGAAAGTAGTGACCTACTGATGCGAGCACCACCATGATGCATCTCTCAAAATTATGCTAAATGGAAGAAATTATGCGAAGTGAAAAAAAGCCCCATATGTGAGTCTCTATATATAAAATGTTAAAAAATGCAAATTACTCAGTAGTGACAGAGCAAATTGTGTTTGTCTGGAAATGGGGGGAAGAGGTCTGGGCAATGGGTAGGTTCACGGTCTGGACTGCGGTGAGTTTCGAGGCACATACATGTCAGCCTTTATTGAGCGTCCACTGTAGACACTGTGTGTCCATCTCACTCAGTAAAGCTGAGCATTTTTTACACGAAAAAGTCTAGGTGGGTTAAAAACCTCAAATGGGATAGCAAACCTGTTCAAACACAAGACACAGACCAGGACACACAACACAGGAAAAGGAATCTGTACAAGTACAAGCCCTAAAGAAAACAGGCTGCTAACACGATTACTGTGTTAAAATTAAGAACTTCCTGTTCACAAGGAAACACCATAAAGAAGAAAAAGACAAGCCGCACAAGAATCCTGGGAAAAGCTACTGTAACACAGCTGACAGGAGCAGCATCCAAAACAAAGGATTCCTACAAGCCTTGTAAGAAAGAGACAAATGTTCACTTCATCAGTGAGCAGAGAAATGCAAACCAAAATCATAATCAGACATTACTTCAGACCCAGCAGGTGAACAAGAACCTAGAAGCCTGACAGTACCATGTGTCAGGCCTGCGCCGGAAGCACAGGCTGTGTGCTTAGTGCAGCTGAAGCTTCAGAAATGCATGAGTGTTGGGCTTCCGGTCAAGATGGCGGAGAAGACAAACGCTTGCCCCCTCCCAGGACCACAGCAAAAGGACATCTAGACAACAGAACCACCATCACTGAGGACCGCCAGAGGCTAGCTGACCTGAAGTCCTGTTGCGATTGGTGGGAGGGCAGAGGGGAGGAACGGGCAGGTCCCACACCCACTGCAGGTGGGTAATTGGTAGGGACGTCAGCTCTGGAGGTTCCCCTCTGAGGAGCCAGGGGTCCCTGCCCCAAACCCAAGGCTCCAGGGCCAAGAAGTTCTGGCCGTGAAAACCAGGGAGGATGGTGGATGAGTGAGACCGAGGGCTGCCGGAGGCCCACGTGTTCCTCTTAAAGGGCCCACGGACGTTCTCACACTAACTCGCTCTAGGCTGGGGCAGCAGCTCGAAAACATCAGAAACATACGGGGAGGAACTGAACTGTCTGGCTTTGAGGCAAGAGCGGAAGAGGCAGCTTTCTCCCAGACAGCGTGCTGGCAGATGCCACTGTTTCTTTGCTGAGCCCACCCTCACCCTGCAGGCACAGGTGGGCATCATGTCCGAGCCTCCATTAATTTGACTAACACTTTCACTGCATGTCCATACAAATAGCCCGTCTTGGCTCATGATGTGGACTCTCCTAAAAACTCTTTATAGTCCACAAACCCCAAACAAGAACCATCTGACTTCAGTGCGCCCCCAAACCTCTTGCCAAGCAGCCCAAGCCTGGCCCTGGGGGCAGCAAGCCTCAGTTCACGATTGGCCCCTCCTGGGCACCTGCAAGCCCAGCAATCAGTACCAACCATCCGCAGATCGCGGTCTCTCACGCCGGGGGCCCTGGGCAGGGCATAATCAGCAGCTGACCTTCGCCTGCACCTCCCAGGAGGCCCCACAGCCAGCACACCCAGTGGACAGTGTCAGACCAGACCACACCACCACCCAGCTGAAGTGAGTCCTCTCCACAAGGGGGGTGGATGTGGGGGGGAGGAGGGCGCTGAACAGCAGCTGCTCCCCTGTAGCTACAGCCAGTCCTCAAAGCCAATCAGTTTAGGGGTAAATCCCTGCCAATAGAGGTCAAGGCTCAACTACAACCGGAGGGTGCACATAGGCCAACAGGGCAGATGTACCTGGAGCGCCAGCTCAGGTGACTGGGGATGTGCACCATGGGCCCTCCAGGACACCTACCACCTACATAAGGGCCCTCTACCAAGACGGGAAGATGCAAATAAATACCTATCACCAATTACTTTAAACGCAAATGGAGCAAATGCTCCAATCAAAAAGACATATGGTGGCTGAATGGATAATGAAACAGACCCTTTCACGTGCTGACTACAAGAGACTCACACTTCAGTCTGATAGTAAAGGGATGGAAAAAGGTTATTTCATGAGAAAGCTGGTGTGGCAATACTTACAGCAGACAAAACAGACTTTAAAACAAAGGCTATAACAAGAGACAAAGAAGGACCCAGCAATTCTATTTCTGGGTATGTATCTGAAGGAACCCAAACACTAAAAAGAAGACATACGCACACATATGTTCCTTACAGAATTACTTACAATAGCCAAGTGTACATCAATATATGAAAGGAAAAAGATGTGGTAGCCCTAGCAGGTTGCTCAATGGTTAGAGTGTAGGCCTGCGGACCCAAGGGTCCCAGGTTCGATCCCTAGCTCTGGTTAGTGTGCATATGGAAGGCAACTAATCAATGTGTCTCTCTCTCCACCCCCTTCTCCCTCCCCTTCTACCCTCTCTAGAAATCAATGGGAAAAATATCCTCGGGCAAGGATTTAAAAAAAAAATGATATATACATATAATGCAATATGACTCAACCATAAAAAAGAATGAAATCTTGCCATCTGCAACAACATGGATGGACCTAGACCAGTGGTTCTCAACCTTCTGGCCCTTTAAATACAGTTCCTCATGTTGTGGTGACCCCCAACCATAAAATTATTTTCGTTGCTACTTCATAACTGTAATGTTGCTACTGTGATGAATCGTCATGTAAATATCTGATATGCAGGATGGTCTTAGGCAACCCCTGTGAAAGGGTCGTTCGACCCCCAAAGGGGTCTCGACCCACAGGTTGAGAACCACTGACCTAGCCAGTATTATGCTCAGTGAATTAAGTCAGAGAAAGACAAATACCATGTTATTTCACTTACATGACAAATCCAAAGAACAAAATAAACAACAAAACAGAAATAGACTTATAGATACAGAGAATATTTTGACGGTTGGTAGAAGGAGGAGGGTTGGAAGGCTGGCTGAAAGATGAAGGGATTAAGAAGCACAAATTTGCCAAAACCGGTTTGGCTCAGTGGATAGAGCGTCGGCCTGCGGACTGAAGGGTCCCAGGTTCGATTCCGGTCAAGGGCATGTACCTGGGTTGCGGGCACCTCCCCAGTGGGAGATGTGCAGGAGGCAGCTGATCGATGTTTCTCTCTCATCGATGTTTCTAGCTCTCTGTCTCTCTCCCTTCCTCTCTGTAAAAAAAATCAATGAAATATATTAAAAAAAAAAAAAAGAAGCACAAATTGGCCCTAGCAGGTTTGACTCAGTGGATAGAGCGTTGGCCTGTGGACTGTGGGGTCCCAGGTTCAATTCCGGCCAAGGGAACATGCCTGGGTTGCATGCTCGATCCCCAGCGTGGGGCGTGCAGGAGGCAGCTGATCAATGAGTCTCTCTCATCATTGATGTTTCTATCTCCCTCTCCCTCTCCCTTCCTCTCTGAAATCAATAAAAAAAAAAAAAAAAAATCCGGTTTGGCTCCGTGGATAGAGCATCGGCCTTCGGACTGAAGGGTCCCAGGTTCGATTCCGGCCAAGGGCATGTACCTTGATTGCAGGCACATCCCCAGTAGGGGGCGTGCAGGAGGCAGCTGGTCGATGTTTCTCTCTCATCCATGTTTCTAACTCTCTATCTCTCTCCCTTCCTCTCTGTAAAAAAATCAATAAAATATATTTTAAAAAAATAAAAATAAATAAATAAATAAAGAAGCACAAATTGGTGATTACAAAACAGTCCTGGGGAGGGAAAGCCCAGCACAGGGGATACAGTCAATAACATAGCTACGTAACAGCCATGTGTGGTGCCAGGTGGGCACTGGACTTAGTGGGGTGATCACTTTTTACGTTATTTAAATGTGTAGTCACTGGGTGGTACAGAATTATATTAGTTTCGGGTATACATCAACTGTAATTACAAAATAAAAAATACTATAACCCTGGCCGAGTAGTTCAGCTAATTAGAGTGTTGTACCAACACTGACTGCAGTTCGATCCCAGGTCAGGCATATACATACAAGAATCAGCCAATGAATGCGATTAGTAAGTGGAACACAAATCAATGTTTCGCTCTTTCTCCCCCTTCCTCTCTCTCTAAAGTCAATTTAAAAAATTAATCTATATTTAAAATTAAAATAATAAATTAAAAAACAAGAAACATATGAGGGCAGCACTTTGACAGCAAGGATAGCCCACCTGGTACTCTTAGGAGATTCTCAAACCTTTAATTAAAATAAACCTTTCTAGAACAGAATATTAATGTTTTTATGTATGTTTTTAAAAGCTAACCACATTCTTTTCATAATAATATTGAACAACAGGGAGCTAGTTTCATAAAATGTTAAGAGGACATAATAAGTAGCTAACAATGAACATGTGTTTGAAGAAAGTTTGATGCTATGAAGAAAAACCCACAAACAATATAAGATAGGCAAAAAGGCAGAAATCAAAATTATATAATGTGAACTCTACTTTGTAAACATTCATTATTTTTAAAAGCTATTTTAAGCTCAACTGAGGTGGCTCAGTGGGTGAGCATCGACCTATCAACCAGTAGGACACATGCTCGGGTTGTGGGATTGATCCCCAGTGTGACATGCAGGAGGCAGCCAATCAATAATTCTCTCTCCTCATTGATGTTCCTCTCTCTCCCTCTCCCTTCCTCTCTGAAATCAATTTTAAAATATTTTTTTAAAAAGCAAGAAAAACACCAAATAGTTTTAGTAGTCTTCTTGGAATGATGGTACAGGTGCTTTTAAAATGGTTTTTATATAATATAAAGTATGAGTAGAAGGAGAAGAGAAATAATGCTCAAATCTCAAATGGACTCAACTGAAAGTCTCCACAAACCCTTCCCCATCCCTGCAGGACAGATGGCGAGAGCCAGCGTGGCCCTGCCCTCCACACGCCCTGTCACTCGTGGGCCACGGAGCCTCCTTACCTTGCGCACTTTGCCCGGGGTGGTGGGAGTCAGTCCTCGCCGCTTGTTGGGTGTCCTGGGCGTACTGCCATACAGCATCTCTGTCTCCGTCTGCTTCTTGTTCTTCAGTTGCTGTGTGACAGTCAGAAGCAACAGTGACACATCCCAGGGAGAGAGCAGGTCTGGCTGCTCACATGACCACCCTCCCCTCTTCCCAAACTGGGTTCACGTACCCTTTCCTGCTTGGCTCGCTCCTTCTCTAACCGATGCGTCTCCCACTGCTCAGTCACGTACTCCATGAACTTCTGCCCATTGACCACGAACGCTGCTGAGTGTTTCTGTTCCCACATCTCAATCTGGGCCTTCAACTCCTCTTCCAGCTGAGACCAGACACAAGCACTGTTATTTACTTCAAACCTTTGGTGTGAAGCCTGAAGGAAATGGCTCCTCCTTCCCGAGCTTCACTAGGCTGACTCCGGGGAGCCGGACCCTCTTGGGGAAATGTCAGAGTAGCTGACATCAAAGGCCAGGGATGGTGTGTTCACAATACACAGCCCAGCGTCGCCACTGGTTTTGGAGCTGAAAGTGAGAGCATGGCGTGCAGTGAGGGCAGCACCATCTGGGTCAGGCCTGGGCCCTGCCTCCTGCGAGCCGGGAAAAGTGGGCAAGTTACCTAAGTTCTCAGTGCCCCGTTTCCTCATCGTAAAAATGGAAAGCACTTTGAAATAATACCTGGCTCTTCATTCAATAAACACTATTGCTATTATTAAAATAGAGAAGATACTAAGCCCACAGAACTTGCTAAAGATAAAGCGCTTGCTCTGTGTTATCGGCTGAACTGTGCCCCCTCCCACCCCGTTCATATGCTGAAGTCTAACCTCCAGTATCGAGGAATGTGGTTTCATTTGACGTGTGACGACAGGGAGAGACAACCGCCTACAAGTCTCGGAAGAAACCAGCCTGCCTAGGCCTTGATCTGACTTCCAGGCCCCCGACTTGTGAGAAAATACATGTCTTTGTCCAGACCGCCCAGTCGGTGGTATTTTTATGGCTGTGCTAGAAAACTAACACACCTTGACATACAGCTGCTTATGCCAGTAAGGCCCCGTGTTTCTTATCCTTGCCTAACCCTTAAAAGAGAAGACAGTTTGGGGCAAATGATTCAAAGCAAAGAATCCACAAAAAGTGAGGTGTTTGTACTCAAGCACCAAAACTATTAACACTATTACCTTAGGGAGCGTTTTCTGGAGCCTGGCTCGTTGCTTTTCCTCCTTCAGAAGATTTCCTCCTCGATTTGTAAATCGACTTGGATCTGATGCTTTTCTCTGTGAAAATACATTTTAATCAGAGTAAACCCTGGAACAAGCAATCAGACCAATCCCTTCTGCTAGGACTCGGATATACATTACTAACCGACTGTATGCCATCAGCGTCTATAGACGCAAGCAGTGGACCTTCCCTACATGCCATGCGCGTCTATAAAAAAAAAAGTTTTCCCTAGGTGGCAGCCCTGACCAACTTTAAAATCGTTTTTCGTGAGAATTTTCAGCTGAAAATATTCAAGAACACCCGAATTGGGAGTAATATATTTATTTTTATAATATTCATTGCAAATTGACTTTTTAAATTAAATTCAAAATGTCGTGGCGTGTGGGGATGGTTCCCGTTTTGGACGTGTGGCAGTTAACTGGTTAGGAGACTGTGAGGTTTGCATCCCCACTCCCTCTCAGCAGTGAGGAACGGAGGGGGCCTAAGGCAGGGGAGCTGGGTGTGAGCACATCCACTTGGTGCAGGAAAACCAGTGCTTCCTTTGTCATCTAAAAAGGAAGACAGGCTTCAATATTAGCGCACCACATCACTGGCTCCCTTCCTTGGTTCAGATGTCAAAAGATTACATCACCTACAGGAAATGAGCTGTGTGGAGGGACAAGGGAAGGTCTACACTCAGAGCTTGGTGGGCACCCTACTTGTCCACTCTTTCGGCCTATTGAGACAATGCAGCTTAAATATGCAAGGTTAAGGGCTATAGACAATCTGGTTTTCACTGAATTGACCCTCACAAAATGGACAAAAAAATATAGTATGTTAGGCTTCTTATTTTTTGGGTTTTTTTTTTTTTTTTAATTCTATCATCTATACCAGAGTACAGTATACCAGAACAGTAATATAAGCATATAATTTAGAAATATAAATTAGAAGTGTACACTCAAAATTAGGGCAGGTCATCAGAAAAGCAGAACCAATCCTGACCATTTGCTAAGTTTGTGAAGAAATTCCATTCCCCTCCCAGCCTGCTGGGTCGGTGATGGCCTAGAAACAATACCTACAAGGGATGGGAATTAGTCTCTCATTTTTTCTTAAACACTTGCATGTCAACAAGGGCTATTTATTTGGCTCTTTACTGACAGTTATTCCTCCTCCTTCTTGCTTTCAAGCAGAAGTCAGGGGTCACTAAGGACGGGGAAACCTGTCCTTAAACAGCTGTAAGGTCTCACACAGTTCTCCCACTTCTGAGTCCTGGTCTCCCGCCTGTAAATGTGAAGTTGAACTCAGGACTCCCTGAAGGACCCATTGGGCTCTAATAGGGCCAGCATGAACCTGAGAGCAAGGCTGCTTGAATTTTGTGTCCGCTACGCCTCCTCCTAGTCCCAGCCCCGAGCTCTAAAATGCTCTGAGGGCCGAAACCGGTTTGGCTCAGCGGATAGAGCGTTGGCCTGCGGACTGAAAGGTCCCAGGTTCGATTCCGGTCAAGGGCATGTACCTGGGTTGCAGGCACATTCCCAGTGGGAGATGTGCAGGAGGCAGCTGATCGATGTTTCTCTCTCATCGATGTTTCTAACTTTCTATCTCTCTCCCTTCCTCTCTGTAAAAAATCAATAAAATATATTTTAAAAAAACAATACTCTGAGGGAACCTGCCTGTGCTATAGCAATCAGAAGAAATGGAATTCAGCATACAAATGTGCACTAACACCCAGGCAATTTTCTAAGAAAGCAGCAAACTTTGGAAGAGAAAATACTACTTGCCTGGCCCAATATCTATCCTTCTCTCCCTCCTCAGTAACAGAACCCGAATTCCTCTGTGGCAGCAAGACCGCCACGCTCACAGGCGTGGCGTATGAGCAGAGATGCTGGGACCAGAGCCTGGAGAGCCCTTCGAGGGGCTGTCGGGACAGTGCTTCTGTGTCCCTTCCTCCACATGGCGCCCGAGGGCTGTGGTGGGAGCTCGAGGCCCAACCGGAACCTGAGAATAAGGGCCATGAGCCGGAGAAGCCTGGGACCCACTGACTGTGGAACTGCCACACCTGCTCTGCACTGCCCCCTCGGGACTTCCTTTATGCCAGAAACTTCTACCTTGATGAAGCCATTTGTTCAGGGTTTTTCTCTTATATGTTCCTGTACATAAGCCTCACAAATACAGATGGGTCAGTCAGTAGTAAGCTAGAGACTTAGTGATGAAGACACTGGTATTAGAAACTCAGTAAAGAGAAAAGGAGACTGACTCTATAAAGGACATGCTTTCTTCCCTTTTTTTTTTAATCCTCACCCAAGGATATTGTTCCATTTTTAGAGAGAGGGGAAGGGAGGGGGAGAGGCAGAGAGAAGCCATCCACAGATGTCTCTCTCACATCAACTGGTTGCCTTCCCGACGCTCCCTGACCAGGACCAGGGATTGAGCCTGCAACGGATTGAGAGGTAAGTGCCCTTGACCAGAACTGAACCAGGACCCTCCAGTCCGCAGGCCGACACTCTATCCACTTAAGCCAAACCAGCCAGGGCAAAGACATGCTTTCTTCATACTTCATTGTCCTCTAAGGAAAACAGAGGAAAGTGAGGGCAGTACCTCAAACTCTAAGAAAAGCCTCCAGCTTTCTTCCCACTTCTGCACGCCTTCAAAGAGTTCTTTGTGAACCTCGTAGTAGTTTCTTAACCGCACAACCTCAGCGTCATGGACCTGGAGCAGACTTTCTGTGTAGTCCTCTGCAAGATAGAAGCCCAGGAGTTTTAAAAATTCCTCTAGTGTTTAGCATCTTACTTTCTAACCCCTCATTCCCTAAACTGGAAATAGATTATTCTTCACTATAGTAAAAACGTTACATGAATAAGTATACATTGTGGATAATAAAAATCTGGTTTTTCACCATCAGCCTGGAGGGACTAGGGACTAAGGACCTAAAGTGTGGACTAAAATGACTAAGACTCGCAACCCTCTGAGTCATCTCTCACCTTCTCTTAGCTTTCTTTCATATCCTTTGTTTCCACCCTGCTCAGTAGTGGGCTGGGTCACAGAAAATGTCCCCAATGTGGAATTTAGTAGACAACTTCATCTTTACACTCAGTTCAGGTCAGACTAGAATTCTGTTGGGCTCTGGGGTCAGACTCTGTGGCCTTAACTGTGAGCTCTGCCCTCTACCCACTGTGCCTCCGGTTCAAGTTGCTCAACATTTATGCACCTGTGTCCTCATCTCTTGACATGAGATTGAGATCTTATTGTTAAGAGTTTGACAGTGCACCTGGCATAGAGTAAGCAAGCGCTGATAAACTTGAGCTTCACAATTACAGCTACCGTGATAAGCTGCTTCAGAAATCAAGACATCCCTTATTTTCCAGGAGCATCGGCAAATGCTCACTGATACAGGAATGGCAACTTATGGTGAAAGGCTTGAACAGGTAGTTATAGCTGGTGAACATGTGCACTTCTTTACAAGTGCAGGCCACGTCACGGCCACGCTCCTGTACTGACCATCATAGTAAGCAGCAAAAGTCTGCCTCTGCTCCTGGCTGTAGAAACACTGGTCCCAGTACTTAGCCAGCTCCACTCGTATCGCCTCAATCACTTTCTTCATGTTTTGCATTTTCAGTTCCTCCAAGCGATCCACTTCTAATTGCAGCTGAAACACAGATATCGGGTAAAGGGGCTTGTTATACGTTTACACTCACAGCGCTTTGCAAAATTTTTCCATTTTTATTTATTTATTTTTGTTAATCCTCACCCAAGGACTTATATATTTTTAATATATTTTTATTGATTTCAGAGAGAGAGGGAAAGAGAGACAGAAACATCAATGATGAGAATCATTGACTGGCTGCCTCCTGCACGCCCCCTACTGGGGATCAAGCCTGCAACTTTGGCATGTGCCCTTGACTAGAATCGAACCTGGGGATCCTTCAGCTGCAGGCTGACCCTCTATCCACCAAGCCAAACCGGCGAGGGCCAAGGATATTTTTCCATTCATTTTTTTCTTTCTTTCTTTTTTTTTTTTTTTTTTAATATATATTTTATTGATTTTTTACAGAGAGGAAGGGAGAGAGATAGAGAGTCAGAAACATCGATGAGAGAGAAACATCAATCAGCTGCCTCCCGCACATCTCCCACTGGGGATGTGCCCGCAACCCAGGTACATGCCCCTGACCGGAATCGAACCTGGGACCCTTCAGTCCGCAGGCTGACGCTCTATCCACTGAGCCAAACCGGTTTCGGCTTTTCTTTCTTTCTTTCTTTTTTTTTTTTTTTTAAGGGAGAGTGAAAGGGAGAAGGAAAGACAAGAGAAAAACATCAATGTAAGAGAAACACATCAATTGGTTGCCTCCTGCACGAGCTCTGATGAGGGCCTGGGCAGGTGAGGAGCCTGCAACCAAGGTACGTGCCCTTGACCAGAATCGAACCGGGACCCTTTGATCCACAGGCCAACGCTCTATCTACTGAGCCAAACCGGCTAGGGCAAAAACTTTCCCTTTTTAAATAAAATTACAGCACAAAATCACAGAGGTAGGTTGATACTCTAACGACTATCAAAGGAGCCAGAAACCTAAGAAAGGTACAGGAAAGATAAAAGATGAGTGGGTTACTGCCACGTTTTTCTGATGCTTGCTTTAAAATACACTTGCTTGCCCTGGCCAGTGTGTTTAGTGGTTAGAGCATTGGCCTGTGCACCGAAGGGTCTCAGGTTTGATTCCAGGTCAAGGGCAGGTACCTGGGTTGCTGGTTTGATCCCCAGTCTGTCAGGGCGCATGTGGAAGGCAACTAATTCATGTGTCTCTCTCACATCATTGTTTCTCTTCCTCCTTTCTACTCTCTCTAAAAATCAATGGAGAAAATATCCTGGGCTGAGGACTAACAACAAAAAAGACTTGTTCAAGGCAGAAGTTGGTAAAGACATGGGATCAGACATAAAAATGCCTGTAGAGACTACTGACCCCAGCACCCTATGGGTTTCCTACCGCTTTCTTAACTTTGGCCTTCGACCCAGTCATAATCATGGCCACAGCTTCTCGCTCTTCTTCTGGTATTTGCAGCCTGTCCCAGAGCTCCCGGATCTGAGCACGCAGCCCCTCGCACACTGCTTCGTTTTGTGATTTCCGCATTTCCAGCTGTGGCAAGGAAAGACAGTGGTCAAGGCAAAGGCAGCAGCTGAGGCCCCTCTGGCTTCCCACAAAGAAGTGTCTGGGCCGGATGCAGAATAAGCACCATTACAAGATTGTGAAGGGGTGTGTTTTCATGACTTCTGAACACGAACTATAAGTCTGTCATTTACAGCAGGATCTCAGACCCCAAGAATTAGGATTCAAATTTTGAAATAAAATTTTTTTTCCGGTGGAGAGGGATAATGGGGGGAAAAAAAGAAGGACATTGGGGGTGGGGTGGGGGGGGAGGGGACGGACGGACACCCTGTAATAATCTCAACAATAAAGATTAAAAAAAATTTTTTCAATTAAACACTAATTCAATGACTATTATTTCATCCATAATTTCAATTTCATGTTCTTAGAGCTACATATAAATTGAGATTTTTGTTTAAAAAAATCAAGGTTGTATAGCATATACTATCTTTATCCTCCCTCCCTCATTCTCTTAACCTACACTGGGTCCTTATATAACACTGCGGGGGGAAACTGTCACTTTTTTCAAATTGCTGGATACTACGGAGATGAGATCCCAGGCCATATTCCGAATAGACATTACCTGCTGTAGCAACTTCTGTAGTGCTGCAATATTTTCCAAAGATAAACAAAAGGCCTCTTCATCTTCACACACCACATCTCGTTCGAAGCTTGTGTCTGGGGTGTGATCTAATTCTTCCATGCACAGTATGATCTGTCTCTTTATGTTGACAAACTCCTCACGCCGAGATGCCTGTAAAAGCAAATGATCAGAAGATACCCACGGAAAGTCAAGCTGACCTTTAGGAAGCATGGTGCAAGGAGTATACCTTTGTTTCCCGCAAAGTTGCCAAATGTTTTCTGAACTGGTTCAGCTCTTCCAGGCTGGGAACGGAGTCGCTGTCAATTTCATAGTGTGGCATGCAAAGAACTTCACACAGTTCTTGATCCTGTTCTATAAGTAGTTTCAGTTCACGTTTCCTCTCCTTTTTCTGTTTGCGCATCAGCTCCACCTGAGTGCGCAAGTCTTTTTCCAGCTGCAAGATGGTCGGCTCTCCTTCCTCCTGTAGAAGAGGATATACCGTTGTTACAGGGTTCCAAGTGGATTTCTTCAAAGGAAGAGCAGGACAACAAAAGAGGGCTAAATGACAGACTTTTGGTTAAACTTACAAATACATCAATTCATGGCACAGTATCACCTATGCCTAACTTTTCCTGAGAGTTAAAAATAAAAAAGTTGTATATGCCTCACAGACTGATAGCAAGAGGAAGTGTTTTAGACTAAAGCAGGCAACACTAATCAGCTGATTCACCTCTGGCAAGCTGTCCCTCCTGGGAGCACGCCCACGCCTTTCTCCCTCAGGCGTGGCATCTCGGAAACTCTACGAGTCCCCAGGAGACTTATAATCAGGGGAGCAATGAGCAGCGTCTCATCCCAGGCCAACCCTTTCAGCCTGTCTCCAAGGCCCCCTTCTCTCTGACTTCCCAAAACAGCTCCAAAAGACTCTCCTATTTCTTCTACCCTAAGCCCTTCCTTGTTTCGCTGTCCCCAGCTTTAATAAACAAACTCTCAAAAAAATGAATTAGCTGCTTCACCTCTCGACAGGGCAACCCTTCACATCAGTGAAATGACTGCTGGAACTGGCTGGCTAGGCAGCACATTTCCCCCAATTCTCGGGTCCAGGACCACCCTGACACAGAAACCCTCCACTCAGCCCCCAGGCAAAGCTCCTGCCTCAATCTCAGACCCAAACAGGAGCCCAGACCGTGTACCTGAAATGGCTCAACACGCAACTCGCTGCACAAGACAGCCAACTCTTTTTGACAGTTGCCTATGCTTTTAATGAGCCTTTCCTTCAGACTTTCCTCTTCAGCAATCATCATGTCCAGGAGGTCCTACCGGAGAGAGAACAGCTCCATAAAAGTTTGGAACTAAGGGGGGAAAAAACCCCAAACAACAAATAACACCAAAACACCAATAATTTCAAAATTTTAATACCCGTGTCCTCCTGCAAAGACACCAGCACTAAACTCACCTTGATATGCTTATGCACAACCTGAGTTCTTTGTAACCGCTGGTCCTCAGGAATCCCAATCAATTCCCATATTTCCCGAAGGTGAGTCAGGGCTTTCTGGAGACATAATATGGACTCCTCCGCAATCACCTCACTGGAAAGCAAAAGAGAAATCAGCTGCATGAGCCACTAAGAGAAGTATTTACAGCCCTGGCTGGTTGCTCAGTGGTTAGAGCATTGCACCGCAGACCAAAGAGCCTCAGGTTCGATTCCCGTCAAGGTATATATCTCGGTTGAAGGCTCGATCCCTGGTCCTGGTCAGGGTGTGAAAGGGAGGCAACCAATCAATGTTTCTCTTTCACATCAATGTCTCTCTCTCTCTTGGAAAAAAAAAAGACTGTCCTGCACTAGAGATTGAGGTGTAGAGCAAGCATGTCAAACATGCGGCCCGCATGCCTCACTTATTTGGCCCATGTTAGCCTTTGAGTTTGACATGCTTAGTGTAGAGGACCTACCTAATACATAGTCACAAACCCAACAGAAAGCCAAAATGAGGAGACAAAGAAACAACCCCCAAATGAAAGAACTAGAGAAGTCTCCAGAAAAAGAGATAAATTAAGCAGAGATAAGAAATTTATCTGAATCAGAGTTCAGAATAATGATGGTAAAAATGCTCAACAGCATGAAAAAAGATACAGTAACTATGAAAAAAGAACATTCTGAGATAAAGAATGACGTAACACAAATAAAGAACACATTGGAAGGAATATACAGCAGATTAGGGGAAACTGAGGATCGAATTAGTGAATTAGAAGACAGAGTTGAAATATCACTCAGAGAGCCAAAAAGAAAAAAACAAAACAATTAAAAAACAGAAGGACAGCTTAAGGGAGCTGTGGGACAATGTGAAACTAACAATATTAGAACAGCAGGTGTGCCAGAAGAGGCAGAGAGGGAGAAAGGCATAGAGAAGGTGTTTGAAGAAATAATGGCAGAAAACGTCCCTAAAGGAAAAAGTCACCTAAGTGTAGGAGAACCCCAAACAAGAATTCAAACAGGCCCATGCCCAGGCACGTCATAATTAAAATGCCAAAAATTAAAGACAAAGAGAGAATCTGAAAGGCAGCAAGAGAAAAGAAAACTGTTACCTACAAAGGACTTCCCATAAGGCTGACACCTGATTTCTCATCAGAAATTCTACAGGCCAGAAGGGAATGGCATGAAGTACTCAACGTAATGGAAAGCAAGGATCTGAGACCAAGATTATCATTCAAAATAGACGGTCAAATAAAGAGCTTCCCAGACGAAAAAAAGGCTAAAGAAGTACATCACCACCAAACCAGCATGATAAGAAATGCTAAAGGGATTGCTGTAATGAGAAGAAGAAACAGAGAGAGAAACCTGGCCATACAGAATTAAAATGGCAATAAATAAGTACCTATCAATAATAACCCTAAATGTAAATGGCTTAAATGCTCCAAACAAAAGGCATAGGGTAGCTGACTGGATACAGAAACATGACACAACTATGTGCTGTCTACAGAGACCCACCTCAAAACAAAAGAAACATAGGATGAGAGTGAAGGGATGGGAAAACTTTTTCCATGCAAATGGAAAAGGAAAAAAAGCTGGAGTGGCAATACTCATATCTGACAAAATAGACTTTAAAATGAAGGCCATCACAAGAGACAACAAAGGTCACTACAGAATACTAAAGGGATCGATCTAACAAGAGGATATAACCCTGGTAAACATATATGCACCCAATATAGGAGCACCTAAATATAAAAAAAAAACTTCTAGAGGACTTTAACGGAGAGATCGACAACAATGCAGTCATAGTAGGGGACTTTAACACCCCTCTGACTTCACTGGGTAGATCTTCCAAACAAGAACTTAACAAGGAAACAGACTCTAAAGGACACACTGATCAGATGGGCTTAATTGACATTTATAGAACATTTCACCCCAAGGCAGAATATACATTCTTCCTAAGTGCACATGGATCATTCACAAAGATAGACCACATGTTAGGACACAAAACAAGTCTCTACAAGTTCAAGAAGATTGAAATCATATCAAGCATCTTTTCAGATCACAGTGGAATGAAATCAACTATAGTATAAACGCCCCAAACAGTCAAAACATGGAGACTAAATAGCATGTTATTAAACAATGAATGGTTACCAACGAGATCAAGAAGAAATCAAAAACTTCCTGGAAACAAATGAAAATGAACACACAACCACCCCAAATCTCTGGGACAGAGCAAAAGCAGTCCTCAGAGGGAATTTCATAGCACTACAGGCATACCTCAAAGAACAAGAAAAATCAGCAATAAACTATTTAACCCTACAACTTAAAGAACTAGAAAGAGAACAAGAAAAGCCCAGAGCAAATCGAAGGAAATAATAAAGATTAGAGCAGAAATAAATACCATACAGACTAAAAAAAAAACAATGAAACCAAGGGCTGGTTCTTTGATAGGATAAACAAAATTGATAAACCATTAGCCAGACTCATCAAGAAACAAAGAGAGAGGACCCAAATAAATAAAATCAGAAACAAAAATGGAGAAGTAACCACTGACACCACAGAAATACAAAGGATTGTAATAAAATACTATGAACAACTATATGCCAACAAGCTAGACAATGTGGATGAAACAGACAAATTCCTAGAAAAATACAATCTCTCAAAACTAAGTCAGGAAGAATAAAAAAACCTGAATAGGCTAATAACAACTGATGAAACAGAAGCAGAAATCAAAAAACTCCACCAAACAAAAGCCCAGGTCCAGACGGCTTCATGGGAGACTTTTACCAAACATTCAAAGAAGAACTAACACCTATACTCCTCAAACTATTTCAGAAAATCCAAGAAGAAGGAACACTTCCAAATTCTTTTTATGAGGCCAGCATTATCCTAATTCCAAAACCAGATAAAGACACTACAAAGAAAGTTACAGGCCAATATCCCTGATTAACATAGATGCTAAAATGCTCAACAAAATATTAGCAAATTGCATCTAGCAATATATATTAAAAGCAGTGGTTTTCAACCTTCTGGCCCTTTAAATACAGTTCCTCATGTTGTGACCCAACCATAAAATCATTTTCTTTGCCAAAAAAAAAAAAATATTTTCGTTGCTACTTCATAACTGTAATGTTGCTACTGTTATGAATCATAATGTAAATATCTGATATGCAGGATGGTCTTAGGCGACCCCTGTGAAAGGGTCGTTTGACCGCAGAAGGGGTCGCGACCCACAGGTTGAGAACCGCTGTATTAAAACGATCATACACCATGATCAAGTGGGATTTATTCCAGGGATGCAAGGCTAGTACAATACTCGCAAATCAATAAACGTGGTACATCCACAAACAAATTGAAAGACAAAAATCACATGATCATATCAATAGACATAGAAAAAGCATTCGACAAAATCCAACACCCATTTTTTTAAAATCTTTTTATTGATTTCAGAGAGGAAGGGAGAGGGAGAGAGAGATAGAAACATCAATGATGAGAGAAAATCATCGATCAGCTGCCTCCTGCACCCCCCGCACTGGGGATCAAACCCGCAACCTGGGCATGTGCCCTTGACCGGAATCGAACCCAGGACCCTTCAGTCCGAAGGCCAATGCTCCATCCACTAAGCCAAACAGGCTAGGGCAACACCCATTTTTGATAAAAACTCTCAGCAAAATGGGAATAGAGGGAGCAGATTGCAACATGATAAAGGCCATATATGACAAACCTACAGCCAACATCATACTCAATGGGCAAAAACTAAAACCATTTCCCCTAAGAACAGGAACAAGACAGGGATGACCACTTTCACCACTACTGTTTGACATCGTACTGGAAGTGCTATAAGCGATCAGATAACAAGAAGAAATAAAAAGCATCCAAATTGGAAAAGAAGTAAAACTGTCATTATTCGCAGATAACATGATATTGTACATAGAAAATCCCAAAGACTCCATCAAAAAACTACTAGACTGAATAAATTTAGCAATGTAGCAGGATACAAAATTAACACCCAGAACTCTATGGCTTTTTTATACACCAATAATGAACTCACAGAAAGAGAAACTAAAAAAACAATCCAATTTACCAATGCAAAAAAAAAAAATTAAGATACCTAGGAATAAATTTAACTAAGGAGGTAAAAGACCTATATTAGGAAAACTACAGGACGTTGAAAAAAGAGATAGAGGAAGACATAAACAAATGGAAGAATATACCGTGTTCATGGGTTGGTAGAATCAACATCATTAAAATGTCCATAGTACCCAAAGCAATCTATAGATTCAATGCAATCCCCATTAAGATACCAATGGAATATTTCACAGATCTAGAACAAACTCTCCAAAAATTCATCTGGAATAAAAAAAGACCCTGAATAGCCTGAATCACTGATCGGCTGTCTCCTGCACGCCCCCTACTGGGGATCAAGTCTGCAACCTGGGCATGTGCCCTTGACTGGAATCAAACCCAGGACCCTTCAGTCTGCAGGCCAATGCTCTATCCACTGAGCCAAACCAACTAGGGCTCCCCTTCTCCTTATTAATACTTTCGGAAAAATTGAAATCACCGTAAAAGGGGAAATTACTAAGGCCCTTGTAGATACTGGGGCTACTTTATCTGTCCTTAAACCCTCCCCAATTAACACTCCGGTGTGGGGTGAATTTCCCGCCAAAATATAAGATGGCACGGGCAATTATTTAGGTTTCCCGCGCAAAATCAGGGATTTTTATGATACCTATTACCCCAATGGGTATGAAACGGTTCGCATACGCAGGTAGGTATCTTTGTGAACGGCAAACAAACAAATATTTGGTAATACGCAGTTACAATCGGCCCGAGTTTACACGTTTCCCGCACTCCACCGCAAATCTATATGAACCGAGTTAAGACGGCTCCCGCGGAGTACGCGCAATTCACGCGAGCCGACTTAACTCGTTTCCCCCACTCCAAGTGTTAAGTAGCACTCTCCCTTGGAGTAAAGCTTCTATTCAAATGGTAGAGACAGCTAAGTCAGAACCAGTTCCCTTCCAGTTAGGGAATGTTATCGGGCAATATACAGGATGTCCCCCAAAATGTATACAAACTTTAACAGCTGATAGCTCAATTGATGTTTCTTTCTTTTCAAATTTAACCCATTGGAATTAATTATTCAAAGTGTGTATACATTTTGGGGGGACACCCTGCATATTTTTACTAGTTAAATCTGCTCCAATTCACCTAATAGGGCAAGAGTTTATTAGTGAAGCAGTGAGACAAAGAATGGGCCACCTCACAGACAAAGCACCTGAGATTTTCTTGAAATCAAGGACGGCCACATATCCTTTCCCAGAAGGGTGAAATGTATTTAGAAACAAATTATTCAGATACTGAATTGGGAAAATCATGATTTTAAAGGAACTCCACAAGAGGAAACTAATCTTGAAACTGACTGAAGGTTTGTTACAGGTCATTCCAATACAACTCCAGGCCTTTCCCAGTCTTGAACATCCTTTATGCACAAGCAGGAATTTAGCCCACTACGCAAGGTTACTTCTTAAACGGGGGCTTGTCACTTTAATCTGAGCCCTGTAACTCTCCTATCCTTCCAGTAAAAATCAAAAACACTGAAATGGGCAAGGATGGGGAATTGTACAGGATCCCGTAACTATCTGGGGAGGCGCAGGGGGTGGGAGTGGGCAAGGCTAGTTCTTGTGAGCAGCGCCCCATGTGAGAAGAGGGGAAACCTGAGGCCTACAATGGAAGCAAGCGGGATAGGGGGCTCAAACCCCTCCTGCCGGCCTTCCTGTGCCCCTCAGGGGGCCGCCCAGCCTCGTGCAAGGGCCAGGGAGGTGGGGCAGGAAGAAAAGAGGGTGTGCGCCACCTGGTGAGACACAGGTAGTTTGGGGCATCTTGGGGCCAAGCAGCCCCATCCACTGGCCACACCTGCTGCTGCGGCCAGTCCACTGGAGTGGGCCTGTCCGAGCGAGATGGGCTCTGGCCCCTTGAAGGCTAGGGGAGCCCGCGGGAAGGGAGGGAAAGAAGGGACACCCGCCCCCTCCCCCGCAACACACACACGGCAGCAGGAGCCCAGCGAGCAGCATCCCCGCTACAGACATAGTGGGGACGCGGCAGGGGCGGGGGGCGGGGGGCGGCAGCGGGAGGTCAGGTTTGTGCAGGAGAGCAAGTGAGTGAACGCACGTGGGTGAGAGGCGTCGCTGGGAAGCGAGACCAACGGAGAGCCGCTCCCTCTCGGACCCCCGGGCCCGCAGCCGCTGCCGCGCGGTGTAGGGAGGCGGTGCGCGGGGTGACCCGTGGGGCTGGGCGCTGAGGCCCGCCCCGCCCCGCCGTCCGCCCCCCGCCGCCCAGGGGACGCCTCCTTGGAGCTGAGCCAGCCCCGACCGGGCTCGGAGCCCCAAGGAGGGGACCTTCTTACTTTAACACAAAATTACCGTGTAACTTTCATTTATTTATTTACATGTTTTTTAAAGTTCACCTTTTAAAATTAGCCTTATGCATGTCTTCTTTTTAATATATATATATAAATAATTTTAATTTCAGAGAGGAAGGGAGAAGGAGAGATATAAACATCAATGAAGAGAGAATCATGGATCGGCTGCCCCCTGCACGCCCCGCACGGAGGATGGAGCCCGCAACCCGGGCCCATATGGGCCCTCGGCCGGAATCGAACCCGGGACCCTCCAGTCCGCAGGCCGACGCTCCATCTGCCCAGCCAAGCCGGCCCGGGCGTGTAACTTTTATCTCGGAGGCGAGAAGACACATCCCCATCCTGTCCCAGTCACAGGCTGATCAGTGACAGTGACGCCGTCGGACCCGACTCCCAGTCGGTCCTCCTTCCCCAGCGCCCAGTCGTTACAACCACCGGGAAGGAACTCCACACGGAGCTTCTCAACTTGCACGGACACCAAGCTCTCGTTCAATTCAAGGAACAACGTGAACACCGCAGCCCAGAAAAGGGGCAAACGACACACACAAGCGCCACGGCTTCATTTAAAGACAAACAGACACGCGGACGCTCAGGCCTCCGCCCGAGCCCTCCGAGCTGACTAGCCGCACCTGCCGCGCTGGGCGAGCGGGAGGGTGGGGCTCGGCCGCCGGCGGCCGCCTCCCGCCTCCCCGCCCGCGGACCGGCGGCTTCTCCGCGCACCCGCGCTCGGCCCCACCGGGCGTCCGGGTCTGGGGTGGCTGCCGGGGTCGCTCCCCGTGCGTCGTCCACCGCCGCCGGCCCTGCCCGGCCGCGCCCCGGCCTCACTGGAGCGCGGGCCGTGGTGACACCCTCGCTCAGGGCCCAGAGGGGCCTCCGGAAGCCCCACCGGCCCCGCACCCGGGACGGGCGTCCCCAGCTCCCCCACAGCCCGCACCTTCTCCTCATGATGGAAGTCTCCCGGTCACCGGACGGCGAGGCCCACGACCTACTCCACCGGGAACCGAGCGCGGCAACCAGCCCCCAGCACTGGCTCGCACAGGATCTGCCACTTCGCGAGCCGTTAGGCACCCGCGGGATTTCAAACCAAGCACCGTGGCGGTGCAGGCCTGCGATTGGTGCTCCGTCCGGTCGCTCCTCGCTAAACCCCGCCCACTCCCCGCCCCCTGTCGCGAGAGCTCAGTTTCGGCTGCCTGGACTCGGGGCTGGGATCGCCTCCTGCGGGCTGGGCCACGCCCGAGGGCGGACCGCTTTCCTCGCCCGGCCACTGGGGGCGCTCTGCAAGAGGAGCCCGCCCTGCTGCTCCCCTGGGGCGGTTTTGTTTTTAAATTTTTTTGTTTAATACTCACCAGAGGATATGTTTTTTTAAATTGACTTTTAAAGGGGACAAATGTAATACTTTCAACAATAAAGATTTAATTAAAAATAAATTGATTTTTAGAGAGAGGAAGGGAGAGAGACAGCTCAATAGGGCACCGGGCGGGGATCAAACCTGCAATCTAGGCCTGTGCCCTGACTGGGAATGGAACCCACCCACAACCTTTTGGTGTACCATACAAGCTCTAACTAACTGAGCCACCGGCCAGGGCGGTTTTTTATTTTTATTTATTGAGAGCGTGAGAAACGTGGATTGTTGTCCCACTTAATTGGTTGCTTCTTGCATGTGCCCTAAACAGAGATCCAACCCATGCCCTGGCATATGGGGACTACGCTCTAACCAACTGAGCTGCCGACCAGGGCTCACTGCAGGTTTGATTCCAAGTGCACTTAGTTGCCTGGAAGGGGCAGTGAGCGCAGCGAGCCGACCTCCCAGGTGCGGTGCATAAAGGCTTCCCTGCCCACACCAGCTGGGTGTGGCCGGAGCAGGTTACTAGAAAGGCCTGGTGCCTTTGCTTCCCTCGCTCATCTGAGCAGTCAGCCTGGGAACTGATCTTTGGTGGCAATATTCCCCAGATGTAGGAAAAAGTGCCCTAGGGAACCCTGCTGGGGCCCAGGAACTTTCTAGACCAGTGATCCCCTTTAATTACCACAATTCCATTCAGTGAATATGATCCCCATTTTAGAGAGCCAGGGAACTGTCTCAAAAAGGTTTGTCAATCACTTTTTTTCAGTGATTTTTGGTTGCACAATATCCTGGTGTGTGGATATCTCATAATTCAACTATTTTGTATTGATGAATACTTAAATCACAATTTTTACAAATAAATGTCTTCAGACATATATCTTTGCATCATGCATTGTTCTAAGGTTGATTCCTACAAGTGTAACTACTGAACACTCCCTTTCCAGAGAGGTTTGGTTATTCACTGGAGGCCCGGTGCATGAAATTCGTGCACAGGTAGGGTCCCTAGGCCTGGCTGGGTCCCTTCCTTTCCCCAGCTGCCAGCCGGGACCTTCCTTTGTTCCACCCCCTGGTGGTCATCGCAAGTCACAGCGGGCAAATTCCTGGTTGGTTGAACTTCCCAGGGGACAATTTGCATATTGGCCTTTTATTATATAGGATTTGCCCTACCCACCAAGTGAGCCTCACGAGCAAAGCACCTCCTCTCACCCTGGGCAGCTCTGACTACTGCTGTACTTTTAAACCTCTTTGTTGGTTTCATGGGGAAAGTGGGATTTCCGTCTTCACATTTGCTTAATTACAACTGAAACTGCAACTTTCCCCATGGGTATTGGCTACTTCTAGAAACTATCTCCCTTTGCCCTTTCCATGAAGGAAAAGTAAAGGATGGATGCTTGCTTGCACTCAGGACCCCATTTTCCTTTCAGAAGAACCTCCACTCTTCCTCTGGGGGTCACGCCAGCGCCTTTCCCTTCCTCTACCCCCAGGTGTATCGCCTTTTACCTTCCTCACTTCTAAGCTCCAAGGGCCCTTCCTTTACCTCTATGACTTGTTTCCGACTTCTATGAATTACTTCTTCTACTTCTGTGATTTTCCAAATAAATGTTCTCTTATTAAAAAAAAAAAAAAGCCCTGACTGGTTTGGCTCAGTGGATAGAGCGTCGGCCTGTGGAATGAAGGGTCCCAGGTTCGATTCCGGTCAAGGGCATGTGCCTTGGTTGTGGGCACATCCCCAGTGGGAGGTGTGCAGGAGGCAGCTGAATCGATGTTTCTCTCTCATCGATGTTTCTAACTCTCTATCCCTCTCCTTCTCCCTTCCTCTCTGTAAAAAATCAATAAAATATATATATTTTTAAAAATAATAATAAAAATAAAATAAAGAACAACAACCTCATTGGTGCTTTCAACATCCTTTAACTTGTCAGCAGTATGCCCAACATTTGCCCCACTAATACAGTGGCCCTTAGGCACCACGTTTAAATTTCATCCTATTCTTTGTTGATTAATTTGCCAGTTTTTCAGAAAGCCTCAAAAATGTGGGATCTTCATACATGTTCCCAGGCCAGCGTGGTAAGGATGCAGAGATAAGACAATTTTGCTATCACATCCTTTACGCTGTAGTTCTGAAGCCAACCAGGTCATAGATTCACTGGATGACGAGCACTCTGAGCATATGCTCAACATCTAAAAAACTGTGTAGCCCAAGCCGGTTTGGCTCAGTGGATAAAGCGTCGGCCTGCAAACTGAAGGGTCCCAGGTTCGATTCCCGTCAAGGACACATGCCTTGGTTGCAGGCTCCTTCCTGGTCCAGGCCCTGGTCGGGGTCATGAGGGAGGCAACCAATAAATGTGTCTCTCTCACATCAGTGTCTCTCTCTGTCTCTCTCTCTCCCTTCCACTCTCTCTAAAAATCAATAGAAAAATATCCTCAGATGAGGATTAAAAAAAAACAAAGAGAATTTCAAGAAGAAAAGCAGATCAATGAGACCAAGTTAGGAGAGGACTGAGAGGCCACTAATAGATGTGGTTACAGTTCACAATTTTTAAAAGGTAAAGGGAGAGGAAGGCCACTAGAACCAGCAATTAGGAGCACCATTTGCCGACGCTCGAAACTGCTCTAACAGGGGACACAATCTTTCATTTGGTACAAAAAAAAAAAAAAAGCTGAAAACTAAACTGCCTCCTTAATTTAAAACAAACACTTTGTTTAAATCCTCACCAAGAATATTTTTCCATTGATTTTTAGAGGGAGTGGAAGAGAGAGGGAAAGACAGAGAGGAATATTGATGTGAGAGAAACATCGATTGGTTGCCTCCTGCATGAACCTGACCAGGACCCAGGCCGGGGAGAAGCCTGCAACCCAGGCACGTGCCCTTGACCGAATCGAACCCGGGCCCCTTGGGTCCACTGGCCGACGCTCTATCCACTGAGCCACACCAGCTAGGGTAACAGACACTTTTTAAAGCATAAGGAGTCATAGAATTTTAGAAAATGGAAGGGTGCTTACTGATCACTTATCTGATCCATCTCCTCGTTTTATGGTTCTGGAAACTCCAGTAACAGGGCGAGTTTCCTGGAAGGCCCAGAGCAGGCCCAGGGGGACGAGGGTCCAGTCCATGGAGCACGGGAAGCCCCCTGGGAAACCCCTGTGCTTCACGAGCGAAGATGGAAGGGCTGGTCCAGCATAAAACACGTGACATCTGAACGTAGAGGCTTTATTTACAATGAGACTCAAACAGGATGCAGCAAAAGACCCTCCTCCTCCTTCATGTCTTCTCAGCATGGGCTGTACTTCATAACCAAAACAGGAAAACATCCTTGGGCAGGGTGATTCCCTCCCCTGATGTGTCCCCTAAATCCCAAACAAGTCCGGTTCCCCAGCCCTGAGCAGGGTGGCTGGGGGGTTGGGGGGCGTGGAGTCGGCGGCTGCGCTCCCTCCTGCAGCCCCTGGGGAGCGAGTCCAGGGGCAGCTTCAGGCTTTCACCTCGCTCATGGCCTCCATGAGGCGAGCGCTGTTGGTGACTGCTGTCGTCAGGAAAATGAACCTGAACCCTGTGGAGCCAAAAGCACCAGCCAGGTGAGTACGAGCAGATCAGTGGCCCCCGTCACCGGCCCCGCTACCTAGAGCCCCTCCACAGCCCGGGCCGGATCCAAAAACCAGTTCACAGGCGCAGACACGTGGGTGCCACGCTCGGGGCACAGCGACTGGCCACGCCCTGGAGCTGGGCTCCTGCTCTCCAGCCCACAGCCAGTGGTACCCGAGGGCAGCAGAGGACCTTCCTGAGTGCTGCCCTTGGCAGCCCAGAGCCCGCCCGTGGACCGGCTGTCACCCTTCCGTCCTCGCTCACCTTTCTCTCTGCCCAGGAACCGCAGGGCTGAGATCTCGGAGAAGGTGCAGCCTCCCAGGAACACGACCAGGATGAGGCGCAGGGACTCGCTGGGAGCCTTGTCGTCCTTGGTCCCGCCTGTGGAGAGCAGACCAGACGTGGCTCTTTTTTTTGGGTTTAATCCTCACGTGAGGATATTTTCCCATTGATTTTTAGGGAGAGGGGAAGAGAGAGGGGAAGACCGAGAAAAACACACCGATTGGTTGCCTTCTGCATGAGCCCTAAACAGGGCCCAGGCCAGGGAGGAGCCTACAACTGAGGTACATGCTCTTGACCGGAATCGAACCCAGGACCCTTGGGTCTGTAGGCCAACACTCTATCCACTGAGCAACACCAGCCAGGGCCAGATCAGCCCTTGCCTGGCACGCTGGCACCGGGGATGCGTCCAGCCGCCTCTGGCCCGCCCGGCCCCCGCTGCCAAGGCCACGCACCTGTGAAGGCCAGTTCGCTGCAGTTGAGCAGCCGCAGCACCTCGTCCAGGCCCTGCCAGCTCCTCCGCTCCAGCACCTGGGGGGGCACGAGAGTGAGTTTCAGGTCTAAGACAGGATGGGGCTTATTATTTATTTTTTTAAATATTTTTACTTATTTCAGAGACGAAGGGAGAGGGAGAGAGAGATAGAAACATCAGTGATGAGAGAGAATCATGGATCGGCTGCCTCCTGCACACCTGGGCATGTGCCCTTGACTGGAATTGAACCCAGAACCCTTCCGTCCCCAGGCCAATGCTCTATCCACTGAGCCAAACCAGGTAGGGCAACAGGAGGGGTTTAGGAAAGGAAGGTCGCGGCGGCCCAACCATCCCATTTCTTGCTAGTCAGCAGGGCAGTATAAACTTGGGTCAGACCAGGGCCCAGGAGAAAGCAGAGAGAGACACGCGTGGGAGCGAGGGTCACGTGATCTCACCTGCTCAATGACTCGGCAGCTGAGGGGCACATAAGCGCCACTGAAGACATACGCCATGTCGCGTGGCACCTTCAGATCGTACTCGCCATCCACACGCGGGATCTAGAGGGCAAAGCAAGTGACAACTCTGCTCTCCGGTCGCTCACAGTGTCAGAGAGAAGTGGCGGGTCCCCAAGAACGGTTCTTCCTTCAACTAAAGGGAGAAGCAGCCACGGCCCGAAAAGAAGAGTCTAAACAAGATTCCGGCTGCTGTTCAGCGCCCGATTTTCTTGACTGAGCTCCCACGCTCCCTGGGAAGTGCTGGAGGGAAGGGGCCCCTCGCAGACGCCTCGGTGACAGGGGACGTGTCTGTCACTGAAGCAGCACTTGGCCATCTCTGGCCTTGTCAGGCACTTGTTACACATTTCCTAACAGAATGAGTCTGTGTGCCTTAACTCATTGGTACGTGATGCCCATGCTATCATGAGATGAAAGGTAGAACCTTGTTTTGTAATCCTCACCCGAGGATATTTTCCCATTGATTTTTAGAGAGAGTGGGAGGGACGGGGAGAGAGAGAAACATCCATGTGAGAGACACATTGATTGGCTGCCTCTCACACAATCCCTGACACGGGCCGGGGAGAAGCCTGCAACCAAGGTACGTGCCCTTAACTGGGAATAGAACCCATGGCCCTTTGGTCCACGGGCCCACACTCTAACCACTGAACCAAACCGGCCAGGGTGGTAGGATCTTGATAGAAACAAAAGATGCAGAGGTTTTTGCGGACTCGAAGTACTCCACCAAGGACCGAACCGGCAACCCCCTCCCCCGTTCATCCCTGCTCCACGTACCAAATTCAGCTTCTTGCTGATGGCACGAAAATTGCTCCTCTTGGCCAGAGAGCTGAAGGCATCAGTGATCTTTCCTGGGGAAGAAATCTGTGCTGGGTTTTATCTAAGGTCAATGGATTCATGAAACTGTCACATAGGATTCCATTCCGGAAATGACTGGCCCACCTCTTGTCAAGTAGCCGGACCCATCACATCTCTCAGCTGTTCACCCATAATTCCCTGGACCTGATGAGACGTTCACCACCCTCCCCCCACCCCTCTTCCTCCTCCTACAGGGTGCCAGCTCTCTACTAACTGCCACTTACAGGGCAAACATGTAAGTGTACAGGCTGTGGGGTCACAGTGACCGGAGGTCCAATGTGACTCACTATTTGAGGGAACTTAGACAAGTCACTTATCCTCTCAGCCTCTGTTTCCTCATCTGTAAAATGGAGATAAAACTAACCTTTGTGAGGACTAAAAGAGAAACCGTATCTAAAGGGCTTAGCACGTGGTGAGTGTCCAATAACCCGGAACAGCTCCCCCTAGCGGAAGTGGCGGTAATGACAGTAACAGTAGGAATGGCACTGTGTTTGCCGCTCATCTCTCTACCGGGTGCTGTTTGTGCAGAGAGAGGAGGGGAGGAGTCACCTGTGCTCCATGCTCACCTGCAGCCTTGTCTGTCACCAGCTTGCTCACTTTGCTCTCCACAGCGGTGAGGGTGTCCCCGGGGGCCTGCTCCGTCAGCAGCCCCGCGCGCCGCAGGTTGGAGAAGGTCAGCAGGTGTTCCGGGCCATAGCTCTGCAGGAAATGCAGGTGAGTCTTTACTGAACGCCCAGCAGAGGTCTAGCACTGTTTGGTGGCATGGAGGCGAGGGAGGCGAGGGAGGCGAGGGAGGCGAGGGAGGCGAGGGAGGCGAGGGAGGCGAGGGAGGCGAGGGAGGCGAGAGATGGGAGGGAGGCGCAGTCTATGCCTTATGGAGCTCATACTTGTTCCTGTGAAAGGTTTTCTTATCAGAAAGAACCAAACCCAGAAGAAAAGCAACATGAAACTCAAAGCCCAGAGAAAGCTACTGATAGGAGGTTGGTGGGGGAGGCTTCATAGATGAGATACGAAGTGACAGAAAGACCTGGAAGGAAGCTTGTCAATGCCTCACAAGGTGCTAAAGTGAGGGAGAGTGGGGGCGAGAACTCAGCCCCCGGTCCAATAGCTGAATTGTTCAGTGTTCCTGGCACCGGCCAGCACCGTGAGAAACGGGTGAGGGAAGGGTGTCTGCTGAAAGGTGACTGACTATCCTGAGAACCTCTGAGAGGGAGGCCAGATGGAGACAGATGGGGACAGGAAAGGGCCGCTGCTACTTTTGCCTCATTCAAAAATGTCCAATGAGCCCTAGCCGGTTTGGCTCAGTGGATAGAGTGTCAGCCCGAGGACTGAAAGGTCCCAGGTTCGATTCCGGTCAAGGGCACATGCCTGGGTTGCGGGCTCAATTCCCAGTAGCAGGTGGCAACCGATCAATGATTCTCTCTCATCATTGATGTTTCTATCTCTCCCTCTCCCTCTCCTTTCCTCTCTGAAATCAATAAAAATACATTTTGCCCTGACCGGTTTGGCTCAGTGGATAGAGCGTCGGCCTACGGACTGAAGGGTCCCAGGTTCGATCCCAGTCAAGGGCATGTACCTGGGTTGCGGGCACATCCCCAGTGGGAGGTGTGCAGGAGGCAGCTGATCGATGTTTCTCTCTCATCGTTGTTTCTAACTCTCTATCCCTCTCCCTTCCTCTCTGTAAAAAATCAATAAAATAGATTTTAAAAATATCTCACCTAATAATAGACAAACATGTAAATTGACCATCCCTCCGCTACGCTCACCAGCCAATCAGGAGAGTAGGCGAATTAACCCAACCAAGATGGCAGTTAATTTGCATACATAATCGCGAACCGACAGAGCAAAGACTGAAGGCTCTGGCTGGAGCAAAGGCCTGGGTCCCAGGTGCCGGAGGAAAACCGGTGCCGGCAGCCAGGGGAAGGGAAGGCCTATTGCACGAATCTCTTTGTGCAACGGGCCTCTAGTATATATATATTTTAAAATGTCCGATGAGCCCCCTCCATAAAGTTCCCTCACAAAGACATTCTTTTGGTTAGTGTCATCCCAATACATCAAGGTTGTGGGTTCGATGCTGGTCAGGACACATACAAGAAGCAACCAGTGGATGCATAAATAAGCGAAACAACAAATCGATGTTTCTCTCTGTCTTTCTCTCCCACCCGCTCCCCCACTCCTCTCTTGCTAAAATCAACACATTTAAAAAGACATTCTTCTGGCCTTACCTGTAGATACTGTGTTTTCAGGGATCGGTAATCCTTGGGGATCAAACCTGAGGATAAGAGAAGACAAGAAAGGTTTATGAGCCAGCTAAGGTGTCCTAAACATGCAACCAAACCAACCAACCAACCAACCCTCTTCCCCCAAGAAAACCTGAACCAGGAGAAATGATTCAGTAAACGATGATAACCTTGCACCCTCCACAGATGATTCTAAACTGACTCTTCGATGTAAGCTTGCTCACTGGAAGATAAAGCCCGGATCGGAGAGGCAAGGAAGCGCCCCGAGCCACGGGGGCTGGGAAGGGACACTGAAAGGAATGCTAACTGTGGCGGGAATGAGGTGGGAGGCAGCAGGGGGCGGAGGCGGGACTTCCGGGCATCTCTTCTGGCTATGGGCCAGGACTAGGGGCCCCTCCTACAGATGCTGAGGAGCAGGAAGGGGTCACGTGGTTCCAAGGCCAGTCTTCGATGTGGTTCTCCACTGAGATAAGGAGAAATGGGCTTCCACACGCAATAAAAGGGCCTTAGAATCAGCAAAGCCCTTCTCTGGGTAGAGAGCTCCCTTCAAAAATATTCACCAGTTGGAAGCCTTCAACAGGAAAAACAAGCTGCCACTAAAGGTTGCAGAGTCGGGCTTTGGGAAATGTTTATGAAATTGGTTGGCTGTCCCTTCTTCCTGGATTGCATCTTTTTAATTTTTTTCTCTTTTTAAAAAAAATATATTTTATTGATTTTTTACAGAGAGGAAGAGAGAGGGATAGAGAGTTAGAAACATTGATGAGAGAGAAACATCGATCAGCTGCCTTTTGCACACCTCCCGCTGGGGATGTGCCTGCAACCAAGGTACATGCCCTTGACCGGAATCGAACCTGGGACCTTTCAGTCTGCAGGCCGATGCTCTATCCACTGAGCCAAACTGGTTAGGCTGGATTGCATCTTTTTTTAAAATTTAATACTAGACGCCTGGTGCACGAAATTCGTGCATGGGTAGGGTCCCTAGGCCTGGCCGGTGATCAGGGTCGATCAGGTTCGCCGCCTCCGGGTCTCCTTGCCTCCTCCTCCCTCGCTCCCTCAGCACCCAGCTGATGCTGCTGGTCGCCCGCCATGTTCCGTGCTGCCCCCTGGTGGTCAGCACACGTCATAGGGAGAGATCAAACTCCTAGCCTCCTGCTCGAACTCCCAAGAGGACAATTTGCACATTAACCTTTTATTATATAGGATATTTTTATTGATTTCAGAAAAGGGAGAGGGAGACAGGGATAGAAACATCAATGATGAGAAAGAATCTTCAATCAGCTGCCTCCCGCACGCCCCACACTGGGGATCAAGCCCTCAACCGGGTATATGCCCTGACCGGGAATGGAACCGTGACCTCCCAGTTCATAGGTGATACTCAACCACTGAGCCACACTCACCGGCTGGACTGCACCTTTGTTATGAAACCTTGTTGAAAGAAGGAGGCCTGCTGCAGCAAAGAAAAGTGCCACTCTGCTCTACGCCTTTGTGATCCCAAGATATGACATCCCTTGTTTGGGGGAGGAGGGGGAGTCTGGATGTAGTCCTGCTTGGTGTGGAGACACTAATTTACCCTATGACTTGGGGATGTTCACTCAAAAGAAAAACTGCTTTAATTCTACAGAGGAAAGAATCCACAAAATTACGGGGAACCTTAGCCGGTTTGCTCAGTGGATAGAGCATCTGCCTGCGGACTCAAGAGTCCCGGGTTCGATTCTGGTCTAGGGCACATTCCTGGGTTGCAGCTTGATCCCCAGTAGGGGGTGTCCAGGAGGCAGCTGATCAATGATTCTATCTCATCATTGATGTTTCTATCTCTCTCTCCCTTTCCCTTTCCTCTCTGAAATCAATAAAAAATATATTTAAAAAATTAATCCTTCAAAATTACAGGGAAGTGTCCTGTCCGCTAGGACATTTATTGCTGTCGCTCATGATGATTTCTTCTATCCTATGGTACAGTTTTGACCAGGCATCTCGGTGCTGGGGGCTCACCATTCTCGGTGATTGACAAGAGGCACATGAGGCGAAGGCTTTCTATAGGCGACACCTGCACAGGAAGGGAGAGCCAAGGAGGTTCAAGTTTCGTAACACACATTCTCCCCTCCCCTTCCTCCCGGAGGCCGGCCCCATGCAAGCACCTCCCTCCCCGCTGGCTGGCAGGTGCCCACCTGCCGGTCGATGTGCTCCTCGATGTAGCTGGTGCTGTCCCGGATGCTGAAGCCCTCCAGCAGCGCTGCGAGTAACCAGAGGACAGCTTGTTACCGGGAGCAGTGCAGCAGCTGCCGTCTAGGCTAACGGGTGTCTGTCTCCCCATCTCCTTCTCCATCCGGGATAAGGGGCCCCCAGGAGTCTAACAGGAACCCGCGTTCCACAGAGCGCAGCTCCCCAGGGTGGGCGGGGCTGGGAGCCGGCCGGCAGTCACCATGCTCGGTCTTGATCAGCTCCTGGAAGTCCTGCTTGGTCTTCTTCTTCATGATGGACTCACAGGCCCCGATGTCTGCAGAGAGGACAAAGCCACCTGACACGTTCCTGGTTCCAGAAGGACATCCCTCTATTGTCCGGGAGAACAACGACCTCAAGGCAGAGGCACTTCTCCTCACTTTAGACCAGGCGTGGGGAACCGTTTTTCTGCCAAGGGCCATTTGGATATTTATTTTTATTTATTTATTTTAAAATATATTTTTATTGATTTCAGAGAGGGAGAGAGAGAGGAAGAGATAGAAACATCCTGCACGCACCCTACTGGGGAACGAGCCGGCAACCTGGGCATGTGCCCTTGACCAGAATTGAACCCAGGACCCTTCAGTCCGCAGGCCACGCTCTATCCACCGAGCCAAACCAGCCAGGGCCCATCTGGATATTTATAACATCATTTGTGACCCATACAAAATTATCAACTTAAAAATTAGCCTGCTTTAGCCCTACTGGTTTGGCTCAGTGGATAGTGTCGGCCTGTGGACTGAAGGGTCCCAGGTTCAATTTTGGTCAAGGGCACATGCCTGGGTTTCGGGCTTGATCCCCAGTAGGGGGCATGCAGGAGGCAGCTGGTCAATGATTCTCTCTCATCATTGATATTTCTATCTCTCTCTCCCTCTCCCTTCCTCTCTAAAATCAATATTTTTTTAAAAATTAGCCTGCTCTATTTGGTCAAACAGTTAACTAACTCACCCCTAATGCCTGGGCAGGGCCAGACCAAATGATTTCACAGGCCTTATATGACCCACGGGCCGGACGTCCCCCACCCCGGCTTTGGACCAACCAAGAGCATCATCTGCCGGGTGAACAGGGATCTCCTCTCCAGAGGCAGATGTCCCGTCACATCCCCTCCCCAAGCCCCAGCCCCCAGCCGAAACCTACGCAGACTCAGCAGGCGGTGCTCCTGCTTCAGGCCCTTCAGCTCCTGGGACACGAAGTTCTTCATCTGCTTGATGTCCATGCCTCGGCGGCGCTGCGGGCAGGTCCCAAGGTCACCACGGCCCTCCCAAGGTCACCACCGGCCTCCCTCGGCCCCCACCGGCCCGGGAAGAAAGCCTGGGACCCTGTCGTAGCATCAGAGGGCTGGCCGAGGGGCAGCAGCCTTGGGAAGCCACGGAGGAAACAGAACCGAGGGCGGGGCTCGGAGCCTCACGTCATACTGGGCCTGCAGGTTCCGGGCCTTCTGGCTCAGGAAGCCAAAGACGTTGGAGAAGTGCTCGTTCCGAATCTCATGAAACACCTGGGAGGGGAACAGGACGGGACGGACTTCTGTACAGACCGGACCGGGTCCTTCCTTCCCGTCAAGGTCACGGCAGCACAGGAAGGGTGCTCCGAGGTTTCAGCAAGAGTGAGAGGAGAGCCTAGTGGCAGCAGGCCGTCCATGTCAATGCCTGCTACCTGCCCTGGGGCACCCACTTTTTTTTTTAAGTTATCTTTTGAATGAATGAATGAATGAATGAATGAATTTAATTTTTTGTTAATCCTCTCTCGAGGGTATTTTTTCCATTGACTTTTAGGGAGAGTGAAAGGAAGGAGGAGAGACAGAAAGAGAAACATGGATGTGTGAGAGATGCCCTAACCCAGTGGTTGGCAAACTGCGGCTCTCGAGCCACATGCGGCTCTTTGGCCCCTTGAGTGTGGCCACGAAGTTTCAATCACACTGTACTTGAGCGCCCACACGTGGTACAGTGGGGCCTTGACTTACGAGTTTAATTCGTTCTGAGACCGAGCTCGTTAAGGAGCTCGTTAACTCAAATTACTCTGTCAACTCAATGCAAAAAATCGGCCGAGAGACAGCTGGTATCTCAAAAAACTTGTTAGTCGGGACACTTGTAAGTCAAGGCCCCACTGTATTTTGTGGAAGAGCCATACGCAAGAGGCCGAAGTTTGCTGACCACTGCCCTAACCCTCCCACGGGTCGGGGATCAAGCCTGCAACTGAGGCATGTGCCCTTGACCGGAATCAAACCCGGAACCCTGCAGTCCGTAGGCCGACACTCTACCCACTGAGCCAAACCGGCCAGGGCCTGGGGTACGCTCTCAACTGGTGGGGGTCCCTCTGTCCTGTGGACTCAGCTTCCCCTCCCAGGGCGGTGCCCCCGCTGTGTGGGAGCAGAGCCCGGGGAACCCCACTGCCAGCACCCACACTCGCACCTTGTCCTCGGCGTTCAGCAGCACCTTCAGGCTCTTGTCAGAGGATGTGACTTCTGGGCCAAAGTCGACGCTCCCTTTGAGAGCAAGGGGACAGCGATGAGGGTCTCCCCCGAGGCCTTCCCTCTCCTGCCCGTCCCAGATCTGCCATTAAAGGGCCTACGCACATTTTGAAGCCGCAGTTCTCTCAGCGCCTGGGTGCCCCCCGCCAGCCCCGCGCCACGCAGGAGGCCCAGGAGCCCAGGGCCCCTCCATCTCGCCAGGATGCCACTCACCACACTTGATGCGGAACGTGTCGTCCACCAGGCCCTCGTAAACCACCTGGGAGCACAGTGCCGTCACAAAGTCCACGTCTGAAACCCAGAGCCCTGACCGTGAGGGCCCTGCCACAGCCTGCTGCCCGTCGCTCAGCACGAGCGCCAGTGCCTTCCCCAGGCCCGGGTGCCAGGCCCCCAACCAATGCTGCATGCACAGCCCAGCCTGAGGGACCCGTCTGTGCCACCACGTCATACTCCCGCTGCTTCTGGGCCCAGAGAGAGAGGAGTGCCAGCGTGAGTTACCTCTGTCCAGGAGGAAGATGTGGCCAATTTCTGGCTTCCGGCCTTTGGTTTCACTGTCCTCCTCCTCCTCCAGGTTCCTCCACAATTCATGTGACATCTGCCAGGGACCAAGACATTCTTTTATTCCCCCCCAAAATTCTTAATTTTGTTTTGTGTGATTATACTTTTAAAAACTATATCTATATTTTTATTGATTTCAGAGAGAGGAGGGGAGAGGGAAAGAGAGAGAGAAACATCAATGATGAGAGAGAATCATTGATGGGCTGCCTCCTGCACGCCCCCTACTGGGGACCGAGCCTGCAACCCAGGCGTGTGCTCTGACTGGCAATTGAACTGTAACCTCCTCGTTCATAGGTCGATGCTCAACAACTGAGCCAAAATTATATTTTCTTATTTTGAGATATTTATAGACTCACATGCAGTTGTAAGACATACAAGACATTCTTGCCCTGACCAGGTAGCTCAGTTGGCTAGAGCATCGTCCCGATATGCCAAGGTTGTGGGTTCGACCAATGAATGCATAAATAAGCCAAGTACCAAAGAGATGTTTCTCTCTCTCTCAAATCAACAAACTAAAAAAAAAGAGAGACATTCTTAATCTTGTATCCAAGTCCCTCCTATAGCCCCACACCTACAGAAGCCAACCCCTTTCCCTGGGACTTACTGATCCCAAGAGGGGAGCTAATAATTAACAACATTACCTACTCTGGCCCCATCTGTTCCTATCCCTCCCCGTCCATCCCCATTCCAAAGATAAAGATTCAGGAACGCTGCCCGGCCGGTGTGGCTCAGTGGTTGAGTGTCGATCTACGAACCAGAAGGTCACGGTTTGATCCCGGTCAGGGCACACGCCTGGGTTTTGGACTCGATCCCCAGTGTGGGGCGTGCAGAAGGCAGCTGATCAATGATTCTCTCTCATCATCGATGTTTCTCTCTCTCTCTCCCCCTTCCTCTCTGAAATCAATAAAAATATACTTTAAACAAAAAGAGATTCAGCAAAAACAGATCCAGAGACAGAGAAGCATCGATCAGACCGTCAAATCTCAGAGGGAAGGTAGGGGAGGGGGAGAGATCAACCAAAGGACTTATATGCAAGCACATAGGCCTAACCAATGGACACAGACAACAGGGGGGTGAGGGCATGAGTGGGGGGGGGCGGTAATGTGAGGATAAGGACACATATGTAACAACTTAATCAATAAAAAATTTAAAAAAAAGAGAGATTCAGGAATGCTGCCCAAGAGGCCCTAGCTCGTGCGTCTCTGTTAGCCACACCAGCTCCCATCTCTGAGGACTATGTTGCCACAAGGAAAGCAAGGAAGAGAATATACCTCCTGTCACAGATGCCCTGGACAGTGGACAGTCCACGGTGGGGGAGAGCAGGTGCAACGGGCCCTGCCAGCGCTTACCTTGGCGCACCTGCCGATCCCGTAGCAATTCGGAAAGGGGCCGTAGAGAGTGCTGAGGAGGTGCAAGGCCTGGGCCACAGTGTTGATCCAACGCTGGTCTCCTTCCTGCAGGGACCACGGGGGCCACAAAGATGGGGGTTAGCCGGACAGACCCATCAGGATGGCACTAGCCCTGGAGCCCGGGGACAGAGGCAGGGCGTGGGGAATGCTTGAAAGAGTTCCTTGTGACTGGCCCCAAAGGACACAATCAGTGGCATTCAATCTCCCAATCACTCTCATGCATAATAAATGACGGGACTGCCCGAGCCAGTTTGGCTCAGTGGCTAGAGCATCGGCTTGCAGACGGAAGGTCCCAGGTTCGATTCTGGTCAAGGACACATGCTTGTGTTTTGGGCTCGATCCCCAGTTGGGGCGAAGGAGGCAGCCGATCAATGATCTTTCTCATCATGGATGTTTCTATCTCTCTCTCCCTGTCCCTTCCTCTCTGAAATCAATAAAAAGATATTTAATAAATAAATAAAATATTTTTTTAAAAATTACAGGACTTGGTTGAAGGTGCATCAATACTGCTAGCCCACTGGACCCCCTGTTTGTCCCCAGCCGTCGATGCCAAGACCCAAGGGCCCCGCCTTTACCAGGAAGTAGTCCCTGAAAAATTCAGGTAGCTCCATGCTCAGCAGATCCACATCGAGAGGCAGCAAAGAGAAGGCCCATTCGTCGCAGCTCACATCTGTGGGGACAGAGACATCAGCCTCCCTGCAGAAGGCCCGGGGCTCCACCTTCAGGGGGAAGGCCCACCGGTTGCCTAGAGATGTCTGAGCGCCTCCCCAGGGGGGGTCAGACACAGCCTGGCCCCCGCGAGGAGCTCAGAGTCTGGTAACAAAAGGAGACGTGTACACGACAGCTTGTCGTACGATGTGACAAGGGGTGTGTTTTCATTATAAGGAAACAGTCATTCCTGACTCGGCAAATACCAATGGAGTGGCAGGTGTGTGCAGGCACTGGGGTACACAGTGGGGAAGAGAATGAATGTGCCCCGTGTCCTGGGGAGACCCTTACAGTCTAGTGCAGTGGTTCTCAACCTTCTGGCCCTTTCAATACAGTTCCTCATGCTGTGGCCTAACCATAAAATTATTTTCATGGCTACTTTATAACTGACATGTTGCTACTGTGATGAATCGTCATGTAAATATCTGATAGGCAGGATGGTCTTAGGCGAGCCGTGTGAAAGGGTCGTTCGACCGAAGGCCAAAGGGGTCGCGACCCACAGGTTGAGAACCGCTGGCCTAGTGGGAGAGACACGCACCAGGCAGATCTAATTACAGTTGTGCCCCAAGCCATCCATGAGCACAAACATCGCAGGGTCTAACCCAGGGGTGGGCAAACTTTTTGACTCGAGGGCCACAATGGGTTCTTACACTGGACCGGAGGGCCGGAACAAAAGCATGGATGGAGTGTTTGTGTGAACTAATATAAATTCAAAGTAAACATCATTACATAAAAGGGTACGGTCTTTTTTTTTTTTAGTTTTCTTCATTTCAAACCAGCCCTCGGGCCATAGTTTGCCCACGGCTGGTCTAACCTCACACAGGGGTGCAGGACAGACTTCCCTAAAGCAGTGACTTTTAGGCTGTGACTGTAAAGATGTGGGTGGGTGCAGAGTGTAGGGTGGGGAATATCCTGGGCAGCAGGAAGAGCATGTGACGTCCCCATGGCTGGAGGGCAGTGAGTCAGGAGAAAGGAGCTGCACTGACAGGCAAAGGGGCCGGGAAGGGACCAGGAGGCAGAGGTGGGGACCCGGGCTTTCTACTGGCCACTGAAGGCGCCTGAGGGGGTGCCGCCCGCAGGTGGGTGTTGTGTGGAGAACGAAGTGAGCGATACACAGGGGAGGGAAGGCACGTTATTTCCCTGTGGGAGTCTTGGGAGGTAAGGACAGAGCAGTTGGCGGTTAGCAGCAATAAAGCCCTTGCATCCTCTCCCACTGCCCCCCTACTTCCATGCTCAGGCACCTCTCCTCCCGCTGGGCCAGCAGGAATGAGACAGGAAGGGGCGGGGAGGGGGCGGGGCGGGGGGAGGACACTGTTCCTTCTGCATATACGGCCCCTTTCCACTCTCTCATCTCCTCTCACCTCCATAGATCCCCTCTTCCTCAAGCACCATCTCACAGGCATAAAACTGAAAGGGAAAAGGAAGCCGGTTAGCAAACACCCCTCCTCCCTTCTTTCCATCCCTGGAGTTCCCCCAGGATCACTGACAGGACAACACTGACTGACCCAGTAAGAGAACCCAGACACTTGGATCTAAAAAGGGCACCGGGCCCAGCCGACATGGCTCAGTGGTTGAGCGTCAACCTATGAACCAGGAGGTCACGGTTCAATTCCCGGCCAAGGGCACATGCCTTGGTTGTGGGCTTGATCGCCAGTAGGGGGCGTGCAGGAGGCAGCCGATCAATGAGTCTCTCTCATCATTGATGTTTCCATCTCTCTCCTTCTCCCTTCCTCTCTGAAATCAATAAATATATATTTTTTAAAATATATTTTATTGATATTTTTACAGAAAGGAAGGGAGAGGGATAGAAAGTTAGAAACATCGATGAGAGAGAAACATCGATCAGCTGCCTCCTGCACACTCCCTACTGGGGATGTGCCCGCAACCAAGGCACATGCCCTTGACCGGAATCGAACTTGGGACCCTTGAGTCCGCAGGCCGACACTCTATCCACTGAGCCAAACTGGTCAGGGCAATAAATATATTTTTTAAAAAATAAAATAAATAAAATAAAATAAATAAAGAAAGAAAGGGCACTGGAATCACGGAGTCCAACTCTTTGCTCCCTGGAAGAGCTTTGCAAAGGAGAAGGCGCCGCAGCTGTCACGGAAGGGCCATACAGAGGCCGGCTCTCACGTCCCACAGTCTGTACTCGGGGCGGCTTGCCCACAGACCCCCTGCTACACAATCAGGCCTACGCTAATGAGGCAGCAGCAGGTGGTCGTCATCACACATCTGCTTTCAGGGAGCTGGAGCTGTGGGCCCCTGGCCCCTTCCCCGCCCCGAACCCTATCCTGCCTGATGCCACTGCCATCAGGACCCAACCTCACCTTCTGAGGGCTGAAGATCACTTTGTATTTTCGCGTTCGGCCGGCCAACTTGTCAGCGTTGACGAGATCTGCGGACAGAGGGAACGCGACCCAGAAAGCCGTGGGCCACGTGTGAGGTGAGAAGCAAGGGAGCAGTTACCCTTTTATTTATTTATTTATATATTTTAAAAATATATTTTTATTGATTTCAGAGAGGAAGGGAGAGGGAGAGCGAGATAGAAACATCAATGATGAGAGAGAATCATTGACTGGCTGCCTCCTGCACTCCTCCTACTGGGGATGGACCCGCAACCCGGGCATGTGCCCTTGACCAGATTTGAACCTGGGACCCTTCAGTCTGCAGGCCGGGGCTCTATCCACTGAGCCACACCTGCTAGGGCTCCTTTTTTTTTTTTTTTTAAATTCTTTATTGTTAGAAGTATTACATGTTTCTTTCCTCCCCATTAACCTCTCCCTGCCTGCTCCTGCCCCCCAGCACAGGCCCTCACCTCACTACTGTCTGTGTCCACGGGAGCAGTTGTCCTCGACGTGGCATGGCCAACCCCAACACCTCTTCACTTATGAAAGGGTCCCTGTGGCCGAGGCCCTTAGATCTCACCCCCCCCGCCCTCGCCCCCGAGGTCTTAGTGACATGGAGCACCACGCCATACTCACTGGCTATGTATCGCATGTTCTTGATGCGGGGTCTGACCAAGAAACACAATCTATGGGAGAGAAAGGGGAGAAACTCAGTGAAGGGAAGTCATGAGGTTGGTGACAGACCGCACCACCTGAAGAAACTGAAACAACACCCCACTCTTTCACCATCTGCTCCTCTTGACCGGCCGACCGTTCCCAGCCTCGCCACAGCCGCGCCTGCTCTGACCACGGACTCCCTCCTGACATCAGGGACACTGTGCTCAGCATAGGGCCCCTCTGGGGTACCCGGAGTTCCTGTTCTCAAATAATTTACAATCTGTCAGGCGAAATAAGGTGCACGCATGTATAAAGTATCAAACACGTGTTTAAAAACAATACAGAAAGTTGTCTGGACAGCATGGCTCAGTGGTTGAGCATCAAACTAGGAACCTGGAGGTCACAGTTCGATTGCTGGTCAGGGCACTTGCCTGGGGTGCAGGCTCAATCCTCAGTGTGGGGTGGGCAGGAGGCAGCCCGTCAATGATACTCTCTCATCATTGATGTTTCTATCTCCCTCTCCTTCTCCCTTCCTCTCTGAAATCAATAAAAATATATTTTTAAAAATACAAGAAAGTATATAAAATGTTTTTCTAACTTGGATGTATTCTCCAGGTACCCAGGAGAATTTTTCCTCTAAGGGAGGGTGTAAATTACTTAAAATTGAAAAGTATTGCCCTAACCGGTTTGGCTCAGTGGATAGAGCGTCGGCCTGCGGACTCAAGGGTCCCAGGTTCGATTCCAGTCAAGGGCATGTACCTGGGTTGCGGGCACATCCCCAGTAGGAGGCGTGCAGGAGGCAGCTGATCGATGTTTCTCTCATCGATGTTTCTCTCTACCCCTCTCCCTTCCTCTCTGTAAAAAATCAATAAAATGTATTTTTTAAAAAAAAGATTGAAAAGTATTAAAAAGAAAAACAGCCCTGGCTGGTGTTGCTTGGTGGTTAGAGTGTTGGGCCCAGGCACCAAAGCGTCCCAGGTTCGATTCCCGGTCAAGGGCATGTACCCAGGTGCTGGGGTCCAATCCCAGCGGGTCCAGGGGTCCCCAAAGGTGTGGACGGAGTCAGCGAAGAAGAAATGACACAAAGACAGCCTTCAGTTGGTCAGCAGCCTAGTCAGGACCTATAGCCAGGATTTCCAGCCAAAGTTCTGGTTGGAGCTCTGGTTAGGAACTGATGAGGTTCTGATGTTTATTGTCTTGTTACATCCGTATTTATACCAGCCGATTTTAATCCTGTCAATTTCTATTACAAAGGTTAGGGCGTTTCTTATCTCCATTCCAGGGAGTAAAGCTTATGTAGCTTAACTACCCGCCTGGCACTTAATTAAGGGGTTGTATCCCCTCCCTAACCTCAGGGAAAGAGCCCCACCTGGGGAAACAACCTTTCTCGGAGAGGTGACCTTGGTTAAAACACATGGCGCTAAAGGGAGCAAACATATTAAGAACAGTATGCTATATATGCCAGGTCCATTGAAACATATGCTGTGCAGATGTTTCTTTCCTGCAGTGATTGTGTCAAGCAGCAAGGATGGACTGGCTCCCGGCACCCAGGTTGCCGGTTCGATCCCAGGCCCCAGTCAGGGCTCATGCAAGGAGGCAACCAATCGATGTGTCTTTCTCACATGGATGTTTTACTCTCTCTCTCCTCTGTCTCTCTGTCCTTCCTTCCCTCCTTTCCACTCTCTCTGAAAAAGCAATGGAAAAAATATGCTCTGGTGAGGATTTAACTAAAAGAGAAAAGAGCCGAAACCGGTTTGGCTTGGTGGATAGAGCATCGGCCTTCGGACTGAAGGAGGGGGTTCGATTCCGGTCGGGGGCATGTGCCTTGGTTGCGGGCACATCCCCAGTAGGAGATGTGCAGGAGGCGGCTGATCGATGTTTCTCTCTCATCGATGCTTCCAGCTCTCTATCTCTCTCCCTTCCTCTCTGTAAAAAAATCAATAAAATATATTTTTTAAAAAAAAAAAAAAGAAAAAAAAAAGAAAAAGAAAAGAAAAACAAAAAGCAGACAACAGGCAGTGAGTGTGTGACAAATACTAAACACCCTGGAGATCCAGAGGAGGAAGGCTTCATGGAGGAGGTGGCACTGGGGTCTGAGGGCTGGGTATGTCTTACAGGAGCAGTGAGGACAGGAGGGAATTTCAAGGCAGAGTGAATGGAGTGGCCAAAGGGGGATGCCACGTGCATGTAGCTGGGAAGCATGTGAAAGCACGTGTCCAGCGGAGGCTTGAGGGCCCCGTGAGAGACCAGGCTGCAAAGGCAGCGTGAGGCCCAACTGAGGATTCCCTCGGCTTCCACGGTGAGCAATCTGCACTTGACTCGGTAAGAGAAGACTTGATGGTTCCTGAGAAGAGCACGGTGAAAAAAAAATATATATATATATATATTTTTTTAAATATATTTTTATTGATTTCAGAGAGGAAGAGAGTGGGAGAGAGAAACATCAATGATGAGACAGAATCACTGATCAGCTGCCTCCTGCCTCCTGCATGCCCTCTACTGGGGATGGAGCCCAAAACCCAGGCATGTGCCCTGACTGGGAATCGAACCGTGACCTCCTGGTTCATAGGTCGACGCTCAACCACTGAGCCACACCAGCCGGGCAATGAAAACATTTTTGAAAGCTTCATTAGCCGAAACCGGTTTGGCTCAGTGGATAGAGCGTCAGCCTACGGACTGAGGGGTCCCAGGTTCGATTCCGGTCAAGGGCATGTACCTGGGTTGCGGGCACATCCCCAGTGGGAGATGTGCAGGAGGCAGCTGGTCGATGTTTCTCTCTCGTCGATGTTTCTAACTCTCTATCTCTCTCCCTTCCTCTCTGTAAAAAATCAATAAAATATATTTTAAAAAAATAAAATAAAATAAAGTAAAAAAAATAAAAAAAAAGAAAGCTTCATCCATCTGGTTAGAAGTGGCAGACTAGACGAGAGGAAGACGACAAGGGAGGGAGAAACTGCAGAAAGGAAGACGGAACAAGGGGCTAAAGCATAACCTCGCATGCAACTGCCCAAGAGCAGGGAGGGGAACCGTATCACAAGCATCACGCTGCCAGATCGCAGCCACGGACGCACCAAGGGCAAAGTGCAGGGACGTCCCCCGGCTTGGAGGCGAGCCAGACGCCCCAGACACTCACTGTTCACTGGAGCTCAGGACTGGCTTGTTCTCCACCTTGTACAGCTTGTCTACTTCGTGTTGCTGCCGAGAGAAGCCAACAAGACAAGGGACACAGAGTGCTTGGAAACCCACAGCATGACCCAAGAGCAGGGACTTGGGTTCCTCGTCATGATAATTCTGGGGATCAAACTGCCTCCCTGACAATCATTCACTGAACCTTCCCCAAACTGTTAACAGAAAAACGAAAAATAAAACAATTCAAAAACAATAGATAATACCATCCATTCCAACTACCCTCTATTTACCCTACAATGGTAGTCACCCTTTAATAATTTGTACTGTTCTCCAAAGGAAAAACTGGCCAGACTGGCGTGGGTCGGTGGTTGAACATCGACCTATGAACCAGGAGGTCAGGGTTCGATTTCTGGTCAGGACACATGCCCGGGTTGTGGGCTCAATCCCCAGAGGGGGACTTTCGGGAGGCAGCCGATCGATGATTCTCTCTCATCGTTGATGTTTCTATCTCTCCCTCCCTCTCCTTCCTCTGTGAAATCAATAAAAATATATTTTAAGCCGAACTGGTTTGGCTCAGTGGATAGAGCGTCGGCCTGTGGACTCAGGGGTCCCATGTTCGATTCCGGTCAAGGGCATGTACCTTGGTTGCAGGCACATCCCCACTGGGGGGCGTGCAGGAGGCAGCTGATCGATCTCTCTCATCGATGTTTCTGGCTCTCTATCTCTCTCACTTCTTCTCTGTAAAAAATCAATAAAATATATTTATATATATATATATATATACTAGAGGCCCGGTGCACAAAATTTGTGCACTCGGTTGGGGGGGGGGGGGTGCGTCCCTCAGCCTGGCCTGCGCCCGTTTGCAGTCCAGGACCCCTTGGGGGATGTCCACCTGTTGACTTAGGCCCACTCCCTGGGGAATCAGGCTTAAGCTTGCAGTCAGACATCCTTCTGGTAGCCAGGGAGCCCTCGGGGGATGTCCGACTAAAGGCTTAGGCCCCCAAGGGATCAGGCTTAAACTGTTAGTTAGACATTCTTAGTGCTGCCATGGAGGTGGGAGAGGCTCCTGCCACCACCTCCGCACTGGCCAGCCATGAGCCAGCTTCTGGCTGAGTGGCACTACTCCTTGGTCTGACCTAAACCCTAGAGATTAGTACTTCATTTTACAACTTTTTCTCGGTTTATAGGCAGCAGCAAACTCAGACCACACAGTCGGGTATGCAAGAAATGTTGCTTTCTTTATTGTTTAGTAACCAAACCTAACTTCAACTTCAGCCCCCATTCTGCCAAGTGAAAAAACAAAAACAAAATATTATTTAACTTAGGCTCCCCACCCCCTTCTCTGGAGTTGTACTTCCGTGCCAGACAGTTTATATCTCAGGCAGAGGTGCCAAAGAACCGAGGAGGGTCAAGAACATGTGGATCTCAGTCTTCTGTCTGGACTGGCCCCCACCCAGTGCCCTTGACCCTCACCTGACCCTCACCTCAGAGCTCAAGTTCATGCCGACCCCTGGTATATTCTCCTCATCTGGGCCTTGAGGCCTCTTGAGTCCAATTTGCTCTCTTCATCCCTCCCTGCCACCTTCTCTCTCTCACACAAAGAGCTATTGGGCTTTCTGGGGTGAGGTCCTCTGACACCTTCTCAGCCCCGTTGCATGGACATCATCTTGGTGCCTTGGACACGGCCACAAAGCTGTGTGGCTGCTCTCAGACCCTCCGTCTCCTGCTGCCTTAGGGAGTGACTCAGTGGGAGGGGAGGGTCACAGTCCTTTTTACATGGCCGCCAACAAACACTCAGTGTTCCTTACCTCTAGTTCTCCTTCTCCTCCTCACCCCAGTCCAGGCACGTCTATGTGCAGGGCAGGGTAGGGTGGGAGGCAGGGGTGTCTCTGACCCAGCACACAGGCTTCCAGATCCACTGCTCCCCCAGGAGGCCTTCCATGCTCTGGACCTCGACACCCAGAACCTGTCCCCTCTCAGCTGCAGGTCTTTGCCCACAGTGGTCAAGTCTGTTTAGAGCAGTGGTTCTCAACCTTGGCTACACATTAGAATCACCTGGGAATCTTTTTAAAATCCTGATTTCTGCGCCTCATCCTTTGTTACTAATGTTGTGGCTCTACCCCATAACAAAGGAACAGAATTTCCAGAGGATGAGGCCCAGAAATCAGGATTTTAAAAAGATTCCCAGATGATTCTAATGTGCAGCCAAGGTTGAAAACCACTGGTTTAGAGGCTTGAAGTCAAGAAGTGCCTCTTTGTTCTCTGCTTTCTGGAGGCGGTCAGCGTGGAACATTCCTGCCCTGGATTCCTGCCCTGGATTGGGTGTTAAGAATACCAGGAGGGGGAGCACAGACTCCTCCCAGAGCTCTGAGATGGGAAAGGCAGCACCCCCTCACCTCTAACCCCAGGACGTTTCTTTAGAAGCAGAAGCCTCATCCTGTGCAGGGGCCTGTGCTGGCTGCCTCAGTTTCTCAGAGACAACGAATTTGGTGAACGTCTTTTCCCCACTGCAGTTGCTGCTTCATTTGTTCGTTCTCGCATTTTTCATTAGCTGCTAAATCGCCCCTGTGGCTGCAAACCTGTTGTGCCTGTCTCAGCCAGTGGGGAGCTATGGGAGCTGTGCAGGGACAGGGGAAGGGGGAGGGGGGCCCGGCCTGCAGAGAGGGTCAGTGGTGCCTGCCTGGCTGTCTCAGAGGATGTGGCTTAGGTTAGGTCCTGTCCTTTGGCAACTTTAGGAGGGGAGGCCGTGTCCTCCGCTCCCCACTTTGACTCAGGGGCAGAAGTTCTCCTTGCTCTCTGGCCTCATAACTTAGTGGATCATAGTGGGATGCGGCAGGCAGGCAGGCGGCTTCTGCACTGCAGACTGCACACGGGCGCCAGCCGGAGGTTTCTGCGGCTGCACACACTGTGGGCAGGCGGCTTCTGCAGCCGCACACGGCCCGGGCCTGAAACCCGGGACCGGATCGGGTCACAGACGGCGGGCAGGAGGCTTCTGTAGCTGTACACAGGCATGAGCCAGCAGCTTCTGTGGCTGCACATGCTGTGGGCAGGCGGCTTCTGTGGCTGTACACGGATGCCAGCCTGTGGTCGGACCTGATAGGGTCACGGGCGGCGGGCAGGTGGCTTCTGGGGTGTCCGGGGTTGCTGCTGGGCCTGCGCCCCAGCTCTGCCCTCCGATCGCCATGGCGATCCTGGGCACAGGACAGCCGACAACCCCGGCCCCCGGGGGGATCTGGGGTTGCCGCCTGGCCTGCGCCTGGGTCCTCCCGCCCTCCGATCGCCATGGGGATTGCTCAGCGCAGGCCCTCCCGCCCTCGATGCCATGGCGACCCTGGGCGCAGGCCAGCCGGCAACCCCGGCCCCGGGGCGTCCTGGGTTGCCGCCTGGCCTGCGCCCCAGCCCTCACACCTTCGATTGCCACCATCGATCGGCACAGGCCAGCTGGCAACCCCAGCCCCTGGGGTCGGGTTTGCTGCCCGGCTTTCCAATGGCGATCACAGGCTGGGGGGTGGGGAAAGGCGGCCTTTGCCCACCCCCTAGCTCTTGCCTGCCGCCTGGGTTGCCAATCACCATTCTTCAGTCCTTCCCCTTTCACCTTCCATCATTGGGCGTATGCAAATTAGCCGCCATCTTTGTTGGTGGTTAACCGCCATCTTAGTTGGCAGTTGATTTGCATAAGGATATGCTGATTAGCCAATGGGAAGGGTAGCGGTCGTACGCTAATTACCATGTTTCTCTTTTATTAGTGTAGATAGATATATATTTTAAAAAAGAAAGAAAAACTGCTTAATGAGGAAAGAATCTGCCTGGAGGAAAGGGCAGGTACCTTTAGGATGGAGACGCTGGCGATTCGATCCAAAGGGCTCATGAGATCGGCCTCAATGAACAAGTCCTTTTTTCCTGGAAGCTGAAGACACACAGTAAGTAGTATCCTGGGTCCCTCCTAGGTCACACACGCTCCCTCGCTGACAGCTCACGCGCCCACATGTCTGCCAGAACCCCAGCGCCTGACTTACTGTTGACATCATATCAATAGTTGACATTTCTCTATATACGCACCTATTTCGTCTTCTCATTTTCTGCACCAGCAGAAAAATATTTCACCTTCTTTCTAAGGTTAACTCCTTGTCATTCAGCCCTCCTGCTGGCCTGTGACCTTGTCCTGGATCACTGCCCGCTTCTCCACCGCCTCCTCCACTCAGCTTCCCCATGGCCCCCGTCTCCTGCTGGACGAAGCCAAGCAAAACCAAACCCCACCCACACCCTGCAACCCCTTGAACTGCCAAATCTCGCTCTTTTTTTAAAAATATATATATTTTATTGATTTTTTACAGAGAGGAAGGGAGAGGAATAGAGAGTTAGAAACATCAATAAGAGAGAAACATCGATCAGCTGCCTCCTGCACACTCCCTACTGGGGATGTGCCTGCAACCAAGGTACATGCCCTTGACGGAATCGAACCTGGGATCCTTGAGTCCGCAGGCCGACGCTCTATCCACTGAGCCAAACTGGTTAGGGCTCACTCTTTTTTTTAATCCTCACCCGAGGGTATTTTTCCATTGATTTTAGAAAGAGGGAAAGACAGAGAGAAATATTGATGTGAAAGAAACACATTGATTGGTTGCCGCCTGCACTCGCCCTGATCAGGGCCTGGGCCAAGGAGGAGCCTGCAACCGAGGTACGTTTCCTTGATGGGAATTGAACCCGGGACCCTTCGGTCTGCAGGCCGACGCTCTATCCACTGAGCCACACCGGCCAGGGCCCAAATCTCTTTTTAAGTAGCATTTTCCTTCTAATTACAAAAACTGTCTATGTTCAACACGGAAGAGTTAGCCCAGGGCAGTCCTCTCTCTAGTATCCCCCACTCACCCACCCCAAATCCCTGTCACCTGATTCCGGCATCACCACTCCTAACAGTCCCTCACCTGGCCAGGGGACGGTAAGGTCACACTGAGTGGCAGGGGCGAGGGAAGTCATTTCAAGCTTCCTTTCAATTAGGCCTGGACATGTGTGTGGGGGGGGGGGGGGAGGGGGGGGGCTGGTGGCAGTGACTCAGTCAGAGGGCAATCCAGCAAAGGACAGGGAAAGAGAACAGGCTGAACCGTAAGATTAAAACCAGCAATTCAGGTGGGCTGATGCATAAGGTCCATAGGGGGCAGTAGTTTTCAGTCCGGATGTAGGGGAAGGATGGAAAGCAAGATCGAAACAGTTGTTAGAGGGTCTGGAATTGATCCGCTATGGAACGGGGCGGGGGGCGGGTGTGTGTGTGTGTGTGACTTTTGTGCACTGACGCATCCTATCAGCTGGGAATGTCAGGTAGATGAATCTGGGACTTTTGGGTAAAAGGGATTGGGGACAGGAGAAACTGGAGGCAAGGGGCCCACTTATGGGGGTGCTGCCACAGTCCTCGCGGCCCAAGAGTGTGGCAGTGAATGAGGACCTGCTTTCGGCTGGTTGGTGGTGTGAACGAAAGACGTTATTCAAGAGACACATGGAGCCGAAACCGGTTTGGCTCAGTGGACAGAGCGTCGGCCTGCAGACTGAAAGGTCCCAGGTTTGATTCCGGTCAAGGGCATGTACCTGGGTTGCAGGCACATCCCCAGTGGGAGGTGTGCGGGAGGCAGCTGATCGATGTTTCTAACTCTCTCTATCACTCTCCCTTCCTTTCTGTAAAAAATCAATAAAAATATATTAAAAAAAAAAAAAAAGAGAGAGAGAGACACATGGAGCCCGGCCGGCGGGGCTCAGCGGTTGAGCATCGATCTATGAACCAGGAGGTCGAGGTTCGGTTCCCGGTCAGGGCACATGCCCAGATTCCCGGCTACCCAGGAGGCAGCCGATCCATGATTCTCTCTCATCATTGATGTTTCTGTCTCCCTCTCTCTTCCTCTCTGAAATCAATAAAAAATATATATATTTTAGCCCTAACTGGTTTGGCTCAGTGGATAGAGCGTCGGCCTGTGGACTGAAGGGTCCCAGGTTCGAATCCAGTGGTTTTGGGCACATCCCGAGTAGGGGGTGTGTAGGAAGCAGCTGATCAATGTTTCTAACTCTCTATTCCTCTCCCTTCCTCTCTGTAAAAAATCAATAAAATATAATTTAAAAATATATATATACACATATATGTTTTTAAAAAGACACATGGAATGTGTGATAGGATTTTTTTAATACTTGAAAGAAATGAACAGTGTTAACAGTGCTTGTATCTGATGGCAGGATTATGTGATTTTTTCCTTTATACTTTCCGTTATCTTGTACATTTTCTATAACGTGCATTATTTTTATCATCACTATTTTTAAAAAGTCAGGTGGCAGGAGATATCCATAGGACTCAGGAACTGATTCAGTTAAGCATGACAGAGGAAGGAAGTTCACCTGAATAGCAACGCCCATTAACAAGCATTAAGACCCAAGAAGCTCCCTAGCCGGTTTGGCTCAATGGATAGAGCGTCAGCCTGCGGACTAAAAGGTCCCAGGTTCGATTCCGGTCAAGGGCATATGCCCGGGTTGTGAACTTGATTCCCCAGGAGGGGATGTGCAGGAGGCAGCCGATCCATGATGCTCTCTCATCATTGATGTTTCTATGTCTCTCTCCCTCTCCCTTCATCTATGAAATCAATAAAAATATATTTTAAAAGACACTAGAAGCTAGTTGGAAGATGATATTGGAGCACTGAAACCCGCGAGGGCCGTGTTGAGTTGTCTCTGTGGCCACTCGTCCCCACCGACACTGCATTTACAAGTTTCTCTCCTTGGTCTCATTTGCTCTTTGGTGTGGCTCTCACCTGAGCTAGGGGCTTTAACCAACATCTCTTCAATTCCTGACATTTGTTGAGAGTAACTTTCATGTGCAAATCAGGGCACGTAAAAAAGAAATAAAATATGGCCCCAAATCCCCTGAGTTTCTCTCAAGTCCACGTCTGCCTCCCGGCTGCAGCTCTACATTTCCATCTGCTGGACGTTACGAGCAGTATTTCCCACCGGCATTTTACCTTCACCCTATCCAAACCCAAACTAATGAGCTTTCCCCACCAAACCTGTTCCTCTTTCTAATTCCTTTGTTTAAAAAATATTTTTTAAATTTTATTTCAGAGAAGAAGGGAAAGGGATAGAGAGATAGGAACATCAATGATGAGGGAGAATCATGGATCGGTTGCCTCCTGCACGCCCCCCACTGGGGATCGAGCTGGCCGCCCAGTCATGTGCCCGGATTGGGAATCGACCTGTGACCTCCTGGTTCATAGGTCGACACTCAACCACTGAGCCACACTGGCCAGGCTCTAATTCTTTTTTTTTTTTTTTTCATTTCCATTATGTTCATACAACAAGAATTTATTAAGCCCATGCCACGTGCCTGACTCCAAGCAAGGCACTCACAGGGTAGACAGTGTTAAAACAGACACGTTCCCTGTCCTCAAGGACCTTCCAACCTAGTGGGGAACGTGGATATTAAACAAATAACTATGTGTGTCACAGTGATATTTACAATGACAGCAGCAGCTTTATTTTCCTGTTGACCCAAGTTTACCCATCTCACACTCAGCTTTGCTTCTCCCTCGGCCTTTACAACCATCAATAAGCCTTTGAATCTTCTCTCACCATGACTTAAAATTCCATCATTCCCCTCCACTCCCCAGGTCACTGATTCTGTTTTTTGTGTTTTTAAAATATTTTTTTATTGATTTCAGAGAGGAAGGGAGAGGGAGAGAGAGATGGAAACATCAATGATGAGAGAGAATCATGGATTGGCTGCCTCCGGCATGCCTCCTACTGGGGATGGAGTGGGCAACCCAGGCATGTGCCCTTGACTGGAATCGAACCCGGGACCCTTTAGTCCACAGGCCGATGCTCTATCCACTGAGCAAACCAGCTAGGGCCCCATGTTGCTAATTTTGTACGGGCCTTTATTACCTCAGTATGATCTATGGTCTCCACATGGGCCTTCTGGTTGGCCATTTACTCACCTCCACACATGGCTATTAGAATCATCTTCAAGAATTGCTTCATGCATGGCTACCATCAACAAATCAACAAACGGCAAGTGCTGGGAGAGTGTGGAGAAAAGGGAACCCTCGTGCACTGCTGGTGGGAATGCAGACTGGTGCAGCCACTATGGAAGACAGTATGGAGTTTCCTAAAAACATTAAGTATGGAACTGCCATTTGACCCAGTGATCCCACTTCTAGGAATATATCCTAAGAAATCTGAAACACAACCCTAACCGGTTTGGCTCAGTGGATAGAGCATTGGCCTGCGGACTGAAGGGTCCCAGGTTCGATTCCAGTCGAGGGCATGTACCTTGGTTGCGGGCACATCCCCAGAAGGGGGTGTGCAGGAGGCAGCTGATCGATGCTTCTCTCCCATCGATGTTTCTAACTCTCTATCCCTCTCCCTTCCTCTCTGTAAAAAATCAATAAAATATATTTAAAAAAAAAAAAGAAATCTGCAACACTAATCAGAAAGAATGTATGCACTCCTATGTTCATAGCAGCTCAATTTACAATAGCTAAGATCTGGAAACAGCCCAAGTGCCATCAGTAGACAAGTGGATAGAAAAGCCGTGGTACATTTACACCATGGAATACCGTGCAGCAGTGAAAAAGAAGGATCTCTTACCCTCTGAGACAGCATGGAGGGACCCGGAGAGTATCACGCTAAATGAAATAAGTCAGTAGTCGGAGAAAGACAAGTATCCCATGATCTCACTCCTATGTGGAATCTAATTAACAAAATAAACTGACGGAGTGGATCCAGAGACGTGGAAGCGTGGAACAGAGGACGGAATCTCGGAGGGAAGGCAGGGGAGGGAGGTAATCAACCAAAGACCTCGTGTGCATAGATGCATAACCCATTGTCACAGACAGTGGGGTGGTGAGTGCCTGGGGCAGTGGGCAGGGGTGGGATGGAGGAGGTCTATGGGGGAGCGAAGGGGGCATATGTAATACTTTCAACAATAAAGATTTTTTTTTTTAAAAAAAAGAACTGCTTCATGCCACAGATGGGGAAAAATTCTTGCCTACTGTGTAACTTCTGATCACTCTCTTCCCTGGACATGCCTCCTCCTTCCCTAGTTCCTCCATCTTGCTCCTACCCATCACCTGCCGGGAACATGGTCTCCCATCTCCAAGGAAAACAGGCTATTCTTTACATTCCAGCTCCCTGAAACGCCTAGATCACTCCAGCTGGAACTGATTGCTTATTCTGATCGCTTCAGGCACCCTAGCTGTCACTCGTTCACCACATGATACCCCGTGTGGGGTGGTTTGTGTTTCATAGGGCTCTTCCTGGAGTGTGAGCGCCCTAATAAAAAAGATGTCATGCCCTGACCAGTTTGGCTCAGTGGATGGAGCGTCGGCCTGCGGACTGAAGGGTCCCAGGTTCGATTCCGGTCAAGGGCATGCACCTTGGTTGCGGGCACATCCCCAGTGGGGGGTATGCAGGAGGCAGCTGATCGATGTTTCCAACTCTCTATCCCTCTCCCTTTCTCTCTGTAAAAAATCAATAAAATTTTTAAAAAGAAAAAAAAAGACATTAAAAAAACACACGTCTTGCCGAAACCTGTTTGGCTCAGTGGATAGAGCGTCGGCCTGCGGACTGAAGGGTCCCAGGTTCTATTCTGGTCAAGGGCATGTGCCTGGGTTGCGGGCACATCCCCAGTGGGGGATGTGCAGGAGGCAGCTGATCGATGTTTCTCTCTCATCGATGTTTCTAACTCTCTATCTCTCTCCCTTCCTCTCTGTAAAAAATCAATAAAATATATTTAAAAAAACAAAAAAAAAAACACACAAAAAAATGTCTTAACCACCTTTCACCCCAGCGATGCCTGGCACTAGGGTGTCTCCCATGCCGGCATGGGGAAAAGTGATTTCCATGGACTGTCTGGTTTTCCGCCCCGAGCGCTTCCCCTTGGGTCTCCAAGGACAACACCAAAGACCAAGAACACGCTCAAGGGATTCAGAGAAGAACTGTGTGTCCGGCGAGCGCAGTAGCGGGCCCGGCGCGGCGGGCACTGACCTGCTCCAGCAGATAGATGAGCTGGTCCCGGGCCAGCCTCTTGAGCATGGAGAAGTCAGGCAGCTCTGGGGCGTCCGGCCGGTGGGGGAAAGCCATGGCCGCGGTCACCTGAGCCGCGGGGTGTCCGAAGAGGGTCGCCCCCCGCTCTCAGAAGGCCGGCACGGCCCCGGGTCAGCGCAGGGTGGCTCCTTCAGGGCTGGGCACGGAAGGGGCCCTCACTCTTCAGCTGCGCTCGAGGAATGAATGGCCACCTCCCGGCCAGACAGCGGCAGCCTCGGGACACCCTCGCCTCAGGCCTGCAGCCCGCCCCCCAGTCCCGACCCGGCCCTCCCTGCCCCACTCCGCCGGCGAGCGGGATTCGGGGCTTCCCTGCTGCGGAGAGAACACCGCCTTCAGACAGGCAGGAGCGACTTCCGGGACTTTCCGGAAGTCCCATTCGCTCGACCGGCGCTTTGTGTACTGGGAAGTTGGACGGTGTCCGGGAAGGAACATTTAAAGCCGAAGTCAACGCGTTCACGTTCCAGTCTCATTTCTGGCCTGAGCGGAGTGTTCCTACGATAAAACCAGTGTTGAAGGGCACACTCAGTTCTCCCAGCGCACCCACGCGAGGGTGGGGCACTTGCTCGAGTTTCTTATCTCCGTACAATGGGTGAAACCAATTAAGGCTGAAGGGCGCTGATCATTGGGGATCTTTACTTCAATCAAACCTACTCCTCTAGCCTTCCGAGCTGCAGGAGAGATGCGGGCTGATGGGGGAGGAATTAGGTGGAGGGAAGAGAAGAATGCTAAGTCCCGCTGGCTGTGACCTTTGGGTACTGGAGTTTTGACTTATTAATGCCATTTGTGGGAAAATGGGTAAACCGTGGCATGTTCATAAAAACAAATGAATCAATGAAAGCCAGAACAAGAGTGGCATCAGTATGTCATTTATGTAAGGTTATAGAACAGGCCAAACTAAGCTAGGTTGAAAATTTTTCAGAAAAGTGATTGACTTTGGGATAATTGACTAGAAAGAGAATTTAGGGAATTTCTCAGGGGTGATGGAAATTATATCTGTTCAGGAAACAAAAAGCTTATGAGAGACCTAAGGGATAGAGCCGCTGAACTCACTAATCAATCATAACATCACATCCTCATCTGGTGAGATGCATAGAGCATCACCCATTGCCAAAACTGAGACCTGATCAAGCCTCAAGACCGAGCTATCAGTTCATAGGAAATAGAGGGTAGTGACATGTTAGAAGACATCATGCAGATGAAATATAATGCAGACATTTTATGGAATAAGCTGTTAAATGGTGAGGGGAATGAAGTGGAAGGGGAACCACTTTAGAATATGAGACTTCTGGAACATATCAACACAATGCAATGTTACAGTGGACCTTGTTTGGATCCTAATGGGAAGGAATAAACCATAAAAACTATTTAAAAAACAATCAGAAAATGCTATCGGGATATTAGCTACAATTAAGGAATTACTAAAATTTGTTATAATGGTTTTTTTTTTTTAAACAAATCTTTGTTAAAAAGGAGTCCTTATGCCCAGCTGGCATGGCTCAGTGGTTGAGCATTAACCTATGAACCAGGTCATGGTTCAGTTCCCAGTCAGGGCATATGCCCAGGTTGATGGCTCGATCCCATGTGGGACATGCAAAAGGCAGCTGATGGTGCAGAAGGCAGTTGATCGATGATTCTTGCATCATTGATGTATCTCTCTCTCTCCACCTCTCAAATCAATAAAAAAAATATTTTTAAGAGTCCTTATATCTTTGAGATACATATTTAAGTACTTATAAATGAAATACAATGTCTGGGGGGAATGTGGGGCAAATATGGGATAATGAAAAGATTGGCCATTTGTTAAATGTAATGCTGTGTGATGGGTACACAGTTCATTGCATTACAATATTCTTCCTACTTTCATAGGTTTGAAAAATTCTGTAAGATTAAGCAAAAAATACTTTTGTGCTCAGAGGTTCAAGAGCTCGTCTAGAATTTTATACTGAGTTTCCCCCACACCTCCCTTGCACTGAATCTCAGCTGCAGAGGTGACGGCTACCCTGAACAGACCACACATATGCCCCCCCCCCCAGCTCAAGGACTTCAGTCCCTTCTGTTGTCCAGTTTGCCAGGCTCTTGAGCTTAAGACTCAAAGTCTCTGCTGGAGATTCCTTTGGTCTTATCTTCCTCCCAATGTTTAATGGCAAAGGACCCTTTGCCTCACCCCTTCCCTTACTCTTTGATTCACAGGTAAACCCTCCCACCCCACAGAGCACCAATCAACAGACGGCTACATTTCACTTTATTTTGCACAAAACAGATACAACCAATTGACTAAGCAGCTCCAGAACTGTTAGTGTTCCTTAATCAAGAAGTAAATGATGTCAGAAGGAAAACTTTTCAATTCCTCCCAAACACATATTGCAAATACAACCAACTCCTAACACATGCGACACAGGCTGATTTGACACAGAGAAAGCCTCAGCAAGAAGGGTGAGTACTGAATACCCACATGGGACAGACCAGGAGCCATGCTCTAGGAGCTAGACTATACCTAGCCCGTTATTCACGCTGCCTGCATATACATCTGCCCTGTGAAGTTCACCGTCCCTTGTCAAATTGAAATCCAAGCAGCTCCTTCCATTTCCAGGCTCATCACTTCCAAGGAGGATAATCCACACACAGAAATCCAGGCAGCTCAAATGTACTCGCTCAGCTGTGTTTTACGTGACATCTCCCAAGCCAGGCTCCAGTTCAAATTCTGTACAGGAAGTTCCCATTGTCGTCAAAGAACTCTCGCCCCCTCTGCACGACCTTGCTGCTGAAGTTCTGGTCACCCAGTTCTCTTGCCCTCAACTCTTCCAGCTTCTGTGCACTTGGCAATCCATCACTGCCAGTGCCTCTGGTGCCCTCACAATCGCTGGTGGAGAACTTCTGCAGCTCTCTCTGATGACCTTGGGCTGCAGCAACAGGCACAAAGCTTTCCTTCTCCAGGCTCTGGGCTCCTTTATTCCTTCCCTTCTGTCTCCTCGGAGTGTTTGTACTCTGCGTATTTGGTTCTATCACCTTCAAAGCTGTGCTGTGACCTTGGCCTTGGGATGAGGCTTCACCTCCTGACACGGGGTGGCCTGCAGAAAGCAGCTTCCAGGTCTCCCCAGGGCCTGGAAGCTGGCGGAGCGAGGGGGCAAGCCCAGCTTTCTTAAGGACTTTTTGATCCTGCTTTAGTTTCTTCTCCAATGTGGGTACAAACTTGCTTTTTAAAACCCTTCTGATCACATCGGTGCTAACAGCAAAGCCTTCAGCCAATCTGGGAACTGACCAGGACTCTGGAAATTCTTCATGTAAATACCTATAGGAAAACGAAGCAGTTTTCAAGTTGTCAAAAAGTATCCTATCAGAATAGCTAACTGATATTAGTGATAAATACGTGAGAAGAGGTACAAGCATAGGCTGTGTTTCATTCCTGTGTGCTAACACCAACACCCAACCACTCTAAGTCCACAGTAGAGCTGGTCTGAAAGGATGAAAAGGAGTAATAAGCTGACAGAGGGGAAGAAAAGAGATCAAAAGTACTGATGGTACAGTGAGCACATGAAATGCAAAGAACATCACGTTCATGGGGAATAGCTCAACTTGTCGGACAGCACGGGCAGGAGCAAAATCATGCCATACTTAGGAGTCTGGAGTTTACCCCAAATCAACAGCAGTCCAAGGAAGGCTTGTAATCAGTGGAATGCCATGAGGAAATTTCATTCTGAAGCTCAATCCAGTGGCAGTTTTTCAGTGGCAAGACTAGAGGCAAAAGGCTATCAGAATAATCCAGGTAGTATGAACTGAGGCGGTGGCAATGAGAGCAGAAAAAGGAAGAGACTTCAGAAATACTCAGGAAGGCCAAGTGGTAAACTGGGTTAAGGGACTAAATATTGGGGGAGGAAGCAGATTCAGGATTTTAGCTTGGGTGACTGGTGGGATTATAGCAGAAACAGGAGCAGAATTAAATTGTCAGGAACAATGACAAATTCTATTTTGTACATGCTGAGTCTGAGGAACCTGTGTGACATCCAGAGGTATCTAGTGCACAGTTGAATATACAGAGTTCAGAAGGAAAACATGGACGGAAAATGATGGCTTACACAGCAAAGGCTGCTGAAGCCATGTGAGTGGCTGCCATCAGGCAGGGAAGTAGGCGGAGTGAGTTAAGTGAATGAGAAGACAATTCTACAAAACAGCAATATTTAAGAAATAGGAGGAAGAGAGGGGTGTTCAGGAAGGAAACAAAAGCAGCCCTAGAAACAGCAGTGAGGAGTACTGGGTCAAGGGAGAAGAGAATTTTATGACAGCAAACTACAAGGTCCAATGCTGCAGAAATGTTAGGGAGCCTCAAGACTAGATGATCAGTTATGTCTAGCATGTAAAAAAAGTCACTGATAGATTTGTGGAGAATGATTTCATAGACCAAAAAAAGGAACCACAACAAAGGCAGGCAGCCTACTGGGAACAAAATAAAGAACTTAAAATGACAGATGTTGGTTCCTGAGGAATTAGGGAGGGATAGGACCTAGCGCACACAGAAGACTGGTCCTAGACAAGTGAAGGGCTACTGTTTCCTCCGAGATGTAAATAGTGCAGGACTGAGATGGAAAACAAGAGGGAAGATTAAGAAGCTTTAATGGACACCCACTTAATGGCCCGTTTTTTCTTTGAAGTAAAAGGACATTTATAGACCACATTTATAGGTCTGACAGGTAGGAAGTTTTGAAGAAGCTGTTGTTCAAGACAGAGGAGGAAGCCAATGCAAGAGGCACTACAGCCCTGACTTGTGTGGCTCAGTGGACAGAGCGTCGGCCTGCGGACTGAAGGATCCCAGGTTCGATTGCGGTCAAGGGCCTGTACCTTGGTTGTGGGCACATCCCCAGTAGGGGGCGTGCAAGAGGCAGCTGATCAATGTTTCTCTCTCGTCGATGCTTCTAACTCTCTATCCCTCCCGCTTCCTCTCTGTAAAAAAATCAATAAAATATCTATTTTTTAAAGAAGAGGCACTACAGGCCCACAGTCTTCCTCTTCCTTTTTTTTTTTTTAATCCTCACCTGAGGATATTTGTCCATTGATTTTTAGAGAGAGTGGAAGAGAGAGGGAAAGACAAAAATATCAATGTGAGAGAAACACATTGAATAGTTGCCCCCTGCACTCTCCCTGGCCAGGGCTCCAGCAGGGAAGGAGCCTGCAACCCAGCTACGTGCCCTTGACCGAAATCAAACCTGGGACCCTCTGGTCCACAGGCCGATGCTCAATCCGTTGACCTAAATCGGGCCACAAAGTCTTCTTGATCGGCTCTCCAGGATCTTTATTCTAAGTCTCAATTTCAGAGGCATTCTGATGGAAATGAAAAATGGCACGTAACCCATGGAGAGCTATTTAGCAATATTTACCAAAATGCAAAATCTATCTGCCCTTGGACCTAGCACCCCTACTTTTGGGAATGTATAAACAACTACGCCTGATAGATATCCATACTAATAAAAGGCTAAGTAGTTGTCATGCCCTCACACGTGATGCCCTCACGATGTCACAAGATGGTTGTGCGCACAACGGAGGGTGGCCGCTCCACACAGCTTCCACCCGGCGCACCTGCTGCAGAGGTGGGACCCCGGCTCGGGCCTACCTCTTTGGGGCGAAGGATCAGGGGGCTCCCACATTGTGGGAGGGCGCAGGCCAGGCTGGGGGACTCCAACCCCGCCCCCCAGTGCATGAATTTTGTGCACCGGGCCTCTATTATGGTATTATAATGGGTGTACAGTTAGGCACTAGAGCACCATCTGTGATGGCACAAGTGAGTGGCAACAACCCAGGACCCATCATAAAAGACTGGTTAATAAACTACGACTAACTATGACTTCCATAAAACTCTTCTGAAGCGAAAAGACATTAGATGAAAAAAAGTACAGGTAGTATGTATTTATAGTCTTCTACTGTCTGATTAAGGTGAAAACAAACACCTATATTCATAATCGCTATATCTGCACAAGGAGACCTGGCAAAAGGCCCCCAAAAAACTATTCAAAACAGCACCCACAGGAGCCTGGCTGGGGTTAATACTTCTCAATATGTAAACCACATTATTCTGTCCTAATTTCAAACCACGTCACCTATTCAAAACAAAACAAAACAAAACTTTAAAATTTAAGAAAGGATCTCTTTAAACATTTTCTAAAAAAGGAGAGAAAATAATTCTAAATTAAGGGTTCTCTCCTCAGAAAAATGCGCACAACCATGGAAGCTCTCATCCCTGGATCTTAGGTGAGGAACGTCCTGATTTCCTATTTGGGGTTTAAATGTCGTGATGTCTGCAAACGCCTATGCGAAAGATGTCAGCAAAATACACCAACTGTGTCACAATGTTAAAAGCGATTAAATCAAGATGACGGGATTATGGAAGCTCGTTAAATTACCTTAAAGAAAACTTAAGTGATAAATAAGTAAAAGGAAATACAAAAACAGTATCGTGGGCCCACACTACCCTTCACCCCAGGAATCTCACCGGATCTGCTCCATGGCTTCCCTGGTCAGCGTCCGGGGCGGGGCCCCTCGCGGCTCCATTTGCCTTCGAATTTTCTGGAACAGGATGGCTCTTTTCTGTCGTTTCAGGGCGCTGGGGGAGAGAACCAATGGCAGAAGCCGTGCGTGGGAGCAACATGGGTGGCTGCGGCGTCTCGGGCTACATCAGGGCGCGCCCAGCCCTCGTCTCTTTGTTCGCTGCCCCGGAAATCTAACACCTACGACAGCAGCCCCCGGGCAGGGCGAACACTCTACGCGGGCGACGAAATACGTCACTGGGGAAGGGACCCGTGGCCCCAAAGGAGCTGAACACCTGCCCCTGCGCCTCTGAGGAGGGAAGAAGCAAGGGCCGCTGCGAATGCGGCGGCGGGACGCCCGGCGCCGAGGGGGCGCGGCCTGCAGCGCCGGGGCGCGAGGCCCTGCTTCAGGCTGAGGGCCCGGGAAGGAGCCGGTACCTCTCCACCTCCTGCAGCTCCCGCTCCTCTGGTTCCCAGTCGGAATCGGGGTCCGGCTCGCGGCCGGTAGATCCCGGGCCTGCCACCCCCTGGGTCGCGAATCCACAACGAGCGACGACGGCACGGACGCGCGCCCCGAGCAGGAGACTCAGAGCACCCGCCATGTTGTTCGGACTGGACTGCTTGCAGCTTGAAACGCAGCAACACCGGAAGCCGACGGCCGGGACCCGGAAGTGGTAGGCGGGACCCGGAAGTGACGTCCCCGGTCTCCCCCGCTTCCGGCAGAAGGCGGCCAATCTGGCCTGGAAGAGCTCTGCGGCCCATCCTTTCCGCTGTAAATAATGGGAGCGATTCCCGGGTACGCGAGAGTCCGAATGAGGTGAAGGACGCTTCTACAAAACCGCATAAATTTTAATAAAATGACGGGTTCACTTGCCAAGAGTCAACCCTTCGTCCCTACGGCAACCCAGGCCGGCCTGTTCCCCCCACGGCGGCGGGAAGGACCCGCCTCGGCGGTCCTCTGATGATGACAGCCCCCTGCCTCGGGCGCTCCGGCCCCGGCCGGACCCAGGGTTCGGACCCATCACCTAGCGACAAATCCAGGCTCAGGTTTGAAGGGCGGAGACGACGAGTGCCTGGCCGGCCCTGGCACCTCTTCCTTCGCTTTTTAGTCTTTTTCTGATCCGAAAATAATCTTGGGGTATCGAAGAATTCCCAGTGTCTTAGGTTGGAGCCTGATGCAGACGGGGCTCCTGGCCAAGGCTTCCCCAACTCGAGCTCCGTGGCAGTCTTTGGTTAAAGAGCAATGGCTGAAGGCCCTTTGCCCCTTTGGACCCCCGGAGGGGGCTGTCCGGCGGCGGTGGGCGCGGGGCTCCCGCCCTGCGTTTACCTGTGGTGGCCGATGTCCAGGAGTGCGGTGGCGCTCTCCGTCAGGGGCGCGGGGGTAGGGCAGAGGGGGAGGTCCTGGGCCTGGGCTGCTCTGTGTTCAGAATTTACCACGCAGGGCAAGGTGCACTCAGTCCACGGGCTACTTATCACGCTTTCCCGTTGCAGGAAATAGCCCTGCTTGGGGGTTAAAGAGGATGGCACTGATCCTGCCATGGCTCTGTTTATGGCTTCTAGCCTCCTGCTGGCCTGGCCTTCTGCATTGGAAACATGGGGGCCCCTTGAGTTGCTGCTACTCACAGCTATTTCCCAATTCTGTTGCCCAAGTACCAACACAGAGGCATAGCTGGCACCCACCCGAGGCTCCTCTGTACCCCGCTGCACTGTCCCTGGTGTGTTTACGTGTCCATGTCCCCCTGAGGTGAGTGCCGGGGCTGTGTTTCTGCCATTCCTATCACCAGGCTCTAGCTCAGCGGTTCTCAACCTTCCTAATGCCGTGACCCTTTCATACAGTTCCTCATGTTGTGGTGACCCCCAATTTCATTGTTACAAATTGAACATCATGAAAGCATCGTGATGAATCACAAAAACAATATGTAATTATCTATGTGTTTTCCAATGGTCTTAGGAGACCCCTGTGAGAGGGTCGTTCGACCCCCAAAGGGGTTGCGACCCACAGGTTGAGAACCGCTGCTCTAGCTAGTACATGGGAGGAGGTAAATAAATACATGGGACCCCGGCCTCCCCAGCTCCCACTCTGCTGCAAGAGCCATCTTCTATTTGGGGAGCATCCCCGCTGTGATAGGTGCTGGTGGAAATGCACACAAGTGAGAGCGAACCAAGCGAGTGTTGCATACTTACGGCTGTTAAGCCTGAATCTGGAAGTGGGAAAGCAGCGCCTCCCGGATTTCCTCAGTGACAAAGAGCAGGGGCCAAAGGTGGCTGGGTCTCTTGTCCAGTGGAAGGTCCTGGGCTGCAGGTAGCACCCGGACTGGTGCAGGAGTGCAGGGTTGCTTGGCAGTGGCCCTAGGATCCTGGGGACCAACTCGGGCTGGACTACGTGCAGGAAGTGAGGAGGGCCCTGCTCTTTGTAGGCTCCTCTCAGGAGGGCCAATGGGAACAGACTCAGAGACGGCAGTTCTTGACTGCTCAGCCCGTCCTGGTGAGATCTAGGCTAGAGGAGAGAAGAAGCCTCTTACCACATTTCTTGTGAGGCTGGGGGCAGTGGTGGGAGAAATAGGGGACCGAGCCCTCGCTGGTTTGGCTCAGTGGATAGAGCGTCGGCCAGCAGTCTGAAGGGTCCTGGGTTCGAGTCCAGTCAGGGTCACGTGCCTGGGTTGCGGGCTCGATCCCCAGTAGGGAGCGTGCAGGAGGCAGCCGATCAGTGATTCTCTCTCATCACTGATGTTTCTCTCTCTCCCTCTCCCTTCCTCTCTGAATCAATAAAAATATATTTAAAAAAAAAAGAAATAGGTAACTGGAAAATCTTCCAGGCCGTAGCCACTACGGAACCAGTTACTCAACAAAAACAGGACCCACGGGGTTGCTACTAGCCCAGCGAATAGTGAACGCGGCAGCTGCTTCGTTGGCCTAAGGCGTTACTTATCTCCCGCTAGAGCCGCGGCACTGGCCGTGACAGGGTGGAGCCACGGAGGGTGGGGTTATTGTCAGATGGGAATATAGAGAGCCAGTCCCTTGTGAGAAGGTTGGGAGCGGCACGTGGCTGGAACCAGTGCCAAAAACAAGGGATCATGGGAGCGGACGTGAAAAGAACCAAGAAACTCTTTCCTAAGGCCCAGCATACACTGCTTTCCCCGCCTGCACTGCCAGGTACCATCCCATCAGCCGCCTGGGCCGCAGCCATCACCGTGCGCCAGGACAGCCTTGGTCCCCGCTCTGAGAGACGCTATGTAGAGCCCCTCACCCGACACTCAGGAGGTTTTTTCTGGCTCTGCTGGCTGGATTGCACGATGCTGGTGATCTGCTCGACGATCCCCAGGCTTCGGATGAGATTCTCCCTCCGCAGCAGGGCGTTCAGCCGCTCCAGCTCCTCCTCTTCCACAATTTCTTGAGGCTGCATCGTGTCCAGGTGTCCTGGTCGCAGCTACAAGGCACATGAGAGATGCATGCAGGCTCTCCAGTGATGAGTCCCAAACCACCAGCAAGTCGACTGCAGGACTCCTGCCCTCTACCGCCATCCCTTCCCCTGACCCTCGAGCCAGATCCCCTTTGCTACCCGTTCTCTCACGATCTGTTCCAAAAAGTCCGATTCCGCGGACTCATTAGGAACTCCTCTCTCTCTCAAATGAGGAGGAGAGGGCAGCAGATCCCCTTCTCTAATAGTTCCAACCCATTTTCCCGCAGAAAGGCAAGCGCCACGAAGCCCCTGACACCTTTTGCTCCCGTGTCCGGTTCCGGTAGGCCAGGTGGGTGGCCAGGCTCTGGAACCGGGGCCTGGACCGGGGCCTGGATCGCCTGTTCTCCCCGGCCGACTCCCCGGGGTTCTGCTCCTTGTTGTCCTTTGGCTTCTTAGAGTCTAAGACCTCCCGCTGCTTCTGCTTGAGGCGGAACTCTTCCCGTTGCTGCCTGACAAGATACAGCAGCTTCAGTCACTGGAGAAATTGTGGTGGGAAGTCGGGGGTGGGGGGGGTGGGCGGGAGGCATATGGGGATGGGAGAAGAGTAGGACATTATGATCCGTTTTGGGGACTGATGGGAGAGGAATGTGGGGAAGATGGGAAACCTAGTAGACTGAATCAGGAAGACTGTTAGGATTTATACTCCCCTCCCCCTCGTTCCTCTAGCAGCGGTTCTCAACCTGTGGGTCGCGACCCCTTTGGCGGTCGAACGACCCTTTCACAGGGGTCGCCTAAGACCATACTGCATATCAGATATTGACAGGACGATTCATCACAGTAGCAACATGACAGTTACGAAGTAGCCACGAAAATAATGTTATGGTTGGGTCACAACATGAGGTACTGTATTTAAAGGGCCAGAAGGTTGAGAACCACTGTAACTAAACTGAATCAGGAAGACGGATAGGATTTATAACGCCCTCCCCCTCTTTCCTCTAGGGCCGTGGTCGGCAAACTGCGGCTCGCGAGCCACATGCGGCTCTTTGGCCCCTTGAGTGTGGCTCTTCCACAAAATATCACGTGCGGGCGCGCACGTACAGTGCGATTGAAACTTCGTGGCCCATGCGCAGAAGTCGGTTTTCGGCCTGGGCGAATCTGTTTTGAAGAACTGTTGATATTTGGCTCTGCTGGCTAATGAGTTTGCCGACCGCTGCTCTAGGGCAGTGGTCCTCCACCTTCCTAATGCCTCGACCCTTTCATACAGTTCCTCATGTGGTGGTGACCCCCAACCATAAAATTATTTTCGTTGCTACTTCGTAACTGTCATTTTGCTACTGTTATGAATCATCATGTAAATATCTGATAGGCAGGATGTATTTTCATTGTTACAAATTGAACACAATGAAAGCATAGTGATTCATCACAAAAACAATATGTAATTATATATGTGTTTTCTTTTTTTTTTTTTTTTAATATGTTTTATTGATTTTTTACAGAGAGGAAGGGAGAGATAGAGAGTTAGAAACATCGATGAGAGAGACATCGATCAGCTGCCTCCTGCACATCTCCCATCGGGGATGTGCCCGCAACCCAGGTACATGCCCTTGACCGGAATCGAACCTGGGACCCTTGAGTCTGCAGGCCGACGCTCTATCCACTGAGCCAAACCGGTTTCGGCTATATATGTGTTTTCTGATGGTCTCAGGCGACCCCTGTGAAAGGGTCGTTCGACCGCCAAAGGGGTCTCGACCCCCAGGTTGAGAACCGCTGCTCTAGGGCTGACATCCTGTCCACCCTGCCGGGGAGCAGTTCCCCTGAAGGAGTCGCCCCCACCCGCGTGGAGAGGGGCATGCTGGGCGGAGTACCTGGCGCACTCCTCTCGGGCCTTGGAAGCCGCCGTCTCCTGGAAGAGGGAGCCACTGTGCTTAAAGAAGGGCTCATACTTCTGTGTGTCAGGCCCGGGGTAGATCCTCCGGTACCCGCCAAGGTGGGAGTCCTCATAGCATTCCTGGTCCAGCAGTGCCGCCTGGGACAGCTCCGTTAGGACGCGCCTAAGAAAACCAAGCTCTGGGTGAGTCGGGAGGTCTGCCAGCAGGCAGGCCGACTGCGGCGCCATGGCCTTCGCCCTGCCCCTGCGGTGACAGCTGCCAGCCCCGTCTGTGTGTGTTAATGAAAACAGGCTTGACTTAAGTAGGGCTTCTAATCGCAGAAAAGCTGGAAGAGCAGTAAGAAGCTAGAAACTGCCCGTCGTATTAGGATGCAGTGAGCATGTCGGTCATGAGCACAGACTGAGGCAGGGCCTCCTGATTTTGAAGCCTGGCTTTGCCACTGGGCAGGCCCTTCTTTTTTATAATATATTTTAATTTTTATTATTTTGTTTTATATTTTTATTGATTTCAGAGAGGAAGGGAGAGGGAGAGGGAGAGATAAAAACATCAGTGAGGAGAGAGAATCATGGAGTGACTGCCTCCTGCACACCCACACTGGGGATCGAGCCCGCAACCCAGGCATGTGCCCTTGACTGGAATTGAACCTGGGACTCTTCAGTCCGCAGGCCAACGCTGTATCCAACTGAGCCACACTGGCCAGGGCAGCAGACTATTTATTTATTCTCTCCTTCCTTTCTTGTTTTAAATGAAATTGGGATCATACAACAGCATTTGTAAATGGCTGCCTAATATTCTAATGCACTAGAACCCATTGCACGAAGATTCGCACAATAAGACTTCCTTCCCCTGGCTGCTGGCAGCGGTTTTCCTCGGGCACCCGGGACCCAGGCCTTTGGTCCAGCTGCAGCGGAGAAGCCAAGCCTCTTCAGTCTTCAGTCGTCTTCAGTCTTCACTCAGGCAGGAGCCTTCAGTCTTTGCTCCGTGCCTGCATATGCAAATTAGCCCACCATCTTTGTTAGGTTAATTTGCATGCTCATCCTGATTGGCTGGTGGGTGTAGCGGAGTGACGACCAATTTACATCTCTTTTATTAGTGTAGATGATTGTACTTTTGTTTATTAAGCCCAAAGGTTTTCCACCTTTTATCCCCATTGAAAGACACGGTTGATAAAGTCACGTGCACAATCCAATCCTGCACGAATACGCAGGGCACATACAGTTACACTTTACCTCCACTCACACAGACAGCGGAGTGCCTACTGTGTGCCAGACCGCCCCCCCCCCCCCCAGGATATTATGGCAAATCAAGCACACATGGGCCCTGCATCTTGCAATGCAAGTGGGGAAGAGGGACGTATTTATTATAAGAATAATCCTAAATCTACTCCAATTCATTTTTTATTGATTTTTCTTTTTTTTTTTGAGAGAGAGAGAGAAACATCGATTTGTTGTTCTACTTATCGATGCATTCATTGGTTGATTCTTGTACGTGCCCTGACCGGGAATCCAACCCACAACCTTGGCCTATCAGGATGAGGCTCTAACCAAGAGCTACCCGGCCAGGGACCATTCATTTTTATGGATCATCAACAAACTGGAATTTAGTGTTGGCAACAAATGACCATGTTTGCAAACCGTCTTACAATTAAAATAATAGTGGGTGGGCAATATTGATGTAAACTGCCCCCTAAAAACAAAATAAATGAACTGTCCCCTAATAGTGAATGACTTAACTGTTTTGTGTTTCATTACTATACACTTTCTCAGGAAATGGTTTCTAGAGGAACTTTGTTAAAAAACAACAACAGCTAATCAAACCACATAATGCTCCTTATAAGCTAATTATGAAATAGCTCTAACGTACACTGTTAAGTTGGGAAAGTTATGCTCCTCTCTGGGCAGTAAAAGGAGAAAAACAACTTGCATAAGTACATGTCTGTGCATTGAATGTTTGTGAAAATACACGCATGACCCGAGAAACACTGAGTAGCTGGAGAAGGGCAGGGGACAGGCTGATCGCCGCATCTTTTGCACTTGCACATACTTGTCTATGACAGGTGATATATGACTTACGCAAAAAATTGTTTTTAGTAGCTGATCAGCCCCGGGCTTTCATTCTCAGGAAAGTGATAACGAAGGAGACAAGTTACACAGCTTGCCCGGCGGGCGTGGCTCAGTGGTGGAGCGTTGACCTCTGAACCAGGAGGTCACGGTTCGATTCCCGGTCGGGGCACATGGCCGGGTTGCGGGTTCGATCCCCAGCATTGGGCATGCAAGAGGCAGCCGATCAGTGGTTCTCTCTCATCGTTGATGTTTCTCTCTCTCTCCCTCTCCCTTCCTCTCTGAAATCAATAAAGACCTATTTTAAAAATAAATAAAACAGACACCCCGGACAGCTGGGGTACCTGGCCTCGCGTAGCTCTTGGTGGCAGTGGAAAAGCCGCACTCTGACTCGCCGCTTCTCTTCCTCCATCACCTTCCTCTTGTCGCAGCCCTGGAGGTTGGCGAGGATCATGGCGTCTAAGAGGAGGGCATCCTTCACCTCCCGATCCAGGCGCGAGTCCGTGGTGAAGCTTGGAGAGTGGTTCACCTGCCAGGAGGAGCCGTTATCCGCCCCCTTCCTAGACCCCCTGAGCAGGTGGCCCCCCCCTTCCTAGACCCCTGAGCAGGTGGCCCCCCCTTCCTAGACCCCCTGAGCAGGTGGCCTCCCCCTTCCTAGACCCCTGAGCAGGTGGCCTCCCCCTTCCTAGACCCCCTGAGCAGGTGGCCTCCCCCTTCCTAGACCCCCTGAGCAGGTGGCCCCCCCTTCCTAGACCCCCTGAGCAGGTGGCCTCCCCCTTCCTAGACCCCTGAGCAGGTGGCCTCCCCCTTCCTAGACCCCCTGAGCAGGTGGCCTCCCCCTTCCTAGACCCCCTGAGCAGGTGGCCTCCCCCTTCCTATACTTCCTGAACAGGTGGCCTCCCCCTTCCTAAACCCCCTGAGCAGGTGGCCTCCCCCTTCCTATACTTCCTGAGCAGGTGGCCTCCCCCTTCCTAGACCCCCTGAGCAGGTGGCCTCCCCCTTCCTAGACCCCCTGAGCAGGTGGCCTCCCCCTTCCTAGACCCCCTGAGCAGGTGGCCTCCCCCTTCCTATACTCCCTGAGCAGGTGGCCTCCCCCTTCCTATACTCCCTGAGCAGGTGGCCTCCCCCTTCCTATACTCCCTGAGCAGGTGGCCCCCCCCTTCCTATACTCCCTGAGCAGGTGGCCCCCCCCTTCCTATACTCCCTGAGCAGGTGGCCCCCCCCTTCCTATACTCCCTGAGCAGGTGGCCCCCCCCTTCCTATACTCCCTGAGCAGGTGGCCCCCCGCTTCCTATACTCCCTGAGCAGGTGGCCTCCCCCTTCCTATACTCCCTGAGCAGGTGGCCCCCCCCTTCCTATACTTCCTGAGCAGGTGGCCTCCCCCTTCCTATACTTCCTGAGCAGGTGGCCTCCCCCTTCCTAGACCCCCTGAGCAGGTGGCCCCCCCCTTCCTAGACCCCCTGAGCAGGTGGCCTCCCCCTTCCTAGACCCCCTGAGCAGGTGGCCCCCCCCTTCCTATACTCCCTGAGCAGGTGGCCCCCCCCTTCCTATACTTCCTGAGCAGGTGGCCTCCCCCTTCCTAGACCCCCCTGAGCAGGTGGCCTCCCCCTTCCTAGACCCCCTGAGCAGGTGGCCTCCCCCTTCCTAGACCCCCTGAGCAGGTGGCCTCCCCCTTCCTAGACCCCCCTGAGCAGGTGGCCTCCCCCTTCCTAGACCCCCCTGAGCAGGTGGCCTCCCCCTTTCTAGACCCCCTGAGCAGGTGGCCTCCCCCTTTCTAGACCTCCTGAGCAGGTGGCCTCCCCCTTTCTAGACCTCCTGAGCAGGTGGCCTCCCCCTTCCTCGACGCCCTGAGCAGGTGGCCTCCCCCTTCCTCGCCGCCCTGAGCAGGTGGCCACCTCTTGCAGGCCCAGCTGGGGGGGGGGGGTGTCTAGTAGGAGGGCTTAGGAAAGGCATCCCCGCCAGTGGCCTCTGCCAAAGAGGCTGGCTGCTCCGACTTCCCAGGCCACAGGACCTGCCACGGAGATCCCTCTAACACAGTGGTCGGCAAACCGCGGCTCTCGAGCCACATGCGGCTCTTTGGCCCCTTGAGTGTGGCTCTTCCACAAAATACCACGGGCAGGCGCGCACGTACAGTGCGATTGAAACTTCGTGGCCCATGTGCAGAAGTCGGTTTTCGGCCTGGGGGAGTCTATTTTGAAGAAGTGGCGTTAGAAGAAGTGGGGGTACGTTCGCTGAGTCGACCCCCCAGATGGAGGGCGTTTTTAGCAAAGGCCAGCTTAGGAGCACCCTCATGAAGTTAATCACAATGTACCTACCTGTATCGTTTCAGTTTAAAAAATGTGGCTCTCAAAAGAAATGTCAATCGTCGTACTGTTGATATTTGGCTCTGTTGACGAATGAGTTTGCCGACCACTGGCCCTAACACACAGGCTGGTGAGAGCCAGACCGCCGGCCTGTGTGGATATCAGGTCCTTAAAGGCAAGGCTTACATGGGGAACACTTGGGACCCAAAACCTGGGCTCCTGTGGTGGAGGCAGAGGCCACCAAGATCTGACTCAGCAGGTCCCAAGCACAGAGATCTAATCCCCTGTGCGCTTCCTGCCCGCCCCCGTGCTGCTGTGCACCCCCCCCCCCCCCGTTCTCTGTCCCCCCACCTGAGTGTCCTGTTGGAGGAGGCCTTTGGATTTGGGAAGCCCAGGAGAGAGGCCTCACCTCCAGCAGCCAGGGCTTCAGCTTGTGGTCCAGCAGGATGTCAAAACCGAGGATCTCAAAGCAGGCACAGGTCCCTCCGCTCAGATGCTGGGGGAAGCAGGTGCGGTAGTTGTGGCGCAGGATGGAGTGGGCCGAGATGATGGTTTTGATGATAATGTCCTCGATGTCCCCCCACATCTCCCGGGGGTCGTAGCTGTGTTCTCGCAGCCAGGCATTGAGCGTCGACAGCTTCCTGCGAGGCCCAGGGCTCAGAGGAAGCAGGCTCCCCGGCGGCGCTAACCTAACTCCGAGCCTCAGTCCCCGGCGCTTTAAGGGGGCCGCTACCAGCGTGGAGCCGGGTTTGGTACCGGGGTGGGTCGGGGCCCCGCTCGGGCGGACGGGCACGGGACAAAGGGTCTGTCGAGTTTGCCTGAGCCGTCCGGCTCCCGGGAGCCGGTCTCAGGTTCCTTCCTGGGCTGCTGAGACTGAGGCTAAGGGGCAGAGGAAGAGAACAGAGCGGGGAGTACCTCTTGCTGCCCACAGCATCGTCCTGGACGAAATTCTCGTTGTGTTTGTTGATGGCGTAGTTGGTCAGGTGCATGCAGACCTCATCCTGGGGGGAGAGAGCGGCCTGCGGTCAAGGTCGGGCCCTGCTTCTCTCCTCGCCTGCCCTTCACTGCTTTGGAGCACCCCGCCCCCTTCCTCCTCCCCCACCCCCCCACCTCGCATCCCCAGCCGCCCCAGGACTGCTCATCTCCTGTCCGGCTTCACTGAGGACTGTCCTGGCAGCCCCCGGGGAAGAAGGGGTGCTGAGGCGCTCATTGGCTTCGTTCCTTGTTGTGAGTGAGGAGCCACGGGTGTCTTTTAAGACCTCCGCACAGAGCGGTGGGAAAGGGAAGGGTGCCGCCCTGCCCCCGGGCTGCCACCGGCCCCTTACCAGGTTGCTGTGGTTGGGCTCCACGTAGGGCATGGTGGCAAAGCGGGCCAGGCCCTCCTCGTACATGAAGATCCGCAGCGGGTCACAGGACGTGAGCAGGACGTAGATGCGCATGTCGAACTTGAAGCCGTCGATGAGGAAGGGCTGAGGGGGCGCAGACCCGCCGGGGAGAAAGGACAGGGCTTTGAAGAGCTCGCTCAATGTCACACACACGGTCGTTTAATTCCCACAGGGACCACGTGACAGAGCTACTGGTGTTATGCCCAATAACAAATGAGGAGCCAAAACCGGTTTGGCTCAGTGGATAGAGCGTCAGCCTGCGGACTGAGAGGTCCCAGGTTCGATTCCGGTCAAGGGCATGTGCCTTGGTTGCGGGCACATCCCCAGTAGGAGGTGCGCAGGAGGCAGCTGATCGATGTTTCTCTCTCATCGATGTTTCTAACTCTCTCTCCCTCCCTTCCTCTCTGTAAAAAATCAATAAAATATATTTTTAAAAAAAAGAAATGAGGAGACTGAGGCACAGGCAGGGTAAGACAGTTGCCTAAACCCAGGATATCGAAGAAGTGGAAAAACTCAGATTCAAACCCAGGCAGGCTGGCTTTGAGCCAGGGCTCCACAGGGCCTCCAAGATAAGGGGAGGGATGCGGGGGGTGGGGGGGCAGATAGCAGAAAGGGCAGGAGCTGGAAACTGGCTTCCTCCCTGGCTTTGGGAGCGACGGGGTGCCCCAGTGCTGGTGGCACCCCAGTGCTGGTGGAGGGACCTGGTGGGCCCGAGGTGCCCTTCACCTTGGAGATGTACTGCTGGCAGATCATATGCTCTCCGATCTTGATCTCCCGCGGGTTTCGGGTGATGAAGATGCCGCGGCCCTGACAGCCGCTGTCTGGCTTGCAGATAAACGTTCGGGTTTTCCGCTGACGACCACAGGCATGGAAGTCCCCGTAGCTATGGGCAGACGGGGCCGGTCAGAAGGTTCCTGTGCAATACGGCGGTCCCAGGGCCCCGTGGGCCCCTCCTGCCCTCCGGTCCACGCTCTTCCTGGAGCCCGCAGTCTCAGACCACTCCACTTCCATCCCGAGACATTCAAGGTCATTCAAGGTCATTCAAGGTCATTCATCCGGAGTCTGGAGAGAACCGAGATGGCGAACCCTCCCCTCCCCAGGGTGGCACTCACTCCGCGGGCAGGCACCAGGTGCGGGGGAAGATGTTGTACTCCCGGGGGTAGATTTTCTGCATGCGCTTCAGGTTCCGGGCCAGCAGGTCTTTGCGGCAGATTTCCGTCATGCCAGGGAAGTGGTTGATTTTCTGAAACGGAGCAAATGAGTTAAACGACCCCCCAGAGGAAGCGGCTGTTCCTGGGGCCTGGGCATCCAGAAAGCAGTGGAGAAGGACTGGGAAGGTCAAGGTAGAAGTCAGTGGAGGTCAACACTACCTAGCACCCCAAAGAGAAAACAGGAAGATCCCCTAAGGCAGCCTCTCCCCAAAACACACATAACCCTGAGGTTAGAAACGAGGGGTAGTGAGCAGGGGCTAGACAAGATTTTGGTCCTTCTAGACCAGCGGTTCTCAACCTGTGGGTCGAGACCCCTTTGGGGGTCGAATGACCCTTTCACAGGGGTCGCCTAAGACCATCGGAAAACATATATAATTACATATTGTTTTTGTGATGAATCACTATGCTTTAATTATGTTCAATTTGTAACAATGAAATTGGGGGTCACCACAACATGAGGAACTGTATGAAAGGGTCGCGGCATTAGGAAGGTTGAGAACCACTGACCCTTATACCATCCCTCAGACCACCAGGGACCAGTCCTGTAAGAATAACTGGTGTGTAACAGCACAAAGCAAATGAGAAGACATTTCCGCAAAGAGAAAAGGAAATTAGGAACCGGCCCAGAGCATGCACGGCCATGGCACCCCCAGAGGGCACAGCAGTGCCCGGCAGCCCGCTGGAACCCTGCTACTGCCCCCAGTATGGGAGGCAGAACCGCCACCGCTCTGTGCTCTCTCGCTGGCTCACCCAGTGATTGATTCCAGAGAGGGAGAGAGAGATAGAAACATCAATGATGAGAGAGAATCATGGATCGGCTGCCTCCTGCACGCCCCCCACTGGGGATCAAGCCCACAACACTGGACCTGCGCCCGAACCAGGAATCGAACCGTGACCTCCTGGTTCAGCGGTTGATGCTCAACCACTGAGCCACACCAGCTGGGCTGTCTTTGAGGATTTAATGAGGGAAGAACATAAAGGCAGTGTCTGTCTCTGGCTCTTCTCGTGGGATTGGTTACAGTCTCGTTAATGGGGAGGCTTATTGTGAGGCTTCCCCTCAAAATATGCATGTAGACCAGTGATGGCGAACCTATGACACACGTGTCAGAGGTGACACGCGAACTCATTTTTTTGGTTGATTTTTCTTTGTTAAATGGCATTTAAATATATAAGATAAATATCAAAAATATAAGTCTTTGTTTTACTATGGTTGCAAATATCAAAACATTTCTCTATGTGACACGGCACCAGAGTTAAGTTAGGGTTTTTCAAAATGCTGACACGCCGAGCTCAAAAGGTTCGCCGTCACTGGTGTAGACCCTTTTCAGTTATTTTATTGCTTAACCACCACAAAGACCCAGTTAGGGGTTCACAAAAATACCATGAAGACTTAATATTCTTCTTGAGAACCCAGACCCAACTTTCTTGACTTTCTTGGGGCTATGAGGGCCCCCACACTGACTCTTTTTAAAAAAAACAACAACATATTTTATTGATTTTTTACTGAGAGGAAGGGAGAGGGATAGAGACTTAGAAACATTGATGAGAGAGAAACATCGATCAGCTGCCTCCTGCACACTCCCCACTGGGGATGTGCCCGCAACCAAGGTACAGGCCCTTGACCAGAATCGAACCTAGGACCCTTCAGTCCACAGGCCGACGCTCCATCCACTGAGCCAAACCTGATAGGGCCCTACACTGGCTCTTGGTGGAGGTAGGATGCTAGGCTGAGCTGCTCAAGGCTGGACCCTTCAGCTGGCTCGGAACTGAATGAGTCTTCCCCTGTGACAGTCACCTGCCCTGGGGGGGGCCAGTTGGGCACACAAGCCTCCAGGCCAACAGCAGATACTGAGACGGGATGTGCCCCGCGGACACTTCTTCACACAACAGAAGTTCCAGAGACCCAAGAGGAGAATATTTCCATTGGCACGGAAGCCCCTGGCCATGGCCTTTCCTGCCCTGAACAGGGGCATAGCCACAGAGTGACAGCCTCGGGTGCCTGAGCCCAAGGGGGGGGGGGGGGGTGTCATTCTGGGGCCACAGCCCCTGCCGGATCGTGGGTTGGGAGGTTGTACCTGAAACCTCTTCATGTCCATGACTCGTTCCAGGGACACAGAGCAGTCCGTCCAGTACACGTTCCACTCTTCGTCTTCGCCCACCTCCCTCAGGCCACACATTCGGGCTGCGCGACGCACTGCGGAGGGAGGGCGGGAGGGAGGGAGGTCAGGGAGGCCCAGGCTGGGCTGGGTGAGGAACAGCCCCGACTGGAGAGCAGGTTGAAGAGGGGGGTGGTTCTTACCTCGGCTCTGCACTTCAGTTGCCACGTGACAACTCCAAGTTCGTGAAGCTGTCGGGCCTCCCACAAGCTGACAGGGGACACTAGAGTCTGTTTCCCTGCGCCTGTCACTCCCTCTCTCAACTAGGACGGTTTCTAGCCGGCAAAGCTAGCCCTTGGTAGGGATCGCACCAGCACCTCACACGCTGGGGGGCCCCTTGCACAGAGGACAGTGGGGATAAGAGGGGAGAAAGAGATGGCTGACCCAGCTGGTGAGTTTTAAAAATTGCTGAAATCGCTGAAACCGGTTTGGCTCAGTGGATAGAGCGTCGGGCTGCGGACTGAAAGGTCCCAGGTTCGATTCCGGTCAAGGGCATGTACCTGGGTTGCGGGCACATCCCCAGTAGGGAGTGTGCAGGAGGCAGCTGATCAATGCTTCTCTCTCATCGATGTTTCTAACTCTCTAACTCTCTCCCTTCCTCTCTGTAAAAAAAATCAATAAAATATATTTTTAAAAAATCGCTGAAATCATCTTAAGAGCTTCCTTGAAAAAATGGTTTTAACCGAGTTTCATCTCATCTCTGATAAAAACTGAAAATTGGCCCTAGCCGGTGTGGCTCAGTGGATAGAGCGGCGGCCTGCAGACTGAAGGGTCCTGGGTTTGATTCCGGTCAAGGGCACATGGCCGGGTTGCAGGCTCGATCCCCAGTGTGGGGCGTGCAGGAGGCAGCCGATCCATGATTCCCTCTCATCATTGATGTTTCTATCCCTCTCTCCCTCTCCCTTCCTCTCTGAAATCAATAAAAATATATATTTTAAAAAACAAAGCAAACTGACAAAGGTGGGGGCAGTGGTGACTTTCAGTGATTTTTTTTTTCATGCTAGCTATTTTTTTTCATATTAGATGCCCACCCTACTCCTGAGACAAAGTGAACAGGGATGTCTCAGCTGCGAGCGGCTGAGCCAGGGCGCTCAGGTACAGGCTACAGGCCAGGCCAACAAGGTCCAGGGGCTGGGAGCCTGACTGGGGGGACCATCCCCAGAGGGAAAGTGACAGCAGAGCCGGGCGCTTACCACTCTCATATCTGCAGTTGGTCAGGTTGATGGCCAGGGCTCTGGGAGGGAGGAAGGGCAGCAATCAGGCACAAGGGGAGGGAAGGGCGGACCCCTGGCTGCCAGGTGCTCAGCTGACACACCCAACAAACCCACAATGCAGTTCGTTTCCCCCAGAAGCCCCTTGAGGACCAAGATGACATAAACAGGCTGAAGTTCTACACTAAGCCACCCCCCATGGTTCTGAATTTTGTTTGTTTTCGTTGTACCAAAAGATTAGTGAAGCTCTGGTATTCCTTGCCATCCTTCCATGACTAAAGGGAAGACCTTGGGGAAAAAAAAAAAGCTAAGGTAGCCTAGCTGTGGTGGCTCAGTGGATTGAATATCCATCATCCCATGGACCATGAGGTTCTGGGTTTGATTCCTGGTCGGGGCACATGCCCGGGTTGCGGGCTCAATCCCCGGTGGGGTGTGTGTGGGAGGCAGCCAATCAATGATTCTCTCTCAATATTGATGTTTCCATCTCTCTCTCCCTTCCTCTCTGAAATCAATAAAAATATATTTAAACAAAAACAAATAAAGGGAAGACCTTGGGTCCCAAGCCCAACTGCAAAGGGAAGCTGAGGTGCCTGCGGAGCTGGGCAGGTGAGGGGGTGCAGAGAACTGTTACCTGCATCTCCGCCTTCTCTTTCTTCTCCCGACCTCTAAGTCATCTAAGGCAGCCGGGGCTAAGACTATTTTCGGGATTTTCGTGGCCACAATGGATAAGGCGACCCCATTGTCAGCCTTGGAGAGTGTCTGCTGAGCAGGGTTAGGAGAGATGGCAACTTCCCCATCGTCGCACTCCTCCTCGGACTCCTCTTCTTCAACAGAGTCTTGCTCTGATTCGCTGGTCTTAGAGGGACTTGGCTCCATCCTTGAGATTCTGGGGGGACAGGGGCGGGGATGAAATATACTCAGGCTCCCCTCCAGGCCTGGGAAGGCCTGGAGAATTGCACCCTGAGGACCTTTCTGGTGTGAGAAGGGAAGGCCGCTGCTCCTCCGGAACAGACCATCCCCCTGCAAGACGGGCAGTTTCCAAGGAGGCAGTCGGGGTCCTGGGACGCCCATGAGATGCTGGGTTGGCGTCACCCAAGGTGACACCACACAACACGCTGGGGGGCAGCAGGATCTGAACAGAGCTGGCAGGGACCATGCCACAGCTGCTTTCGTTTTTGAATGGGAAGGGGGATGGCTGGAGGACGGGGGCTTCGCTTTTAAAACAGAGCACAAGCCCAGAGGTCCCCTAGGCCGGCCTCAGTTTCTCCACGTGTACACCCTGGTGCCAGGCACCCGCTAGCTAAGGCCTCTTAGGTGCTGACAGCAGAGGAGGAGCCCCCTGTGGACTCTGCCCACCGGGAGTTCCGAGGAGAGCGGAGGGACTGATGAGTCCACTCCTAGTGGCCCGGGACGGGACTCAGCTGGTCGCTCATGTCCACCCTTCCTTCCCTGGGCATTGCTGGGCCTCAGGGACGGCCTCCTGGTTCCTTCCACGGGACTTGCCGTCCCCACTGATCACAAGGGGGAGCCCGTTCCCCACGGGGTTCACTCTTAGTTGCGAGATCCCCGCGGTGGTGGCTCCTTCCGCAAGCTGGCTGCCACCGCCCTCTGTCGCCATGGACACGAGTGACCCCCATTGGAGCAGCGTTCTGGGGGCGGGGCCTCCCGGGAACCACACCCACTCGGCGGAGCGTTCCGAGGCCATCTTGTGCACCGGGGAAAGGGGGGGGGGGGGGCGGGGCTGGCCGGAAGTGGAAGCGCCACCTAGCCCAGGCCCTCTTCCTGTGGCAGCTGACAGACTGCATCATGGGACTTGTAGTCCTTTGGCTTCAATGCCAGTAGGCTCTACCCCACTCCCACCCTTTCTTGAACCACCAGGCTAAGCCCAGAATTTGGCCAACTCTGTCAGGTAGACACATGTGCTTGCCTTTGTTACAATTTTTTTAAATATATATTTTATTGATTTTTTACAGAGAGGAAGGGAGAGGGATAGAGAGTTAGAAACATGGATGAGAGAGAAACATCGACCAGCTGCCTCCTGTACACCTCCTACTGGGGATGTGCCCACAACCAAGGTACATGCCCTTGACCAGAATTGAACCTGGGACCCTTCAGTCCGCAGGCCAACGCTCTACCCACTGAGCCAAACTGGTTAGGGGGATATATATATATATATATATATATATATATATAAATTTTTTTTTTTTTTAATAAACATGCCTGAGCAGTCTCTGCACCTGGAGGGTCAGCCTCAATTAGCACACGTGCCCTCAAGCGCCTTATCAGACTGTCCCTTCGCTGTCCATCCACTTTATCTGATTCTGATGGCCACTTCCACCAAACTCTGCTCACCTTACAATTATCCTATGTGGTTCAATCTAGAGGACACTTTAAAAATTTCCCTCCTTTAGCCCTGGCCAGGTAGCTCACTTGGTTAGTGTATTCCTAACATCCCAAGATGGCGGTTCCATCCCAGGTCAGCGCACATACAAGAAACAACCAATGGATGCATAAATTAGTGGAACAACTCAATGTTTTTCTCCCCCTCTCAAAAAAATCAATAAATTTAAAAAAATTAAAATTTCCCTCCTTTAAATAAAGAGACATAGACATTTTCTGATTCACAGACTCTTCTTTTTTTTTTTTTTATGGTTAATCCTCACCTGAAGATATTTTTCCATTGATTTTGAGAGAGAGTGGAAGAGAGAGAGAAAAACAGAGAGAAATATCGATGTGAGAAAAACACATCGATTGGTTGCTTCCTGAACACACCCTGACCAGGGCCAGGGAAGGTGCAACCAAGGTACGTGCCCTTGACCTGCTCTTGACAGGAATCGAACCCAGGACCCTTCAGTCCCTGGGCCAACGCTCTGTCCACTGAGCCAAACTAGCTAGGGCTGACTCACAGACTTCTTGATCTTTCTTCAGCATATGACATTCTCAAGTACCCTCTCCTTGAAATGCTTTGGAGTCCTTTGCCTTCTAGGACACTTTATTTTTTTTTATTTTTAATATGCTTTTATACATTTCAGAGAGAGGAAGGAAGAGGGAGAAGTAGAAACAGGAATGATGAGAGAGAATCATTGATCGGCTGCCTCCTACACACCCTCTACTAGAGATCAAGCTCACAACCCGGGAATGTGCCCTGGCCAGCATCGAACCATGACCTTCTGCCTGATTCATGGCTGACTCTCATCCACTGAGCCATACCGGTCAGGCTCATTTTTTTTTTCTTTTGACAAATATTTAGTATTCCAGGTGCTGTTCTAGGACCTGAACCATCATTTCTTGCCTGAATTTCCACCATTCACCAACCTCTTAATTGGACTCCCTGATTCTATTCATCCATCCATCCATCCATCCATCCATCCATCCAATACAGCTAAAGGAGTGGTCGCCAACCTTTCAGACCTCATGGACCACCAGTGGTCCGCGGACCACCGTTTGGCAACCACTGAGCTAAAGTATTCTTCCTAAAATGCAAATGTTACTCCCCCTTTGAAAACTCTTCAGGGTTTCCCATTCGATCAAATCCAAAACCTCCTAGTACATGAGGCCCCTCATCAAAAAGCAAGCAAAAAGAGGCCCCCATTGGATCAGCCCTTCCTACCACTCTCAAAGCCCAGGGCTCTGAGAACAAAGGGTCCCCTAAGTATTCCATCCTCAAGATTAGAAAAACCTTCAATCTAAACCCCATTCTTGCCCGGCCAGTGTGGCTCAGTGGTTGAGCATCGACCTATGAACCTGGAGGTCATGGTTTGATTCCCAGTCAGGGCATATGCCTGGGTTGCGGGCTTGATCCCCACGGTAGGGCATACAGGAGGCAGCCAATCAATGATATTCTCTCATCATTGATGTTTCTATTTCTCTGTCCCTCCCCCTTCCTCTCTGAAATCAATAAAAACATACTTAAAAAAAATAAATTCTTGCCCTAGCTGGCTTGTCTCAGTGGATAGAGCGTCAGCCTGCGGACTGAAGGGTCATGGGTTTGATTCCGGTCAAGGGCACATGCCTGGGTTGTGGGCTTGATTCCCCACTAGGGGGCATGCAGGAGGTAGCCAATCGATGATTCTCTCTCATCATTGATGTTTCTATCTCTCTCTCCCTTCCTCTCTGAAATCAATAAAAATATATTTTTTTAAAATTCCGTTCTTGAGAACTCACAAAGTATATAAATGGCTGAGAAGTAGAACCATAAAGGAAACCTTTTCCCCCTTTTTTATGAAAAAGCCTATTTGGGCCAGAGAAGGCTTTCCTCTGAACATCAGTCCCAGGGAATAAGTGGGAAAATCCGCTATCTGGGCTCATTACCTTGGAAACAAAATCCACTTTGCTATAATGGTCGCCTGCAAACCCTTCAGAGAATGAACAAGCAAAATAAAATGAAGCCTGTATACGCAGGGGTTTTCAGAAAGAGGCACTGAGCTAAAATGACAGCAAAGTGCCAAAAATACGAGGGCAACCCAAATTTTTGGTGGAAATTTAAATGTTCAACATATTAATGGAAACATTTACATTTGTCATCATGTTTTTCTTTCTTTTTTAAAAAAATATATTTTATTGATTTTTTACAGAGAGGAAGGGGGAGGGATAAAGAGTTAGAAACATCGATGAGAGAGAAACACCGATCAGCTGCCTCCTGCACACTCCCTACTGGGGATGTGCCCGCAACCCAGGTACATGCCCTTGACTGGGATCGAACCAGGGACCTTTCAGTCCGCAGGCTGACGCTCTATCCACTGAGCCAAAGAGGTTAGGTTGTTATAATGTTTTTCTTATGAGATGGGAGGTAGTACATATTCTGCCTTATCCCAATGAGACTATAATATCTTTTGGGATTCAAACCTCTAAAATTCTTTCCTAGAGGCCTGGCCATAGACAGCCAACCACCTGGGGACCGGAGCCTCAGGTCTGGGCCAGTGAGCTGTTAAGGAGAGCCGCGGTGACGGGAGCCGCTACCTGGAGAGACGGTCACAAGTAATGGTCCCAGCTCAGCTTCTGGTGTCTGCCTGCCTGTGCTGCAGTCCCGACCCCAACACGGATGAGCTGTGTGATCTCAGACAAGTTATTAAATCTCTGCCCACCTCCATTTAACCACTTCATCGGTATTAAGAGAAGCTGTACCTCGCCCTAACCCCGTGGTTGGCAAACTGCGGCTCACGAGCCACATGTGGCTCTTTGGCCCCTTGAGTATGGCTCTTCCACAAAATACCACGTGCGGGCGCGCACATACAGTGCGATTGAAACTCCGTGGCCCAAGCGCATAAGTCGGTATTTTGTGGAAGAGCCACACTCAAGGGGCCAAAGAGCCGCATGTGGCTCGAGAGCCGCGGTTTGCCGAGCCGCAGTTTGCTGACCACTGCCCTAACCGGTTTGGCTCAGTAGATAGAGCGTTGGCCTGCAGACCGAAGGGTCCCAAGTTTGATTCTGGTCAAGAGCATGTACCTCGGTTGCAGGCTCCTCACCGGCCCAGGCCCTGGACAGGGTGCGTGCAGGAGGCAACCAATTGATGTGTTTCTCTCACATCGATGTTTCTCTCAGTCTTTCCCTCTCTCTTCCATTCTCTCTAAAAGATCAATGGAGCCAGAACCGGTTTGGCTCAGTGGATAGAGCATCGGCCTGCGGACTCAAGGGTCCTGGGTTCGATTCCGGTCAAGGCATGTACCTTGGTTGCGGGCACATCCCCAGTGCGGGGCGTGCAGGAGGCAGCTGATCAATGTTTCTCTCTCATTGATGTTTCTGGCTCTCTATCCCTCTCCCTTCCTCTCTGTAAAAAAAAATCAATAAAATATAATTAAAAAAAAAAAGATCAATGGAAAAATATCCTCGGGTGAGGATTAACAAAAAATAAATAAATAAATAGAAAAGAGAAGCTGTACCTTTAAAGCTGTGAGTACCACTCGTTTTCACACTAGACGAAGTATGTGAAGAGTACTCAGCTTGTGTTTGTTAGGGCTGGAGGAAAATTCCCGGTAGCCAGGCAGGGGAAGAATGCGCTAGAAGGAGGGCATCTGGATGGAGCAGGGCCCAATGCAGGGAGAGATGAAGAAATAAAACTCAGTGGTAGGCAAAGGGGGAACAAGTGGGGGGGGGGAGGGCACCATGCCAGAGGTACATAAACTATCACTTTTGTAAGACTTGATATGAAAGGGCAAGTCCATAAAGAAACTCACGAGTATCTAACGCTTGTGCATGCCCCCTTCCCAACAACAGGCTGGGCACCCCTGGGGCTTGCCCCAGAAGAAAGGAAAGAAGCAGATACATCCACGAGGACTCACTCATTCCATTTATTCCAAGGTGTCTCCTCTTGAAAGAGACCATTTCGATCGGTTCTCGCTCCCTCCTCTGAGGCTAAGACCCGGTGAGAGAGCAGTGATGGAAACGCCCTAATGATTGCTCCTCCTGGGCTGTCAAGGCCACCAGTGCTGCCCGTACCTCTTCGGCCTGCACCGGGGGCAGCAGACAGTCCCGAATGAGGGCCAGCGCGGCCGCCTCCGTCAGGCTGCTGAAGTCCTGGGGTGTTTTGACAGGGAGGTGCCCGGCCAGCTCGCAAAGGGCAACATTGAATGCCTCCCGCTCCTTTACCCCAAAGCTGGACTTCCGGGGCCAGAGGATTACCCGGACCCCTGTGAGGGTTGAGGAAAAGGAAGTCTGTCCAGGCGGTGCGCCCCGGGTCACGAACAGGTTGTGTGCAATCTCCCGGGCAGTCAGATAGTCGGTGGCGCGACACACTCTGCTTATCAAGGCTTCTAAGTCCGGGCCTGGCCCGCTGGTGTAAAAGAGGAAGCCGGGGGCTGGGACCGCCTGCAGCAGGTGCAAACGGCCCCCAGGGTCCAGGGGCTCACTTGGTGCCCCCTCCACGGGCAGCCTGTGGGGCAGGTAATAGCCGTGCAGGTGCAGGTGGTTCACGGAGGCCAAGCCGCCCAGGCTGTTGAAGCCGACGCGAAAGCCCGGGTGTGAGCTCAGCAGCACGGCCTCCAGCCCGGCCCGGAGTGCACCGGGCAGCAGGCGCTGGGGGAGCCCCCGGGCGGGCTCGGGCACCAGCAGCACGTGGCCCCACTCCAGGGGGCTCACGTTGATCATCACCAGGATATCCTCTTGCTGCAGAGCCCCCGGGGGATCGGGCTCCCGGCGCAAACGGAAGAGGACTTCTCCCGGCCGGATTTTGTTGAAGTTAAACTCTTCGGGGTCAAAGGCCTGCCTGACGCTCCTGATGTTCTGGGGGCGCCTCCTCTGCACCCCTCGTTCCACATTCAGCTGAGCCACGAAGCCCATGGGACCAGGGAGCGTCTGGGTCTGCAGCTCCCCCAGGCGGTAGCGGAACAGCCCCAGCTCCATCCGCTGTCTCCAGGCAGAGCAGAGCGCGGAGTCAAAACGAGACAGAGGCCGTGTGTCCGGGAGGCTGGGCGCGGTCCTGGGCCACTGGATCCCTTCCCGCGTGAGTTCCTTCTGTCCATAGACAAAGTCAGGGATGCCTTGCTCTTCCCAGTCCTCCCTGTTTGGAGGGAGCAGATAGGAAGTTTCACTTGAACCAGCTGAATCCGCCATGGGCCGACCTGAAACAAACGTAAGAGGGGGAAAAACACAGGATGCTACCCCATTTCCAGAGATTTTATTTTTTTATTATTATTTTTTAAAATTTTTATTGATTTTTTACAGAGAGGAAGGGAGAGGGATAGAGAGTTAGAAACATCGATGAGAGAGAAACATCGATCAGCTGCCTCCTGCACACCCCTCCACTGGGGATGTGCCCGCAACCAAGGTACATGCCCTTGACCGAAATCGAACCTGGGACCCTTGAGTCCGCAGGCCGATGCTCTATCCACTGAGCCAAACCGGTTAGGGCAAGATATTTTATTTTTATTTTCAAATAACCTTTACTTGTTCTTCTGGTTACAAAAGTCATATAAACCTTTGGTCAAATATTTTGAAATACAGAAATTACTCATGATCCTGTAGATGAACATATATTTTTGCTGAATTAAAAATCCAAATAACCATCTGGCGTACCTCAGGGGTTGAGCATCAACCTATGAACCGGAAGGTCAAGGTTCGATTCCCAGTCAGGGCACATGACAGAGACCCTGGGGATGGAGCCCGGAACCCAGGCATGTGCCCTTGACCGGAATCGAACCTGGGACCTTCCAGTCCACAGACTGACACTCTATCCATTGAGCCAAGCCAGCCTGGGCGATCACATTGAGTGCTGGGCAAACTATAGTCACTCGGTAAACATTTACTCAATCAAGGCCACGTATCAGGTCCCGGCGTGCATGCCTCTCCTAGCTCACGGGGCTTACAGTCTAGTGGGGGAAGCAGACATCACCCGAGTAACTATAAATTGCAAGCAAGGTACGTGCCGCGCAGGAGAAGCATCGGGAGCTCGGCAAGTGTAAGGCAAACTCCTGATCTAGTCCAGGGACTCAGGAAAGGCTTCCGTGAGCATAAGCCGGAAGAGGAACTGAGAGCCCACGGTGGCCAAAACACAGAGGCCCTGAGGAGTTGGCAGAGAGAAGCTGAAATCAGATTACAGGGGTGCGCGTTTTTAGTTGTTTGTTTGTTTTTAATTGGCATGCTCACATTTACACTTTAAAGATCAGCAAGCAGATTAAATTAGAAGAATCCAGAATTAATCCCCACAAGTGCACCTGTCAATGATATTTCCGCAAAACGAAAGAAATAACCTCCCTTCCACCTCCTCCTCTCAGCAGCTTGGAATCCTCACCCTTTGGCACAGCGCAGTTTCATTCATTCGTGCATTGGCACAGGGGAACCTACCTTGCAGGGCTGTTGCAAAAATCGAAGTCACTCCGCACGGCGTTTGGCATCCGGCGGGTGACAGGACACAGCCTCACAGGCAGTAGGTTGGCGGCTATGTCTGCAGAGGCGACCTGGGGGCTGCAACACGTGAGGCGGGGGCCGGGTGGTGACGTCGGGATGCAAAAGCCGTCCTCAGGCACAGGGGCAGCCGGCGGCCAATGGCCACTCAGAGAGTTTCCAGGCCCCCCTGGCCCCAGACTTCCCTGCTGCCCTTTACCAGACCTCACCCGAGGCCGCCGCCGCCGACCACCGCAGGCGAGGAGCAAGCTCCGCGAGATGGACCCCCAGCTACTGCAGCCAGAGCAGCGAGGACGCGGTGCCCTCCGCGCATGCGCAGCCCGCGCGCACGCACGCGGCGTGGCCCGCCACGTCCGGCCCCCGGAGGCGGGGCCTGTGGTCTGACCACGCCCCTGACCACGCCCCCAGCTCGCCAGGGACCGCCCAGAGCCGGGAGCCGGCGTCTGGACTCCGCGGGAAACCTCTGGGCGCCGTAAGGAGGAGGCGGGCCCGGGGGCGGGGGCCCCCCCGCAGGGGCGGTTGCCGCGGGGACGGGGCGGTGACGCGGCCCGAGGGCGGAAGTGAGAAAGTTGCCGGAGTCCCGAGACGAGTTGGCGGAACTGTGCGCGCGGCGCGGCGATGGGGGGCTCGGGCAGCCGCCTGTCCAAGGAGCTGCTGGCCGAGTACCAGGTGCGCGGGATGCGGCCCGGGGAGCTCGCGCGCGGGCCTGCGCCCGGGGACGGGTCCCGGAGCGGGCGGCGGGGCGGGCGCGGCCCCCGGACGGCCCGCTGACCTCGGTCCTGCCTGCCTTCCAGGACCTGACGTTCCTCACCAAGCAGGAGATCCTCCTGTAAGTGCCGTCCTGAACCTCGCCACCGGGACCCTCAAGAGACGGCTTCGGGGGGCCCTGTCTTACCGCCGGGGAAACTGAGGCCGCCTCGGGGGAGCGGCAGGGGCCGCCGGAGGTCGGAGGCTGAGCCGGAACCGGAGTCCCGCGCCCCAGCCCCGGAGCCCGGGCTGCGCCCCGCCCGCTCCGGGGGCCCAGCTGTGCTGTCTGCAGCCACAGTTGGGCGCCCTTTGCCCTTGCGCTCCCCTGACTTCTGCATAACAGAACCTCCAGCCCCGGTCCGGCGGGGGCTGCTGTGGCAAAGCCAGAGAAGCCTTGGGGAGCGTGGTTCCTTCTCCCAGCTTTACCCACATAATACAGTAACCGCTAACGCTTCTTCGGCACCTGCCCGGCGCCAAGCACGGTGCTAAATCAGCCTACGTTACCGACTTTAATCCTCCCGAGGGAGGGAGGGAGGGGACAGTGACACAGGGTCCGGAGAAGTCCGGCAACTTGCCTAAGACTGTTCCATCCCCAGAAAGGATTTGAACTGGGGCGGGAACCCCCTTTCCAGCCACTTGCCAGCTTTACGTGGCCAGGGCTTCCCTTGGCTAAAATAACCCCAGTGGCGAGGAGGTGGTGCCGGGGAGGAGATGGCTCTTTTCAGCCTTGAGGAGCAGGAGATCCCTGGAGTTTTGCTCATTTCTCCCAGTTCATCGGAGCCAACGTCTGGCTCCGGGATAAACCCAAACCTCTCCACCCCTCCGGGACCTACTATGTGCTCAGGGCCTGGCACACAGTAGGTCCTCAGCAAATACCCATTGGGAGAACGCAACTCCCAGCCTGCGCTGTCTTGTGACATAGCTCCCGTTGGCTCATCAAGCCTGATAACTCAGACATTCTCTGTGCATCGCTTGGCGCCTCACCCCGTGTGTAATGGGTAATACACACGGGAAAGTGGGCCAACAGGTTCCCCTGCTTGTGCCAGAGCCCACAGGCGGTTCTGTGAGCTGCTTCCCCTGGAGCGCCGGAGCATGGAGGAGTCACTGCAGGCGCGAGTGTCCCTGGAGCAGATCTTCAGCCTTCCAGAGCTCAAGGTGCCATTCTGCTCTTTCCTCTGTTTACGTGGATGTTAGGGGGCGAGGGCTTTACCTAAATCACCCAGTGGAGTGATCTGGAATGGCGTTTTTCAAATCGGGATTCTAGGAACACATTCTTGGCGTGTCAAAAGAAGCTCGGTCCTTTTTTTTTTTTTTTTTTAAATATATTTTATTGATTTTTTACAGAGAAGAAGGGAGAGGGATAGAGAGTCAGAAACATCGATGAGAGAGAAACATCGATCAGCTGCCCTCCTGCACAGCCCCTATTGGGGATGTGCCCGCAACCGAGGTACATGCCCTTGGCTGGAATCGAACCGGGGACCCTTCGGTCCGCAGGCCGACGCTCTATCCACTGAGCCAAACCGGTCAGGGCGAAGCTCGGTCCTTTAAGAGGAGTTGAGTTGCCCTCAAGTTTGAGATCCCCTCTTCCCGAGGCTGATTGCCTCTCCTGAGGGCTGTGAAAATGCAAGGGGCTTGGCCTAGTGCCTGTAACACAGGCGTTTATTTTAATTCATTAATTTATATATATTTTTATTGATTTCAGAGAGGAAGGGAGAGGAAGAGAGAGAGAAACATCAATGATGAGAATCATTGATCGGCTGCCTCCCTGCACACCCCCTACTGGGGATTGAGCCCGCAAACCGGGCATGTGCTCTTGACAGGAATTGAACCCGGGACCCTTCAGTCCACAGGCTGACGCTCTATCCACTGAGCCAAACCAGCTAGGGCTATTTATTTTTATCTTTTTGTTAATCCTCACCCAAGGACATTTTTCCATTGAATGTTAGGGAGAGGGGAAGGGAGTGGGAGGGAGAGAGAGAAACATCGATGTGAGAGAAACACATCAATTGGTTGCCTCCTGCACAAGCCCTGACGGGCCAGGGAGAAGCCTGCAACCAAAGTTCGTGCCCTTGACTGGAATCAAACCCAGGACCCTTTGGTCCCCAGGCCGACGCTCTGTTCACTGACCCTAACGGGCTAGGGCACAACATGTGTTTAATTAAATGTTCTCTCTCTAGTGCTCGCTTCGGCAGCACATATACTAATTAAATGTTCTCTTTGCTTAGGATGTCTTCCTCTTCCTTCTCTGCCCCCGGGCCTACCTGTGGGTTAACCTCTGATTCCCAGTAGCCATCTCTGCCCCCTCCCCAGCAATGTCACTGGTCCTCCTGCCTTCGGAAAAGCACTGGTCATTCTCCGCCCGAGCCTGCGCTGATGGTGCGGGTTCTGGGAACTGTCCCCTCCGGTCCATGGAGGCTCTCTTCCTAGGCCAGCGATGGCGAACCTATGATACGCGTGTCAGAGGTGACACGCGAACTCATGTTTTGGGTTGATGTTTCTTTGTGAAATGGCATTTAAATATATAAAGTAAATATCAAAAAATAGAAGTCTTTGTTTTACTAGGGTTGCAAAGATCAAAACATTTCTCTATGTGACACGGCACCAGAGTTAAGTTAGGGTTTTTCAAAATGCTGACGCGCCGAGCTCAAAAGGTTCGCCATCCCTGTCCTAGGCCAACCCCTTCAGGGAGCGCATCTGCAGGGTCTTCTCGACCTCCCCCGCCCGAGACAGCTTGAGCTTTGAGGATTTTCTGGACCTCCTCAGCGTGTTCAGTGACACGGCAACGCCCGACATCAAGTCCCACTACGCCTTCCGCATCTTCGGTGAGGCCCCGGGGGGGCCTAGGGGAGCACAGGGCCGCCCCCGGGGGGCCTTTGGGCGGGGCTGCCCGGGCGCTGGGGTCAGCCCTGGGCTTCCCGTGTCTGCTCTGTAGATTTCGATGATGATGGCACCTTGAACAGAGAAGACCTAAGCCAGCTCGTGAACTGCCTCACGGGAGAGGGCGAGGACACGCGGCTCAGCGCTTCAGAGATGAAACAGCTCATTGACAATGTGAGCAGCTGGGCCCAGCAGGGCGGCCCTAGCCGAGCCAGGGAGCCGGGGAGCCGAGGGAGGGCTTGGGCCTGACACTCTCCCTTTGCCCAGATCCTGGAAGAGTCCGACATCGACAGGGATGGGACCATCAATCTCTCCGAGTTCCAGCATGTTATTTCCCGTTCACCGGACTTTGCCAAGTATGACAGTGGTCCCGCCTGTGGCATCTGGGTCTAGGATGTTATTATGGGGGGTGGGGGGCCAGGGAAAGCCCCCCCACCCCCACTTCCTCTGAATATCGCAGGGTAGCTCTTCTCCCAAAGGGGACTGACAGACGCGAGACACAGCCCGTTCCAAAGGGTCTTGGGGGAGAGGCGGGTACATTTGGATTTAGTCCTCACCCTCCTCTTCCAGCAGCAAATCAAACCCACTGTTCTCTCGTTCAGCTCCTTCAAGATCGTCCTGTGACGGGAGCCACACAGCCGGTTTCCCAGCCGCTGTACAATAACCTTGACACTGCTGAGCCGTGGCCAAGGTTACGCCTGTGTTGCCAGGGCCGGCCGAGCTGGCCCGGTCGAGCTGGCACCGTGCAGTCTTGTCCCAGGCAGGGAAGGGCGCCCCCAGTCAGTGCCTCACCCCTTCTCACTGCCGTTGTCACCGCTCTGTGTTTCTGCTAATCAGTAATAAAGGTTAAGACGTTTTGATTCTGGGTGTGACACTGGAAATGCTGGTCATGAGGAAGGACTGGACTTCTAGGAGACTCCGGTTGTCCCGGGACTGACAAACCTCCGGAGAAGGGACCAGCAGGAAGGCAGAGTGGGGCACTGAATATGAGGGGGTCCGTGGGGGAGGGAACCCCTTGAATCCTGATTGTGATGGTGATGACTATGAATTTCTACATTAACATTATAGAGCTGTTTACCAAAAGGAAAAAGAACTTACTGTAGCCTGGCCGGCGTGGCTCAGTGGTTAAGCGTCGACCTATGAACCAGGAGGTCACGGTCTGATTCCCGGTCAAGGGCACATATCTGGGTTATGGACTTGATCCCCGGTATGGGGTGTGCAGGAGGCAGCCAATCCATTATTCTCTCATCACTGATGTTTCTCTCTCTCCCTTCCTCTCTGAAATCAATTAAAATATATATATATACACACACATATATTTTAAAAAGTATTTACTGTATGAGCATTTTAAAATAAAAAAAAGAATTTTAAGAGTTAAGTAAAAACCCTGTTCCCTGTGCCCCGACCCCTGACCAGAATAAAAGGTTGAGATGTCGGCGGGCTGGCTTTGGCCCCCTGGCCCCTGGGAACAGGAAGTTCAGAACCCCCAGAGCTCAGAAGATTAGACCAACCTCAAAAAGCAACAGTCCTTTCATTTTTTTATTTTTCATTTTTACTTTAGTAAATTGTTTTCCCCTTCTAGTTAATTTAGTCAGTTTATATCTGTTTTATTTCATTTTGTTAATCCTCATCCATTGAATTTTAGGGAGAGTAGGAAAGAGAGAGGGAAAGACAGAGAGAAACATTGATGTGAGAGAAACACAGCGATTGGTTGACTCCTGTATGAGCCCCAACCAGGGCCTGGGCCAGGGAAGAGCCTGCAACCAAGATCCGTGCCCTTGACCGGAATCGAACCCGGGACCCTTTGGTCTGCAGGCTGACGCTCCATCCACTGAGCCAAACCCACCGAGCCATGGCTAGGTCAACGGTCCTTTAAGAGGAAGGGCGACGATTCAATTTCAGTTCTTGAGATTTTATTTACAATACAAAAAAAAACAGAACAAATGTAAAGTGCATCTGACTTAAAAAAAATATATAAAACCCACATAAATTCAGGCCCTTGTGCTGGGCAGCGTCAACTCCCTTAGATCGGAGGCAGGTGAAGTGTGGGAGTGAAGGGGGACTGGGCGCCGAGACGCGCCGGGTGGATACGGGACGGGGGACACGGGTTTCAGTCTGGACAGAGGAAGGCAGCCAACAACAGTCTCTTCCTAGAATTCCGAGGGGAAGGTGAACATCGTCCTAACTCCTGAGCTCACGCTGCCTGCTGTCACGTGGCCACGGCCTGATACAGGCCGGAAAGGTCCAGAGGTGGCTCGAGCCCAGGCCACGTGAGGGCCGCAGTGGCAGCGTGGCCCTCGGTCCCTGAGGTGACGGGATGGTGGCCGTAACAACTTGGCCAGTGGCCAGGCAGGACCCACCGAGCCGGAGCCGGCCCCGGGCCCCGACGGCCGCCTGTGGCAGTAGCATAAGGCAGAGGTTCCCAACTGTCTCCACCCACCACGGTGGACGTTTCCAGAACCCCAACCAGGGCGAGACCCCGAGGCTGGGGGCTGCGAGCTGGAGCGGCCGGGCACATGGCATCGTTCTTATTTCACATTTTCAGTGGTTTTTTTTTTACACAAAAGGCTCAGCTTACATGAGGAGCACTGCTCTGCGCACCTAGGCGGGCGCCCGCCCATCTTCCGCGGGGCCACGGCATCTGGGTTGGAGGGGCCTCACTCCTCCAACGGGGCCGGTTGAAGGGCCCCGCTACTCCGGAGGGCTGGGCACGGCGCCGTGTCCGGCCAGACTCTACAAGAGCAGAGTCCGGCCAAGGCCTCTGAGCGTCCACGGCGCTCTGAAGCCAGGGTGGCCTCCTCTGGAAGTCAGCCGTCACACCACCGAGTCCCGGATCTCAGAGCCCAGGCGGACCCGGGGCCGGGGGCACACCGGGGACACCTCCACGAAGCTGTCGTGGATGCTGAGCGGCCTCTTCTCGGACTCCGTGAAGACCTGTGGCCCCGGGGAGTTGTCCGACAGGGCCTGGTAGCCTCGGTGGTCCGGCGGGATGCTCGGGGGACCGACGCCGTTGAGCGGCCGGGTCTCGGGCGGCAGCACCACCGGGCGGGTCTTGGGGTGCACGCTGGCACACTCCCCCTGCTTCAGGAAGACCTTCATGCCGTCGCGGTGCCGGTAGAGGAAGAACAGGATCAGGAGCAGTATGACCAGCACGAACAGCACGCTCATCACCAGGAACTCGGTCCAGTAGGACCGGTCCGCGCCCCAGCTGGCCTTGCCGTGGGCGGGCGCGCTCACCCGCGACGTGTTGATGATGATGGGCCCTTTCCCCCGCCGGTCTGCCGCCGTGTCCAACACCGCCGGGCAGTAGCTAGCCACCAGCTGCCGGAAGCCCCCCTCCAGCGACCAGCACTGGAACACCCCCAGCTCCTGCTGGCTGCCCACCAGCAGCAGGTCCCCCGTGGGCAGCACCCGGCAGGAGGCAGAGCCATTGACAGTCTGTCCGTTGTGCAGCCAGAGCCGCGTCGCCAGGTTGGAGAGCAGGGGGCAGGCCAAGGTGTTCACCGTATTGGGCTGGAACGGGACTGGCTCACAGGGCTTCTCACCTGCGGGCAGGAGAGGCACAGACATGGGGCCAAGGGGGCCTGGCGTGCACCACAGCCCCAGCTCAGCCACCGCCCGCTGGGCAGCGCCCATCAGGCCCCCGGGGCAACTCTGAGGACTCCGGGGATTGTGACTTCCACTTCCCAGGGCCTCGCCTGCAGGCTGGAGGGACGAGGACGGGAGGAAAGGCATTTACTCCCGCCAGTGCCTGAACTGAGGAGCCTTCTAAGCAACCTGGAGGCTGCCTCCCTCCATCCTCTGATGGGCACCTTACCTGCTGGTGCAGCAGTCCGGGACTTGATGGAGGAAGCGTTGCAGAGGTCCCTGGCGTTAGTCCCCTCGATGTCCTGGATCCACGGCCTGAGGAACAAAGACAGCCTGGGGTAGGCCAGGGTGCTCCGTGGGTCTGCACCCCTACCCCCCAGGTGCAGCCCTGGAGGCAAGGGCCCGGGGTTCAGGGACCAGCAGGCCCAGAGCAGGGGTAAAAAGCAGGCCAGCATCTCCTGTTTCCCAGTGGTTATTTCTTTTTTTTTTTTTTTTTTTTAATATATTTTATTGATTTTTTACAGAGAGGAAGGGAGAGAGATAGAGAGTCAGAAACATCGATGAGAGAGAAACATCGATCAGCTGCCTCCTGCACATCTCCCACTGGGGATGTGCCCACAACCCAGGTACATGCCCTTGACCGGAATCGAACCTGGGACCTTTCAGTCCGCAGGCCGACGCTCTGTCCACTGAGCCAAACCGGTTTCGGCCCCAGTGGTTATTTCAAGTAAAAGTTACTGTAATACTCCCCTGCATTACAAAAGCAGCACAAGCCTTAAGACACAGGAAGGACACCTGGCTCTGTGTGTATATAGCTGTGTGTGTGTGTCTGTCTTTTTTTTAATCCTCACCCAAGGATATGTTTATTGATTTGAGAGAGAGAGGAGGGAAGAGGGAGAGAGAGGACTAGAAACATCGATTGGTTGCCTCCCGGACGCACCCTGACCAGGGATGGAACCCACCTTTTGGTGTACAGCAAGCATGTCAAACTCACGGCCCACAACGAATATTTTTGCAGCCCAGCCAATATAATGGTATGTAAGAAACGTTTTAATAAAAATTTCATGCCCTAACCAGTTTGGCTCAGTGGATAGAGCGTCGGCCTGCGGACTGAAGGGTCCCAGGTTCGATTCCGGTCAAGGGCATGTACCTTGGTTGCAGGCACATCCCCGGTGGAGGGCGTGCAGGAGGCAGCTGATCGATGTTTCTCTCTCATCGATGTTTCTAACTCTCTGTCCCTCTTCCTTCCTCTCTGTGAGAAATCAATAAAACATCTTTAAAAAGAAAATGTCATGACTTAATTTTTACAACATCCTGTTATACATAATCATTAATAACGAACTACAATGTTCACTAATGACTGATTACTATCGTCGTGTTGCATTCACTTCCCTTACGCGCCTTACGCACAGGCACACCATTTCTCTCCACTAATACCGGCAGCGAATATTTTAGCAGCCGATGGCCACGTCATTAGTCTTGGACTGATTTGTTTGTTGTGCGCCACAGGAAATACCTCACTTTCAGAGAACAAGAAAAATAGGCTTATCTGCGTTACACTTATTCATTTGTGCCGTTATTCAGTGTCTGGTAAGTGAATGTTCAAGAAAAAAAAATATTAATTTTTATTAAAATGTTCTATTATTTTATGGTAACGATCACTCACTTATTTCAGCCCTTTGTATTCAGCACATCTCTATCGAAATAAACCTACGTTTCTATGAAAATGGAAGCTTTTGATTTTTTGCGGCCACATACACTTTAAGGTTGTTTATTGGGCCCGTGTGAGCCTTTGAGTTTGACATGCTTGGTGTACAGGGTGACCCTCCAACCAACTGAGCCACCCAGACGGGGCAGATAGCTGTCTCTCTCAAATCCATGCCCACGCACCGACTTGTTGCATAAAATGTAACCAAGAACCTCAGAACGATTCAAACAAGGACCAAGGCTGAAAATACTGTTAAAACCAGCATCCAGGAGCCATGACAAGGAGCGTGTTTGGTGCGTCCCTCCCAGTGTCCGTGTGTGTAGTCACATGAGGTTTTGTGAAATCGGAAGCTGGCGCTGGGGTCCCCCTGTGTGAAGCGGGGACACGACAAGTGGGGGCAGGTCTTGTTTCCACTTAAAACGCATGCTCTTTTGTTTTACACGTACATAGAAAAGTCTGGGAGGGTAGACATCAAATTCTCACCGTGATTCTCTCTAGGTGGTGGGTTTAGGGGTAGTTATGTTTTGATTGGGTTTATCTCTATTTTCTAAGTTTTCTATACAAACTTTATTTTATTTATTTATTTATTTATTTATTTAATATATTTTTTTATTTTAGAGAGGAGGGGAGAGGGAGATAGAAACATCAATGATGAGAGAGAATCATTGATTGGCTGCCTTCTGCATGCCCCCTACTAGGGTGGAGCCCACAACCTGGGCATGTGCCCTGACCGTGAATCGAACCCGGGACCCTTCAGTCCACAGGCTGACGCTCTACCCACTGAGCCAAGCCAGCTAGGGCATATACAAACATTTTATAACCCAAACAAGTCATTTTGAAAACAACTTTTTAAAAAATTGTATTATTTTGACTAGGCCACTTCAAATAATTTCTTTCTTTCTTTTTTTAAAACAAGGACACTACAAATGGGGCAGGTCCTGATTTCACTTAAAATATGTCAACCGCCTAACCGGTTTGGCTCAGTGGATAGAGCGTCGGCCTGTGGACTCAAAGGTCCCAGGTTCGATTCCGGTCAAGGGCATGTACCTTGGTTGCAGGCACATACCCAGTAGGGAGTGTGCAGGAGGCAGCTGATCGATGTTTCTCTCTCATCGATGTTTCTAACTCTCTATCCCTCTTCCTTCCTCTCTGTAAAAAATCAATAAAATATATTAAAGAAAATATGTCAACCTATGAAACAGGAGGTCACAATTCGATTCCCGGACAAGGGCACATGCCCGGATTGTGGGCTCGATCCCCAGTGTGGGGTGTGGAGGAGGCAGCCAATCAATGATTCTCTCTCATCATTGATGTTTCTATCTCTCTCTCCCTCTCCCTTCCTCTCTGAAATCAATAAAAATCCATAATAATAAAAGTGTAATATGCTAATTAGACCAGACGTCCTTGGGACTGTGAGGGAAGCCCAGGTCCCAGGTGCCAGAGAGAAGCCGGTGCCGGCAGCCAGGAGAAGGAAGGCCTACTCTTGCTCGAATTTTGTGCATCGGGCCTCTAGTATTTAAAAAATAATTGCCCTATCGGTTTGGCTCACTGGATAGAGCGTTGGCCTGGGGACTGAAGGGTCCCAGGTTCGATTCCGGTCAAGGGCATGTACCTTGGTTGCGGGCACATCCCCAGTAGGGGGTGTGGGGGAGGCAGCTGATCAATGCTTCTCTCTCATCGATGTTTCTAACTCTCTATCCCTCTCCCTTCCTCTCTGTAAAAAAGCAATAAAATATATTAAAATAATAATAATAATAATTACACCAAGACAGTGGACGCAAACGAAGCTGTGTGGGGATTCTCAGAGAGCCCGGGGAAGGTGCTCCGAGGTCGCGCAAGGGATGGGCAGAGGGAAGGCCTTCAGGACTCTCACCTGGAGGTCGCCACCGGGCGGTAGAGGCTGATGCGACGGCACCTGTTGCTGCTCCAAGCGCAGTAGGGGTCCCGGGCCAGGAGGCAGTCCCCGCAGGTCCGGTACAGGTCGCAGTTGGCCACGGGCACCTGGACTACACCCGAGTATGAGGCTGCATACACCAGACCCTGCACAGACACGGGGATCAGAGTCAGGCACAGCGGCCCGGGCCACCACCCACAGCCACCCCTGGCTCCAGTGCCCAACCTGAGCCACTCCCCCAGGGCCTCCTCCCATGCTCCTGGGCACCCACTTTCTTCTTCTTTTTTTAAAAATTAATTTATTTTTAAATCCTCTCCACCCAAGGATATTTTTCCATTGATTTTTAGAGAGAGTGGGAGGGGGAGAGACAGAGAGAGAGAAACATCGATGTGAGAGAGAGACATCAATTGGTTGCCTCCTGCACGCACCCGGACCAGGGTCCGGGCCATGGAGGAGCCTGCAACCAAAGTACGAGCCCTTGACGGGAATTGAACCCGGGACTTCAGTCCGCAGGCCGATGCTCTATCCACTGAACCAAACAGGCTAGGGCCCGGGCACTCACTTTCTAACAGCTTATCAGCAGAGGGGCACCCCACGCGCGCTGACCGGCCTCTGCCGCCTGCTTACCCGGTTGGGGTCCAGGAGCAGGTTCTGCACAGGCTGCCCGGGCGAGAAGATCTGGAGTTCCTCAATGACGTGCACGCTGGAGCCCACGTCCACCGCCTTGTGCAGCCTGCCGTCCTCTGCAGCAAGGACAGTGCTCAGGACTGGGTCGGAGCCTGTGCCCACGCGCCCCGCCCATCGTCCCCGCCCCCAGCATAGGCCACGCCCCAGGCCTCGACCCGCCACACCCTCGGCCACGCCCCCAGAATAGACCACGCCCCGGCCTCGACCACGCCCCCAGAACAGACCACGCCCCGGGCGTCGGCCCGCAACACCCTCGGCCACGCCTCCCAGAATAGACCACGCCTCGGGCCTCGGCCCCCGCCACACCCTCGGCCACGCCCTCGGCCACGCCCCCGGCCTCGGCCACGCCCCCGGCCTCCGCGCCTGCCTGGCTGCAGATACTCACTGGTGCCCAGGAAGAGGACGTCATAGGTGCGGTGCAGGCCCGCCACGCGGTGCACGGCCACGCGCTGGTAGCGGGCCTGCGGCTGCAGCAGCAGCAGGCGGCTGCGGACCTGCCCGTCCATCAGGAAGTGGTCCTTGAGGAAGTTCAGCACGCGGTCGGGGAGCTGCAGGGACGAGTTGATCCTTCTCTCCCGGGTGCTGTTGGTGATGCACTGAAGGAGAAGGTGGCGGCGTGAGGCCGGCGTCACAAGGGGCAGGAGGGGGTCCCCGCAGATCCCGCCGGGGCGGCCTCTCCCGAGGGCGGCAGGGCATACGCCCACCCTCGGAAGCCACGGCAGGTCACTAGCAGGTCTGTGGAGCCACAGGGCAAAGCCCAGGCTGTGGGCACCCAAGGGCCCCGCTGGCCGGTGTCCCTGTTGTGATGCTCCCAGTTGCTCCCCCAGGCCTCGAGCAGCACAACCACACCGCCTGCTCTGTGAGCATCCTAGTGGGGGGGCATGAGGTGCCCACAGTTAGTGCCTGATTCTCTCTGTAAGAGCCCTGAGACTTGGTACCCAGGAGTGACCCTCCTCCGATGAGGCTCGAGGGCTGGGGATAAGCACACAGTAGGGCAGTGCTGAGATGTGCTCTGCACGCCCATGTCCTGGCTCAGGTCTGCTCTGGGGAAGCCCCTCAGGCTGGAAGGAAAGGAGAAGGAACTCTAGCCCGGCCAGCGTGGCTCAGTGATTGAGCATTGACCTATGAACCGGAGGTCACGTTTCAATTCCCATTCAGGGCACAGCCCAGGTTGAAGGCTCGATCCCCAGTGTGGGGCGTGCAGGAGGTAGCCAATCTATGATTCTCTCTCATCATTGATGTTTCTCTCTCTCTTTCTCTCTCTCTCTCTTCCTTTGAAATCAATAAAAAATCTATTTTTTAAAAAAGAAGAAAACTCTTTCTTGGGGCCTGGCCATTTATTACTCAAATAAATAAGGCGCTCACAGCCCAGGGGGAGGCACTGTGAGCACACAAGTACAAAGGTACTGTGAGTGCCCTGATGGGGGCACACCTCCCCCCAACTCGCCCCCCACAGCTTGGAAGGCATTCAACAGTCACAGTCCCATCTAACCCAGTGGGACAAGCAGGCCTGGGCTTCTGTCCCCACTCTGAAGATGAGAAAACAGCCGTGACAGACTTGGAGAAGCCAAGGGACCCCAGCCTGGGAGAGGCCCCATCTCCCGGGGCCCCCCGCCCAGTGCAGGGAGCAGAGCTCACCGAGCCGGGCCGGGGCGTGGGCACCTCGTAGGCCACGGTGTACCACTGCAGCGTCTCCCGGTTCACCGCCTTGTAGAAGCCGTCGAAGGCCCTCTGCACGTCCTTCATGCTGAAGACACAGACGGCGGAGCCCTCTGTGGTCCCTCTGTGCCTACACGAGAAGTGACGGTTAACCCGAGAGCCGGGGCTCAGGATGAGGAGGGCTCCCGGGCCCAGCCCCAGCCGCCCCTCACCCTCCCATCCCCAGCCAGGTCCGGGGGCCCTACCACTGGGACGTGAAGACCCCGTAGAAGAGGGTGTCACGCCAGTCCTCGGGGCTGGGGCTCAGCGTGAAGACGTCCTGCAGCACGTTGAACGGGAAGCCATCGCCGGGCCGCAAGCACAGCAGCTGGGCCTTCAGGAAGGACGTCCAGCGCTGCTGCAGGATCCGCCCGCCGCCCTCGTCACCCTGCAGGAGAGGGAGAGGCCGCTCAGGCACTGAGGTGGGGGGCTGGGGGCTCCTCGCTGCCCCCTCCCCTACGGTAGCTGAGACGGACAGCAGGGAAGATGGGCAAGCCACAGCCAGGCCTGAGCTCCATTGAAAATTACGAACACCCATCCCGGCCAGCATGGCTTAGTTATTGAGCATCAACCTATGAACCAGGAGGTCACGGTTCTATTCCTGGTCAAGGGCACATGCCCGAGTTGCGGGATCGATCCCCAGTAGGGGGCGTGCAGGAGGCAGCCAATCCATGATTCTCTCTCATGGATGTTTCTCTCTCTCTCCCTCTCCCTTCCTCTCTCTCTAAACAAATCAATAAAAAGAAAAGAAAAGAAAAGAAAAGATCAAGAACACCTGGAGGCAAGGTGCAGGTGCATCAGCGGGCTAAGTGGACACCAATGCTTTGCGTTCTGTGAAATCCCACAAAAAGGCCCAAGGGGAGTCTCGCTACAAACATGGACACAGGTCACGGCTTCCAGCTGAAGAACTGCATTTACAGTGCAAGTCGTGTTTGCGAACAGTCTTTTTTGTTGCTGTTGTTTTAATATATTTTTATTGATTTCAGAGCGGAAGGGAGAGGGAGAGAGAGATGGAAACATCAATGATGAGAGAGAATCACTGATCGGCTGCCTCCTGCACGATACCCACTGGGGATCGAGCCTGCAACCAGGACATGTGCCCTTGACTAGAATTGAACCATGATCTCCTGGTTCCTAGGTCAACACTCAACCACTGAGCCACACAGGCCGGGCTGTAAATAGTTTTTTTGTAATATAAATATATGTATTTACACATATGCAAAAAAAAAAAAAAGATTAGCAAGGAACCTTCTAGAATGTTAAAAATGGTCACTTCTTATGGCTGGGAGATAGGAATCTATACTAATAAAAGGGTAATATGCTAATTAGACCACACATCCTTCTGGACAAAGCCATGGTGGCGGGACCAAGGCAGAGGCAGTTAGGGGTGATCAGGCCAGCAGGGGAGAGCAGTTAGGGTGATCAGGCCAGCAGGGGAGAGCAGTTAGGGTGATCAGGCCAGCAGGGGAGAGCAGTTAGGGAAATCAGGCCGGTAGGAGAGAGCAGTTAGGGTGATCAGGCCAGCAGGGGAGAGCAGTTAGGGTGATCAGGCCAGCAGGGGAGAGCAGTTAGGGTGATCAGGCAGACAGCCACGCAAGTGGTTAGGAGCCAGTGGTCTCGGATTGCGAGAGGGATGTCCGACTGCCAGTTTAGGCCTGATCCTGCAGGGGACAGTCAGACATCCCCCGAGGGGTCCTGGATTGGAGAGGGTGCAGGCAGGGCTGAGGGACACCCCCCCCCAAAGGAATTTCATGCACCGGGCCTCTAGTACAACATAATATTCAACCACATGCCTAAAAGCTTTATGTGAATTAATTTAGTCCACACGACAACCTGAGTCAGGTGTGGTTCTTGCTCCCATTGCACAGACCAGGGAGCTGTCACTGAGCAGGTGGGGGCGGAGCCCAGGTTCACACGACCAACAGGGGCTGGCTGAGCAGCAGGCAGCCTGGCGCCAGAGGCTCGCCTCTGTATCGTGATGCTATGCTGCCTCTCTATCGTGTGACGTCTGTGTGTGCATTCCTGTTCTATAGTTCGCATAAGAGAAAACAATACGAGGTATTTTGATTTAAAGGCCGGGAGCTAAGCCGTTCTTCCCGGAGGACAACAGAAGGTCACAGAAGCAGGACCTCCTGGCGTTTCCTGACCCCGGACCGGGGGAGCCTTTGGGGGCTCTGGGGGCCCCCCCTCACCTTGCAGATGCGGGCGATGCGGGACACGATGGTGTTCTCGAAAAACTCAAACTCCTGGCCCGTCTCGCTGAAGAAGAAGTAGATCTTGTCATCGTCCCCTTGCAAGCTGCCCAGGCTCTCGGGAATGTAGGCCGAGGCCACAAACGCTGGGTCTGTGGGAGCCGGCAAGGAACACAGAGTCAGCCCAGGAATCCCAAACAGGCGAGACTCTGTTCTCAGGCCCTGGGGCGGGGGGCGGGGGGGGGGCACCCTTCCCAGGGTCCCTGGGCCTGCCCACGGGTGGGCGGTGGGAGGGCTTCACCTTGGAGCCAGTTGAGGGAGCCCTCGGTCTTGATGGGGCGGCGGCTCTGGCTCCGGGAGATGGCCGGGTCATTCCCCTGGAAGTTGCCGACTGTCCCAGTATAGAGCTCGCCATCTGCCAAGAAAACATTCCCATGGGAACGGCCTCTCGGCGGGGCCTCCTCCCCCGGCACAGGCCTGCAATGACCCCGGCCCTGCCCACTTCACTCGGGGTGCACAGAGGAGGGAGCAGGAACCGGGAGCAAGAACTGGGGTGCGCAGAGGAGGGAGCAGGAACCGGGAGCAGGAACTGGGGTGCACAGAGGAGGGAGCAGGAACCGGGAGCAGAAACTGGGGTGCGCAGAGGAGGGAGCAGGAACCCAAGGGCAGCCCAAAGTCACACCTGCACATCACCCCCCGCCCCCGATGGAGCCTCAACCAGGCCATCCTGCCCCCAATACTCACCAACCATTAGGGCCGTGGACTTGAAATTGGGGTCAAAGGGGCATCGGCCCTTGCCATCTTCCAGGAGGACATTCCCCGCCTTGTCCTGTGCCAGCGTGAAGTTCTCCACACTCTATGGGGGAGCGGACAGGGGGGCTCAGGGGCACACCAGGGCAGGGGTGGGCTCCGCAGGAAAGGCGGGCGATGCTGGGAAGGGCAACTCGGAGGGGGAGGGGGTGGGGGCAGAGGTCAGACAGGCCGTCCTCCCCATCCTAGTGCTCAGGGCACAGTGACCTCTGCGGTGGGCGCCAGAAGTCCCAGGTGGCAGAGGGGAGACGATGCTTAGAAAGGGGTGTACAGGGCATGCGCTGTGGCTCAGCCTGGATCGTGGCGCCTGGGCCATTGCATGAGCTCCTCCTTCAGCTGGGGCTGGGCCACGGGCTCCTGGAGCCCAGAGCTACCAAGAAGCCTTGCTGGGACCTGCCCTACGCCAGGGGGCGGTGCTGGAGAGCAGCTCTCTGGGGCAGAAAGCGGGGAGATTCGGGGCCAGCGGGGGGGTGGGACGAGCACTCACGATGTAGGCGCAGAGCGGGCTGAAGGCCCCGGTGCCGCAGGTGAACAGGTGGCTGCTGTTGAGTGGCAGGAGGATCTTGATGTAGTTCTGACAGTCGCGCTGGGGAAAGAGGGGCAGGATGTCAGGCTCAAGCCAGCCACCAGGGGGCACCACCGAGACCCAAGGCCAGGGCTGGGGGTGAGGCCTCAAATCTGGACTCGACTGAGCCCACCAAGGACCACAGATGTGTGTAGGTGGGACCTCGGGGCTCAGCCAGCTCTGCGGTCGGCAGCCTTTAGTTCCGTCTGGGGTGAGGCACGGAAATGCGTCCTCTTGGGCGGCCTTGGCCCCTGAAGGTCCTCAGTGCAAACGGATGGTCCCTCCCACCCCACACGGGGAGGGAGCCACAGCCCAGGGCAGGAGACACACGGCCTGAAGCCCGGCCCCAGGCTCACGGGCAGCTTCCGAGAGCGTCTAATAGCGTCTCCAACCCACCCTCTGATAGCTCCCCAAACCTTTCTCCTCTGAGGTCTTTCCTTTTCATTAATGGCAACTCCACCCTCGCGGCTGCTGAGGCCCCAAACCTCCCGGCCAGCCTCCAATTCCCACCTCGCACACCCGGTATTTTCCCATCAGGAGACCCTGGTGGCCCCACCTTCACAATGCACCGGGAATCTGACCAGGTCTCCCTCCCTGGTCCAGGCCACCAGCACCTCCCCTCCCTCGCTGGTCTCCCTCCCTCGTCCTCGCAGCATGGAGGCCACTGTCTGCCACTCCTCTGCTCGGCCCTCCAGGGGTTCTCCAAACACCCCACTCGGAGTGAAACCCACAGGCCTGCTCCTCCCGCAGGTGCCCCATGTCAACTCCCTCACCGGCTTCTCCTCTTGGCTCAGATGGCACTTTTTTGGAAGGAAGCGTGTAACCGGACTACCTTTTATATTGACTGATTCTTGCCTGTTGTTCTTTCTTCTCTTTCACAATTGAATCTCCAGGGTCTAAATGTACCTGGACACAAAGCCAGTGCTGCCCAGCCAGTGTGGCTCAATGGCTGGACCTACGATCGATCCCTGGTCAAGGGCACATGCCCGGGTTGTGGGCTGGATCCCCAGTGGGGGGCGTGCAGGAGGCAGCCAATCCATGATTCTCTCTCATCATTGATATTTCTACCTCCCTCTCCCTCTCCAAAATCAATAATAAAAAATACATATATACATACATATACATATACATATATATGTATATGTATGTGTGTGTGTGTATATATATATGTAAATATATATATATAAAAGTATATATATATATTTACATATATATATATAAATTTTTTTTAAGGAGATACTATGTGCTGAATGGAAGAAATCAGGGTGTCAGCACTTGAACCTGTGTCTCGATCCCAAGTCCGGCGCTCTTCTACCGTCTCCTTAGCTGCCCCCGCTGCACTCAGGGCCAGCGGCCTCTGGGAACAGTGGGGAGTCCTCCAGAAGAACCCCGGGGACTGGATGAGACCCGCACCCATTGGTCTGGCCAAAGCCTAACCAGGACCTGTCAGACCTGCCACATCAGGCACCATGTGCAGAGGGACATGACTGCTGTCCCCACCCAGTCGCTGCTCCTGCCGGAAGCTCACGTTTATCTGACACTTATATTGTCCCAGATGCCTTATGCCTATGACCTCACTGAATTCTCACTCACGGTGGGTATCGTGAGGCAGGCATCACTATCCTCATTTTATTTTATTAAAATATATTTTATTGATTTTTTACAGAGGGAGGGAGAGGGATAGAGAGTTAGAAACATCGATGAGAGAGAAACATCAATCAGCTGCCTCTTGCACGCCCCCTACTGGGGATGTGCCCACAACCAAGGTACATGCCCTTGACAGGAATCAAACCTGGGACTCTTGAGTCCTCAGGCCGACGCTCTATCCACTGAGCCGAACCAGTTAGGGCTATTTTATTTTTTAATATATTTTTATTGATTTGAAAAAGGAAGGGAGAGGGAGATACCCTGCGCGCCCCCCCACTGGGGGATCGAGACCGCAACCCGGGCATGTGCCCTGACTGGGAATTAAACCATGACCTCCTGGTTCATGGGTCAATGCTCAACCACTGAGCCACGCCGGCCAGGCTACTATCCCCATTTGACAGATGGGAACACTAAGGCCCAGAGCAGCAAATCTACTGGTCCAAGATTCAGAGCCAGGTCTGGCCATCTCAGAAGCCTGTGCCCGCCCACCACAGCCGGCTGCACCTGCTCCCACTCCCGCTTCCGTCCCGGGTCCAGGACCACCGCCCTCCATCCCACCTGCAGCCCAGGCAGCCTTCAGGTCCCGGCTCACCTGTGGGTCCTTGCCCTTGAAGCTGCACTGGTATTTCCTCTCGGCATCTGCGCTCCACAGCAGCTGGGGAACGAGGCAGCAGGTGAGTGTGCATGTAGGAATGGAGGGTCCGCCCCCCTCCACCCCCAACTCCTTTCCCCTCTCTGCATCATCCCAGGACCCAGGAGGTCAGTTTTCCTGTCCGCCTTCCCCACTGCCATCCTCTGCCCCGGGCATCATCTCTCACCTCCTGGTACTCCCCACCCGGCAGGAAGCTGGCGCTGCTGTTGAGCGCGAAGAGGGCCTCCCGGGCCCCCACGTACAGGGTCTCCCCGTCCCTGCTCAGCAGAAGGGCCGTGTAGTTGGAGACGTTGTCAGCTTGGAATCTGAAGGATGGTCGCTCTTCAGAGTCTGGGGAGAGGAAGATGGACATTAGCTGGGAGCCACCCCTCCCACAAAAACACCAACTTCTAGAACCAACCAACATAGGCCAGCAAGGCAGTGGGTGGCAAGGGGCCGAGGACAAGGCGATCAGGTTTACAGAGAGTAGCATTCCCGCCTCGCAAACACTGTGCAAGAAACAAACGCACGAAAGTGAACGGAAAACAATGTTAACTGTATAAAAAAAAAAATCAAAACAACCTCCATGTCCCAGTACGGGGGCTGGGTGTGAAAATCAAGCCTCATACTTCATGGGACAGAACACAAGCAAATGCCAAAAACGATGCTTTTTCAGAAGCCCCAGAAAAACAAGCAAAGTTTCATAAGAAAGGCCTGGTCCAAATATGACGGGAACATCCCTAGCTGGCTTGGCTCAGTGGATAGAGCGTCGGCCTGCGGACCGAAGGGTCCCGGGTTCGATTCTGGTCAAGGGCACGTACCTTGGTTGCAGGTTCCTCCCCGGCCCGGGCCCTGGTCGGGGCGTGTGCAGTAGGCAACCAGTCGATGTGTTTCTCTCACATCGATGTTTCTCTCTGTCTTTCCCTCTCTCTCCCACTCTCCCGAAAATCAATGGAAAAATATCCTCGGGTGAGGATTAAAAAAATAAAATAAAATAAAATAATGGGAACTAAAATACAAAGTGATGGTTTTTGAGCCCGTGTCAGAATACAAGGACGGAGAGGGATTGCACACTTTCCTTTGCGCAGCATAAGACCCAGAGAGAAGGCCTGGCGGGCACCGCGCACCCCCGGCCCCTCAGTGGCCACGAGGATGCCCGGGAGACGTATGGCTGTGATACAGGACATTCATGTTCTCGGCCTTGACCTCAGGAGCCTAGGCGTACAACAGACAGACACCGACGCTGGGGACGAGAGCAGTTAGGCAAGTGGAGTCTCTCTCGTCCTCTGAGAGCAAAGGGCCACAAGACACCATCAGTGATGACGGGGACCGGGCACTGAGGGTTATGCCTATTAATTTAAACCGCAAAGGTAACCAAAGAGAGTGGCAGGAAACGTTTGGAGGAAGGTGGGGAAGGGTCTGAGCGCTAGACAGCCTTTTTTTTTAAACATATATTTTTATTGATTTCAGAGGGGAAGGGAGAGGGAAACATCAATGATGATAGAGAATCATTGATCGGCTGCCTCCTGCATGCCCCCTACTGGGGATCGAGCCCACAAACGGGGTATGTGCCCTGACCAGGAATCGAACCGTGACCTCCTGGTTCGTGGGTCGAAGCTCAACCACTGAGCCACACCGGCCGGGCTAGACAGCCTTATTTTTATCAGCAGCAAATCAGATAAGCCAGGAATAGGGATAGAAGCATTTTACTAACATACACAGAGAAAACCACTGTGTAACAAGAAGTGTAAGTGACAAAGGTTGCCCCTTTTAACCGGGCCTGGGCTCGGGAAGAGTAAGGCAGCTGTTGCTTTACACAGCAAGTCCTATACTTAAAAAAATTATGTGCACGTACCTTGGTATAAATTTTAAATATCTTTCGTTGTTATAGAATATGTAGTGGACAAGGAAATATACTAAAGACATACTACTTAGTGAAACCAGGTTATAAAGTAGTATGTCTTGTTAGATTCTATTTTTTTGTATTTGGGAAAGATATAAACATAGAGAAAAAAATCTGGAAGAATGAATCACTGAAATGCGGAAGAGTGGTAGCTCTGGTAGAGTTACAGGGAATTTCTTTTCCTTTATCACTTGTTATCATTTTTTAAAATATATTTCTTTATTGATTTCAGAGAGGAAGGGAGAAGGAGAGAGAGAGATGGAAACATCAATGATGAGAGAGAATCATCAATCGGCTGCCTCCTGCGTGCCCCCACTGGGGATCAAGCCCACAACCAAGGCATGTGCCCTTGGCCGGAATTGAACTCGGGAACCCTCAGTCCGCAGGCTGAACCTCTTGCAGGGGGGCGCTGCCCCTCCCTCATTCGCACACCTCACATCACCCTGCTTGGCCCTGGAGGATGGCTGGTTAGCCAGAGGCTGGTAAGATTCCTCAGGGAAGGAGCAACCTAAGACAGGCACAGTCGCAGAGGGGCCATCAGGAGACAACTTGGGGGTCAACAGAGGTGGGGCACAGACCCTCACCCCCCCAACTTTGCAGAGGCTTGAACCCTCACCCCTTCTGAGGGAGGTCTCCTGCTCCCATGGCTGCTTTGCTTCCCATGCCCAGCTCAGATCGGGACCCAGGTAAAGACAGAGACTGGCTGACAGTAGCTGCCCTCTCACTGCAACAGGACTTGTTTCCCATTTCTACCTTGGACCACAGGGAAAGGGGCAGCGGAAGGAAAGGGCTGTGTCAGGATGCTGCCTTCTTCCCTTTCTTCTCCCTCTTTTTACTAAACACTTCCATGCCTTGTAGTTCTTTTGCTTTCTCTTCTTTTTCTCTCTGCTACCCTCCATCTCCGCCTCCTCCTCCTCCTCCTCCTCCCCAGTATCTTCCATATCAGCCGACCCAGAGGGCACAGCTGACTCCTCCCCGGACACCGACACCACCATCAAGCACGGCCCTGATGGATCCTTTGATGCAGCCCTTCAACTCGCTGATGCTTCGGGAAGCCCATTGCCAATGACACCGCCTGCTAGCCAGATCAACAAGGACAACCAAACCCCCGACTTGAGGACAGCTGAAATCCCTTGACTGAAGAGGCCAGCAGCCTTCTACAGGAACAAGGCTCCTTGTGCACTCCATCCACTATGTTTATAGCTATGCTCGCTATCATTGCTTGTCTTCTTCTGAGTCTTAAACAACCCAATCCGGGAGGTGGCCGCTGATTTACATGCGCTATCATTTAAAAAATAAAAAAGGGGGAATTTGCAGGAAGCCGGTCCGTCCTTGCTGCTTGACACAGTCGCTGCAGGGAAGAAACATCTGCACAGCGTATGTTTCAAGGGACCTGGTGTATATGGCATACTGTTCTTAATATGTTTGCTCCCCTTCTTGGTGCTATGTGTTTTAACCAAGGTCACCTCTCCGAGAAAGGTTGTTTCCCCAGGTAGGGATTTTCCCCTGAAGTTAGGGAGGGAATAAAACCCCTTAACTAAATGCCAGGCGGGTAGTTAATCACTTTAACTATGAACAATCACCCTTAAGCTACATAATCTTTACTCCCTGGAATGGAGATAAGAAACGCCCTAACCTTTGGAATAGAAATTGAGAGGATTAAAATCAACTGGTATAAAAACAGATGTAACAAGACAATAAAGGACAGAACTTGGCTGGAGATCCAGGCTAGAGATCCTGGCTAGGCTGCTGATCAACTGAACGCTGTCTCTGTGTCATTCCTTCTTCGCCGACTCCGTCCACACCTATGGGAACCCCTGGACCTGCTGGGGCTGGACGCCAACAGATGGCACCCAAACAGGGACCCTTAGACGAAGTCATACAGAAGCATCTCCTAATTGATGGAAATGATGCTGGAGATGATCGCAGAATTAATCTACTAGTGAAAAGTTTCATTAAATGGTGCAACTCTGGATCCCAGGAAGAGGGTTACAGCCAGTACCAACGTATGCTGAGTACACTATCCCAGTGTGAATTTTCCATGGGAAAAACTTTGCTGATATATGATATGAATCTCAGAGAAATGGAAAATTATGAAAAAATTTACAAAGAAATAGAATGTAGCATTGCTGGAGCGCATGAAAAAATTGCTGAGTGCAAAAAGCAGATTCTTCAAGCAAAACGAATACAAAAAAATCGCCAAGAATATGATGCTTTGGCAAAAGTGATTCAGCATCATCCAGACAGGCATGAGACACTAAAGGAACTAGAAGCTATGGGCAAAGAATTGGAGCATCTTTCACATATTAAAGAAAGTGTTGAAGATAAGCTGGAATTGAGACGGAAACAGTTTCATGTTCTTCTTAGTACCATCCACGAACTTCAGCAAACACTGGAAAATGATGAGAAGCTCTCAGAGTTGGAGGAGGCTCAGGAAACAAGCATGGATACAGATTCTAAGCCATAGGCCAGCTCTCGCCACTCCCCAGCTATTGAAGTAGCAACACGATCTTAGCGTGCTTAGCATTTGCTGTGCTCTTGAGACATTTAAAGTTTTTTTAAAATTAAATCTTTATTGTTCAGATTATTACATTGGTTCCTCTTTTTTCCCCCCATAGCTCCCCTCCACCCAGTTCCCACACCACCCTCCACCCTCACTCCCGACCCACTGTCCTCATCCATAGGTGCACGATTATTGTCCAATCTCTTCCCACACCCCCCCACACCCCTTTCCCCCCCCAAGAATAGTCAGTCCATTCCCTTTCTATGTCCCTGATCCTATTATAATCACCAGTTCATACTGTTCATCAGATTATTTATTCACTTGATTTTTAGATTCACTTGTTGATAGATGTGTATTTGTTGTTCATAATTTGTATCTTTACCTTTTTCTTCTTCTTCCTCCTCTTAAAGGATACCTTTCAGCATTTCATATAATACTGGTTTGGTGGTGATAAACTCCTTTAGCTTTTTCTTATCTGTGAAGCTCTTTATCTGACCTTCACTTCTGAATGATAGCTTTGCTGGATAAAGTAATCTTGGTTGTAGGTTCTTGGTATTCATCACTTTGAATATTTCTTGCCACTCCCTTCTGGCCTGCAAAGTTTCTGTTGAGAAATCAGCTGACAGTCATATGGGTACTCCCTTGTAGGTAACTTTCTTTCTCTTGCTGCTTTTAAGATTCTCTTTTTGTCTTTTGCTCTTGGCATTTTAATTATGATGTGTCTTGGTGTGGTCCTCTTTGGATTCCTTTTGTTTGGGGTTCTCTGCGCTTCCTGGACTTGGAAGTCTATTTCTTTCACCAGGTAGGGGATGTTTTCTGTCATTATTTCTTCAAATAGGTTTTCAATATCTTGCTCTTTCTCTTCTTCTGGCACCCCTATAATTCGGATGTTGGTATGCTTGAAGCTGTCCCAGAGGCTCCTTACACTATCTTCGTATTTTGGATTCTTTTTTCATTTTGTCTTTCTGGTTGGGTGTTTTTTGCTTCTTCGTATTTCAAATCTTTGACTTGATTCTTGCGATCCTCTGATCTGCTGTTGGGAGTCTGTATAATATTCTTTATTTCAGTCAGTGTATGTTTAATTTCTAGTTGGTCCTTTATCACAACATTGAGGATCTCACTAGATTTCTTGAGGATCTCACTACATTTATTGGCAGTTTCTAGAAAATTCTTGAAAAACCTAAAAAGTGTGGTTTTGAACTCCATATCCAGTAGTTTGCTTTCCTCCATTTCTGTCATTTGTGTCCTGTTTCTTTGTCTCGGCATTTTTTATGCTACGCTGTGTCGATAGAGTGGCTTTCTGTGCTAAGTGTCCCAATTACCTGAGGTAGACACTCTTGGTGCACCCCCTTGTGGGCTTTGTGCACAGTCTTGTTGTAGGTAAAACTGGGAGGATTTGACCTCCGGCCAATTGGCTGTGAGAATCAGCTGTGTCTACGGTGGGAGGACTTCTGTGCTGAAGACACCCTTATGGGGCAAGACTTGCTTCAGTGGGGCTTTGGTGCTCACTGAGTCTGGCCCCTGAGTGTGTCCCTTATGGATCTGAGGAGTTGTAATTGGATTGTCCCACTCTGACCACTGGGTACACTGGCTCTTGGATCTAAGAAGGTGCTAATCTAGCCTCTGCCTGAGGCTACCCAGCAGAAGCTCAGCTGTGAAGCAATGCAAGTTGCCCTGGGGCCTTGGGGCAGCTGCAGTTTGTTAAGTAATTTTCAGATTACAAAGGGCCGGGCCTTTCATATGCAAAAGCCTCCATGCACGGCTTGGGCGGGGTGGGTCCCAGGGGATCAACAGGGCGGGCGGAGCGAGCAGTATGGCTGCTCTCAGTCCTGCCTTCAGAGGTCCTGGCAATCGCTGCGAGTGCCTCCGAGAGAAAGCTGCCCTCGAGTTCCGACCGATGCCAGACAGTCCCGTTTCTCCCGTATGAGTCTGGGTCCCCAGAGACTCGCCCGGAATTGGAGCTCAGAGCCTGGGACTCCCTCCCGATTGAAAAAGACAATCGTGTCCTCAGCGGCCAGCGCTCTCCGCATGCACCTCTGCACCTTTGTATTTTACTTCCGCACTGCACCTCCTCTGAGTCTCGGTATGCTTTTCTCTTTCCTTCTAGTTGTAGAAATTCCACTCAGCCAACCTTCCTGTGGTTCTGGATGATGTCCGTTATGTCTTTTAGTTGTATTTTTGAAGTGGTTGTTCGAGGCAGCAATCTCCGGTGTTTACCTATGCCGCCATCTTGGTTTTCTCGACATTTAAAGTTTTGACAGTGAACTAATTTGCTTTTAAATGTTTATGTACAGTTCGTTCATATTTCTTCACACAAAGGAAAAAAATATTTTCAAAAAATTAATAAAATAAAATAAAGGATGAAAAAAAAATGTAGGGAAGATAAAAAAGAGTGCCCTCCTGTTGGCCACCACAGGTCCACTTGGGAAGGTGCCATTGCTCAATGTGCTGTAGATATTAACTCTTTGCATGCGCACAACATACCTCAGGAGGTAGGGACTGCTATTCTCCCTACTTTGCAAACGAAGAAATCAAAGCTCAGAGAGATGAAGCAACATACACAGAGCCACGCCGAAAAAAATGAGTCTGCAGGGGGAGGCTGGCTCAGGGGGTCTCCTTCCTGAACCATTCAATCTGCCAGCTGCACGGTGTGGCCAAATCACCCAGGAGATTTACTTATTTATTAAGTATATTTTTATTGATTTCAGAGAGGAAGGGAGAGGGAGAAATAGAAACATCAATGAAGAGAATCATGGATCGGTTGCCTCCTGCACGCCCCACACTGGGGATCCAGCCCGCAACTCGGGCATGTACCCTGACCGGGAATCGAACCGTGACCTCCCGGTTCATGGGTTGACAATCTACCCCTGAGGCACGCCGGGCACTCCAGCTCCAATGCCGTGGGCCTGGGACGGAGCCTAAAAATGTGCAGTTTGACAAGCTCGGTGATTGTGGAGGAGAAGGCTCAAGGACCACAGTTTGAGAAGCGCATAAGGCAGCGGTTCTCAACCTGTGGGTCCTGACCCCTTTGGCGGTCGAACGACCCTTCCACAGGGGTCGCCGAAGACCATCGGAAAACACATATATAATTACATATTGTTTTTGCGATTCATCGCTATGCTTTAATTATGTTCAATTTGTAACCATGAAAACACATCCTGCATATCAGATATTTACATGACGATTCATGACAGTAGCAACATGACAGTTATGAAGTAGCAACGAAAATAATTTTATGGTTGGGGGTCACCACCACATGAGGAACTGTATGAAAGGATCGCGGCATTAGGAATGTTGAGAACCGCTGGCATAAGGTCTCCTGTAGGGCAGTGTACACGTCACCTCACTCGGCTTGGGTTTTCTCGTAGGTATCACAGGGCTAACGCAAAAAACCTAAGACTCCCAGCAGCCTCTTGAGGAGCCAGTGAGACGAGGGCAAGTGTCTGGCATCCCTCCAGGGTCCTTAAGCAAGGGCTGGCCCTAATGTGCCCAGGCCCGTCTGCCTGCAGAGGGGGGCTTCCTCGTAAGTCTGGGCAGGAGGCTGCTCTTGGCATCTGCCCAGATAATACAGAGATGTCAAAGGTCATCAGAGATAAAAGCTGAAGGCCAGGTGGCAGCTCGGCCCCACTCAGGCCTGGAAGGGAGGGGGAAATTGCCACGGGTCACGCAGACAGAGCACAGCCGGCTGGAGGGGCAGCCCGGGCGCCAGCTGCTCATCCGGGTCCAGCCCAGCCCTCCACACAGCCAGCTGCTCAAGGCCCCGCACCTCCTTCCAGGCGCACTGGGAGCACAGGGACACGGCGCAGGGACACAAATGCCTCGGAGAACTGAGTGAAGGGCCCTCACACCACGGCTTCCCATTCTGGGGGCACGCCTCCTGCGCCCCCCTGCCCTGGACCTCCCAGAGTCAAAGTCCTGAAGGTCTTGTCCCCCATGGGCCCCCTGCCCTGGGCTGGCTTCCTAACTGGAGTCCCAATGAGACAAATCAAGAGCCCTAGCCGGGCCCTAGCCGGTTTGGCTCAGTGGATAGAGCGTCGGCCTGCGGACTGAAGGGTCCCGGGTTCGATTCTGGTCAAGGGCATGTATCTTGGTTGCAGGTTTCTTCCCGGCCCGGGCCCTGATTAGGACGTGTGCAGGAGGCAACCAATCGATGTGTTTCTCTCACATCGATGTTTCTGTCTGTCTTTTCCTCTCTCTTCTACTCTCCCTAAAAATCAATGGAAAAATATCCTCGAGTGAGGATTAACCAAAACAAACAAACAAACAAAACAACACACACACACACAAAAACAAATCAGGAGTGCAGACTCTAGAAGCAGAGACCTGGGTTCAAATCCTGCCTCTGGCACTCACGAGCCCTCTGCCACCAGGACAAGCCACTTAACGTCTTGCAGCCTCACTTTCCTTATCTGTAAAACGGGGATAATAGCACCTCACGTCATGGGGTTGTTATGAGAAGGAACGAGATTACGCATGTAAATAACAACACACATAATGAGCCACGTTTGCTGACTGCTTACCCCCAACGACTGCGCGCACGCTACCCACCCAGCGCTGGCTGCTGGCGCGGCGTCTGGCACACGACCAGCGCTCGAGTGGATCAAAAACAAAAGCCCAGAGCCCTGCAGGAAAATCCAGCCCGGCGAGCCGGCCAGGAGGGAGCGGGGCGGAGGGAGCAGCGCCTCCCTCGTCCTCCTGCGTAATTAAAACACTGGCGCCCAGGGATGCCAACCCAGGCCTGCACCTGGTCACACGGAGCCCAGGCCAGTCTCAGGGCATCAGCTGCGAGGGTCAGCCACGCGCGCACATGTGTGTGAGCTGGTGCCGGCTCCGTGGCGCTCTGAGTGATGGTCTCACCCGGGTGGCCAGTGCCCGGTCCCCTCGAGTCACAGCACAGACGTCTGTGTGGGCCCTGCCTGAGCTTGCCCGTGTGTGTGTGTGTGTGTGTGTGTGTGTGTGTGTGTGTGTCTGCGCCCCACCGCAGGGCTTGTCCGTGCTTGTGTGCTCGCTCCGGGGTGCTGTTTGTGCAGAGGTGACAGGGAGGGGGGTGCCTGGGCGCTCGGCTCCCCGGGCGCGCTGGCACACCTGGGGGCCGCTCCTAGCTGCTCTGTGTGATGGCGGGTGCCTCGCTGGGCCATCCTCATCCCCTACAAGCGGGTCAGCCCAGCAGCACCCAGAAAGCCAGGCCGCCTGAGGCTGTGGCCGGTTTCCTAGGTGGGACGAAACCTTTGCCTTCATCCTGCAGACCTGAGCCAGGGGGCTGTGCAGGGCTCCCAGGAGGCCGGATGGGGGTGACGTGAAGCTGGGCATGTCAGAGCCGCCTGCAGGGCCCACTCCCCCACCCGGGGCCGGGGTATCGGCAGGAAGTGATGCGGAGACGACTCAGTCCCCAGCCTCATCTGGAGGCTCACCTTCCCTGTGACTCAGCCGGAAGCGGGGAGCCTCTGGAGTGAGACGGGAATAGGATCAGCCCCTCCCCCACCCCAGGAGGTCTCCACCCAGGCCAGCGGGGCATGACTCAGAGCCCCGCCCCACCTTTCTCCCCTCGGTGGCTCCTGGCACCACACGGCTGACCTGCCCCTCACGTCTCACCCTCCACAGGCCCCGGCAGGAGGAGGCCGGCGCCAACTACCAGCTTCCAGGGGAGTCAGAGCTGGGAAGGTGTCCGGGGGGGTGGGGGGCAGTCCCTTCTCCTCAGGTGGAACCGCAAAGTCCCAGAGGCTCTGGGCCCCGCCACAGTCTGGGGGAGCCTCCCAGATGCTCAGCAGGCGCACCTGCTCCCCAGGACGCACTCTGGACCCTTGGACCCGCTGTGCCAGCAGCAGCAGCAGCGCCTCTGGGGCGGGGGCGCTGACTCAGGGATGAGGGCAGCCAGCGACCTCGACACACGTCCTCCCTCTGCACTGCCCCAGCGCTGAGCAGGGCAGCCTGCTGGGCCAGAAGCAGTGGGCACACTCTGCCCTCACCCAACAGGGAAGTGGGGGGCGGGGGGGCTGTGCTAATAGTCCTCCCCATGGACTGAGGTCACCAAGAGAGAGACAGGAAGGCAAGGAGCCCAGCTCATGGCATCCGGTGTTCCGGGGCAGGTACACGAAGGTTCCTGCTATCGCCCCCACCAAGCAGGCCCTGCCAGCACCCCCAGGTGGCCCCGCCCCTCCCAGACCTCCCGGTGCCCATCTGGCCAGGGCGCCCTAACCTGGGACCTGTCATGAGCCCCATCACCTGGGAGCCTGCTCTCCCACCCCCCCACCCAGGACCCTCCGCTGGGGGCTGGCTGCTTCATGACCCCTCTCTCCTGACGTCTCCGCTTTTCCTAAGGAAATCGGGGTCCCCAGGGGTAAACTCCCCGACTCCTCAGAGCCTGAGCTCTGTGCCATTAACCTCTGTCTCACAGAAAGCGGGTTTTTCCTTCAATATTTACCCCAGAAATACACGTGCCTCCCTCCTCCCCTTTCTCAGCCAAAACCCTTCCAAGAGCCGGCGGCGCCGTCTCCATCTCTCCATCTCCGACCTCCCACTCACTGCAGTCAGGCCTCCATCAGCCCCGCGCACGCCAGGACCCACTGCCAGAGCCCAGGCACCCAGGGGCACGGCCTCCGTGGCACGTGGCCGTGGCCCCATGGAGGTCCCCTGTCTCTGGGTGTCTGAACACCAGCCTCAAGGTCACTTCCTGCCCCCCCCCCCCCCCCCCGGGAGCTAAGGGCCTGCGGTGGCCCTATCTAAGCACATAGAATGACCAGCGCCTATGATCCTGGCAAGGTCGCCGTGACTCAGGCGTCACCACCTGCATTTTTCAGATGAGAGGACCCAGGCACAAGGGAGGTAACGTGCGCGAGTCCCCGGCTGGGAAGAGTGGGGGAGCTGGGCTTTGAACCCGGGCTGCTGGCTCCAGGGCTGCGTTCCAACCACCCTGCAGCCTCTCCAGGGTTTGCTTTTTAAAAAAAGTATTTTTTCATTGATTTCAGAGAGGAAGGGAGAGGGGGGAAAAGAGAGAGAAACATCGATGATGAGAGAGAATCATGGATCGGCTGCCTCCTGCACGCCCTCACTGGGGATGGAGCCCACAACCCGGGCATGTGCCCTGACTGGGAATCGAACTGTGACCTGATTCCTGGGTCGACACTCAACCACTGAGCCACACTGGCTGGGCTCCAGGGTTTGCTCTCGAATGTCCTTGTTCCCGGGTGCCTGCCCTTGGCCCCTGGGTCCCCACATCCACGCCCAGGGCTTCAATGACCCGGACGCTGGTAACTCCCAGAGCTCTTAATCCAGCCAAGATCTTCCTCCAACATGCCACTGCGGGGCCCCTCCCGCCTGCCCCCTCTTCAGCCTGGGGTCTCTGTGGCACCACACTCCCAGCTGCAAACCTTGCACTGTACTTCCTTCCTCCCGCCCTGTCACCCAAGGACATCCGATCCACAATCAAATCCTGCCAATGCTTCCTGCTCAGCGTTTTCCAAACGTATTCCCATCACTGTGCCCAGAATCATCCCCGTGCAGAACCAGGCCAGCACCCGCCCACCCCGGCCTCTGCAGCAGCCCCGCCCACTGGCTCTGCCCCCAGCCCCGCGGTTCCGGCTCCCCCAAGGCCAGAGGGCTCCAGGGGACCTGTCACTGTCCTGGGTAAACCCTCAACGGTGCCCCACTGTCCAAGCCCCTGACTCACCAGCCCTTGCACGTTCCCCCTCCCCTCAGTGACACTAAGTCCCATCTCCCCTCTCGGTCTCTGCTCAGTCAGCGCCCCCACCTGGAAGGCCCTTACTTTTTGTTTTGTTTTTTTAATATTTGTATTGTTTTCAGAAAGGAAGGGAGAGGGAGAGAGAAATAGAAACATCAATGATGAGAGAGAATCATTGATTGGCTGCCTCCTGCACGCCCCACACTGAGGATGGAGCCTGCAACCCGGGCATGTGCCCTGACTGGGAATCGAACCGTGACCTCCTGGTTCATAGGTCAATGATCAACCACTGAGCCACGCCAGCCGGGCATGGAAGACCTTCCTTTTGAGCTACTCCTACTCATCCGTCAAGACTCAGTTTCTTCTATTCCATGAGGCCTTCCTGAATCCCCAGCTGGGCAAGGGCACCTTCTCTGTGCCCACATTTCCCCTGCACAGCTCTCCGATGCAATGGCCACACAGTGTCATGATGATGGGCTTTCTAACTATTCCATGAAGCTGACTGTGCCTTGAAGACCAACTATCTTATTCCTATTTGTAGCCCACTAGAGGCCTGGTGCACGAAATTCGTGCACAGGTGGGGTCGCTAGGCCTGGCTGGCGATCAGGGCCTATCAGGCTCCCCGTCTCCCCGTCTCCTACTTCCCTCACCACCTGCGCTGTCATTGCACGGTTCTCCGCCTCCCCACCTCCCCCCTTCCTCCTTCCCTCGCCGCCCGCGTACACCACCACCCACCCCTGGTTCCCTGTCCCAGCCCAGGGCCCAGCCCTGATCAGGTGATTGGGACCTGCCAGCTGGGGGGAGGGAGTGGGAGGTTATCCAGCAGGCCCCATCGGCGATCGGGGCCTGAGGGCTGGAGGCAGCTCCTGCATCGAGTGTCTGCCCCCTGGTGGTCAGTGTACATCATAGCAACTGGCCGTTCTGTCGTAACAGTCGCTTAGGCTTTTATATATATAAACAGATATTTGTCTCACCTGGCCAGGTGAGTTCCAAGGAGTTGTTCGCTGTGATAAACATCTGTTGATTGAATGAATGACTGACAGTCCTAAGTCCCAATTCAGATGCTCCGGTCCAGGGAGGGGCGCCAGATTCAAAGGGGGCAGCCAGGCCCTAGCTGGTATGGCTCAGTGGACAGAGAATTGGCCTATGAACTGAAGGGTTCCGGGTTTGATTCCGGTCAAGGACACATGCCAGGGTTGTGAGCTCAATCCCCAGAAGAGGCTGTGCAAGAGGCAGCCGATCCATGATTCTCTCTCATCATTGATGTTTCTATTTTTCTCTTCTTCTCCCTTCCTTTCTGAAATCAATAAAAATCTCTGTTTTTAAAAGAGGGGGGGGGCAGTCTGGAGGCCCTGAGGCCTCAAGCTCGCACTGCCCTTACTCTGCCCCCTCCCCAAAGCACACGGAACATGCTGTCCTGGCTGGAGTCCCAGGGTGCAGACGGAAGTGTGACAGCTGAAGGCGCGGCAGGAGGGCAGGAGAGGCCACAGGGACCGGGAGGCCCATGCCTGAGTCCTGACTTGGGTCCCCAACCAGCTGTGCAACCCTGGACGGGCATCTGCCCTCTCTGTGCTTGGAAGACCCAATGAGTGCAGCCCTGCTCCCAGGCTACGGAGTCACCAACAGCCACGCCCTAGCCTCCCCCCGTCCGTCCCCCCCGAGCCCACCTTTGCTCCGAGTAAACACCACACAGCCCCCACGCTTGCTGCTAATGGGATGGGAGCCCGGCCTTGCCAGGTCTTCAGAAGAGTTAAAACCTGGATTTTTATAGAAAACTTCCTGAGCGTTAAATACCAGTGGCCCATTCAAGTTTCTCTAAAACACTTGGAGGCCAAACAAAACACATCTGCAGCTGGCCCTGGCCCGCGGCCCCCGGGATGCCACGCCTATTGGAGAGTTTTGCATCCGTCCGCCAGGCACCTCGTCCCCGGCCAAGGCTGCTTGCTGGGTTGGCCCTATTTCCGACTGGGCAGCACCATCGGGGGCCTCAGCTGGGTCCCTGTCCCATCCAGGGCGTGACCTCGATAGAGTTCTTTACCAGAGGGAAGTACATAACTCATCAATTATTCAAGGCCGGGCTGGGTCCTTGGGCTGCTTTTCGGTACATTTCACAGGTGGCGCGGGAGGCACCAGCTCCGATGGAAGGAATGTGGCTCCCGTGGCAGACAGCTGTGGCTCCAGGCTTGGCCCCCAGCCTTTCTGGCTGTGTGGCCATGGCAATGTGAACCGACCTCTCTGAGCCTCGGTTCTCTCCCCTGTGCAAGGTGGAACGATGTCCACCGCCCCCCCCCCCCCCCCCACACACACACCCAAGGGCAGTGCCTGGCACAGAGCGGGCCATCCTGGGAGGATTTCTCTCTCTTGCTGTTAGCGTCTGTCTCAGAGGATGGGCAAGTGGGGGTGGGGGGCAAAAAAGAGGCAGCAAGTTGGTTCATTTGATCCCCTTCTCTCTCTCTTTTTTTTAATCCTCACGTGAGGATATTTTCCCATTGATTTTTAGAGAGGGTGGAAGAGAAAGGGAAAGACAGAGAGAAATACCGATGTGAGAGAAACACATCGATTGGTTGCCTTCTGCATACGCCCTGACCAGGGCCCGGGCCGGGGAGGAGCCTGCAACTGAGGTATGTGCCCTTGCAGAATCGAACCTGGGCCCCTTTGGTCTGCAGACTGACCACTGAGCCAAACCAGCAAGGCCAGTTGGCCCCTTCTTTAGGAATTCTGATAAAATGAGGTTTCTGTCTACTGTCCCCACCGAGATCCCCTCGCCACAGGACCCCACCTCTCCAAACCCCACTACGCTATCAGGATGGGCTTCGCAGAGGGCCCAAGTGCAGACCAGAGAGGTCCCATGGAGTCCGGGTCAAGCTATATGTCTTTGACAAAATACTTCCCCTCTGTGAACCGTAGCTATCTGATCTGTAAAATGGGGATAATGCACCTACTATGCAGGTGGACACAAGACAACTACAGCCTGGGCCCCCCGCCGCTCTATACCTGTTACCCACCTTCTACCTTCTCCCGAGCACTGAACGCCGGACACAAAATATGAGGGCACTGGCTGTGCCCCCTAGGGGCTGGAGGGCTGGCTCCTGCCTTGTAGTGGGGCTGGTCACAGACAAGTGGTGGCTACAGAGTGACTAGGGAGCCTGGCCCATGTGGCTCAGTGATTGAGTGTCGACCTATCAACCAAGAGGTCACGGTTCGATTCCCGGTCATGCCTGGATATGGGCTCCATCCCCAGTTGCGGGCGTGCAGGAGGCAGCCAACTGATCAGTGACTCTCTCTCATCATTGATGTTTCTCTCTCTCCCTCTCTCCCTCTCCCTTCCTCTCTGAAATCAATACAAATATATTTTTTAAAAGAAAAAGAGAGTGACCGGGGAGAGGGTACAGGGTTGGGAGCAGAGAAAAGGCTTGTCGCCTTGGGAAAGGCAGGAGATGGCATTAGGGGACCGCAGTACATGTGCGAAGGCGGCCGCCTCTATGTCAGCCGCTCTCCACGCTGTGCACAGGGCAGCGCCGCCAGGACGGGGAGGTCAGAACTCGAGGAGGTGGGGGCAGGGGCCAGCTGGGGGGAGCAGCAGGAGTTGCTGAGGGCAGGCCTGCCTGGACCAGCTGGACCTCAGGAGTCTCATGTTCTGTTTGTTCCTCTCCCCCTCGTCCCCCTATCAGAGCCCTGTCCACCCATCCTGAATATCCATGGGGCTGGCGGGGTGCAGGGGAGGGGATGTGGCGGGAGGGCACAGGCCCTAAGAAGGGGACACAGGAAGGAGTGATTGACAACACGACCCCAGCCCAGCCTTTCCTCCAGGCCCCGTGTCACCCCGCCTCTCTAGTCTGGAGGAGGAGCGAGCAGGTGTATCCAGATGTGCCCCCAACGTTGTGCAAGCTCAGCGCTCACGGGCATTTCGACACCCAGCTGAGCGTGGGTCACGCAGAGGGCAGAGTGGAGCCAGCGAGGGGCAGGGAGGAGGGCGGTGCAGCCCAGCCCCGGGCAGTTGGAAGAGCTGAACCAGGAGCACCAGGAAAGGGGACTAAAGGAAGCATCATCACCTTTGCTTCTCCCCCAGGGCAGTGGTGAGGAAGTCTGCACCGCTTCCTGCCCGGCTGGCGGCCTTGACACCTCGCAAAGGGCCTGTATCCAGCCGGCGCTCAGACAGTGTCTGCTCAGTGAATGAACAACCTCCCCAGGCTAGGCAGGCGGGAAATTCCCACCAAGGGGAACAGGAGCCGCTGCCTTTATATATATATATATATTTTTTTTTATTGATTTCAGAGAGGAAGGGAGAGGGAGAGAGAGAGAGGAACATCAATGATGACAGAGAATCACTGACCGGCTGCCTCCTGCAGGCACCCCCACTGGGGATCGAGCCCACAACCTGGGCACGTGCCCTTGACTGGAATCGAACCAGGGACCCTTCAGTCCGCAGTCCAACGCTCTATCCACTGAGCCAAACCAGCTCAGGCTTTTGCTGGGGATGCCGCACGTACCAGGCAGCGTGCCAGACTTTACATCCATGAACCCCGTCAAGGTTCCTGCTACTATTCCCATCTTGCCGATGTGAACAGGGGCCTGGAGGGGACGGGAGCTCGCCCGGCTGTGGTGGCTCAGTGGTTGAGTGTTGACCTATGAACCAGGAGGCCACGGTTCGATTCCCAGTTGGGGCCCATGCCCGGGTTGTGGGCTCAATTCCCGACCGTGGAAGAGGCAGCCAATCAACAATTCTCTCTCATTGATGTTTCTCTCTCTTGCTCTCTCCCTCTCCCTTCCTCTTAAAATCAATAAAAATATATTTAAAAAAGAAAGGGTCTCGCCTAGCCGGCGTGGCTCAGTGGCTGAGCATCGACCTATGAACCAGGAGGTCCTGATTTGATTCCCGGTCAGGGCACATGCCCGGGTTGCAGGCTCGATCCCCAGTGGGGGGCGTGGAGGAGGCAGCCAATCAATGACTCTCTCTCATCATTGATGTTTCTCTCTCTCTCCCTCTCTCTCTCCCTCTCCCTCTCCCTCCCTTCCTTTCTGCAACTTAAAAAACAAAAAACAGCCTGTACCCCGGGCTTCTCAGAGCAGACTGACCCTGGGTGCCCACTCCGGGTCAGAGGACAAGTAGCTGATTCGTGCCTCATTCTCTGGGCTCAATGGGGTTTTGTTGACCGTAGGGTGCAGGCCTGCGGATTGCGTTCCAATCTGGTTTGGAAACACTATGTCCAGTGCTTCCCAGGCAGGCACTTCAGGGCAGGGTGGAAATGAACAACTCCTTTTAGCTGCCCAAATAAGGGGACCCATTAAGACTTCCATGAGCTGCAGGAGCTGGTTTTTGTTTCCCCCCTCGCAGCTCACACACCCCGGCCACCGTTTGCACTCAGCATCGCTCCTGCTTGCACAGGGGAGAGAACCGAGGCTCTGAGGCCTCTCTCCCAGAGACAAGCTACTTCCTCTGAGGACCTCGGCCTGCACTGCTGAGCCTGGAGCCCCCAGGCCCCCTCCCCGTCCTGGCCATGCGTGGAGCACCCCTCCTGGCGGCCCCAGGAATCGGATGGACAGTAATGAGGGTCCCATAGGAAGGACGCTCCACTTTCAGGGATGTTTTTTCAAAACTACAGACATAGCCCACTGTCTCCAGGCATCCAGGCCCTGGGGGGAGGTAGAGGTTGGGGGGGGGGGGGGTTCAGGAGGGGAGGGCAGATGGCAGGGAAGGGGATGTGGGCTCTAGCTCCATGCCCTTCTCCCTGTTCTGAGAGGAAGGTGCCCTGTCGCATGGTCACCATGGTCCTGCCCAGGATGGGCAGGCTGCCAGGAACATCTAACGAGCCCCCAGGGATGAGGCAGGAAGCTGCCTCAAGCCACGGTGGGAAGGTGAGCTGGTCAGTCACCGGAGAATTCCCCTCTGGGGCACCCAGCCCTGCAGGACAATCCTCACGCAGACGGGAGGGGGGGCGGGGAGCCAGGCCAGGAGGAAGCCCGGTGGGGCGGGCACTCCGGGCTGTGGTGCAGCTCAGTAAAGCGTGGCTCTGTGCTCAGCTCCCAAGGTCAGGTGCCAGGGAGCTGCTGAACTCTGCAGGGCTTGGCGGGGCTAGGACAAGAAGTCCCCTCCGGGCTGACCCAGCCGCAGGAACACAGGGGAGGGTCTATTTCCTCCAGGAGCCACAGCGTGGAGGGCAGGGTATGGACTGCATTTCGACCCCTCAGCGGGGCCCCAAATGTGTCATCTCGGGGGTCCTCACAGATGAACCTGAGTGACTCAGTCCTCCCAGGGTTAGGATTTTAACATGATTGTGTGTGTGTGTGTGTGTGTGTGTGTGTGTGTGTGTGTCGTGTGTGGTTAATCCTCACCCAAGGGTATTTTTCCACTGACTTTTAGAGAATGGAAGGGAGAGGGAGAGACAGAGAGAGAAACATCGCTGTGAAAGACACATATCAACTGGTTGCCTCCCACAAGCACCCTGACCAGGGCCAGGGGTTGAGCCTGCAACTGAGGAACGTGCCCTTAATTGGAATGCCTTTGACTGAAATGGAACTCAGGACCCTTCAGTCCTCGGGCCGAAGGTCTGTCCACGGAGCCAAACCAGTTAGAGCGAACATGAATCTGAGGACACAGACACGCTGACCCCAGCACCAAGTGACCTGTGCAGGGGGTGCTGGCGTGCAGCGGCCGTACTGCGGCCTGGCAATGATCATGGGTTTGAGGAAGTGGCCAGGTCTCGGAGCTGTGTGGGGAATCCCCCCAAAGCATCCCAGCTGCTCTCAGAAAAGAGGTGCTCTCGGTTCCTCCTCACGGCTCCCCAACTTAGTGACGCCATGCGTGGTCTCCCATGGAGTTCCGGAGCCGGACACAAGACCTGGTGCATCTGACATGGCCCTGGGGCCATACATGGAGTCCCTCGAGCAGCAGTCCCCACCTCATCTCACCTGCCCCCAAAGCTGAGAGGGTCTGAGGGCAGAAGGGAGCTGTGGCCACAACAGCGAAACAGCCAGGCAGCAGCAGGCCCGGGGCCGGATACACGTGTACCCTCACTTCACACGCCGGAGCACCCAAGGGGCGGCGGTCAAACCACAGGCCGGCACCGCCCCACCCCAGGCCGAATCGCCCCAGCTCTGCAGGACACGCCAAGGCTGAGTCTGTGCCTAACACAACAGCAATGACAGCTAGCACTCGCTCAGCGGTTTCTTGTGCCAAGCCCCTTCCTAAGGACTTTTCAGACATAAACGGGATTGACTCCTCACAGCCCTGAGGCAGGTGCCGGTGTTATGTGCCCATTTTACAGATGAGGAAATCAAGGCCCAGAGCGGTTGGGCAGCTTGTTCGGGGTCACGTGGTTCCTAAGCGGCCGAGGCCGGTTTGCAGCCAGGACACCTTCTCGGCGCTACTGGGCCACGAGGTGGCTCTGACTGCTGATTCTGCTACTCTTTCCTTTTGCAAACAGAACGCTCTTAAGGGTGGGGAGCGCTTTAAGAAAAGGACGCCTGTAACCTGGAACGTACAGGTCCTTTATTCTAATTCACACAGAGTGACAACCAGCGAGTGAAAGGGCTCGGAGAAACAACACCTATAGACGTTATGCCCACGCAATACACCTGGCTTCACGAACTCTCCCAAGACAGGCTTGCAAGGGAGCTGTGACCGCGAGTATTTTGCAAAGCCAGCAACCTGGGGCTCAGGGCGGAGGAACTAACTTGCCCAGGAGCAGCAATGGGCTTAGCATCCGGGTCCCTCCGATTTCAAAGAGAAATCGGAGAAGCAACCAGGTGAGAAGGGGGTGAGGAGAGGGGGGAGCAGAGGGCTGGAAAGGGAGGGGGCCACAGAAGCAGCTGTGAGCTCCAGGGCCTGGAGTCTCGGCGCACCCAGACTGCCCCCCTCCCTACTACGGCCCCTCCCAGGTCCTGGGGGACCCCACCGTGTCCATTAGGGTGAAGGATGGGGCGCCGGCCCTGCCCTCTGTGACTTGCTGGAATACCAAACCCCGGTGTTTACGGGCCGCAAGCACAGCCCCCTCCCTCCACCCCGAGCTGCCCTCGGGGGCGGCACCGCGGCTGGCTCTGGTCAGCATCAAAGACAAGCAGATGCGCAGGCGGACCGGCGGGTAGCCAGCACCGGGGATGGGGCTTTAGGGGGGGATGAAGGAGTCACAGCGAAAAGGGCACCCTACAGAGGCAGCGGGGGGGTGGGGGCGAGGAACCGCCCCCGCATTAAAAGAATGGAAGAAAGGAGTCCGCGGCACCAACAGCTCCCCTCTCCCTCCCTCCGCGTAGCGCTTTCCAAGGAGGAGGGGTCCCAGTGAACCCCACGTCTCCAACGCGCCCCCAGCCTCCTTTGTCACAGCAACGTCCGCACGAGGCACTCGGGGCCGCCTCCCCTCCCCTCCCCTCCCCTCCCCTCCCCGGGCCCGCGCCCCGCGGGGTCGCCCGCACTCACCCAGCGGCAGGCTGATCCGGGGCACGAGCGCCCGAGTCGCAGGCGGCGGCGGCAGCAGCAGCAGGAGCAGCAGCAGCGGCGGCCGGGTCCTCGGGGCCATCACGGCGCGCGCGGTTCGGACAGCGTCTTCCCGGCTCCGGCTCAGGTGGTTCCACTGGACTCGCGGGCGGCAGCCCCGCCCCCGGACCTGGGGGTTGGGGTGCGGGTCACGTGGCCGCCGAGAGCGCGCCCCTCCGACCCCCTCCGCGCGGTCCCGCTGGCCGGACTCCGAGTCTGCTCTCCCGGGAGCGCGGGGCGGAGGGCGGCGCCGGAGGAGGAAGTGGACCGCGTCCTGCCTCTCCCCGCTCCGCTCCCCGCCCTCCCGCCCCCCTTCCCCCTTCCTCCTTCCTGGGCGCTGCGGCCGACCTCGGGGGCGCCAGCTGGGTGCGCGCCTGGAGAGGCCGAGGCCGGGGATCCCCGGGCGCCGAGGCGGCCGGAGCGCGGGGCGCGGAGGGAAGCGGGGCCACAGCTCCCCGCCCCCCACCCCCAGACCCTCCCACCGCGGCCCCGGCCCCTTCCGGCGGCTGCGGGACCCTCGGCGAGCGCAGGGGGGGCTTGGGGGGGGGGGGGACCTTTGGGTCTCTCCCCTGCGCGCCCCGTGAGGGTCTGGCCCCTTTAGTCCTCCTCCCCCGCGAATGCTCCTGGCACCCACTCGCCCGTGACCGAATAAACGCGGCCGAGCCGGTGCTGACGCCAGGGCTGGTTGCTTCGTAAATAAATTTCTAATTTCTGCTCGGGGTCCGTCCACCTTAGGTCCTGGCTGCGCGCACTGCAGGCCCACCACTCAGCCCGGTGCTCTGCGGGGGCATCCGCGCTTAGAATTCTGCCCACTCGCAGCCAGATCTCGGGTGGGAGGAGCGGTGCGAGATTAATTTACGTGGAATAATAGGATTTAACACACAGCCTGGGAGGTGAGACCTTCTCCACTAACCTGCACGTAGCCAGGCAGGAGACAGTACTCCCTGAGGCAGGAGGGGTCCCGGAGGCACCCACCTAGAAGAGGCACGGTCCACGCCCCCCCCCCCCACTCCACCCCCATTCCTGGTTCCTAATATGCCCCAGGATGGAGCTCCGTCCTGTGGAGACCAGGGGTTTCAAACTGCAACCTGCACCCCTAAGTAAGTCCCAGAACCAATGTAGTGGCTCCCGCTCAACATTAAAAAAAGAAATAGACACAACAGAGCGTATCAAACTGCAAAGATCATAAAAAGGGTAAGTAAGGCCCTGCTCGGTTTGGCTCAGTGGAGAGCGCGTTGACTTGCGGACCAAAGGGTCCCGGGTTCGATTCCAGTCAAGGGAACATACCAGGCTCTCCCCGGAAGCAACCAATCGATGTGTTTCTCTCACATTGATATTTCTTTCCCTCTCTCATCCACTCTCCCTAAAAAATTAATGGAAAATATCCTCGGGTGAGGATTAACAACAAAAGAAGAAAAGGAGAAGCCCTGACCGGTTTGGCTCAGTGAATAGAGCCTCGGCCTGTGGACTGAAGGGTCCCGGGTTCGATTCCGGTCAAGGGCATGTACCTTGGTTGCGGGCACATCCCCAGTGGGAGGCGTGCAGGAGGCAGCTGATCCATGTTTCTCTCTCATCGATGTTTCTGATTCTCTATCCCTCTCCCTTCCTCTCTGTAGACAATCAATAAAATAAAATTAAAAAAGAAAAGGAGAAGTAAGCTTTGGGAAACGGTTCAACTTTTCCTACGAGCGCACAGGACCTCAGTCACATGTAATTCTTCCTCTAGTTCCACTTGAAAGTAGTTCCCAAACCCCCGCTCCCGATTTCCATGGCAGTGGGAACGGCCGCCCCAGGAATGAGCTGCCATCCTGGGAAAGTTCCTCTTCACCCCCGGCCAAAACGAGCTTCCTCAGAGCCAACACCTTTAGCTCTCACCCCACCCCCAGGGCCTGCCGCATCCTGGGCCACAGGGTGGCTGTCGGGGTGGGCGCAGCACTCACATGGTCCCCGCTGTCCTCTCTTGCAGCCAAGCTTCCCCGTGTGCCATGATTTCTGCATCTCCACCATCCCGATACCCATCTATGGGCAAGGACCAGGCGACAGGGGCTCCCAAGGAAAAAACAACAAAAAAGAAAAAAAACACACAAAACACCACACACAAAAATAAAAAAGAAAGGGTCTCGCCCAGCCGCCGTGGCTCAGTGGTTGAGCATCGACCTATGAACCAAGAGGTCACGGTTCGATTCCGGTCAAGGGCACATGCCTGGGTTGCGGGCTCGATCCCCAGTGTGGGGCGTGCGGGAGGCAGCGGATCAATGATTCTCTCTCATCATGGATGTTTCGATCCTTCTCTCCCTCTCTCTTCCTCACTGAAATCAATAAAAATATCTTTAAAAGGAAAAAATAAGAAAAAATAAGGAGATCTCAGCACTGGACACAGAGTTGCACAAGTGATGTAGGCAGCACCAAGCACCCCACTTCTAGCCTAGCCAGGCCTTGGACACCACCTTTATCCGTGTCATCCATCCACCTTCAGCCAATGATGTCCAAGCCTCCGGCTCCACCCCAGGACTACGCACAGGCTCTCTGCTAGGACCTTTGCCCTGGCTACTCTCTCTGCCTGCAGCCTTCTCTCCCAATAGCCACCAGGTTGGGTCCCTTCCTCCAAGTCTTTGCTCAAATATATCCTTTTTTTTTTTTTTTTTTTTAAATGCTAGGGCATCTGCTTTTGTTTTGTTTTTAAAATTTTTTTGTACTGATTTAAAAGAGGGAGAGAGAGATAGAAACATCAATGATGAGAAAGAATCATTGATGGGCTGCCTCCTGCACGCCCCCTACTGGGGATCGAGCCTGCAACCCAGGCATGTTCCCTGACTGGGAATCAAACAGTGACCTCCTGGTTCATAAGTTGACACTCAACCACTGAGTCACGCCAGCCGGGCAAAGATCACCTTCTTGAAGAATCTGAACTTACCCCACTATTCCCCTTACCCTGAGGTTTTTTCTTTATTTCAAGGTACTCATCACCTAACAACATACTATCTGATTTGCTTATTTGTTGTGGTTTTTCTTTATTGTCTGAACGCCCCACCTGCCCCTTTATCCCCAAAATATTGACCGAGAAGGGCAGGGATTTTTGCTTCTCTGCTTGTTACTAATCCCAAGCCTCCAAAACAGTGCCTGGTATGTAATAGGCCCTCAAGGAGTACTGGCTGAATGAATGAATGAATGAATGAATAGATGGATGGATGGATGGATGGATGGATGGATACAATCTAAGGATCATGGAATGCTGCTGGCACACGTCAACCAACATAGGTATATCACCTTTGGTCCAATAAAGAGTTCCTCCCAAACATGAAATTATGCAATGTCTTTCTTCAGCCAAAACACAGCACTTCCTACTGACCTCTTTTAAATCTATTGGTCCTGGTCCAGATATCATCCTATGGCGGTCATTCTGAATATCTACTCTATTATGATACATTTTGCTTCCCTCCCAGTTTTGAGACACCTTAAAACGTGATAAGCATTTGTATGCCTTTATTCAAGTCATTGATAAGAATATTGGGCGAGCCCTAACTAGTTTGGCTCAGGGCGTCGTCCTGCGGACGGAAGGGTCCCGGGTTCGATTCCCATCAAGGGCACATACCTGGGTTGCAGGCTCCTCCCTGGTCGGGGCTCATGCAGAAGGCAACCAATCGATGTGTTTCTCTCACATCAATATTTCTCACTGTTTTTTCCTCTCTCTTCCACTCTCTAAAAATCAATGGAAAAATATCCTCAGGTGAGGATATATATATATATATATACACACACACATAGTCGCACACCTAGCACCCAGTTCTTGGTTTCTAAATATCTATCTCCAATAAAAGGTACCAGGACTGTGGGGAAATGAAAGAGAAAGTAAAAGGTGAGCCTGGGATATTTTGTTTGGCCAGAAAGCAAGGAATTGGTTAAAGATTAATGGGATCATGTCAAAAGGACAAATGGGGCCAGCCTGGTGACCAAACTTGACAATAAGGAAATAATGGATTCTAGTGCATGAAATGAAAAAACAATCCATCCGTCCACGATGACATTCAGAGAAACACAGAGGGAGAGAAGGGACAGAAAGGAAGCTTTCTTGCACAGAAATATGCCGGCTGGTAAATGTAGAAGAAGTGACAGAATTGGAAAATCTAGATTCAAGCAAGGATCATCACTGGATGCTCAGCCGCTGGGTGGAAGGTTGTTAGGAAACGATTCAAGAACAAGGTCTCAAAGTCTGTCCCCGCAGGTGACCCAGTCATTTCCACAGAGAAACTGTATCTCTAAGGGAGGGCTTTGGCTCTCACCATCTTAACCAAGCAGTTTAAATCGGCATCACCAGACCCCTGCCGGGTAGCTCCAGTTGGCTAGAGCATCGTCAGAGATGACAAGGTTTCAGGTTCCAGCGCAGTGAGGGCCCATACAAGACTCAACCAATGAATGCGGAAGTGAGTGGAACAACCAGTTGATGTCTGTCTGTCTGTCTGTCTCTCTCTCTCTCTCCCCCTAAAAATCAATTACAAAAGAAAGTAGCGTCCTAGCCAGCTTGGCTCAGTGGATAGAACGTCAGCCTGCCGACTGAAGGGTCCCAGGTTCGATTCTGGCTAAGAGCACATACCTGGGTTGCGGGCTCCATCCCCAGTGTGGGGTGTGCAGGAGGCAGCCGATCCATGATTCTCTCTCATCACTGATGTTTCTATCTCTCTCTCTCCTTCTCCCTTCCTCTCTGAAATCAATAAATATATTTTTTTAAAAAAAGAGAAAGTAGCATCACCAATATGGGACTTCCTGACATCATTTACATCTTGATGGGATACAATAAGAAATACACAACACAGTCAATCCCAGCAGCGTGCTCGGCAAAAGCACTTAACCCAGATCTATTCTTGAGGATGCGGTCAGATGCACCCAGCGTTCTACAGACATCCCTGTGATGAAAGGCAAAGATAAATAAATAAATATATAACTAAAGGCAGGGGGAGCGGTTTTAGGTCAAGAAACTCAAAAGAGCTGATAATCCAATGCAACCTGTGAACCTTGATTGAATCCCTGGGGGGAAAGCTATGGGGCAGTGATGGAGAACCTATGACACGCGTGTCAGAGGTGACACGCGAGCTCATTTTTTTGGGTTGATTTTTCTTTGTTAAATGGCATTTGAATATATAAAATAAATATCAAAAATATAAGTCTTTGTTTTGCTATGGTTGCAAATGTCAAAAAATTTCTATATGTGACACGGCACCAGAGTTAAGTTAGGGTTTTTCAAAATGCTGACACGGCGAGCTCAAAAGGTTCGCCATCACTGCTATAGGGCAATTGGGGAAGTTTTCGGGTGCACTGCACACGGGCGGACGTGGTGGCGTTCCAGCGCACGTCTGCGGCACGGTCATGGCATGATGGTTGCGGGAGAATGTCCCTGCCCTCCCAAGATGCCTGCTGAGGTTCATGTCTTAGAGGTGAAGTGTCACAATGTTTGCCACTAACTTCCAAAATGATTCAGCAAAAACGTGTGTGTGTGTGTGTGTGTGTGTGTGTGTGTTGGAAAGAGTATGAGTTGGTCTGTGGCCACGTTTTAACAACTGCTTAATATAGAAAAGCTACAGGTATTTTGTAAATGACCCACAGCTGCGCGCCCCCAGCACGGCAGCCCCAGCCCGTGTGCCCTCCGCTGCCTTCCCTTCCTGTGCCAACTTGTCCTCCCCAAGCTGGAAAAAACAACTGGTGATACAGGGCCGCAAACAGCCCGATGCCACAGGAGACTCCCGTCAGGCTTACACCTGACCAACATCCTTTGCAGGTGGAGCAGCTAGCAAGGTGGCCTCCTCCCTGCATGATTCGGCCCGTTTCTCCATATGATCCATAGAATCTTATGGGAGAAATTGCAAGAGATGCTGTTGAAATCAGGAAAATGGCAGCACACTTCCTTCTTCTACCTTCTTTTTTTAAAAATATTTTTATTGACTTCAGAGAGGAAGGGAGAGAGAGATAGAAACATCCATGATGAGAGAGAATCATGCATCGGCTGCCTCCTGCACACCCCCCACTGGGGATCGAGCCTGCAACCCGGGCATGTGCCCTTGACCCTTCAGTCCGCAGGCCGACGCTCTATCCACTGAGCCAAACAGGCTAGGGCTGGCTGCAGCATTTCCTTCTTCTACCTTCTGCTTACGGCTCTCACCTAGGCACTGGCTAGAGCCTGAATCCCAGCAGCACGTACCTCCTTAAAGGCAAGGCTAGTCTGCCTTAGTGTCTTGGCAACAGCTGGGCTGTGTGACTGCTGTGCATATCCCTACGGAGGGGAGGCAGGGGAAGATGTGGCCTCGCTGGTGGTTAATTACATCCCACTCATGGCTGCTCAGATGCTCTAGGAGTCCAGTATGTCCTTTAAAAATTTTTAAATGTATATATTTTTATTGATTTCAGAGAGGAAGGGAGAAAGAGAGAGAGAGAGAGAAACATCAATGACGAGAGAGAACCATTGACCAGCTGCCTCCTGCACGCCCCACACCGGGGATCAAGCCCGCAACCCGGGCATGTGCCCTGACCGGGAATCGAACCGTGACCTCCTGGTTCGTAGGTCGACACTCACTGACTCACCCACCCACACCGGCCGGGTCCAAGTATGTCTTATGCCAAGTGGGTGACAAGCCCCTTGAGGACAGTGACGGGTCTTCCGTCTTCGAAAGCCCCGCTGCCAAGCACAGCACTTGGACCAAATGAGGGACCCAGCGGTGGGCCTGGAGCGGAGCCCCACTGCGCGCCCCCAACACGGCGGCCTCGGCCTCTGTGAGCTCCGCTGTCTTCCCTTCCTGTGCCAACTGGCCCTCCCCAAGCTGGGAAAAAAACAGGAGGATGGCTGACAGAAAAAAACACCCTCATTCGAGCTGACTTCCTGTGGGCCAGCGTGGTTCCCAAGCCAACGCCGCGTCTCCTGTTCCGCTTTGCCCCTCTTGGACGTGGGCAAGTCTTTCTCAGCCAGGACGTCCGTGATGTGTATAAAGAGCTCAAGGGACGGCTTGGAGAGAGAGGACAGAAAGAGATGAAGAGAAACGCAGTGTTGCCTCTGTGCCCCCGACGGCAAGATGAAGTTGTCATCAAGCCTGGGCCTCCTGCTCCATCCACACTCATGCAGCCTCGCCTTCATCCCCATCCTCACCCTCTCCCGTCTCTCCCAGGTGCACAGACACACATGTAAGGACTAAAATGCGAGCACAAGAGGTCAAAGGTGCATAGGGATACGAAGAGGCCAAACCAAGCTTGCCTATGGTGGGAGGTGCCAGACCAGGGGGCTGACGCCTCGCTGGCAGACAAGGAAACCTGAGGGACGGTGAGAATATTCTATCCCTTGGTCCGGGTATTGGTTTCCCAAGTGTGTACCACGTTAAATGCTTCGAGCTGTACGCTTCAGTGTGTCCATTTCCCTGTATGTGAATTTATGCCTCATACCTGTTTATCATGGAAAAAAATTTAAAAAGCAAAAAGGTAAAAAAAAATAAATAAATACCTCACCTATAGGATCAGGTGGAAGAAAATAAAAAAATGAGAAGAGCCATAGAAGAGGGAGAGAGGAAGAGGCATAAGAAAGGCTACAAGGGAAAGAGAAAATGAAAGGGAATCAAGGGAAAATGAAAGGGTTAAAAATATAAGGTGCCCGGCCGGCCCGGCGTGGTTCAATGGTTGAGCATCGACCTATGAACCAGGAGGTGACAGTTAGATTCCTGGTCGGGACACAGGCCCAGGTTGTGGGCTTGACCCCTAGTGGGGGCGTGCAGGAGGCAGCTGATCCATGATTCTCTCTCATCGTGGATGTTTCTCTCTCCCTCTCCCTCCCTCTCCGAAATCTAATGAACACCTGCCCGCTGCCTCGCTTAACCTGCTGCGCACAAAGGAAAGAGCCGTGAACACAGGCACCGGGCAAGGGCTGGCCGTGGGATGGTCAGTCTCTAGGCCATAGTCAGCCTTGCCAGCAATCAATACTCACTAACCCTCAACAGGGACAGCCTCTGCCCAGGAGGAGGCCAGCCACGTGCTTGGGCACGGATGGCCCCTGCCAGGTGGTCCCCGGCCAGGCCTGCTGCCCTCATTCCCACCCAGAGCAGCTGGCTCTACAGCTCCCGCAGTTCTGCCCTGAAAGTCAATGCCTTGTTTGCTGGCCATGGGGGAGGGGCCTCCTGCCCAGCCCAGCGGAGCTTGAACCCAAAGGTCCCACCCACCCCCTCCTGAGGCAGCGCCCTTCCCCGTCCCGAGTTCTGGTTGGCAGACTCGCACTGGCTTGGGCTCAGCCCCCCAGGGCCTTGGCCCCCTGCCCGCCAGGGTCCCCTCAGAGCCTGCGCCCTCGCCCTCGTCTTCAGCCAACCTGCAGCTGCAGCTCCCCGCCCTGCCCTGGCTGGTGCCTCCTCCCCAGGGGCTGGGCAGCAGCTCAGCTGAAGCATCGGGACATGTTGATAAGGAAGCTGGCACTCCCTGTGTGTGCTTTCAAATCAGCCAATGGCTTCTAGATCCTGGTGGCTGGCTGCCTCCCTGGGGCAGTGCCCTCTGCAGCAAAGGGCATTCCCAGGCCAGCACCAGCACGGCCTCGCGCCTCACTGGCAGCTGCTCACCAGGTCTGCCAATGCGCGTACATGGCCTCATCTCTGTTCCCCAAACTGTATGGAACTGCATGACTGCCCCTGCACGGGTCCCCGTGTTTCCTGCTCTGGGAAGTGGTAGAATCCAGGGCTCAGGCACCCCGATTCTTCCATCAGAGGAAGAAGCTCAAGCCCTAGCCAGTTTGGCTCAAAGGATAGAGCGTCGCCTGCGGACTGAAGGGTCCCAGGTTCGATTCTGGTCAAAGGCACATGCCCGGGTTGCAGGCTTGATCCCCAGTGGGGGGCGTGCAGGAGGCAACCCATCAATGATCCTCTCTCATCATGGATATTTCTCTCTCTCTCTTTCCCTTCCTCTCTGAAATCAATAAAAATATATTTTAAAAAAAGGAGAAGCCCAGCACCAGCGGTACTTTGTGGACTGGGAGCAAAAGCCACACACTGTCTGAACCGCAGCTTCCTCAAATGGAGGTGGGAACGCCACGGGCCGTCAGCAGAGCCGCTATGAGTGCACGGAAGGGATTGGCATGTGGCGGATGCCCCGTGGACAGAGCCACCCTATTAGGTGACCAGTTCCCCTCGCCCATCTGAGCTGCCTCTGCCCCAATCACTTCGGTGCCCAACCCCCAGGACCCCTTCTGGGTCCAGCTGCCTCCTGCCACCCTCGTGCTGAGGCGGCAACTCTCCCTGGGAGATGAACCAGCCCGCCCAGCTCAGGCCCGGGTGCGCCTGCCGCGGGCCTGTTGGGGCCTGAGCCGGCCACTCCCTGGGAGGGGATCCCCCGCCCCACGGGGCTGTGGTGCAACCAGCAGGGCTCAACCTGTCCTTGCCCTGACAGGGTACAACACGCAGTCGCCCCTGCCACTCCCCTGCCCCCAACACAAGTTCAGGAAGGGCTCCAGCCTGTGGCCTCAAGCCGGCTGCTCACCTGGGGGCCTGCAGAGCCTGGGCCACTGGCCGGGCTGATGTTTGGCACCTGCCACCCTGAAGGGGCAACAGTCACTGCTTAGTGACTCTTTCCCCTGAGACCACCACGAATTCACAGGCGGGAGGTAGGTGCTCCAGGCCAGGTGAGGGTGGGGGCAGGAGTGTAAGGGTCTAGGAGAGAGATTTAGCTTCCAATCTGGCTTATCAGACCTGAGGGCCCTCCATGCCTACGATCCCCAGAAATCAGGCATCAATGCCCTCACCATCTTCTCACCCAGTTCTTCCTCCTTAAGTCCCTCTCTGAGCCCCAGGCCCTGGCCAGGGAGAGCCCTTCCTCCATGCTCCTTGCTGCCTCAGTTCCCTCATCACAGCCCATAACGGTCCAGCAGAGCAGGGGCCCCTGAACCCTTGGGGTGGACTTTGGGGAGCTGTGAACTGAACCCCAAGCGTGATATGCTGTTTAGTGAGAGGGATCATAGCGTTCATCTCATTTCAAAAAGATCATTGCCACCCTAACCGGTTTGGCTCAGTGGACAAAGCGTCGGCCTGCAGACTCAAGGGTCCCAGGTTCGATTCCGGTCAAGGGCATGGACCTTGGTTGCGGGCACATCCCCAGTAGGGGGTGTGCAGGAGGCAGCTGATCGATGTTTCTCGCTCATCGATGTTTCTAACTCTCTATCCCTCTCCCCTTCCTCTCTGTAAAAAATCAATAAAATATATTTTAAAAACAAAACAACAACAAAAAAAAAACAAAACAAAAAGATCATTGCCTCCTCTTCCCCCCCCCCCCCAAAAAAAAAGGGTGAAAACCCATTTCTTTGAGATGTGCTCATCTGCAGACACAGGGCACTTTCAAAATGAGCCTTTATCAGGTCAAAAGGAATTATTCCTCCTTTGGGGGGAGTTATATAACCTTGACATGAGTCGCTTGGCCAACTACTCCACCCAATGCACCACTGACATTTTTAAGGCTAATCTGTATGAAGCACTTGCTCTAAGCGAGGCCCTGTGCTGAGCTTTCTACAGCCAGTCGTTGATCTAAGCCTCACCACAGAGCGAGACAGGAATGGTTATATTCCCGCTTCATAGGTGAGAAACTTGGGCACAGAGGTTCAAGGACTTGTTAAGCTGCCCTGGCCGGGGAGCTCAGCTGGTTAGAGCACCATCCTGATACACCAAGGTTGTGGTTTTGATCTCCATTCAGGCCACACACAGGAATCAACCAATGAACGCATAAGTGGAACAAAAAATCGACGTTTCTCTCTCTCATCAAAAAAAAAAAAAAAAAAAAAAGGTGCCCGACCGGTGTGGCTCAGTGGTTGAGAGTTGACCTATGTCCCAGGAGGTCACCGTTCAATTCCCAGTCAGGGCACATGCCTGGGTTGTGGCCTCGATCCCCAGTAGGGGGCGTGCAGGAGGCAGCCGATCCATGATTCTCTCTCATTACTGATGTTTCTATCTCTCTCTCTCCCTCTCCCTTCCTCTCTCTAACCAGTAAAAAATATATTTAAACAAGAAAGAAAGAAAGGACTTGCTAAGCTTACATAAGTGCTAAGTCAGGACTGGCACCAGAACCCACATAGATACTCTACCCAGAGTTGGGATTTCAACCTGGGTTTTGTCTCCAGTTACAACCATGCTCCTCTTGGTAACACAGGCTGCTGTTCCTTTCCTCCCTGCCTTCTTCCCATCCTCCCCTTTTTCTTTCATTCACTCAACGAGGATTGCTAGTGTTCTTGCTGCCTCCTAGGAATTGCTGAAATCGAAGGAGACGGACAGGGTTGCTGCCTTCACAGAGCTAACACTTCGAAAGGATCCCTAGCCGGTTTGGCTCAGTGGATAGAGCGTTGGCCTGTGGACTGAAGGGCCCCGGGTTCGATTCCAGTCAAGGGCACTGAAAGGGTGAGGGCTATGCCCTCCATCTTACCCCGTATCCTACAAGACCCGGCTCGCGCCTGGCCAATTGGCAGGGCCCACAGTCCCCTCACTCCACCCCCTATTAAAACCCTGGTTTTTCTCCCGGCGATCTCTCTCCCCCCTTCTGGCCGTTGGGTCAGAGGGGGCTGGGAGCCAGACCCGGGTCTGTACTACTAATAATAAAGGATCCTTTGCTTTTGCATCGAACATGGCTGGCTCCCTGTTGGTCTGTGGGGATCTTGAAATCTGGGCATAACAGGCACATGCCTGGGTTGCGGACTTGACCCCCCGTGTGGGGCGTGCAGGAGGCAGCTGATCCATGATTCCCTCTCATCATTGATGTTTCTGTCCCTCTCTCCCTCTTCCTTGCTCTCTGAAATCAACAAAAATCTATTTAAAAGGATCCCTTAGGCTCCTTTTTCCAGAGAACACCCATCCTTGCCTCATTTCCTTGGCTGCTCTCATCATCCCTGCCTCCAACACAGGTAGGGGCCAGGGCCCGCCGGGCAGAGTCCCAGCCATCCCCCAGGCCTCCCGGGCTAGTGCTGTTTTCAAACGATTTCCGATTTCCCGAGTTGCTCCTCTGGCTCCCTCTGCACTCCGCTCGAATTTCCACTAAGCACTCATTACCCTGTAGTGAGATACTCATTTGCACATCACATCCCTCTCTCCCCATCTCTTCTACAAGCTCCCTGAGCGCACACACCCACTGGGCCAGCCCGACTGGGGTTTTTCATCTGCGGCCCCCAGCGCTGAGCTTGCAAACAGCAGGCGCCCCGTAAATGCTCACTCAGTGAGCACAGGAGTTTTCTGCTCTCGCTGACCGTCTCAGATCCTTGCCAAGTGATTCACTGGCGTGTTCCTTCCCCGGCGGCGGGATCTCTTTCCCCACCTTCCTCTTTTTCTTTTCAAAGGCAAAGGCACCTCAGTGATGTGGGTGGGAAGTCCCACTTCCCTGCTGCAGGGCAGCCTAAGGGTTTCTTGTTCATACCGTCTCAGCAGGTTTTTTTTGGCTTCAGAAGAGAAGGTGTTTTGGGGAGCTGGGGAATGCTGGGCTCCCAGGGACTTCTGTAGGGCAATCCTCTAAGAGCTGCATGAAAGCAAAGCCCCAGGCACAGGATCTACACCGGAGGGGGGGGCAGCTTTCTCTGCCTGAGCTCCCCTCCCCACCCCCAAGCTCCAGCCTCCTCTCATCTTCCTTTCACCTGAAGCTCCAGCCTCCTTCTCCCATCCTATTTATTTCACCTGTTGCCAATATCCCCATCTTTATTTTTTTAATGTTTTATTTGTTGATTTTAATATATACATATTATTGATTTCAAAGAGGAAGGGAGAGGGAGAGAGATAGTAACATCAACGATGAGAAAGAATCATAGATCGGCTGCCTCCTGCACGCGCCGCCCCCCTCCCCCCGCCCCCACTGGGATGGAGCCTGCAACCTGGGCATGTGCCCTTGACCGGAATTGAACCTGCAGGCTTGACGCTCTGTCCACTGAGCCAAACCAGCGAGGGCATTGTCCCTGTCTTTAGATCACCAGTCACCCAAGCTTGAGCCCCAGGCTACAAGGAGACAAAGTGCGGATTTCTCTGAGTGTCAGTAAGAATGACCATCAGCGGAAACAGCCACGGCCTGGAAGTCAGGAGACCAGGTTCAAACCCTGACCTTCCCAATTCGCTGTGAAGTCACTCCCGGCGCCCCCCTCTCCGCCCCCCGGGTCCACTTTCCTATGACAGTGAGGGGTGGGCCCAGAGGGAGTCCTAAGACTCTTCCAGTTCTAAGGCATCCATGGGGGGCGGGGAGGGAGGATTTTAATTGTGCATTTCCTTGTCTTTTTTTAAAAAAATATTTTTTATTGACTTCAAAGAGGAAGGGAGAGGGAGAGAGAGATAAAAACATACAGGATGAGAGAGAATCATTGATCGGCTGCCTCCTGCACACCCCCTACTGGGGATCGAGCCCACAACCCCGGCATGTGCCCTTGACCAGAATCGAAACCAGGCCGACGCTCTATCCAGTGAACCAAACCAGCTAGGGCCGCTTCCCTGTCTTTAGGGCACTGGAGCCTTACAGGAATTCTGTGATCTGTGGGTCAAAGGACAGACTCACATTACAGGTGAGGAAATGGGAGAGGAGGTTGATGTCTTCTCCAGGGGACCCAGGGCTCCCGAGTCCTGTTGCCAGACCACAGCGGCTCCCGCGAGGCCACTAGAACCCCCTCATTTCCAGGATCCTAACTGCCTTTCCCTCCTGACCCCTAAATCCACCTGTCACTCAACGAGAAGCAGCCCTGACAGGAAGCCTCACTCAGAGGTCACACCCAGGACGATTTCAAGGAGGGGCCCAGGACTTGCCCAAATTCCAGACCATTTCCCTCCAGAGCCGGGAGCCCTGCCTCTGGGTTCCAGGTGTGGGGTCGGGGAGGCGTGGGACATGCTGATGGGATTGGGCGCGGAGGCCCCGATGGCCCTGAGAACGTGGGCCCAGGCTCCTGGGCTGCCCTGGCCACAGGCTTCGGCGGGGGTGGGGGCATCGGAGCGCACAGGTGGCGGGAAATGGGGGCGGGAAGTGGGGGCGGCGGCAGTCCCATCAGCCTCACCCAGGCCCGCCCCCTCCTGGGGCCGCGGCTCCCGCCCACCCTGTCCCTTGCGCCTACCTGAGTGTCCTGCCCACGCGCGACCACCGACCACGGAAGAACCCCCTCTGCGGCGCGCCCCCTCTTTCTCAGCGTCTCCAGGCTCCTCCCCGCTGCCACGCCAGCCCGAAGCCCTCCCTGGGGACCCGAGTGTCCCCGCGGAACACCCTGGGTCTGGCACAGCCTCCCCGGAAACGCGGGGCTGCTGCCAAGCTCCGCCCCGCCTCGCCCGTGTTTACGGGAATAGTCCGGAGGCGCCAGCAGCACCCCCCCATCCCCCAACTACCACCCGCCGCAGGGCGCGGACGGCCACTCTGGACTCGCTGCTCTCCGTCCATTCCCCAGTCGGGACCTGCCCCCAGAACAGCTCAGCAGGCCCCAAAGGCTGCGGGGTCTGTGGGGCTGCGCCCTCCCTGACCCAGGGGACCGTGTCACTAGCTGGAATCTGAGGGGTCCCCCGGTAGAAATCCTAGGACTTCTACCACCTGACTGGCTGTGTTACCTCGGGCGAGTTCCTTAACCTCTCTGAGCCTGCATTTCAGCTGCACAGCGGGCCTCGGGACAGCTGGGACCGCACAGGGTGCGCAGAGCAATTATGGAGGCGCACATCTGGCACGCGGTCAGCTCTCCAAAACGCAGCCCTGTTTACGCAGGAGGCAAGTGAGAGCAGGGAGACACCCTGCACGAAACCACCCACGTCTCCGGCTGCTCGCTGTGTCCCTCAGCCTGCGCCGGGCAGCGCTGGGACAGTGAAACCAACGGTTATAAACATCTAGCATTTATCAAGTGACCTTGGTGCGTCCCTCCCTCCCCAGCACTTGCGTCCCGGCTCTGCTATCTTCCAGGAAAGCCACAGCCACTCTCAGGGCGGGTCCTGAAACAGCGAGTTCTGGGTGTGTATGTGGCTGAGCTGGTCCAGGGGCTGGAGAAACCAGAGGCCACAGGCCAGCATCTCCCAGAGCTGGGCGAGGAGCCGCCACGCTGCCCAGACAGTCTCCCCCATAAAACAGAGTGGTGATTTTATTTTTATTTTTAAAATATATTTTTATTGACTTCAGAGAGGAAGGGAGAGGGAGAGAGAGAGAGAGAAAAACATCAATGATGAGAGGGAGTCATTGATCGGCTGCCTCCTGCACGCCGCACCCTGGGGATCGAGCCCGCAACCAGGTATGTGCTGGGACCGGGAATCGAACCCTGACCTCCTGGTTCATAGGTCCACGCTCAACCACTGAGCCACGCCTGTTGGGCAAAGCGATGATTTTATTGCCTGTCTACCAAAGTGAACACATATTTACTACAAAGAGGTTGGAAAACAGAAAAGCAATACAAATAATAATCACCCATAATTTCACCCTACCGGAAGACCACTGACATTAATATTTTCTAAAACTTTTTTAAAGGTAAAATTGACAACGAAAGTGCCCAAGTCTTAAGGTTACTGGTGCTAATATCTTAAGTGACTACCCTCCTGTCTCTTTTCTATGCAGTTACACATTTATATCTTTTAGAAAAAGAATTATTTTGTACACAATTGCAACCTTTCCCTAAGGAGGCAATATATTAGACATTTTCCCATAACATTAAAAATCTCACATACCTTCATTTTTTTCAAATGTATTTTTCTTGATTTCAGAGAGCAAGGGAAAGGGAGAGATAGAAACATCAATGATGAGAAAGAATCATCGATCGGCTGCCCCCTGCACGACCCACATCCCACACTGGAGACCCACACCCCACACTGGAGACCCACACTTCACACTGGTGATCGAGCCCTGCAAACTAGGCATGTGGCCCGACTGGGAATCGAACCGTGACCTCCAGGTTCATAGGTCGACGCTCAACCACTGAGCCATGCCGGCCAGGCTCTCACATGCCTTCATTTTTCATGTATTCTAGCATAGGGATCATACATTCTCCATCACGTCTCTACTATGCGGTCTTTAACTTGTTTCTAATTGTTCCTTATGGTAAGTAACGTCCAGATGAGCAGCCTTATCAGTAGACCTTTAAGCACTTGCTCAATTATTTCCACTTGCTCCCTGTAATCTTCCTCTCCGTAGTCAAACCATTAGTAGAATAACTGCGTTCATAGTTGTAGTCATGCACGTCGTCACTTGTGCAAATGACTCTATAAGTCACGTAATCATTTTATTGGCTCTGCTTTCCGAACAATGCCGGGGGCGGGGGCGGGGGCAGGGGGGATGAGGGCTGGAGAATGTGCTAGAATTCATCATGTCCACGTTCCCACAGGGCACACCATGTCCTGCTGAGCACACGCTGCCCAGAGAAGCTCTTGCAATCGAGCCCCCCAGCCCCCCGCATCACCCGCCCCAGAGGCCTCAGAGCTCCTCGGGCTTAGGCAACTAGGAGCCATTCTGTCCCCAGACCCGTCCCAAGGTTGCTGCCCACAACCTCCCCACCCCTCCTTTCTCCTCATCATCCTTTCTTTCTTTCTTTTTTTTAAAAAATATATTTTATTGATTTTTCACAGAGAGGAAGGGAGAGAGACAGAGAGCCAGAAACATCGATGAGAGAGAAACATCAATCAGCTGCCTCCTGCACATCTCCTACTGGGGATGTGCCCGCAACCCAGGTACATGCCCTTGACCGGAATCGAACCTGGGACCCCTCAGTCCGAAGGCCGACGCTCTATCCACTGAGCCAAACCAGTTTTGGCCATCCTTTCTTTCTATCTATATTTATTGAGGTTAGAGAAGAAGGAAGAGGGAGAGAGAGAGAAACATCAATGATGAGAGAGAGTCATTGATCGGCTGCCTCCTGCACACCCCACACTGGGGACTGAGCCCACAACCCGGGCATGTGCCCTGACTTGAATCGAACCCTGACCCCCTGGTTCATAGGTCGATGCTCAACCACTGAGCCACGCCAGCGGGGCCTCATCATCCTTTCTTCCTTCTCTGTCCACCCTTTTCCATCCCTTCTCCCTGCCCCCTTTTCCTGCTTCTCCTCCCCCTCCAACCTCCTTCCAGCCTCCTATTGAATTAAGGGGAAACCTTTTTAATGCACCGAGAAAAGGTCTGATCTTTCATGTTATTGATCCCCCTCCTCCCACCCCCACCCACCCCCCTTCCTGGCTGTGGACGCAGGTGCAAAGGCTGGAGTTAATCACCCTCTCAGTTCAGAGGCCAGGGGCCCCTTGATGAATGTAGCTGCTCATTCCTTTTATCCTTCCCAACTCTCCTCCCATCCCCTCCCCCACAGGCGGCCACTCCAAGGTGTTCAATATACAGGCTTTTGTTCCTATGCGTTCTTGCAAGAGGCGTATCGTATACGCGTATACTTGTACTTTTCTTTGCCCCTTTGTCTTGACATAATTACAGATCCGCAGAAAGTTACGAAACAGTACACAGTGTCCCACGGACACTTCATCCGGCTTCCCCCATGGTGACGGGATAGAACTGCAGTTCCGGGCGAAACCAATGGATGGGGATACAATAATACCATCAACTAGACGACAGACCTCATTCAGTGTCACCAGTGCTTGCCTGCTGTGTGTGTGTGTGTGTGTGTGTGTGTGTGTGTGCGCGCGCGCGCGTACAGATCTATACTATTCAATCCCATGAATAGATTTGTGTAACAACCACCACCACAACTGAGATAGAGAACTGGTGCCCTATTGTAGTCACACTTCCCCCGTCCAGGCTTTCCCCATCTCTGGCGTTCCGTCATTTCGATAATGTTATATAAATGGGGCCTCTGGAGCTTGGCTCTTCTCACTAACCACAGTGCCCATGAGCTACATCCAGGTTCTTTCCTTCTTAATGCCAAGTAGCACCCCCTGGTGCACTTCCCAGAGTGTAACTATTCACCCATTGAGGGATACTTGGGTGGTTTCCAGTTCAGGGCTATTACAAATACAGCTGATGTGAACATTTAGGTATAGGTGTTTATATGAAAGTAAGTTTCATTTCTTTGGGATATTTGCTCCAAGGATGCCGTTGCTAGGTCTTATGGTAAATACGATATATATATCTATATCTATATATATCTATATATCTATATATAGATATAGATATATAGATATATATAGATATCTATATATAGATATCTATAGATATATAGATATATATAGATATAGATATATATAGATATATAGATATATATAGATATATATAGATATATATAGGTATATATAGATATATGGCTCAGTGCATGAAATTCATGCACTCGGGGGGTGGGGGTGGGGGGAAGTCCCTCAACCTGGATTACAAGAGGGTGCAGGCCAGGCCACTGGTGCACGATTGGGGCCGGGGAAGGGCCATGGGAGGGCTCCAGGGTATGTCCAGCCCATTTCGCTCAGTCCCAATTGGCGGACCCCAGCAGCAAGCTAACCTACCGGTTGGAGCATCTGCCCCCTGGTGGCCAGTGCACATCATAGTGAGCAGCTGAGCAGTTTTGCATATCATTAGCATATTACGATTGGATTGGTTGAATGGATGACCAGACACTTACCATATTAGACTTTTATTATATAGGACTAGAGGCCCGGTGCATGAATTCATGCACCAGTGGAGTCTTTCGGCCTGGCCTGCGGGATCGGGCTGAAACCGGCTCTCCAACATTTACTGAAGGGTCCCAGATTACAAGAGGGCACAGGCCAGGCTGAGGGACCCACCGGTGCACAATTGGGGCCTGGGAGGGACTGCAGGAGGACTCCAGGATGTGTCCGGCCCATCTCATTCAGTCCCAATTGGCCAGACCCCAGCAGCAAGCTAACCTACTGGTCAGAGCATCTGCCCCCTGGTGGTCAGTGCACATTATATCGAGCGGTTGAGTGGCCTTAGCATATCATTAACATATTACTCTTTGATTGATTGAACGGCCAACTGGATGACCAGACACTTAGCATACTAGGCTTTTATTATATAGGATATATTTTAGTTGATTTCAGAGAGGAAGGGAGAGGGAGAGAGATAGAAACATCAATGATGAGAAAGAATCATTGATTGGCTGCCTCTTGCACTGGGGATCAAACCCACAGCCCAGACATGTGCCCTGACCGGGAATCAAACTGTAACCTCCTGGTTCATGGTCAGTGCTCAACCACTGAGCCACACCGGCTGGGCTACAGGTTTAGTTCTGTAAGAAATCGCCACACTCTTTTCCAGAGTGGCTGTACTGTGGTACATTCCCATCGAGAGTGTATACAAGACCCAGTTTCTCCACATCCCTGCCAGCACTTGGTGTTATCGCTGTTGTAGGTGTTGGCCGCCCTGAAAGGCATTCAGTGCTATCTCACTGTGGTTTCAACTGGCATCTCCCTGGTGGCTGAGGTTGAGCAGCTTTTCAGGGGCTTACTTGCCATCTGTGTCTTCTCTTTGGTGAAGTCTGTTCATGCCTTTGGCTCATTTCCTAAGTGGGTTGTTTTGTATATTTTAATTAATGGCATAATTGGCATTTTGTTATATCTCATTCTATTTCCTAGTGTGGTTGTTTTTCTTCAATCCCTCAGACACATCCGAGTTGCTCTGGGCACATGTAATCTACTGCTTCTAGCTGCTGCACGGGACTCTGAGGGGGGTGCATCAGCCACATTCTCCAGGAATGGACACTCAAATTCCTACAATTCCCCCCCCCCCCCCCCCCCGCAAATAACTCTTCAGTAAACGTCTTCTTGCCTTATGGGTCATGTGAGAATTTCTTTCTTTTTTTAATTCTTTATTATTTAAAGTATTACATATAGTATTACATATGTCTCCTTTCTCCCCATTGACCAACCCTGGCCACCCCCACTTCCCAAGAATTTCTTTTTTTAATCTTTATTGATTTTTAGAGAGGGGGGGGCAGAGGGATATATATATTTGTTGTGCCATTTTTTAATGCATTCATTGGTTAATTCTTATATGTGCCCTGACCTGGGATCGAATCCACCACTTGGCATATCGGGATGATATTCTAACCAACCGAGCGACCCCAGCCAGGGGGGAATTCCTTTGAGATTATTCAAAGGATAAGACGTGTTCTGGGGTCACAGGCCACTCCGTCCACATGCCAACAGCTGTGGACTCTTGCACCTTCTCCACTCCTGGCATTATCCAGCTGTCTAGTATTTCCAGGCTAAATGATAAAAAGTTATAAATTTTTTTTTTTAAATTAACTTTAGCCCAGCCGGCATGGCTCAGTGGTTGAGTGTCGACCTATGAACCAGGAAGTCACGGTTTGGATTCCGGGTCAGGGCACATGCCCAGGTAGTGGGCTCCATCCCCAGTGTGGGGCATGCAGGAGGAAGCCAATCAATGACTCCCTCTCATCATTGATGTTTCTCTCTCTCTCTCCCTTCCTCTCTGAAATCAATAAAAATATTTGTAAAAAACTAAAAATAGAAATCTCTGGGCAGAAATCTTTAATTTTGATTAATCTAACTGATCAATTTTTTTTAATCTTATGATTTGTGCATCTGAACTTTTGTTTAAGAAGTTTATTCCTGCCGAAACCGGTTTGGCTCAGTGGATAGAGCGTTGGCCTGCGGACTGAGGGGTCCCGGGTTCGATTCCGGTCAAGGGCATGTACTGGGTTGCAGACACATCCCCAGTGGGGGGCGTGCAGGAGGCAGCTGATTAATGTTTCTCTCTCATCAATGTTTCTAGCTCTCTATCTCTCTCCCTTCCTCTCTGTAAAAAAATCAATAAAATATATATATATATATATATATATATATATATATATATATATAAAAGAAGTTTATTCCTGCCCTAGCTGGTTTGGCTCAGTGGATAGAGCGTCAGCCTGTGGACTGAAGGGTCCAGGGTTTGATTTTGGTTAAGGGTACATGCCTGGGTTTCAGGCTTGATCTCCAGTAGGGGGCGTGCAGGAGGCAGCCAATCAATTATTCTCTCTCATCATTGATGTGTTCTCTCTCTCTCCCTTCCTCTCTGAAATCAACAAAAATAAAACTATATACTATATATATATAAAGAAGTTTATTCCTGCCCTGAGGTCACAAGCGTAGTTAGTCTTCAACGTTTTACATTGTTAACGTCATCCTTTTCTGGATACATTTAGGTTTGAATCCACATGGAGTCCACTTCTTCATGTGAGGATAAATTTGGGATTCAGTTTTCTTTCTTTCCATAAAGGCAACCACTATTCCCCAGTTCCCTATTCGTGTGGGTCTCAAACTTGAGCATCTTATCAGAATCACTGGGCCCAACCCCGCTGACTCAGTAGGTCTGGGGTGGGACCCCAAAATGTGCATATCTAAGAAGTTCCTGAGTGAGGAGGTGATGTCACTGATGCGGGTGGAGAAAGCACACTTTGAGAATGACTGCCAGACACTAACACCTCTCACCTCGTTGGCACCCTTCCCGCCCATCCCCCACCTTCCCCAGCTCTCTCTGCACCGGGGCCCCCACCCCATGCCCCTCCTGAAACACCCTCTTCCATCCTCTGGTCCAAGCCCTGAGGCTGTCCACCCACCTCCTGGCCACGCCCCTGTAGTTACAGAGACTTGGGCAGGCGACAACCAGTCCTGTCTCCACCTAAGGCCCTGCCATGGTCTTGGGTGGCTGCAGCATCCTCACAGAAGACACGTCTGCATCAGCTTCCCTAGGTCTCCAATGACCTCCCCGCTCTGCCTCAACCCCCCTCCCATGTCCCATCACTAGCGGTCCCATCACCAAGGTTCCAGCCTCAGCATCCACCCCTCTGGTTTCCCACACTCCCTCTGACCCTCCTTGGCCTTCACCCATCTCACCCAATGCATTAGCCTTTCCCTCTCTTCAATTCCTCCATACGCACTGTTCATGCCAACACCCTCAATTCCCTAAACTTCCTCTCCACTGTGTGTGTGTGTGTGTGTGTGTATGTATATGTACATATATATATATGTTTTTATTGACTTCAGAGAGGAAGGGAGAGGGAGAGAGAGATAGAAACATCAATGATGAGAGAGAATCATGGATCGGCTGCCTCCTGCACGCCCCCCACGGGGGACCCAGCCTGCAACCCAGGCATGTGCCCTTGACCGGAATTGAACCTGGGACCCTTTTGTCCGCAGGCTGACGCTCTATCCACTGAGTCAAACCGGCTAGGGCTCCACTGTGCATTCACTGCTCCACCAGGAAGGAGTGTCCGCGAAGGCACGGGACATACCTCTCTGGGTTTCCCCTGCCATGTGTCACCAGAGCCTGACACCGTGCCTGGCACTCAGTAGGTGCCTAGTAAACATTTGTCGGATGAACGAAGGAATACATCGCTCCGTCAGTCCAAGCTGCCGGCTTTGTTCCCCTCTCAGCTCCTCTCCTCCCTCCAGGCCCTCTGTCCCCCTCGCCCAGGTCTCCTGCCCCTGAGACTGGGAACTGAGAGAATGATGCTGGAGGTCTCAGGGCTAAAAGTCATGCCCCCAGGCATGATCGATCTCCCCAGACAACCTACAGGAAAACAGGCCCAACAAATCTCGCTAGGCCCTCGGAAACGGAGCTCTCCTGCTTTGTTGTGCTGGTCAGGGCTGTGTGGAAAGGGTTACAGCACTCACAGAGAGCGGGTGCCCTCCCTCGGGCCCTCCCTGACAACTCTTGAGATTCTCCACAAAGGTCAGATGTTTCCAGAATCTCAACAGACTGCCTGTGTCTGTTTAAAGAGAAAGATGAGTTCCCGGCCCCCAGCCAGGCCTCGTGGGCACTTCTCCCCGGGTTCTGCAGGCACCGAGCCAGATGCCGGGCAGAGAGCACCTCCCCTCCCCCTCCTGGTGGCCCTGGGCAGGCTGGAGTTCTCCAAACCCCAAGCCTGGAGTCCCAGGGCCTGGGGAAGACTGGCACCCCCCAAACAGGGCACATCACCCACTGTGAGGGCCTGCCAAGCACCAGAAATGATGGGGGAGGGGCAGCTCCCTGTGGACGCTGAATATTTTCAGTGGAAAGGGACTGTTTTCTGACCTGTCATTGTCGAGATGAGGCTCAGAGAGGGGTGGCTGTGATGTCTTGTAGAGCATCCTGGAGCCTGGCCCTGGCCGGGTAGCTCAGTTGGTTAGAGCATCATCCCAATACGCCAAGGTTGCAGGTTTGATCCCTGGTCAGGGCACATACAAGAAGCAACCCATGAATGCATCAGTAAATGGAACAACAATCCAGTGTCCCTCACACCCGCTCTAAAAATCAATAAATTAGCCCTGGCCAGTGTGGCTCAGTTGGTTGGAGCGTCATCCCATACACCAAAGGGTTGCGGGTTGGATTCCCAGTCAGGGCATAAACCCGGGTTGCAGCTTTGATCCCCGGTATCTTTAAAAAAAAAAAAATCAATACACTTTAAAATTACTGCAAAGCTACTATGTAAATCACTGTAAACAGAAGGACCTGGTGGGATGCAACTGTTGGGGCGGTTCGTAGACATTCCCAGAGTTCTCTGCTATTTCCAGCTCCCTTCCTTCTGGGCACGCGGAGGATTAGACTTCCGCCCGCTCTGGGAGTTAGGTGTAGCCATGTGACTGACTCCGGCCAGTGCGATGTGGGGTGTGGTTCTCACGCTTTCATCCCTTGCAAGTGGTGACCCCTGAAGCTTCATGTTGGGATGGTGGCTTCCTAAGATGCTGACTCAGGTGCTGACTCAGGGTGAGCCTTGGCGAGCCACATTGGGAAGGAAGCCAAGAAATATACATCTTTGCTGTTTTAAGCCACTGAGATGCTTAGAGGTGTTTGTTACTGCGGCATCACCTAGCTTGTCCTGACTGCTGGTCAGTGGCGATGGGGGAGTTTCATGTCTCTGCCTAAATGTTCCTGTAGTTTTCAACCCTTTTACAACGAGAAGATACCATTTGTCATTTTGAAAATGAGTCACAATTCACATCTACACACATGGGAGCATAATGTATACACTGCCATGCAATTACCCTCTTATTCTTAAAACCAACCGTTTCCTGTGTCACTTTACATCAGTGGTTCTCAACCTTCCTAATGCCGGGACCCTTTCATACAGTTCCTCATGTGGTGGTGACCCCCAACCATAAAATTATTTTCGTTGCTACTTCATAACTGTAATGTTGCTACTGTTATGAATTGTAATGTAAATACCTGATATGCAGGATGTATTTTCATTGTTACAAATTGAACATAAGTAAAGCATAGTGATTAATCACAAAAACAATATCTACACTAATAAAAGAGAAACATGGTAATTGGTGTACGACCGCTACCCTTTTCATTGGCTAATCAGTGAGTATATGCAAATTAACTGTCAGCCAAGATGGCGGCCGGCAGCCAGGCAGCTGGAAGCGAACATGAGGCTTGCTTCCTCCAGTAACTGCAGACTCCAACGTTCCCCCGCCTCACTTGCCTCTGAGCTACAACTCTAAGCAACTATATACTATGTTGCAAATAAGAAGATAAACAAAACTCCAGAAACCAGCTGGACTGAAAGCCAGGCGGACCGAAACTTTGTATCCATGTTTTCAGCAGCGAGGCCTCAGAGCTAAAGCTGGCCCAGAATAAAAAAAAAAAAAAAGAAAACAAGGAGCGGTTGGGAGCTTCAGTCACTCGCTTCCGGAAAACAGCCCTCAGCCCCTCACCCAGACTGGCCAGGCACCCCAGTGGGGAC